>NC_053392.1:527275694-527909070 GCF_905171765.1 Bufo bufo | reverse complement strand
TATTACTAGACAGTGGCGCAGTGGGGGTTTTTCTCCCACTGTGCTGATGGTACATAGAGCTCATGTTTTGTCTGTGCTGCCTTCCCTGATTTTTGTTTGTGCAATAAACTCTTGTGTGTCTGTATCTGATTTCCGTTTGTTTATTGCTTGACGACGCGGTGGTCTCTCCTGGGACCTCCAACTCGTGACACACACTATGTCACCTTGCCAATCTGTGGTCTCCTGATGCTGCTGCTGCCACCTCCACACTGTCATTCCACACTGTCATTATGCCACTCTGTGGCCTCCTCATGCTGCTGCTTCCACCTCTACACTGTCATTGTGCCACCCTGTAGACTCCTCCTGATGCTACCGCCACCTCCACACTCTGTCATTTGCCACTCTGTGGCCTCCCGATGCTGCTGCCACCTCCACACTGTCTTTGTGCCACCCTGTAGACTCCTCCTGATGCTGCGCCACCTCCACACTCTGTCATTGTGCCACTCTGTGGCCTTCCGATGCTGCTGCCACCTCCACACTCTGTCATTCTGCCACTCTGTGACCTCCTGATGCTGCCACCTACACACTGTCATTGTGCCACTCTGTGGCCTTCTGATGCTACCGCCACCTCCAGACTCTGTCATTTGGCCACTCTGCAGTCTCCTTATGCTGCTTCCACCTCACTACTATGTCATAGGGCCACTCTGTGGACTTCTCATGCTGTTCCCACCCTCCCCACTTCATGACCGGGCCACTATTTTGCCTTTTGGCCTGGCTGACATCATAATTTATTTGCCCCTTTTTCTGATCTGTCAGAAGGAGAGAAAAATGAGATGCATAACGGATCCTCTCTGTGTAGCAGCTGTAAGGCCCGTATGGTCCCATCAGAATTGGCTTATGATTTGGTAGCCAAAAGCAGGAGTGGGGACAAAACACAGAAGACATGCAAATATTCGATTCATGTGTCATCTCTATTTTGGATCCACTCCTTTTTTTTTTTGGGCATTAGCAATACTGATGGATTACTGACCAAATGCTGATTGAGTGAAGGCGGATGCTACACAAACAGGATCCATTTTTTGGGGGTTATTGTTCTGACGGATCAGAGGAAGGGAAAACTAATCAGTGACATCAATACAAACTTACTGCTGACCCCCTCCCCACTCTGTTGTAGGGCTCTACTTGTATAAACGTTTAATAGAACAGGTTCTGTAGACATCTATGTGGAATCAGCTGACGACGGTGTAAAAGAAGTGCACTTATTTTTTACGCTAACATCGACCTGTAAGGCTGAGTTCATAGTTATTTGGTCAGTTTTGGCCCCGTGACTGCCCAAATAAGTGAAGTGTGCAGTGATTCTGAGAGCGACACCTGTCATGTGCTTGTCATACTGACTCACAGTATTATTTCACTGCCACAGCAGACTTTCTATGCATGTTACTGCAAGGCACAGTATTCTACACCAATAAAGGCTATCTGCAGCCAGGAAATAGCCATTTTCTAACGCAATTCGCCGCAAATAAATTCGGATTGAATCACATTTTTTATTTTTTATTCTACGAACAGGCAGAATTGCATTTTTGAGAAATTCGCTCATCTCTAGTCACAAACAATAAGACATTAGTTATTTATTAGAGAAGAGCCTTGATGTGAATTTGTATATTGCACGTATGTCTTAAATAGAGATGGTTAATGAGCCTGCAAAATTGGAAAACAGTTTGCAGAATGAATATCAGGTTTTCTTCCAGCCATAAACTGTGCATGACCTTCGCTGCTCCTCACAGCTTCTGCAGAGATCACTTTGATCATTTCCAATTCATTGGCTTCTGCCCAGCATTTTCCTGTTTCGTATTATTTCCTTTAGCACAATCTTGGAGCTTCATAAAATAAAGGAAATTCAAACAAATTGTGTAAGATTCAATACACCTTCAAAGTGTCTCAACCCGTCCATTGTTGGATGACCGTAAGCCTATGGCTTATCGCAAAATGTGTAATTATTGTCAGCTAGGCTTTAATTGGCGCTGCTGTGTCTACCGCTACAGCCAAACATGTTTCTGTAATTAACTTACAATATGGGAAATGAAGAGGATGAGAGCCAATTGAAATGAATGTAGACTTTCAGTTAGATGTTCTACAGGAAAGTATGGTTGGCTTGACCAGTGTAACTGCTGTGCATGACTAAGGGTACAGCCACATAATCAGAATGCATGTTGGAAGCCAAACCAGGAGTGGATCATAAAAGGAGAGAAAATATAAAGGACGGATATGACTTCTCCTCTTTTTTAATTTCACTTCTGGCTTTGGCTTTCAAAACTGTAACAGGAAACCCCAAGGTGTGGCTGTACCCTAAGGAAAACACAATTTTTCTAAGCACGTATAGAAGTACAGACAGTGTAATTTATATGTGTAGTAATTACTTCTGTAGTATACTTGCTTACAGACTTACTTTCCTTCTGTCTCTGATTTAACTTAGGGCTCATGTACATAACCGTATGAATTTTGCGGTTCGCAAATGGATGATATCCGTGTGCCACACTCAGAGCCCTCTCTGTGGGCAACTTCACTCTGAAAAAAGTATGGTGTACTAATACACCTTATACTTTTCCTGCCATCCATCAGTGCAGGACACACTATGAACAGCACAGGCAGAGCACTGAATGTAGGCAGGCTATTATAGCTAAGTGATAAAGTACATGGAAGATATACTATATTGGTATTCAGCTTAAATGGCCATGTTGGCACTTTGTGATAAATAAGTGGGTTTTGGGTTGCAGTTTGGGGAATCAGTCTCTAAAAGGTTCACCATCACTGCTCTAGGGTATAAACATACTATTCCTTTCAATCCACCTCTTGTATTTTGTGTTAAAACCAAAGTGAGAAATATTATTTGAAACAAATACAGAATAAATAGTTCTTCATTATTTGGAGGTGACAGGGATAAGACAGATGTTACCTTTTATACCATCAGAGGAGCTATAATGTTCAGTACCGGCATCAGTTTCGCATCCTTGACATAACACGTAAAATGTGGTTATGATAACATTAGTGGTGGCGTAATAACTTCACTTCAGGGATATATTAGTAATAGATGTAGACTCCAGCTCTCCACCAAAGCCAACAGATTCCCACCCTGTTTCATCTGTAATAACGAAAATATCAAATTCTGAGAAAAACAATTCAGTCTGAATGCAAATACTATGAAACTTGACATTTTTTTGTTCATTGCTAATGTCTTCTGGCACATTCATCACATCAAATGAATGTTTAATACTGGATGAATCACAAAAGGATATTGCAGATTTTATGTTGTTCTATCCATTAATGGAGTATTCGTTTCAGACTCCTCGGTTCAGAAAAAAGTTATTGTCAAACCTAAAGTGTCTGTACCAGTGATGAGCAAATTGATTCATATGTTCTCCATCTGTGAGGGACTGTCCCTTACAGACTATTCCCCACTGTGCCGGCGGATTTACATGGCTGCACATCTCGCCAGGCACAACAGCAAACCGGGCAAGGAGGGCATTAATCAGAGAGGCAGCACAGAGACCTGAGGTAACCCTGGAGGAGCTGCAGAGTTCCACAGCAGAGACTGGAGTATCTTTACACAGGACTGCAATAAGCCGTACGCTCCATAGAGTTGGGCTTTATGGCAGAGTGGCCATAAAAAAGCCATTACTTTCAGCAAAAAACAAAAAGGCATGTTGTGAGTTTGCAAAAAGGCATGTGGGAGACTCCCAAAATGTATGGAGGAACGTGCTCTGGTCTGATGAGGCTAAAATTGAACTTTTATGCAGCTTTCTCAGCCCAGACAGTCCAACAGCCTCCAGGCTGTGACTACTCCAGTACCTTTTGAGGGATTATGGCCCAGTAGTCCTCCTGACTCTGGCTGTGCGACCCTCACTCCACAGGCGTCGCTGGGTCCCCCAAACTTTGGGCTATCACGTAGCCTCGTGCCCCTCAACCTCCGGGCTGAGACAACTCAGAGCCTCTGCATGTCTTTGTTCCAAATCACTCTCTCCCCAGACTAACACACAGAGGGTTTGTTTTATGCCTCCTTGATTAGAGCAGGCCTCACCTGCGATCACCTCAGGTGAAGGGGAATTCCTGTGCCGGAAGGGTGTGGACTAGCAGATCCCACTACCAAACCTCTCTGCCAATCCAAGTAAAATCCAGCCCAGAAGAAAATGTATGCAAAACTGTCTCAGCAAACTATATTTTGCTTAAACCACTGCAGCTTTCCGGATTTTAGTTATCTCACCTAGCTGAGGTGTCCAGGTGGGATACACACGCCTTCCCACACTGTCCATATTACCACGATACATAGATAGATAGATAGATAGATAGATAGATACGAGATAGATAGATTGAAGATCGATAGATACTAGATAGGTAGATAGATCGCCTCAGGCAGCACCAGGTGCACCCCTGATAGAGAAATAGTATAGATCAGGGATCAGCAGCCTCCGGCACTCCAGCTGTTTTGGAGACTACAACTCCTAGAATGCGTCATTCACTTCTATGGGAGTTTGAAGAACAGCTGAGCATGTTTGCATGCTGGGAGTTATAGTTTCACAGCAGCTGGAGTGCTGCAGGTTGGTGATCCCTGCTATAGATAGATCGATAGATGGATTGATGTCCAGATGGACAAACGGATGTACAGTACAGTCATACAGACAGATATATAGATAGTCAGACACGCAGAAGACAGAAAGACAGATACACTCACATCTCCAGCTTTTAACAAGCAAGTCCCAGGTGAGAGCTGAAACGCTGCACTTTTATGGACAGAAGTAAATAAATGCACAATTTCTCAACAACTGCTTGGAGTCCTGTGATCTCTTCTGAGTTTATCTTTGGACATTGGCCAAGATAGATAGATACAATGGCCCTGATTTATGCTTTACTCCACAATTCTGGTTGTCAAAAAGTCACAAAATAGGGCTATGACTTTTTGCACTCGCTTGTGCAAAAATCTTGTGACTCCTTCCAGGAGGAGGAGGGCGGAGTAGGAAAACTGGAGGAGCTTTTCAAGACAAAAGTGTTAGGTTTAAGGATAAGACAAACTTATCAAGCAACGTGTGACATTTGATAAAATACGACAATGCAGACTCAAGCAAAACTGACTTCAGATATTCTCCTCGTGATAAACCTCCCCCAATATGTATTTCAATCTCCTGATTGCTTTCTTACAGGCTAGTGATTATTTTTAGTAGAAAGACCTTTTTACCGGCTCCACCTAAAGAAACTCCAGCTATCTCCACCCAATATTATTTTCTTGTCTGCCCAAACCCTTTCCTGTTAAAGGAAGGAACAGAATTCCTTGCCTGTAACCCCTACAGTGAGACAACTACTGCAGAGTAATATGAATAGGAGCCTACAAAACATTCATCTTCCTGGCTTCCTTGCCATCATGTTACTATTACTCTATGTGTCATGTATTGTAGAAAGGACCATTGTGTTCAGCAGACATTTCTTCTTATAACAAAATATCAAGGTCTTGATTTTTTCATTGTTATTCAAATACACAATAGAGTTTATACTTAGAAATACTTTACTGTTAATACATGTAGATGTACGGTATTATCTCAATAGTCTCTATATTCACTGTATTTACTGTGTGTGTATGTGATTCGATTTGGCATTGTATACTCACCTGTATCATTAGAGAAACCAAACTCCCAAAAAGTAGATGAATGTGGGATTTAAAGTAAATCTGTCACCATTGTCCTCCTTATCCAGCTGTTTGCATTGACACATAGTTAAGGTTCACCTGATTAAAATGCTGTTTTTCTTTAGTTGATCCGAGGCTCCGTTCCTGAGTTATGATACTGTTTCATAATATGCAAATTAGGCCTTTGGTGCAATGTGGTCATCACCATTGCTCTTGTTGCACCCGAGCTCTGTTCCTTTCTGTGACCAGCCCCTCCCTTGCTGCTTTGCCACTGCCTGGTCCTGTCTTTCAAAGCAGTGACGGAGGGGCTGGCCACAGAAAAGAGCGGAGCTTGGGTGCGACAAGAACAACGATGATGCTCTCATTGCACCAAAGGCCTGATTTGCATACTAAGAAAAAGTATCTTAACTCAGGAACAGAGCATTAGATCAACAAAAGAAGAACAGCATTTAACCAGGTGAACCGCAGCTATGCGTCTATGCAAACAGTTGTATAAGGAGGTCGCTGGTGACAGATTCCCTGCAATCACCCGTGTTCAGCGACACTTTTGCACACGCAAAGGCTTTTTTTTAGGCAAAGCGATAAGCAGTGTATAAGGCCTCATGCACACGGCCGTTGTGCGACCGTTCCGTGCATTGGGGACCGCAATTGCGGTCCCCAATGCACGGGCAACATCCGTGCAGTGGGCCAGACCGATTCAACTTTGATGGGTCCGTGGTCAGTCCGCACCGCAAAAAAATATGACATGTTCGGAACAACGGAAATAAACACCATGGAAGCACTCTGTAGTGCTTCCGGTGTTCCGTTCCATTACTCCATTCCGCATCTCCAGAATTGCGGACCCATTCAAGTGAATGCGGGGTGCCAACGGCCGCGTGCATGAGGTCTAAACCATATGTTTCAATGATGAAGTACACAATATTTTAAAAGTATTGGGACACACATCTTAATCATTGAATTCAGGTGTTTCACTCTGCCCCATGGCCACAGGTGTATAAATTCCAGCCCCTAGCCACGCAGTCTGGCCTTACAAACATTTGTGAAGGAATGGGTCATTCTAAAGATCTCACTGAATTCTAGTGTGGTTCTGTAATATGGTGTCACCATTACAAGTCCGTTCATGAAATTGTCTCCCTCCCAGATATTCCACAATCAACTGTGAGTGGTGTTACTGCAACCTGGAAGAGTTTAGAAATCACAGCAACTCAGTGGAGTTGAGTCCATGTAAAGTAACAGAGTGGGGTGACCAAGTGCTGAGGTACATAGGGGTCATTTATTAAGACCGGCGTTTTAGACATTTCTAAATATAAGGCAGCTTCCGAGCTGTCTTACACTTAGACCATTTTGTACACCTGAAGCAGGGGTAGAAAATGGTAAATGAGATGGCCCTACCGGCCCGTCACTTTCCCCGCCCACACCAAGCCCACTTTTTTAGACCTGGCGTGAGCTGGGAGAAGTCACAGATCCGTGCCAGAAATATGCCTAATTTAGGGGTATTTCTGTTTAATAAATGACCCCCATAGTGCATAAAAGTCACCAAAGCTTTGCTGATTCAATGAGTCCAAACCTCCACTAAAACAGTGCGCCAGGAGCTTCATGGCAGGGATTTCCATGGCCGAGCAGCTGAGGGAAAGCTATTTTAACTGCAACTCCATATTGACGCGTATGACTTTAGAATGAGATGTCACAAAAGTTTCTGCAGGCGTAATGTGTACAGGTGTGAAATGTATATGAAAGCTATGCTTCAAATCCCCTTCATAGCCAGGATAAGGGGTTGTGCCAAGATGCCAACTTAGGGGATATAATACTCGGCATGTTTGCCTGATCTCCGCAGGTCACCATTATAGTGAATGGGGCTGGCAGGTGTCAGGTAGGGTCCAGCAGTACCGAATCCAGACATCTCCGACAAGCTGCTCCTTGCTGGAATAGCCTGCCGGAGATAGTAAATGCTGATGTGAAAATAGCCTTCCAGGTTGAACTCGGTAACACCACAGTATGCAGTAAGCTCCCTCTAGTGGTGACAGCAGGTAGTTAGCATGTTATTTTTTTAAATCTGTGTGGGGGGATTTGGACTGTTATTGAAATATTACAAATTCACAGAATATTAAACCTGTAGAAAAAAAAGACAAACAAACCACAGACATTCATGGTATGTACACATGCAGACAGGTAGGTATTCCTCTCGGGTTCATCTCACTTTCCCTGCAGGTAGTGTAAAAAATGGGATTTAATTTCATTTGAAACATATAAATCACTGACAGTATATATGAAACCATTCATTCTAAGCAAATATCACAAGGTCATTGTTGGCAACGAAAAGTGTTTCAGAAGCGGAAGAAAGTCACAGATTGGTCAGGAGACCACGGCTGGAGATGGGCCTGACAGCATTAGATTATCAGCAGTACAGTGACTCATACATTTCACAGAAGAAGGTCCCATCTGTCCGTCCTTGATCATCTATCTATAACTAGGAGGCTCCAGTTTGTCCTGATTTTCATGCTGTCATTTTCTGGTTACAACAGAACATTGTGTTGTGATTAAGGATGCTTTCACACTTGCATTGTTGGATTCTGGCAGGCAGTTCTGTCGCAGTCCCGGCAATCTGTATGCAAACGGATACCATTTGTAGACGGATCCGGATGTGGACCCGTCTCACAAATGTATTGAAATACTGGATCCATCTCTCCGGTTGTCATCACGGTATTTATCTTTTTCACATTTTTAAAGGTCTAAGCATGCAAGCTGAGGTATTTTCTCCTTCCAAAAACCGTAACAGTGACTGAACTGAAGACATCCTGATGCATACTGAACGGATTGCTCTACATTTAGAATGCATTAGGATAAAACTGAACAGTTTTTTTCCGGTATTGAGCTCCTAGGACGGAACTCAATACCGGAAAAGTTTAACGCAAGTGTGAAAGTGACTCAAAGACACTAAAAGTTGCAAATCTATCTATCTGTCTATGTATTTATCTATCTAACAATACAAGATGAGGAAGCACTCCGTTGTAAGTGAAAGGAGGTGGTGGACCACTTTTTATTTACCCAAATCACAAAGTTTAAGCCCAACACAAAGAGGCCTTTCTCAATTCTCTATCTATCTATCTCATATCTACCTATCTATCTATCTATCTATCTATCTATCTATCTATCTACACTGCTCAAAAAAATAAAAAAGGGAACACTTAAACAACACAATGTGACTCCAAGTCAATCACACTTCTGTGAAATCAAACTGTCCACTTAGGAAGCAACACTGAGTGACAATCAATTTCACATGCTGTTGTGCAAATGGGATAGACAACAGGTGGAAATTATAGGCAATTAGCAAGACACCCCCAATAAAGGAGTGGTTCTGCAGGTGGTAACCACAGACCACTTCTCAGTTCCTATGCTTCCTGGCTGATGTTTTGGTCACTTTTGAATGCTGGCGGTGCTTTCACTCTAGTGGTAGCATGAGACGGAGTCTACAACCCACACAAGTGGCTCAGGTAGTGCAGCTTATCCAGGATGGCACATCAATGCGAGCTGTGGCAAGAAGGTTTGCTGTGTCTGTCAGCGTAGTGTCCAGAGCATGGAGGCGCTACCAGGAGACAGGCCAGTACATCAGGAGACGTGGAGGAGGCCGTAGGAGGGCAACAACCCAGCAGCAGGACCGCTACCTCCGCCTTTGTGCAAGGAGGAACAGGAGGAGCACTGCTAGAGCCCTGCAAAATGACCTCCAGCAGGCCACAAATGTGCGTGTGTCTGCTCAAATGGTCAGAAACAGACTCCATGAGGGTGATATGAGGGCCCGACGTCCACAGGTTGGGGTTGTGCTTACAGCCCAACACCGTGCAGGACGTTTGGCATTTGCCAGAGAACACCAAGATTGGCAAATTCGCCACTGGCGCCCTGTGCTCTTCACAGATGAAAGCAGGTTCACACTGAGCACATGTGACAGACGTGACAGAGTCTGGAAACGCCGTGGAGAACGTTCTGCTGCCTGCAACATCCTCCAGCATGAC
This sequence comes from Bufo bufo, assembly GCF_905171765.1. NCBI lineage: Eukaryota > Metazoa > Chordata > Amphibia > Anura > Bufonidae > Bufo > Bufo bufo. Next base: position 527,899,413 of record NC_053392.1, on the reverse strand, counting down.
CGGTTTGGCATTGGGTCAGTAATGGTGTGGGGTGGCATTTCTTTGAAGGGCCGCACAGCCCTCCATGTGCTCGCCAGATGTAGCCTGACTGCCATTAGGTACCGAGATGAGATCCTCAGACCCCTTGTGAGACCATATGCTGGTGCGGTTGGCCCTGGGTTCCTTCTAATGCAAGACAATGCTAGACCTCATGTGGCTGGAGTGTGTCAGCAGTTCCTGCAAGACTAAGGCATTGATGCTATGGACTGGCCCGCCCGTTCCCCAGACCTGAATCCAATTGAGCACATCTGGGACATCATGTCTCGCTCTATCCGCCAACGTCACGTTGCACCACAGACTGTCCAGGAGTTGGCAGATGCTTTAGTCCAGGTCTGGGAGGAGATTCCTCAGGAGACCGTCCGCCACCTCATCAGGAGCATGCACAGGCGTTGTAGGGAGGTCATACAGGCACGTGGAGGCCACACACACTACTGAGCCTCATTTTGACTTGTTTTAAGGACATTACATCAAAGTTGGATCAGCCTGTAGTGTGTTTTTCCACTTTAATTTTGAGTGTGACTCCAAATCCAGACGTCCATGGGTTGAAAAATTTGATTTCCATTTTTTTATTTTTGTGTGATTTTGTTGTCAACACATTCAACTGTGTAAAGAACAAAGTATTTCAGAAGAATATTTAATTAATTCAGATCTAGGATGTGTTATTTTTGTGTTCCCTTTATTTTTTTGAGCAGTGTATCTATCTATCTATCTATCTCATTGTCTATCTAATTATCTATCTAATTATCTATCTATCTATCTATCTATCTATCTATCTATCGATCTATCTATCTATCTATCACATATCTCCTATCTATCTATCTATCTGTCTATTCATCGCACATCTATCTGTCTATTTTCTATCTATCTAGTATCTATTTATCTATGTCCTATCTATCTATCTATCTATCTATCTATCTATCTATCTATCTATCTATCTATCTATCTGTGGCATACATAGAGAAGTAAAGGCCCCATAGAAAGGATCAAACCAGGCCCCCTGTAACAGTCATGTACACACACACACAGGGGGAGGGAAGTGACCACTGCGCTCCACCCTTACCCCTGGCCCTGCCTACTTGCCTCGCGAGTCCTAATGACAGGGGACAACTGGACGGCAATCCCTAACTTGGAGTAAGTGCAGGGATGACAGACAGACAAACAACAGGACGTGAACGGACCGAGTCAATACCAGGAAAGCTGCAAAGTACAAATGGAGCAAGCAGAGAATTGTCAGGAGAAGCCGGGGTCATAAATACCAGGAGAGCAGAAAAGTACAAGAGGAGTCCTAAGAGAGTAGTCAGGTGGGAGCCGAGGTCACAATACCAGGACGGAAGCGCAGTACAGGAGGAGCAGGCAAAAGGATGGTCAGGGAACAGGATCAGGTAAGTATTCAGCAGTCCAACAAATAGCCAGGAACCTAGAAATTAACAGGCAACCTGTAGCCAGCAGGCTGCCTGTATTTATAGTGGGGAGTGAGGGTCATGTGACGTGGCCAGCGTCACATGACCGACAGACCAACCAGTCGAGCACCGAGTGATCAGCTCGGCGCTCAAGGCAGACTAGGAGCAGGGAGCCACCCAGCTAGTAAAGCCGCCCTGGGAATGAGGTCAAACACAGAACCTCATTCCAAAAGCTAAGCAACAGTTCTGCGGGCAATGGGGGACCGAGTGCACCTTCGGAACCCCGTGACAGTACCCCCCCTTTTACGAGGGGCCACCGGACCCAAGACTTCAGGCGATGGCTTTTCAGGGTGTTCTAAATGAAATTTACGAACAAGTCTAGGAGCATGAACCTCCCTGGCAGGTACCCAAGATCTCTCTTCAGGTCCATACCCCTTCCAGTGAATCAGGTAATGCAAGGAATTACGCACCTTCCTGACATCCACTATTTTAGACACCACATACTCGACAGAATCATTAACAAGAACCGGCGGAGGCGAGGCTTTTGATGGTACTACCGGTTCAAAATATTTTTTAAGCAGAGATTTATGGAACACATTATGAATGTGGAATGACTCAGGCAGCTCCAACCTAAAAGATACCGGGTTAATCACTTCCGTGATCTTATATGGTCCAATAAAACGAGGAGCAAATTTTTTAGAAGTTACCTTGAGAGATAGATTCTTGGAGGACAACCATACTTTATCCCCAACCTGAAAGTTTACCCCCCTTGAACGTCTCCTATCGGCCTTGAGTTTTTGAGAACATTGAGCCTTTTTTAGGTTCGATTGAACCCGGGCCCAAACTGTGCAAGTTCGGAGGAGAGTTTATCCGCTTCAGGGTTAGAGGAGGAGACAGACGACCCAGAATGAAAACGGGGATGAAAACCATGGTTACAAAAGAAAGGGGAGACCCCAGCAGAAGAATTGACACGGTTATTCAAAGCAAATTCAGCCAACGGAAGGAATTTGACCCATAATTGCTGGTCATCAGCAACATACAACCTCAAGAATTGTTCCACAGACTGATTAAGGCGTTCAGTCTGCCCATTACTCTCAGGATGGTAGGCGGAAGAAAAAGACAATGAAATTTTACATCTTTGACAGAAGGCCCTCCAGAATTTGGACACAAACTGCACACCCCTGTCAGAAACAATATTTTCCGGGATGCCATGTAAACGAACAATCTCTCTCACAAAAATAGACGCCAGGGTTTTAGCATTCGGAAGTTTAGACAGGGGAATGAAATGAACCATCTTGCTAAACCTATCGACCACTACCCAAACCACAGTCTTACCCTCCGCCAGCGGTAGGTCAGTTATAAAGTCCATCGAGATATGGGACCAGGGTCTACTGGGAATGGGTAGGGGTCGTAGGTTACCAGCAGGGTGAGTCCTAGGTGTCTTGGACCTGGCACAAACCTCACAGGCTGACACGTAGGACTTGACATCCCTAGTTAGAGTGGGCCACCAATAAGATCTAGAAACCAGATCCTTAGTGCCCTCATCACCCGGATGTCCACAAAAGGCAGAATCGTGACACTCACCCAACAGCTGGAGATGAAATTGTACGGGAGCAAACAACTTATCTGTTGGGGTGGATACCGGTGCCAGATGTTGTTCAGACCTAATGCGAGCCGAGATATCCTGGGTAAGAGCTGCTAAGAAGATTTTTGCTGGTAGGATGGATTCAGGTGGTACCTCAGTAGGTTGAAAAGCCTGGAAGCTCCGAGATAATGCGTCTGCCTTCACATTTTTACTTCCCGGCCTGAACGTGATGGAAAAATCAAAACGAGTAAAAAAACAGAGCCCATCTGGCTTGACGGGGATTCAACCTCTTAGCAGACTCGAGAAACATAAGGTTTTTATGGTCAGTGACAACAGTTACACAATGTCTTGCCCCTTCCAGGAAATGCCTCCACTCCTCAAATGCCCATTTAATGGCCAGCAGCTCCCTATTCCCTATGTCGTAGTTTCTCTCCGTGGGAGAGAATTTCCTGGAGAAGAAGGCACATGGTCTCAGATTAGTGAGGCTAGCAGGACCTTGTGAAAGGACTGCTCCTACACCGTCCTCGGACGCATCCACCTCCACAATAAAAGGTTTCTCCTGATCAGGCTGGATCAGAATGGGAGCGCTACTGAATGCCTTTTTTAATTTTTCAAATGAAGAAATGGCCTCAGTAGACCAATTCTCCAAATCCGCCCCTTTCTTAGTAAGGTCGGTCAACGGTTTAGCAATTACGGAAAAATTCATAATAAATTTACGATAGTAATTGGCGAAACCTAAGAACCGTTGTAAGGCCTTTAAGGATGAAGGTCTTACCCATTCCTTAATTGCTAGTACCTTACCAGGATCCATCTTGAAGGCGTGAGGAGTCAGAACATGCCCTAGAAACAGAATCTCCTGTACACCAAAGACACATTTCTCTTGTTTAGCGGATAGCTGATTCTCCCTCAACACCTCTAATACTCGTTTAACATGAGACACATGGGATTCGAAGTCAGGAGAGAATATCAAAATGTCGTCAAGATAGACAATAACAAGTTTACCTAAGTACTCCCTAAGAATGTCATTCATGAAGTTTTGGAACACAGCTGGGGCATTGCTGAGTCCAAAAGGCATCACTTGATATTCAAAGTGTCCTACCGGAGTATTGAACGCCGTCTTCCATTCGTCTCCCTCCTTGATTCGGATTAGATTGTATGCCCCTTTCAGGTCAATTTTGGAAAACCAGGTTGCCCCCAGAACCTGGTTAAATAAATCCGGAATCAATGGGAGGGAGTATCTATTCTGGACAGTGATTTTATTTAATCTCCGGTAATCGATACATGGCCTAAGACCACCATCTTTTTCTTAACGAAGAAAAACCCCGCCCCATAGGAGAGACAGAAGGTCTAATATGCCCTTTACCAAGGCTCTCCTTAATATAATCTTCCATGGCCTTGCGTTTGGGCATAGAAAGATTATAAATTCGTCATTTAGGAAACTTGGCCCCCTCTACTAGCTCTATGGTACAATCATAAGGTCTATGGGGGGGTAGAACCTCCGGGGTTGGTGATGAGAATACATCAGAATATTCTCTAACAACAGAGGGTAAAGTATCAGACTTTACTGAGACCCCAGCCTGTACCACGGACAAGCACGAGTCACACTTAGGCCCCCATCTCACCAACTCCCCATTGGACCAATCTATAGTGGGGTTATGTAGTCAGAGCCAAGGCAACCCTAGTACCACCTCAGCAGGTAGGTTCTCCAGGACTAGAAGCGAACATCTCTCTGAGTGGCACACACCCACGGTTAGAGAAATCTCCGAGGTACATAAGCTCACCGTACCACCAATAAGAGGAGTAGCATCAATAGCCATGACATGGATAGGAGTTGGTAAGGCAAACATAGGAATACCCAATCTTACAGCATAAGATTACAATCTTACAGCATACAAGCTAGCTGCTGAGCCAGAATCAATAAAGGCCTTACCCGGCCATTTATCTACTCCCAGAGAAATCGTAATGGGTACCGAAAGCTTACATTTAGAAAATTCAGGGTGTACCTGGTCTTTAGGTTGCCTTGTCTTAGGAGACTTGACAGAGAGGATCTTCTTAGGACACTGGTTGATCCAATGGTCAGGATCTTTACAGTAAAAGCATTCTCCACATCTGCGGCGAAGATTCCCTCGGGTCATGCCAACCTGCATGGGTTCCTCGGTGGAGACCTCAGCATTGTCTCTGGGATAGGCCTCTGGCTGGACCACCATCTGGGAAGAGAACTGTTGTTCCTGTCATCTCTCTCTAACCCGTCGGTCAAGTCGGACAACAAGGGTCATCATCTCCTCTTAGGTCTCTGGAAGTTGATAACTGACCAGAAGATCCTTTAATTTATCAGACAGACCTGACCTGAACTGACTCTTCAGGGCTGGTTCGTTCCATCCTGAGGGGACACACCACCTTCTGAATTGGGTGCAATAATCCTCCGCTGGTAAATTGCCCTGAACCAGTGCCTTTAGAGCCGTCTCGGCTACTAGAGCCCTGTCTGGTTCATCATAGAGGGTACCCAAGGCCTGAAAGAACCCCTCCATAGAATATAAACAACTGGTGCCAGCAGGTAAAGAGAACGCCCAGTCCTGGGGATCACCCTGTAATCGGGAAATGATAATGCCCACGCGTTGACTCTCGGGGCCAGAGGACACGGGGCGCAAACGGAAGTAAAGTTTGCAACTCTCCTTAAAAGAGAGAAACTTCCTCAGGTCTCCAGAAAAGGGTTCTGGGAGCATAATCTGGGGCTCAAAATGCGGACTGGAGGCCTGAGGAGTGGAAGAACCTTGCCCTAACTCAAAAGAACTAAGTTTTTCCCCTAACTCCTGCACCCTCTGCGTCAGATTAGAGGCATGGTCAGTCAGGGTCACCAGAGGATTCATAATACAGTGGTTATTGGGCCTGTTAATCTGTAACGGTCGTGTACACACACACACAGGGGGGAGGGAAGTGACCACTGCGCTCCACCCTTACCCCTGGCCCTGCCTACTTGCCTCGCGAGTCCTAATGACAGGGGACAACTGGACGGCAATCCCTAACTTGGAGTAAGTGCAGGGATGACAGACAGACAAACAACAGGACGTGAACGGACCGAGTCAATACCAGGAAAGCTGCAAAGTACAAATGGAGCAAGCAGAGAATTGTCAGGAGAAGCCGGGGTCATAAATACCAGGAGAGCAGAGAAGTACAAGAGGAGTCCTAAGAGAGTAGTCAGGTGGGAGCCGAGGTCACAATACCAGGACGGAAGCGCAGTACAGGAGGAGCAGGCAAAAGGATGGTCAGGGAATAGGATCAGGTAAGTATTCAGCAGTCCAACAAATAGCCAGGAACCTAGAAATTAACAGGCAACCTGTAGCCAGCAGGCTGCCTGTATTTATAGTGGGGAGTGAGGGTCATGTGACGTGGCCAGTGTCACATGACCGACAGACCAACCAGTCGAGCACCGAGTGATCAGCTCGGCGCTCAAGGCAGACTAGGAGCAGGGAGCCACCCAGCTAGTAAAGCCGCCCTGGGAATGAGGTCAACACAGAACCTCATTCCAAAAGCTAAGCAACAGTTCTGCGGGCAATGGGGGACCGAGTGCACCTTCGGAACCCCGTGACACGACCCACACAGGACAGAAGGGTTTCTGCCTAAACCCCTTTCAATGACCCTTGGGCCATTTTTCCACTGCCTCATTTTCTAAAAGTTGTTTCTTTAGAGGGTAGAGTCCAAGTTTTCACCCCCAGTAGAGGAGGAGATGTTCCCGACTGGAGCCCCTCTCCCTCATAGTCTGCCGCTATGGTAGTTACGCCCCTGCTATCTATCTATCTATCTATCTATTATCTATCTGTCTATCTATCCTATCTATCATCAATCTAATATCTAACTGTCTATCTATCAAATAACTATCTACCTTCCATTTATCTATCTTCCAATCTATCTATCTATCTATCTATCTATCTATCTATCTATCTATCTATCTATCTCAGACAGGAAGTAGAACCATACAAACAACAGTAGGGTGCAAGCCCCAGAAGCCCAACTCCACATTCTTCAATATCCATAATTATGAAAAATATATCCTGTATCACTAATTGGCCCTCGTTATGGGCAGAAATTACCAGTGTAAAGGCTTGTTAGCTGGTTTGGACAAACAATTGCAAGCCCTCCTGCCAGAAACTGGTAGTTTGGATCTCATTGGTTATTTTCACTGTAATCAACAATGACCCGACCATACACTACCCAGCACCGATTTTTCATATGGCATGATGTATATGATTTTAATTGCCATTTTAATTGTAGAAATTAAGTGTTGGGGGAGTATGTGATGGAAAGAACATAAGGTTTTGACCTGAACTTGTGAAAGAAGAAGTGATATTTGGGGAAAGAAGAAACCTTCTTACTTACAGCCCTTGATGCTAAATTGACTGAACATAAACTAGCAGCACAGACTTCTTTCACAGCTGACATTTATTTTGTGGGTTTCTGCAACGTACCGGGTCCACAGGGGAAAACACGTGAGGCTCACGGTGGGCCGATGGGGGTCGTAGTTGTTTGTACTCACGGTTAGTAGTGTTGAGCGCGAATATTCGAATTGCGAATTTTAATCGCGAGTATCGCCACTTCAATAATTCGCGAATATTTAGAATATAGTGCTATATATTCATATTCGTGAATAGTGTTGATTGTGAATATTCTAATCGCGAATTTATCGCCACTTAGCAACATCCCTAGCAACCAATACGAAAGTTGCCTACCCCTTAGTGTTGATCGCGAATATTCTAATCACAAATTTTTATTGCGGATATATTACATTGCCGATTTTCGCAATCAAGAAAATAATGACTGGAGATCACGAATTCTCTAATTTGCGAATTTCTGAAGAATATTCGGCCAAAAATTAGCGAAATATCGCGAATTCGAATATATTGCCTATGCCGCTCATCACTAACGGTTAGCAGAGCCTCCCTGGGCCGGCAGTGCAGTGGATGGGAAGACAGCACTAAATCCTCCGGGGAACTCTCTATTGCAGGGAACATCAGTCAGATGGAAGTTGAGGGGCCCTTGATGGTGTAGGTGTTTAAGGTGCTTTAGTGGCTGGGGCCCTGTGTTCGTGATGCCAGCACCATAACGTGCAAATGTTGAGTGTAGTAGTAGTAATGAAGAGTCAAACTATTCAAACATTTACTTGAATCAGTAGTCTCAAGGCAGATGTTACAGTCCATCAATAAAGTGCATTCATATGGCATAAGTGATAACTGTTCAATTGTATTGTATTGTATTCCACTTATCAGGTTTAGGCTACTTTCACACTGGCGTTTTGGCTTTCTGTTTGTGAGATCCGTCATGGGCTCTCACAAGCGGTCCAAAACGGATCAGTTTTGCCCTAATGCATTCTGAATGGAAAAGGATCCGCTCAGAATGCATCAGTTTGCCTCCGTTCCATCTCCATTCCGCTTTGGAGGCGGACATGTCCGTCTGACGAAACTGAGCCAAATGGATCCGTTCTGACACACAATGTAAGTCAATGGGGACGAATCTGTTTTCTCTGACACAATCAGGCACAATAAAAAACGGATCCGTCCTCCATTGACTTTCAGTGGTGTTCAAGACGGATCCGTCTTGGCTATGTTAAAGATAATACAAATGGATTCGTTCTGAACGGATGCAGACGGTTGTATTATCTGAACGGATCCATCTGTGCAGATCCATGACGGATCCGCACCAAACGCGAGTGTGAAAGTAGCCTTAGGCAGTTGTCAGTTGAGGAGTTTTCTTTAAGGTGGACACTTAGTCCAAACTATAGGACTCTGATACTAAATATGCTGTTTTCTACTTATCTTGAGCTATCCAATAAGGGCGTTCTCCCTTGTGGCAGGCATCAGTCTTCTGCTACATTATTTACAGGATGCTCTCCTGAAGTAATCAGGTTTTTAGGTTTCCACTATATCCCGGAAGGCTTCTAGTGAATAAGGACAATTCTGCGAACTAATTATCCATTTGTGTCCCGGCACTTGGAAAGTTACTCTCAGGCATTTGTGCTGATGAGGTCCATAAGCTATATTCAGCTGTAACCCTCACTAGGCTTAATTCATATTTAGACATTGACTCACTGTCTGGTGCTTGGCTGCTGTGTTTGTCTTCTTCAGGCTTGATCAGGGCCCAGAGGAAAGGAAAACAGCTACATGTTAATTTAGGCCTGTTTCTCTCCTCCATGAACTTGCTTTCCTCCCTTTCAATAACTACTTTACTTCAACTAACTTTACTAACACACCCTAAGCTATATATATTATGTGGCGCCAACACCACCTAGGGGCGAATGGTTGAAATGACAATGCCAGACTGATAATGTGAAATACCATACATTAGAAAAATACATAAATAAGCAGATGTTTAAAGCGTCCCATTTACACACTGATGTGGGACGCTGCATTTCTATGTAATAAAAAGGAGGACAACTTTGCATAATGCAATATCTGCTGAAAAGCTACACAAATCTGAGGTGCAAAATGTCACTCAACATCCTTGTTTCTGACGTCTCATTGAGACTGCTGGAGATACAGAGTACAAAACTGAACTATCTCTGGTAGTCCCATAGAGAATGAATGGATTGGCAGGGGACATGCTCAACCTACCGCTCCATCAGGACATGGAAAAGGGTCCCCTGTTCTCAGAATTAGTGGGGGCCCAAGCACTCGTAGTTGGATCCCCACCATTTAGTTACTTCTCTCCTATCCTGTGGACAGGGATAAAGTAAAACTTTGCAAAACCCCTTTACATTTGAACAACAAATTCTGTATATGTCAAGTGTGTATCCAGTAACTGGACTGTGCAATATTGGATTCAGAACCAACAATTGTAACTGATCACTTATTTTTATGTAAAATTAAATAAAATTATATATATATATATATATATATATATATATATATATACAGTGCTGCCCATAATTATTCATACCTCTGGCAAATTTTGACTTAAAATTACTTTTATTCCAGCAGCAAAAAAAAATTTTTACGGGAAATGACATAGGTGTCTCCCAAAAGATAATAAGACAACGTACAAGAGGCATTATTGTGGGAAAAACATTTCTCAGCTTTTATTTACATTTAAGCAAAAAATACAAGATATTCCGCACTGTGGAAAATGTCAGAGGACGTGGTCGGAAGCCAAAAGTGACACCTGTGCTGGCCAGGAGGATAGTTAGAGAGGTGAAAAAGAATCCAAGGATCACCACCAAGGCCATCCTGGTGAATCTGGGCTCTGCTGGTGGCAATGTCTCAAGGCAGACAATCCAACAGACACTGCACACTGCTGGGTTCCACTTCTCCAGATAAGGCACACAAAAGCTCGCTTGGCGTTTGCAAAAGCTCATCTGGACAAAGAAGAAGACTTCTGGTCTTCTGTGTTATGGTCAGATGAAACAAAAATTGAATTGTTCGGTCACAATGATGTTTCCTTCATTTGGCGTAAAAAAGGAGAAGCCTTCAACCCAAAGAACACCACCCCTACTGTCAAACATGGTGGTGGGAACCTAATGCTTTGGGGGTGTTTTTCAGCCAATGGACCAGGGAACCTAATCATAGTAAACGGCACCATGAAAAAAGAGCAATACATGGGGATTCTCAACGACAACATCAGGCAGTCTGCAGAGAAACTTGGCCTTGGGCACCAGTGGACATTTCAGCATGACAATGACCCAAAACACACAGCAAAATTGGTGAAGAAATGGTTAGCAGACAACAACATTAACGTTTTGGAGTGGCCCAGCCAGAGTCCAGATTTGAATCCAATTGAGAATCTGTGGAGGGAGCTAAAGATCAGGGTGATGGCAAGAAGACCCTCCAACCTGAAAGATTTTAAACTCATTGCTAAAGATGAATGGGCAAAAATACCTGTGGAGACATGCAAAAAGCTGGTCTGCAATTATAGGAAGCGTTTGATTGTTGTAATAGCCAATAAAGGCTTTTCTATTTATTATTGAGAAGGGTATGAATAATTTTGGACTGGACACTTTTTGCTCAAATGTAAATAAAAGCTGAGAAATGTCTTTTTTCCACAATAATGCCTCTTGTTGTACATTGTCTTATTATCTTTTGGGAGACACCTATGTCATTTCCCATAAAAAAAATTCTTGCTGGTTGAATAAAAGTAACTTTAAGTCAAAATTTGCCAGGGGTATGAATAATTATGGGCAGCAATGTAAATATATATATATACGGCAGTAAATATGTAAATGTAGATTTTATTTGCAGAAAAGAGACAGAACTTGTCAGAAAGTATTTGCCGCCGAACCACCACCAGTATCTGACACCTCAGCTCAGATACGTAGTCCAATAAGGGGTCTTATCTTGATAAAGGGAAACATGATTACGAAAGGAAAAACAACAGATTGTAATGACGTTCCCTGTCCCCAGGAATGACAGTCAAGCCAGAACAGGTGAAATTTTGGGCTGAAAAACCTTGATTTGCTTTGGCTGCATTTCCACCTGCTTGATGTCAGATACCCAATTTACATACAACACATGGTGGCATCAGAGTTATTTTTTATCATAATGAGGCACCTCATTGAGCTACTAAGATGTTCTTTGGAGGCTACGGTAGCTGTGCAGAACTCTGAGGTGTAGGTAGTGGTTTGGGGTGGCACATACCTTTAACTTTCAAAAGATTTTTTTAAAAATCTTTTACATTCATGTAGAGCATAGCTAAAATTCTATATTTAAAATATATCATAGAGGGAGACATAAAGTATCCATAAAGACATGAGAGACAACTTCAGCAACTTCACCCATTACAAGGCATTGCAGACTATGAACTTTCTTCTATCTTGATTGAGAAGCCTTTATTCTAGCCATCAGTTAAGGTCAGAATGCAGGCACCCATCTATGACAACCTCTATAAAGTCCATAATTTGTAACTGGGGGAAAACACATCCAACGGATTTGTCTAACATTAGAAAAAAAACAGTTTTTTCTTCTTCAGAAACAGTGTTACTCTTGTCCAAAATGTGGATCTGGAATTGCAGATTGGCCATGTTCCAATACTAGACACAACCTACTGTATGAGCAAAAGGAGAAAGAAAAGCAGCACAACCTTTGTTCCAATCTCAAAAACACCCATAGCCAAATTTATTATATACCTGTACATTATGAAAAGCTTAGTGCATGCTACATTTCTACAATGAACACAGTAGTAGTAAATATCATAGCGATATTGGGACTGTTTGTTAAGTATTGTGACATGTAAGATGCTTGCAGAAATTTTTAAGATTAAAAAACTGCTCTGATACATAGTATACTTAATAATAGCTTTGATCTAGGTCTTAGTGCATTGCAATCTGATGCACCATTTGCACCAGGGGAAGCAGTTTCCACAGAGGGCTTTAAGGTGGGTTGTATAATTTTAGGTGTATTCCCGTTGTCGTTCTGTCCATTTATAAAGGTATGTGGAGTGGTCTGGTGGGGATCATTTTCTTTCAAAATACTGCTAGTGGTGTCATTGGAATCTAATTCCAGTTCCTCAGTTTTGTACCCATTGATAATTCTTGGGTCACATTCCCCTTTCAAACATCCTTTGATATTGTAGCAGCTTACTTGGTTTTCAGCCAGTGCAAAGCCATTAAAACATAAACATTCAAAGCCATATTGGTGGTTTATACAATTCTGCTCACATGGATTAGACTGGCAGTGGTCAGGTGGAACACAGGACACCAGGTCGGGTGCTAACACATAGCCATCTTTGCATCTACAGGAGAGGGATTTGTTTAGCGGAAACTCTACACATTCATGTTCACATCCACCTTTATTGTACTTACAGCTCAGTTTCTCAGAAGCACAAAAGGGTCCGTTAGATTTTTTGTCCAAGCGAGAATTACCCCACTGATACACATTAGTTTCATCTGATTTCAGACAAAGTAACGAGTGTTTTGTATGTTCTCCATTGTGCCCACAAGACACAGATGCTAAAGAGCCATGTGGAACAAGGTCCAAAGAAGAAATTTTGAAACCAAAAGGGGTATCATATTCAACAGATCCTGGGCCAGCAAGAACAACCCGCTGGCACATGCCCTGAAAGTTGAATTTGCAGATGTAGCCATCAGTTTGGAAAGAGCATAACTCGTCCGTCCATTTGTAATTATCAGGTGAACTCTTCTGCAGTTTCATACTCACGCACTTTCTCTTGGTACAAGTTGCCTTTGGTTCAGTCAGCCAGTTGGAGAACTGACCTTCCTTTGCATCTTCATTATCTGTGATCCATGAAAACCCTTTTAAAGTTTCATTTCTAACAACACAGGACTTTACCTTTAGCTGCAGTCCAATCCAAAGCTTTAATGGGCGAACCAATGGTGCAATGCTGGTAAGTTTCCAAAGTAAACTGTGGACATGCCCGGCTTCTTCTTCATTTTGTATGGTGACCAGGTCACCTCCTCTGTTGGTACACTCCACATGAGCATCTGTAAATGCTGTCTTATTAAGGTGGACCATGTAACAGGCATCATTAGAACAGGTGGACTCAATGTTTGCCTTTTCTGATAAGCCATAAGAAAGAGATAAAAAGCAGACACAAAAAACAAGTCCTAGTTTCTCACTCACCATTCTTTCCTTCTCTCAATTTTTTTTTAGCATCTACTTTCCTGAAGACAGGACTAAAAAGCTTTGCACTGAACTACAGTATAGGCACTTAAGAAGTGAGTGCCTGCATAATATTGGCATGTATATTTGTTCTTGCTATAGGAGAGGTCTTCATGCATCCTGTGTTGTAGCTGACCCTATTCTTTGCAAAGGAATAGAACTTCCTGAACATTTCTAACCAGAAGTTGTTTTCTTTGCTACTCGGTATTGTTATATTTCAATGTTTTCATCAATCTGTGCAGGTTTTGAAGTTTAGAGACTGACCAGTCCCTGCATTTCCTTGTAATATGTTGCACTTAATTGTACAGGAAAGAAAGAAAAAAAGAAAAAGAATAGTGAAATGGTTTTCCAGTAGTTTCAACTTATCCCCTATACTTATCCCCTATCCTATGAAGGCCTTGTGCCTTCCAAAAATCCCTACAATGAATGGATTGGCAGGTAGAACATGCACCAATTATCTCTGTGGGATCTACTGGAAATAGCCAAATGGTTTACAAATCTGCAGTGCAACAGAGATGAATACAATAAAAGTGTGCATGCGTGACCTGCCACTCTGTTTTATTTTGGGGGACTGTGCTGGGTATGGGGCTGCTGTTCTTGTAATCAGTTGGGGTTCCAGAGGTAGGACCCTCACTGATCTAATAATTATCCCATGTTCTGTGTTTGAACTAAATTTAAGGTCAAGTAGCCCACCAGAGTACCACCGAATCATCTGTTTGGCCCACATTCAATAATAGGTCCCAAAGGTTCAGCAGAAACAATCATTTGAAGCTTATGAAGCCAGTGTGACACTGGAGCATTTTGCTATCTAAATTCCGAGAAATGCACATACATTTGTGTTAGGCTGGCTGCTCATGTCCGCCATTGTCCCGCTGTCCCAGGCAAGCGCAGGCTTCATGTAGGCATTCTCCCTGTGCGTAGTGAGACTAGTGCTCAGTCAACTCCTTTTAGTACTAGGAGAGTTAATCCCGTTTTCCTGCCCATGTCAAGGTGCTGGTTAGGTTGCTGATCAGCCTACTATTTAGCTGGGCTCCTTGCCTGAGCTTTGAGGTTTTCTATTAGTTTGTGCCAGTGAAGGTGATCTTGTCTGAATTTCTGTGTACCGAACCCTGTCTGTCTTCTGACTCTTCTCCTTGCTGCCTGCCCCAACCTCAGAATTGTGACCTGGATTATGCACAAACTCTGCCTGCCCTGACCTTGAAATCACTATTTGAAACACGCAAGTACACAGCCTGCTCTGACTATTGGACTGTATTCAGACTACCCTTTTGCTTGTGTCCTTGGTGCTGTGCACCAGTGTCTCTGACTCCTGTGGGTCAGCAGCCAGCTACACCAAGACTACTCTAGGAGGTAGCGGCCTGGTTGGTTCTTTGCAGCGAAGTCCAGATCCGTATACAGGGGTTAAAGGGTGAATACCAGGGAACCACCAGGATAATGCCCTTAGGTTTAACCCAAAGCCAAACTGGTTAGTTGGCACAGTGGGTCCACACCCACTGTCCATAACAATCTGTTCATTAGATGGATTTGTCTATAGATGGATTCTTATATTATATCTAGGCCATTATCTTGTGAAGCAAATTTACCTTTCCAGGAACTTTGAACAATTGAGCGACAATTTTTGAAAACTGCAACGGTTGCTGTGTTTTTTAGAAAATATAGAACAAATAATAAATCAGTGATAACTTCTAAAATCACATTCAAAGTACAATACAATGGTCAGGAGTCAGGACCAATCTGCAGTCAATCAGAGTACAAATTAGGTAGGATACTTGTGAATCAGTGTATCACACTGGGGATAAGCACAGACAAACAGCAGCACTGTCTTGCTGAAATGCTATGTATAGTAATTTTATGTAATGGGATTTTATGTATTGTCATGTTATGTATTGCACCCAATATAGCTGTGTATGTATCACGACCGGCGTGCCGATCACATACGTGACGCAAAGGGAGGGAAAAGGGAAGGCCCTGTCCAAGGGAGAGGGAAAGGTGGTGACCCCTAACTCACCTAGAGGCTGGCACCTGACTGCCCTGACGTCCCTAGACGGGTTTCTCACCCATACGCCGATCACGTGCCTAAACCCTGGCTTTCCCTAAGATGAGCCCTAAGTAGTGAATAGGGCGGTGGGAACACTAGTCCGCACCACTAACACTAAAGGAAAACACCAAGGAAAGGACAGACAAAACATATAATCCCAGGTGGGCGACAACAGCGGACAACAAAAGCCCAACAGGGATCCGGAGGGTAACACTCTGGAACGACAACCAGGAATCACAGCTACCCAGCTCCAGTGGGTCAGTATAGAAGTCCAGGCAGGAAGGTCTATATCTGGCAACCAGAGAAGTGGGAGGGAGAATATAAGGAGGTTGGGAGTGATGGACAAGAAACAGCTGACGAGAAGAAGCTACAGATCCCTGAGTGAGACAAAAAGGATTGCAAGGCAAACACAGAAAGCTACCATTAAGAAACAGCACGATCTTAAGACATAGAGCGCGCAGCCACCCGCTGCGACTTCCTGACCCCGGGTATAACGAAGTCAGACGTGGCTCTTGACACCCTTGTGACAGCACGAATGGGACAACCCTTTGCAGGAGATTGGGTGGGAATCCAAGATCCGCCCCCAGCTTAGCTCAGAAAGGGAGTTCTAGGGAGAGTTTGTTGAATGAAGGATGCTTTGACTCATACTCCTTCCCCTTAGGCCTCAAGATTCAGAGACTAATAGATCTCTGTGTGAATTGCTGCAAGATCAACAGAAAGAGACAAGGAGAAAGACAAAGGAGAGAGCAGGAGAATTTAGAATCTGCATGGCCAAGCGTAGGATTCAGCAAGGTAATCTGCGAATACAGCCATTCAGACTGTGCTGCTGTGGGGGACACCGTTAAGACACCCTTCACACTTGGACACATCTTAGCCAGACTTGCCTTCAAAACTCTGTATCCTGCAGTAGACATTACAGCCATTACTGCCAGAGTACTATTTCCAGCATTGGATTCTACAGAAAGAGACTTTAGTAAGATAGTGTACAAAGAGGGCAATAACTCCCATCCTTGCCTAAATCCATACTATGCTGTTCCCTTTAAGCCATGCCCCATTTTTTGAACTAGGCAAAGAAACTTTCTCTAAACTGAGATGCTCCAAATTGTGCCACTTTTGGTGCAATTTACTCCACAATCTAGGTGCACTCACATTAGTAAATGTGGGTCATTGTGTGTATTGCACAGGACCCTGAAGAAGCTTCTTTCTAACAGCATCCAGCAGATCTTTCTTACCCTTACATGTAATGCCTTGTTCGCTTGAGTTACAATAACATGGTCAAGTGGCATTTTTTCACATCCATAAATGCAGTGTCGGACTGGGGCCCACCAGTGTAACTGATTCTGGGGGCCCATCTTAGGGCTCCTGCACACAAATGTATTTTTTTTCTGTGTCCGTACCATGTACATATATATATTTTTTTGTGGCCTGTATGTGAAACCATTCACTTCAATGGGGCCGTAAAAAACGGAAATGACTTCATGTGCATTCTGTGTCTGTATGTCTGCATGGCCATTAAGCAAAATTATACTGGAGAACATGTCCTATTATTGTCGGCATTACAGACAAGGACAGGACTGTTCTATTAGAGGCTGGCCATTCTGTTCCGCATAATGTGGAATGCACACACCCAGTATCCATGTTTTGCAGACCGGCAATTTGCGGGCTACAAAACATCCAACAATCGTGTTCATGAGCCCATACAGTTATAGCAGAAATATTAAAGATGAAGTATGAGGGTAGACACTCACAGCAAAATGCACAAACATACAGTACATTTGGCAGAATTTAGGCTACTTTCACACTTGCAGTAGCAGGGTCCGGCAGGATGTTCAGGCGGGGGAACGGTCTGCCGCATCCGTACAAACGCTACCCAACCGTGCCACTGGAAGTTTTTGTCCGGCCGCCCCTCGGCTAGCATAAGCACGGATCTGGAAGGCTGTTCCCCCACTGGAATAGCCTGCCGGACTCTGCTACCGCAAGTGTGAAAGTAGCCTTACACATATATGGATATCCTGCTCTTAAGTCAGTCAGAAACAAGACACATGCAGTTCCTATCACACATAGGAAACATGCAATGCAAGACACTTTTTGCCTAACCCTATTAAGCACAATTAAAGGGGCTGCCTTACTTTAACAAATGGCATTTATTATGTAGAGAACGTTAATACAAGGCACTTACTAATGTATTCTGATTCTCCATATTCGCTCTTTTCCATCAAATTATACACAGCTCATATCCATGGTTTTGACCACTCTGCAATCCAGCAGCGGTGGTCGTGCTTGCACACTATAGGTAAATGTGTTGGCCTATGCGCACTTCCAGCCTTTCCCTATAGTGTGTAAGCACGGCCACCGCTGCTGGATTGCAGGGTGGTTGTAACCACGCTGTATAATGTGATGGAAAGGAGGCAATATGGATGATAACAATATATTAGTAAGTGCCTTGTATTAACTTTCTCTACATGATAAATCTGACTTACTGAAGTGAGACAACCCCTTTAAGACCACGTACCCTTGATCATGGGGGTCCCAGCAGTCAGACCCCCCACCCATCAGACACTTATCACCTGTCGTGTCATAGATGTTTCACCTTTTCACATTCCCTATCCTTAAAGGTTTTCTTTGGGTGTAAAAAGTAAAAAATAGTTATCCTCTATTCACAGGATTGGGGATAACTTAGTGATCCATGGTGGTCTGAACGCTGGAGCCCCCACTGATCCCTCTTCTTGACTGAGTGGCAGGTCGAGCATATGCCCTGCCTCTCCATCCATTCTCTATGGGGTCGCTGGAGATGGCAGAGTACAGAGCTGGCTAATTCCAGTGGTCCCAAAGAGAAAGTGAGGCCGGACTAAAGCGGAGCTAAAGGGAGGCCAGCATGACGCTGGTTTGGTTGGCGAGGAGTCAGGCGGGGGAAGGGTTAATTAGGCTTGCAGCCGGGAGGTGGAGGGTGTTGCCAGGGTAACTAAAGGGGTGTGGTGGGGGGTTATATAAAGTGTGGGTGAAGAGGGGTTTGGGGTGCCATTTTGTTTGGGCGGTTAGCCAACTCCCACCCACCCGCCCTTATATTGCAGGGTATCGGGGGGACGGTATTTATAAAAAAAAAAAAACAAAACATGGGGGATAGTGGACGAGGGTTCAGAGGAATGAATGGTGGCATGGAGATGTGGTGGAATTGTCGCGGCAGTCGTGGCGGTGGGAGGTCCTAGAAGTTGGTGGATATGGTGTTAGTGGAGAATGGGAGGGCCCCCATGGGTGGGGCTGGACTCTCATCGGTTATCAGGAATCAAGGATTAGGCGCCCATCACCTGGTGCCTCCGAGCTGGCGTTCATCGGCTGGGGGAAAGATGGAGTTGCCATTTGTTTTGGTAGTTTATCTTATGTGGGCTTCTAGGAATTCCCTCGTCATTTACTTGGTATATTGGGAGTTAATGTTAAATTATTCATGTGCTGTTATGTTATGTAATAAAACAGCTGCTGTGGCCGAATTTAATCCGATTCTTGAGTCTGGCTCTTATTGGCAAACGGGGGGTTAAAGGGGGGTAAGGATAGGAAGACCCGAGCAGTCTAACCAATACCCTAGTCATGAATGGAGCAGCAGGGCGTATGTGTAGCCTGTCACACCATAAAAAGGGGGAACAGGACCCATTCAGTGGGGGTTGCAGAATCAGACCCCACTATTCATCTAGTTATGCCCTATGGTGTGGAGAGGATAACTTGAAAACCTGCACAACCCCTTTCAATCCTCCACCACTATCTCTTTACATGGCAGCAGTGATGCCTGTAAATACGGAATATGATCACTATCACCATGTAAACCATACGTGTCAATACTAGAGAATGTGAAGCACTGTGCAGAATTTTTCAGGCATAAGTCCAAAACCCTTTGCAGGTCATAACATATAACAAAGCCCAAGCAAAGGTGCTAGAGGAGATACGTGAGCAAAGGGCACAAACGGAAGGTCATAACTGAAACAGAGGCATTAGGGTCACCTGAGGCAGGGTAATAGTGGGGATCCTGGAGCAGGGGTAACTGGAGAAGAGGTAATATTAGCGGTGCATTTAGAGTGGGGGCATCAGGAGCTGGGGCACTAATGGAGGTGCACCTAAAGCAGAGGCCTGAGGCAGGGTAATAGTGGGGATCCTGGAGCAGCTTCAGGGATATTAGGGGGCAACTGGAGAAGATTCAATATTAGGGGTGCTTTTAGAGTGGGGGCATTGGGGGGGGGCATCTGGAGCTGGGGAACTTATGGGGGTGCACCTAAAGCAGATGCATGGGGGGGACCTAGGGCAGAGTCCCCCCTAATGCCACTCTGAACTTTGCAGAGAGCAGCACACATACACAGATCTGTGTCTGCTACAAACAAATCCCCTATTTCCCCCTTACAGTCTCCTACAGGTCACTACTGTCACACTCCTGAGAAATCAGCCCAGCACCACAGAGGAGTCCTTCTCTCCAAAAGTCACAGTTTCCTGACAGCACAGAGGGAAGGAGGAAGCAGACACCTTCTCTCCTCCTTCATAGCCAGCAGCCCCAGAAGTCTAGAAGATACTGCAGGGCCTCCTGTACAATGTACACCAGTAGGAGGCTGCATCACTGTGCGATACTGCCACCTAGTGGTTACAATAATTATCTCTCCTGAGAAAGGAGAAATAATTACTCCTCCATTTTATCTCAGGTGCAAGAGACTGGGGCCCACCGAGGAATCCCCCGTCTCCCCGGTGGGCCAGTCCGGGCCTGCATAAATGGGTAACCTTTATAGCACTCCACATAGATACACATGTCCTTCCAGTTAAGAAGTGTTCCTGATAATACATCTGTGTGGGCTAATATACATAGGAGAAACCATCATGGAAATCAAGGCAAGAATTAAGAAACATAAGAGGATAATTCATAAACAGATGTTAGTTTCGCATTTTAGGGCATTGAGCGATAGACAAGCCTTATTAAAGAAGAAAGAATTATGGTGGATATTCCTGCTTGATATCCTGCCACCATAATTGCTGAACGCTAATTATAAAATTCATCCAAGGTGGATTGCGTTAAGGCCCCTATACACTGCCCAAACATCGTTAGTGATAACTTACCAGTGTAAAGGTGCCACAGACCTCGTTCAGCTGGTGATAGGATTGTTCGTGTGGTCACCTAAATCTTCGTTTGCTGGTGGCAGATCGTGTTGTCTAAACAGCCTCTGCTGCCAGCAAACAGTGAATAGGTATGGGGACAAGCATAGGCATTAGCGCTCGCTCCTCCCTATACTGTGGAGGAGTAGTGTTGATTGTGAATATTCTAATCGCAAATTTTTATCGTGAATATCGTCACTTCGAGAATTTGCCAAGATGTAAAATATAGTGCTATATCTCCGTAATCGCAAATATTCTCGATTTTTTTTTCATCCGTACCCTCCTGCTTCTTGCTTGTGGGCCAATGAGAAGGCTGCAATACCTTTGTCTGAGCTTAGCAACATCCCTAGCAACCATTAGGAAATTTGCCTACCCCTTACTATATAAGAACCTCCCCAGAAGCCATTTTCTGCTGTTTTTTGCAGTTCCGAGAGAGACAGCAGTGTTATTGCTGTGTTCTGTGCTTTGCTGAGTCATCTGGATTCTTATTCAATTACAGATAGATAGATAGATAGATAGTTAGATAGCTTATATATACACTCACCTAAAGAATTATTAGGAACACCATACTAATACGGTGTTGGACCCCCTTTTGCCTTCAGAACTGCCTTAATTCTACGTGGCATTGATTCAACAAGGTGCTGATAGCATTCTTTAGAAATGTTGGCCCATATTGATAGGATAGCATCTTGCAGTTGATGGAGATTTGAGGGATGCACATCCAAGGCACGAAGCTCCCGTTCCACCACATCCCAAAGATGCTCTATTGGGTTGAGATCTGTTGACTGTGGGGGCCATTTTAGTACAGTGAACTCATTGTCATGTTCAAGAAACCAAGTTTGACCATGAAGGAGAGTGATGGGTTGCTGCACCAGATGACCTGGCCTCCACAGTCACCGGACCTGAACCCAATCAAGATGGTTTGGGGTGAGCTGGACCGCAGAGTAAAGGCAAAAGGGCCAACAAGTGCTAAGCATCTCTGGGAACTCCTTCAAGACTGTTGGAAGACCATTTCAGGGGACTACCTCTTGAAGCTCATCAAGAGAACGCCAAGAGTGTGCAAAGCAGTAATCAAAGCAAAAGGTGGCTACTTTGAAGAACCTAGAATATGACATATCTTCAGTTGTTTCACACTTGTTTGTTATGTATATAATTCCACATGTGTTAATTCATAGTTTTGATGCCTTCATAGTCATGAAAATAAAGAAAACTCTTTGAATGAGAAGGTGTGTCCAAACTTTTGGTCTGTACTGTATGTCTGCAGTGACCACTCTAGGGACAGTGGGCCTCATTTATCAAAACTGTCTTTGTTGCCCATAGCAACCAATCAGAGCTCAACTTTAATTTCATAAACTGCTGTGGAAAAATGGAAGCTGAGCTCTGATTGGTTGCTATGGAGTCTAGTCAAAGGTTTTTCGAGATAGAAATGCTGCTGTCAGGAGGACCCTGGCTATTGTAAAGGCTATTTGTGGTCAAGGCTACGGCCGAGCTCGTGCCTGAACGTGCCGAACCTGACAGAGGAAAACCACCATGCCTACCTGATATGGCTGGAGAGGTGCCCTTAGCCATGCAGCGGCTAAGCCTAAAAGGGGGCATACCCTGATGAGTATGAAAGAGAAAAGGGGAGGGTGGGTGGGGCACCAGAAAACGCATGCAAATGGGGAGAGGGCGTGCTTCCTTTTAAGGGCGCCTACGCCCCTCCCACAAATGCAGGCTGACATGTCAGCCTTAAACTACTTGTGGTCAAGGCTATGGCCGAGCTCGTGCCTGAACGTGCCGAACCTGACAGAGGAAAACCACCATGCCTACCTGATATGGCTGGAGAGGTGCCCTTAGCCATGCCGCGGGTAAGCCTAAAAGGGGGCAAAAAGACAAACAGGTAGGGAGGAAAAAACCTTTATTGGCAGTGAACCGAGTTACAAAACCAACTTGTGGAAAGCCTGGGATATCTCGACCTGGGGGTTAGGTATGTATCGTGTGAAGCATGAGGAGCGCCAGCGACCCATTTTCCGGATGATGTGACCGGGGACGTTGTGCTTTGACGCTGCGGATGCAGCTCCAATGCGAAATGAGTGCCCTGAAATGGCCTTGGGGTCGAAACCCCAGCCCATTGCCAGAGTGCGGACGTGTGAGATGAACTGCGAAGCTGTGAGGGCGGTGGCCTGAAACGGGAGCAATGGTTGATCAGGGGCGGAGTCCCCCAGAGCCGACAGCAGACTCTTGAGTACCTGGACCGGGCACCATGCGTTGGCAGAAGGGAAAAAATCCACCTCCACTGGTGGACCTACCTGCGAGGTTTTGGAAGTGAGGAGGTGCAGGGAGAAATGGTCGTGGTGCCAGACTAGCTGACCCCTAGTGAGACCCTTGGACCTAGCTGAAGTGCGGGTGAATTCGCCGGGTCTTAAGAACCCATAGAAACCAAGGTACATGGCGGCCTTGATGACTGTGCTGGGAAGGAGCCCAAAAGGAAGACTATCTAGGGAGGTTAAGAGTTTCCTAAAAAGTTCGCCAGATACGAGCTGCCTGCTCGGGATAGCTGCGTGACTACTTTTCTGAACCCCCCTAAGGGTTGCCCTGACCGCTTGGGATAGAAAAACCGACCTGCTTTCGGGGTCTTCCAACATGGAAAAATGTTGGACTCCGGCCAAATACAATTTAATGGTATTGAAGGACAGCTTGAGATCGAAATGACAGAAGGCTATGAAAGCTGTAATGTACGTGGTTTTGTTGGTGTCTTGACTTGGATGTAGGCCCCTGAACCTGTTGAAAGTGTTCCAGGCGGTCCTGTAGTTCCTGGCAGTGTTGTGAGACAAAGACTTCTGCATCAATGTTTTTGCTGAATTAATAAAAAGGTTTAATCCAACACTAGAAATTGGTACGTTGGAGGAGGTAGCCCCACACGGTCTGCCTCTGGCATGACCTGAAAGAAAGTTTCGTAATTAAAACGAGATAGGGCATCTGCGGCCACATTGTGAACCCCCTGGATGTGCCTGCATGCCACGTGAAAATTGTACATCAGCGAGAGCCAGACCAGCCTGCGGACAAATGACATGATCCGAGGTGACTGAGACCTGCCCTTGGTGATGATGTCCACCACTGTCTGGTTGTCAGTGATGAACGCCACAGAAGAATTGGCCCACTGGCTGCCCCACACCTGGGCTGCCGCCACGACTGGGTAGAATTCCAGCAACGGGGATGACTGCAAAGCGCCTCTGGCTGTTGATAGCTCGGGTGGCCAAGGGCCCGCGAACCATTGGTTCCCACAGATCGCCGCGAACCCCCCGGAGGCGGCGGCGTCCGAGAAAATCAAGGTGGACTCCGGGCCTAGCCGAGGAACAAACAAAGAGACTCCGTTCCAAGAGGCCAGGAAGTTCTCCCACATGGCCAGGTCGGCCATGGCCTGGGCGTCTAAGGTGACGAGGCTGTCCTGCTCTGGGGCTGAGGGGAGTAATTGGAGAAGCCTGGACATGAAGGCCCTGCCCTGGGGCATGACTTTGGTGGCAAAGTTGAGCATGCCTAAAAGGGACTGCAACTCGACCTTGGTGCACGTCCTGCAGCCTGCCGCTGTTGAGATGGCTTCCTTAATTTTTGCCAACTTCTCGGCTGGAAGCCTGGCCTCCATCTTCCCTGTGTCTAGAACTATGCCTAGGAAGGTGATTACCGTGGCGGGCCCTTCGGTTTTTGAAGCTGCCACCGGAACGTTGAGTCGACCGAACAGTTGCAGCAGAGCCTGGAGTTTACAAGGCTGGTGGTCTGGGCTTTCGATGATGAGAAAATCATCCAAGTAGTGGATGGTCATAGGGCAATCGCAGTGGTTGACCAGAATCCAATGCAATGCCTGAGCGAACTGGTCGAACAGCCAGGGACTGCTCTTGGACCCGAACGTCAGGCAATTGGCAAAGAAGTACTGATCTTGCCACTTGATGCCGTAGAACCTCCAGAGCCGTGGATGAATGGGCAGCAACTTAAAAGCGTCGGCGATATCTGCCTTTGCCAACCAAGCCCCCCGACCTACTTGGAGGATCAGTTGTATGGCCTCGTCTATGGTGGCGTAGCTCATGGAGAACTCCTCGGATGGCACTAAGGAGTTAAGACTGGGTACGCTGGAGCCATGAGGCGCCGACAAGTCATAGATTAGACTTTTTTTATTTGTGAACTGCTTGGTCACAATACCAATAGGGTTGATCCTCCAGAGGTCGAATGGAATGAAGGGGAAGGGGCCGATGAGAAACCCCTTCTCCAACTCTGACCTGATCAGAGTCCCCACTGGCTCAGGGTCCCTGCTTGCTGACAGCATGTTGGGCCCTTCCCAGGAAGTTTGTGGGAGAGCTACCAGCCCCGTGTGGAACCCGGTGGTGAACCCGGACACCAAGAACTGCACCCAATGCGGGCTGTGATGCTCGCGCAACAGGGACTCTAACAAGACCACGTTGACACCGCTTAGTCAGGATGGCCTTGCTCTTTGTGGACACGCCGTCTGCGGGTGAGCCCTGAAACAGCCTGCGCAGACGTGGAGAGCCCTGCACTTATTATAATAACAAGCCTCCTGGTTGAAATTATTGCAGACCTGGCTGTTGCCCAGGAAAACTATTGGCCGGCCTAGCTTATCCGTGGTTGCGCCAGGTCGTGGGAGGGACCCGGAGCTACTACGGAGGGATTTGCCCTGAGACGTGGAGGGACCTGAGTTGGGGCACCAATCCGATGAGTGAGTAATGGACTGGCACGACGCACATGCCGGGGCCCTGAGGCACACGAAATGTCGGCAAAAAATCTCCATGTCCATGACCGCCCAGTTCGTGAGGTGCTGGAATTGGACCAGTGAGGCGGCGGCTTTCGCTGAAAAAGAGCGATGATAATCGTAGAAAGCCTGCCCACCGTACTTGTGGCCCAAGTCCGTGACCCTGTAGAGGTAGGTATCCAACTCCTCCCGCCTCTCAGGGTGGACGGAGCAGATGACGTCCCTGAATAAGCTAAACGCCAAGACAAACTCCGTGGTGGTTAGCTTCCTGTTGAGGCGGGGGTCCCTCGCTTTGAGGACGATGGACATGTCGCCGCAAGTAATGGTCTTGCTCTCTACTGTGTCATGGGTTGCTATCAAGATGGACGCCAGATTGATGTCCTTGCCCTCTAAAATGTCCTTCTTGATGTTGCTGGGGATGAAGTGGGCTGGAGCTACCTCGGGTGCGCAAAGGGCCCTACCTGGGGGAACCAACCCTGCCATGGGGGCAACCGGCAATGGAGAGGCGGCACGCTCGGATGTCAGTCCCTGGTGAGACTCAACGGCCAGGAGTCTGGACTGCACGTCTGAGACTGAGGAGGCAATAGTGTTCATCATGGCATGCAGTTGTGTCAGAGACACTTGCAAAGTGGACATGGAGACTTGCTCCAAGTCCGGGGCTGCTGGCTCCGCGTGAGTAGCCTGAATAGTTCGGCTTTCCGGGCGGAAGCGGGGTGTTGGATCCCTCTTCTGTTGAGCTCCGCGATTAATTTAGCGATCGTCCAACTCCTCAGTGATGAGGAGCTGGGCCGCTCGGATGCGGGTGTCTCCGGGATGGACAGGGCTTCCTCGATGTTAGACACCTGCGACATATCGTGGCTGTGAGGTGATAAACAAAAAGTTAACAGCTGAGCTGGAGGCCCCACATGACAGAAGGACGACACCCGAGCCGTGAATGGTGATGAAGAGAGAACTGGGGCGGGCGAGTGCCTAGAACTATGAAGGGGGTACTACTGTGGAAGACCTTACCAGCCTAACAAGTGAAAAACAAGACGTAAGCGCTACGAGGACGTGGCTATCGACAGGGGTTTATACACATGGAAAAAACACCAAACCTGGGGTTGTACCGTAGAAAATAATATTGATCGAACCTGGAAAACAATGATAGCGACAAAGAATAGTGATTAACCGCATGAACCTGACCTGTAACCGGTAATGGAAAACGTAAAACCGACAGCGTAACGGGGAATAAAACATGAGAGAAACGTAAGCCTGACAACGTGACAGGCAACAGACGGGGTACAGTAGATACGTAAGCCTGGGGCGTAACAGGCGACAATTTAAGAAAAAACGTAAGCCTGAGGCGTGATAGGCAGCATGACATATTTTAAAGCGTAAGCCGGAGATGGAACCGGCAAGAGAAAAGGAAAAACGTAAGCCCGAAGACGTGACGGGCAACAGACATGAAATAGCGTAAACGTAAGCCAGAAACGTGACTGATGACAGAAAGAGAAAATACGTAAGCCTGAAACGTAACAGGCAGCAGACATGTTATATTAGAAACGTAAGCCAGAAACGTAACTGGCAACAGAAAAGAACACAAAATGTAAGCCTGAACCGGAACAGACAACCAACATGATAATTTTTTTATTTTTATTTTTTATTTTTTTAAGTGCCCATGAAACCGGCTCTGACGGCAACTGAAACGTAAGCCTGAAGCGTGACCGGCAACCGATATGGCATGAGAAAACGTAAGCCCGTAGCGTCATGGGCAATGATAACAAGTAATACGTAAGCCTAACACGGAACAGGCCCCAAACATGGTGGAGCATGATATGACATAGAAAATAAGTATTTACCGAACAACGTCCGTGGATGTGGTAGAGCAGAATGGCGGTGTTTGCAGCGGGTGGAACTGTTGAGAACCTTTGGCAGACGATGGATGGCTAGCACGGCAAAGTACCCAGAGTCTGCAACAATAACCAGTAGCATGGGGGGGGGGGGGGGTGGCCCCTGCATGCGCCATTTACTCGACCCTAGACCCAGGGAACTGTATGTCCCTGTGAACTAACGGAACTGCGTTTGTGGAGCTGACGTGGAAGGTAGCGAACCGCTGCCGTGGGGTGTGGAGGGTTAACTTGGTCTGCGGTTCAAAAGACAGGGGAGGACACCGGGGAGCCGTGCGGCGTGCTATGACCCAGACAATCAGCTAGGATTGTATGGGACTGGTGAGAGCCTGTGATGGGGCTTATTCACCTGAGAGAGTGTGTGTGAAACCCCTTTTTTTTTTTTTTTTTAAACTTTATTGAGGTGAACAGCAGCCGGCCAGCAGCTGCGTCGGGAAGAAGCGGCACCCCTGGGTCTGGACGGACCCGCCCGTGGGGAGAGGGCCTGGACCAGCAAGAAAAAAGGGGGGTGAGCTGCTGCAGCGGCGGGAGCCGGGAAGAGAGCCCGACAACAAAGGCAGGCCGGGACGCAGGCTCCGTCGCCAAGGCAACGGAGGCGCTGCCCGGCGTCCCACGTGGTCTCCCCAAGCCGGCGCCTGAGCGAGGACGTGCCGGCCGTACCACCCGGTGTGCAAGGTGGGTAGCGGGCGGACCGGGCCGGGGTGGGGGGGGGAGAAACAAGCCGGAGAGGGGTACGGGAGGATAGTGAACTTACCCAGACAGCTGAGCGGAGAGCGTTGGAGGGGAACCCTCAGCCAACTTACCTGCACAGCAGCACAGCAGGACGGGGCGTGACGTCAAAGGCGGGAAATGCACCAGAAAACGCACGCAAATGGGGAGAGGGCGTGCTTCCTTTTAAGGGCGCCTACGCCCCTCCCACAAATGCAGGCTGACATGTCAGCCTTAAACTACTAGGGTATGTTCACACACCGCGTATCCCACAGCAGAAATCTTTATGCTAAATAGGAATGAATGCATCATAGGTTTGGCCCCACCATTGAATGCACTAAGCTGCATTATCCTCCCAGCATGGTAATATAGGTTATTTTATATTTACGGCAGTGAGGCGGCTGGGTACCCCGAGCTTGCGTTTTTTTCTTGTCTCCTGTTTATTTGAGACATAGGGGGAGATTTAATCTTCATTCACACATCAGTGTTCCAAGGACATGTGCTATACTTGTTCTCCACGGACAGTACACATCCCCATTCATTTGAATGTGTGTATTCAGACACATTCTTAGCACAGTCCGTGGATCCGTGGTTTTATCACGGAAGCATGCTCTATTTTGTCCGTGTTCATGGATCCATGACGCCCATTCTAGTCTATGGGTCCGTGAAAACCACGGATGCCATTCGTGTTTCATCCGTGTTTCACGGATCATTAGAAAGAGATGCTTTGAAAATTCTTTTTCAGCTGTTCAGTGTCAGTGAAACATCACGGACATCTTCCCTGAGGCATCACTGATCACTTTTTCACGGATTTAAGCACGGACACAGCTGGACGCAAATCGCAGCATGCAGTGGTTTCTGTCTGGCCAATTCTCAGCATATCTGCCGGATTGTGGCCGGATCTCCGCCAACTCCATTATAGTTAATGGGGACAGCTGGTATTCTGTTTGCATCTGGCAGTGCCGGGTCTGGAGAATTCCAGCAGGCTGTTCTTTGCCGGTACATCCTGCTGGAATTGCTGCCGGAGATTTGAAACTATCCTCAGTTATATCTGACAAATGTAATGGAGTTGAAAGGGGCTAATAACAATTTATTTCATCTGCACTGAAATAGTCATAAAAATGCAAACAGTTCACAAGAATTGATTGGATGACACAAGGTGCAGGGATTTATTCTATGACTTACATATATTCAAAATAATACATTGTCACAATTTTGTCATATTTTTCAAAGGTCCTTATCTCATGAAACATAAAGGAGTCTTTTAAGGGCATTTTAAATATTCATTAAATTGTATCAATCAATTAGAAAGACATTGTTCCAGAGCCATTCTGGTTTTAGCAAATTAAGCCTATTGTGTGATGAAAAGTTAGACAATTTTCCATATTACATTCTGTATAAACACCTCAAGATTTTCAAGATTTATGCTTGGTGACATCTTTGCTTACGTACAGAGGTGAAGAATTGTATTGATGTGATAAGTGAACCTAAACTGCAAAGTTTGGGATTGTACCGAACTTTCCGAGTTCAGGTACCCGGACCTGAGCCCGGACTTTTTCATTGAAGTCCGGGTTCGGTGTTCGTGTGATTTTTATTATTTTCCGTTATAACATGGTTGTATCGGAAAATAATAGCATCCTTAAGACTGAATTCAAAATAATGTGGCCATTTAGGGGTTAAAAAAACCCCAAAACAACACATCTCACCCACTTGATCGCGCTGCAGCAGCTTCTTCTGTCTTCACTGAACAGGACCTCATAAAGGACCTGTGATGTGCGCGATGACGTCAAAGCGCTCTCCAACGTGGTGACGTCATCAAGCATATTGCAGGTCCTTTGGCAGGTCATGTTCAGTGAAGATAGAAGAAGCTGCTGCAATGCGATCAAGTGGATGAGGTGAGTTGTTTTGCGTTTTTTTATTACCCCTAAATGGCCATATTGTTTTGCATTCTGTCTTAAGAATGCTATTATTTTCCGTTATAACCATGTTCTAACCGAAAATATTAGAGTGAAGTTCGGGTCCCTATTGACTTCTATGGGGTTCGGGTCAAGTTCGGGTCATGTTCCAAACCAGAACTTTGACTTGAAGTTTGGCCGCACCTGGCGAACCCGAACTTCCCCGGGTTCGCTCATCCCTAGTTATGATCACCACACACAGATCTGATAACTATATTGTAACGAGCTGTACCCCTGTGAGTGATTTTTTTTTCTTAATGTAAAGTAGTGAAGGTTCCCATTGAATGACAGAAAGCAGACATCTTAAAAACCATTACAAATTAATGCAGACTGTATATAGGAAAATGTTTATATGCTGAAAGTGTAATACCCCTTTAAGGATTAAAAAATAATATTTTTTCACATCATCTTAAACTCAGGTCAGTAAGTAAAACCTGTACAAAAAAAGAGCAAGGATTTAACAAGGTAAAAAAAATCTCATTTTATTAATTATAAATCACATGGACATTACAGGTGAGACTCAAAAGGGACAGAACATGGAGACTGGGCCACAAAAGGGCTCTGCAATGTGGAGAATCACAATGGGGGATAATGTGACCATATACAGCAGGTAACAGACAATTAACAGAAGCTGTGAATATTGGAGTAGTTGCGGGTGCAATTGCTGTCCCCTAGTGTTGAACAACTACCTAGCTCTTATTCACAGCGTCCAAGCAATGGATGCTGTAGGGCAGTGATGGCTAACCTTGGCACTCCAGCTGTGGTGAAACTACGGCTCCCAGCATGCTCCATTTTTTTCTACAGAGTTCTGAGAGCAGCCAGGGGGGCATCTTGGGAGTTGTAGTTTTACCACAGCTGGAGTGCCAAGGTTAGCCATCACTGCTGTAGGGTGTAATTGGACAGTGCAATACTACTCATAAAGATGGCATATAACAATAACTGTAAGTCACTAGTCCCACCCTAATCCAGATACCATGTTACCTACCCATGTTGCTGCTGAAAAATGGTGACACGGTTCCCCCACTGCTTCGACCTCAACACGTGTTTCGCCACGTAGGCTTCGTCAGGAGGCACCAGTAAGTAAAACCTGCCACAACCTGCGCACTTTCAATAGAGGCACACCATGCAACTGCATGAAGGGGGGGGGGGGGGGGGAGACACGGAACGCCGTCTTTTCTTCAGGATGTGAAAACACTGCATTTTCATGCAACCACCACCAGGGGGAGCTCATCGCAGACAGATTAATACAGCTTCTAATTGAGTCAATTGTAACTGCATAAATTCCTATCCACTGAGCTCCCTCTAGTGGCGGCTGCAGGCATTCAGCTTTGTAAAAGATGGGAAGCAGAGCTTTATCAATGTATTTATGCCAGTTATCAAGATTAAATACATTGAGGAATACGGTGTTCAGAACAAGTGCCATATTTATGAAGTACCTGTTCCAATTTCTGTGGCAAAGAAGTCGGATAAAGTGGGTTAGGCTAGGTGTGACTTTTTAATACAATTTTTTTAATTACAATTTCTTCTGCACAATTAAAAAAAAATAAACGCATCAGAAATTTGGGTTGCTGAGCTTTGCATTCTGCATTGCCTCAGAATGATTGACACAAGCCTACTAGGAAACTGGGTGGGCCAGGGGGACCCATACTAAGTTTTGCTACTGTAAGCTTCCACTTATCCTGGAATTAACTGTTACTACTAAGCAAGCAGAAATTAACATACATATTTTAATATTTTACATTCATCATTATGAAATGCTCTACTGAAAGAAAAACAAGACAAATTCTCAGCCTTCCATAATACTTCATATTGTAATACCATGATAATAAACATTTCTTAAAGTGAACACGCACTCTTTACAAACCAGCAACAAAATTGCTGCCTCCAGTGTATAAAGGTAAAATATTCCAATGACTATCAGTCATCTAATTAGAGGTCCTTTATGGGCAGATATTCTGCCCACAACATGAGCTGATTAGCGATGTGCAAGTTGATGGGTGCTCATTATTACTTCCATTTTCATTTTCCAATGATTGGAGGGGGCAATGAGCATTCAGTCATTAATGCGCAATAACAATCATTTGTACCCCCACCCCATATCAGTTGTACGTCCCCTGTTTAGATAGGACAATGCGCTGCCATCATTTCTTTCAAAGATGCAATTCCCGACAACAAAGGAGTTGTTTGTCACTGATGATCAGTAATGATTAGCTATGAGAGGGTCTGAGCTTTTGAATGGGCGCTCATTTGGCTAATTATCAATTGGTGTAAAAAGGTTTTACAAGGTACAGCCACACGGTTATGTTTCCTGGTGCATTTTTTAAAGCCAAAATTAGGAGTGAATTATAAAAGGAGAAAAAGTATAAAAGCCAGATACTACTTCTCATGTTTTTTTTGTTTTTTATTTACTCCTGGTCTCCTGGTTTGGGCTTTCAAAATCGCTTTTGGAAATCTGACCGTGTGGCCGCACCCTTGCTCTCCAAGCATTTTTTTTTTTTACTTTATTGCGGCACTGTTCTGCTGTGTGCTGTTTCCTTAGATTCTTTGTTTTACTATGCCTCATAAGTAGAGACCAATTTAGTCTGTAATTTTTTTTTAACTTAGGCCAATTTCACATAGTCGGTATTTAGTCTCTGTTTTTGTATTTTAAGCCAAAATCAGGTGTGTGTCCAAAACTCAAAACAGGTGCCAATCTTTCCATTACACCTTATCTCTGTCTAGGTTCCGCTACTGGTTTTGGCTCATAATTACTGAGAAAAAATACTGACTGTGTGAAAGTGGCCATACTATCATTTCTTTTACGGTATTTCAGGTAGCCATTGGATAACTGCAAGGCTATTATTTTGTTTCTGCTATTGAGAGCAATACGACTTTTTTAACTGGCTGACAAGATACCAAACATGTTTTCTTTTGCCGTATTCATTGTATAATGTACAATAATATATTTACACTGAATGCTTCTAGTCCCTGGAAGAGACTTGAAAATGGAAGAAATACGCAAAGTACATTAGAAAGCTGCATAACATTAAAGGCTCATTTAGATGCTGCGAGGAGCAGCTGATTGACGGGAAGGAAGTGCACTTTAAGTGGAGGTAAAGCACTGTGTTTACATGCAGTGTTCACCCCCACATTATGAGGACAAGTGATGGCTGATGCTATTGCTTGTCCCCATACATAATCATTGCTCCTAGGCAGCAGATCACTGTTCAGACAGAACGATCTGCTGCCTGGGAACGATGTCCACACCTCAGGTCATTTCACCCAATGAACAAGCGTTTTGCACTTTTAGGTGGGCAGATTATCCAGAACAAGCATTCGTAGGAACGTTCCTTTCCGATAATCAGCCTGAACATTGGACCTGTGTAATTCCAGATTAACAGTTCCTACAGTAAATAAGCTTTATTTACAGAAAAGGGTTCAAAGAGGTTTTTCAGTAGTTCAATAATGAAGACTTATTCTCATGATAGGTCATCAATATCATGTTGGTGGGGGCCCAGCTCCTGGAACCCCTGCCAATCAGTCGTTCGAAAAGGCCGCAGCCTCTTCTTAGGCCAATGAACTCACTTTCATTGGTCGCATGGCCTATGTACAGCCCAATCAATTAGGTGAATGGCTACAATGTGCTTAGTATGCTGTGAGGAGGCCACAGAAAACCACGGCCAGGAGTCAGACCTCAATCTGATTATAGGCCATCAGTATTGAACCTTTTAAGGAGCAAAACCAGGGATCGACCCCTTTGACATCAAGAAGTCAGTCATGGTTATCAGCAATAATAAAAAGCCAAAATGCTTGTATAGGTAATAAAAATAAAATGAAAACACTATCTACAAGCAAAGCTCTGCAAATCATATTCACTACAGCAATGCATGTATCCATGTATATATGAGCGGTGAGGTCACCTGTAGTCATTATTTAAAGCTTTATCCCCCTTTTGATCTGGGACCCAGCAGTAGTTATCTGTTGCACTTGTTGGCTTCTCAGTCTCGTTTTTCTTTGCATTCCTCTTTCTGTGACATATGACCCCCCCAATGATAGTCATGAGCAACAACACAGCACAGGCACATAGTATACTTACTAATAGCACTGTGTTCGGGATGCCCTCTTGACCACTTGTTACCTGATTAACAAAACTATTACCAGAGAAGGTGCCAGTTTCTTGTGGCAGGGGTGTAGACGGCATTATTTGTCCAGTTTCTCTGTGATCCTGCACATCTATAGTTAGATCTTTAAAGTTTGGCGTAGGTTTGTCGGTACTGCTGCTGGTGGCTTCTTCTGTCTCCAGACCTTCATTTATATCACCACTAGTGAAAGCCTCTGCATTGTGATGTGCTGAAATACATGATATGCTATCAGATGATAATAGCATTCCCTTTGGACAAGAGCAAAGATAACTCCCATGGGTGTTGTGGCAGAAACTGGCACACGGAGAGTGAGCACACTCATCTATATCTAAGCAGGTAGTATTGTCACTGCTGATGGTGTAACCGCTATTGCAGGAGCAGAGGTAAGATCCATGTGTGTTGAGGCAGCTTTGAGAGCAATCAGAGTTGATGCATTCATCAATGTCAATGCAATGTATTCCTTGCTGTTGAAATCCAGTATTACATTTACAGTAGAAACTTCCTAAAGTATTGATACATGTCTGGCTGCAAGGTCCAATCAAGCATTCATCAACATCTATGCAATTTTCTCTGTTTTCTGCTAACGCAAAGCCACTAGAACATGAACATTCAAAGCCATTTTGGTGGTTTATACATTTCTGCTCACATGGATTAGACTGGCAGTGGTCAGGGGGAACACAGGACACCAGGTCGGGTGCTAACACATAGCCATCTTTGCATCTACAGGAGAGGGATTTGTTTAGCGGGAACTCTACACATTCATGTTCACATCCACCTTTATTGTACTTACAGCCCAGTTCCTCAGAAGCACAAAAGGGTTTATTAGATTTTTTGTCCAAGCGAGAATTACCCCACTGATACACATTAGTTTCATCTGATTTCAGACAAAATAACAAAGTTCCTGTATGTTCTCCATTGTGCCCACAAAACACAGATGCTGAAGAGCCATGCGGAACTAGGTCCAAGGAAGAACTTTTAAAACCAAAAGGGGTATCATATTCAACAGATCCTGGGCCAGCAAGAACAACCCGCTGGCACATGCCCTGAAAGTTGAATTTGCAGATGTAGCCATCAGCGTGGAAAGAGCATAACTCGTCCGTCCATTTGTAATTATCAGGTGAATCCTTCTGCAGTTTCATACTCACGCACTTTCTCTTGGTACAAGTTGCCTTTGGTTCAGTCAGCCAGTTGGAGAACTGACCTTCCTTTGCATCTTCATTATCTGTGATCCACGAAAACCCTTTTAAAGTTTCATTTCTAACAACACAGGACTTTACCTTTAGCTGCAGTCCAATCCAAAGCTTTAATGGGCGAACCAATGGTGCAATGTTGGTGAATTTCCAAAGTAAACTGTGAACCTGCTCAGCTTCACCTTTAGTTTGTATGGTCAGAAGGTTCCCTCCTCGATTAACACACTCTTTACTTGCTTCTGAAAATATCTCCTGGCTCAGGTGGACTGTGTAACAGGCATCTTTAGAACAGATGGCTTCACTTTGCTCTTTCTTAGGTATGGCATATGTGAAAAGTAAGGATACCAAAAAGGCAAGTACGGATAGTGAAGTGACCATTATTTTCTATTCTCCTCTGGATATTTTCTTGGTGGTGTCTTCTCACAAAGAAAATGAAGAAGTTGCTACAAAGCCAAGTGCAGTTAAGAAGTGGGTGTCTAGAGAGTGTCATTAGAAATATATATCCTTCTTCCTATAGTAGAGGTCTGCTTGCATCCTGTGTTGTCGTTGATCCTATTCTTCTTCAAGAAACACAACTTCCTCTACGCCTCTGCCCGACAATATTTTTTCTTGCTCCTCAGAGCTGTTCTTTTGTAATCTTGTGTTCAGTAAAAGGAGATATTAAAGACTAGCCTTTCCTCTGCTTCCTTTGATTGTTTAAAAAATAATAATATATGATTTAGTTAAGAATAAGATGCCTGTGAAAAGCTTTCTGATATCTGAATATTTGGATATTCGTGTTCGCATATATTCTCAGAGAGCTTAGAAACATTCCCTGTGTAAGTACATTATGAAGAGATATGGTATCTATTTTTGTAGGCCAGGGAGGATGAGAAAAAACATTGGGCATTTCTGCAAGTAATACCATGCATACATAGAATGCCTATTTTAACTTTCCATAATATTCTCTAAATCAACATTTTAAGTCATTTTTATGGAGGCTGGGTCATGGGAATTTAAACTCTCCACTTTTTACCCATGATCTTGATTAAGATGATGTAGCTCTGAAACTAATTCTCCTTATCTAACTTCTAGAAAAGTAGAATTGCTTTGATGGATTGTTGATACATGTTTAAAGAGGACCTGTCACCACAACATGCAGTGCAATCTGCAGGAGAAGCTGAGTAGATTGATATATAGTTTTGTGGGAAAAGATTCAGGAAAACATGTATTTTATACATTTATATCTCTGCTTTTTTAAGCAGATCAAACATGTAGGATTCTAATATGCTTAGTCCTTTGTTCCCATAGGAGATAAATCCCAGTCCCGACTGAAATTACATGCAAACTAAGATAAGAGGCATAGTTGTCAGCCAAACAAGGATTTGTCCAACAGCAGTTAGAGATGTATGGGTAGCACAAGCATGTTTGCCATGCCAGAGCATGGGGAAACAAGTGGTTTTACATAGAGTACCATAGAAGAGAAAAGGTCTTCTCTTTGGAGGCCTGTAACTTCGTTAAAAGAATGTTAGCCAAACCTGACAATTTTGGAATGTTTGGCCCCCAGTAGCAGGTGTCTCCTACAGTAGCAGATGTTGGATTTCAACATGACCGATTCTTTGTTCTCATAGGAGATGTCTGGCAGTGGCTTATCCCCCTCTTCTCATTGAGGAGACCTGCATGCTCATTGCTTAGCCAGGCCAAGTTGAGCATGCATGCCTACAGGGGAGTCAGGAGGAATAGCTATCAGCCCAAAAATATTTAAGATGCATGGCTTCCTTAAGGCTAGTTTCACACATGCAGCACAGCAATCCGGCAGGTCGTTCTGGCAGAGAACAGCCTGCAAGAGTTCTCTGGATGCGGCATAGCCGGATAGTGCCACTTGCCTATCTAACCCCATTGTCTATGAACGGAACAGTGAGGAATCTGACCCGCCCCAGCATAAATGCAGGGGTTTCGGCTGTTCATAAATTGCTGCATGTAGCGTTTTTTATTCTACCAAATCCCGGCCAGATCCCCACCAGTTTCCATTATAGGTAATGGGGTCCAGCAGGCACGCAGCATAGAACTCCAGCAGGCTGTTATTTGCCGGATTGCTGTGTCACATGTGTGAAAGTAGCCTAAAATGTTTCAATTGTTTAATCTGCCTATAGACATGAGATATTTATATGCAGATCATTGTCAGATTCAGCTGCCAATGTGTATGACCACTAGTGTTGATCACGAATATTCAAATCACGAATATTAATCACGAATATAGGCACTTTGAGAATTTGCGAATATTTAGAATATAGTGATATATATTTGTAATTTCAAATATTCTACTTATTTTTTTTTTTCATCATTGTGGGCCAATGAGAAAGCTGCAATGTCTTTGTCTGAGCTTAGCAACATCCCTAGCAACCAATAGGAAAGTTCCCTACCCCTTACTATATAAGAGCCTCCCCAGCAGCTATTTTCTACAGTTTTTTTAAGTTCTGAGAGAGAGAGAGAGAGAGAGAGAGAGACAGCGGTGTCATTGCTGTGCTCTGTGCTTTCCACGATACATTAGATAAATAGTTAGATACGGTATATCATACAGATAGTTAGTGGGAGATAGTCAGTGTAGGTTATATCCTAATATAGTGTAGCTTTTGCAGTGCAGTGGGTTAGGTAGTGTGATAGGTTCTGCTGTCCATACATGCAGACCTGCTAAAATGTGAAGTTTCACGTTTTGCGCCAAAATATCTGATTTGTTAGTGCCTATTTGCACAATCGAATATATTGGAGCACTCTAACTGCATATAAAGCTATTGTAATGTTCTGCCGTGCCAACCATTTTCTCCAGTCTCAGGAAACTTCTAGCAGCTTGGAAAATGTAGCAAAAGTGACCCACGGCTATATTTCATGCGCATTACGCAAATATTACATTGCCGATTTTTCGCGATCAAGAAAATAATCTCGAATTTGCAAATATTTGATGAATATTCGCCCAAATATTTGTGATATATCGCGAATTCGAATATAGCCCCTGCCGCTCATCACTAATGACCACCACAGATATCTAATTGGCAAGGGATCTCACCCAATTTTGCTAGATGGCAATGGTCTACAGAATAAATAAATAGCTGGATGATGTCAAATTAAATCTCTATTAGGAGAAAAGGAAGGCAATTAGCCATACTGTTATACTGGTGGAATACGCCTTTCTAATAAAATCACAGAAAGAGTTACTTGAAGGACTGAAATACAATTTAGGAGCAGCTGTTGTTTCAGTACAATAGCTACAATTTAAGAATTGAAGGAACTAGCTCTTCCTGGAGGTTGTCAGTGACATCATCTCCTCACAAACAAAGTGGATCACTTAAGTACAATCTGTAAGGCTGTTGTTGTTTTTTTTGTCTTTGAATCCCAGCGTGAATCTGATTATAATTGTCTATGTGTTTGCTGCAGAAAGTTATGAGATATTTCATATAGTGATTGTCATTGCTGTATAGGGCTACACACAGTGCTAGGCGATCCGTTTTATTTAGGGTGTAAAAAGAAACCTATTTTCACATAAATAATTCATCGCAGTTAAAACATAACATTTAATAATATATTGTTAAAAAGGCCCAATAAATTGGTATAATAAAGAAGACAAAGGACACACCGAAATAGATATAAATAGATGCGACCTATAACTGCCCTCAGAACAATACAAAATCCAGTAGGCAATTGACAAGAGGGAGGATAGAGTGAAGAGACAGGGGTACTGGGACGCTGTCCCTATGTATCCCTAAAGACTTTCCCTAGTGGTTAGAGATGTCGCGAACATAAAATTTTCCTTTCGCGCAAATGTTCGCGAACGGGCGAACCGGGCGAACCGCCATAGACTTCAATAGACAGGCGAATTTTAAAACCCATAGGGACTCTTTCTGGCCACAATAGTGATGGAAAAGTTGTTTCAAGGGGGCTAACACCTGGACTGTGGCATGCCAGAGGGGGATCCATGGCAAAACTCCCATGGAAAATTACGTAGTTGACGCAGAGTGTGGTAAGTTAAATTCGCAATGCGATTAATATAACCTGTATTAATCGCATTGCGATTACAACTTAGATCTGAGTTCCTAATGGTTGTATTGCTAGAATTGACGAATATAACGAATATAGCACTATATTCTCAATCTTCGTTATATTCTAGCAATACAACCATTAGGAACCCAGCTCTAAGTTGAATTCGCAATGCGATTAATATAACCTGTATTAATCGCATTGCGATTACAACTTAGTCAGATTTGTGACTCTGTAGCTTCAGAATGAATCTAAGATGGATGCTGTCCTTGCTTTTTGATAGGAGGTGGGAGGGTCTGGGAGGGAGGGTATGCTGATTGGCTGGAATGTGTCTGCTGACTGTGAGGTACAGGGTCAAAGTTTGCTCAATGATGATGTATAGGGGGCGGACCGAACATCGCATATTTTCGCCCACCGTGGCGAACGCGAACAAGCTATGTTCGCCGGCGAATATTTCGGGACATCTCTACTATTGGTGCTCCCTCTCTAATTTACCCTTGCTGTCCCTCCATTAGGCAACAGTGACTTCCCAGTTTCGTCAAGTAAAAAAGAAACAGAAAGGGAAGATATGATAATCAAAAGCGACTCAATGGTCCCATCCGCCAAATCATCAGGGGACCAATTTACAGGTTATCAAAACTTGCTGTAAATACCTATTAAAGCTCTTGAAGAATAGTCACATCCAAAATATATATAAAAAATACATGTAAACTATTTAGCTCTCCAGTGGTGACCTATTGTGGTACAGCTGTAGTCATGTCAGCGGTCCTGCGTGTGGCATCAACTATAGACTACATCCTGCAATGGCAGCAACAATGAGAGTGTCCGGGCGCCTCTATTTAAAGCCCCGCTCAAACACTCAAAATTCTGCCTCTTACCATCACGTGACCCACCCCAGAGCTGATCATGTGACCAGTCAGATGACTCACAACGCCACATGATCGGCTGAGGCCGGTCAGAGAGTGTTCCCTTACATTAAAGCGACGCCTTCTTTGTGATGTCTTAAGTATTTAGAGGCTGGACGGTAGGCAGGGACCGAGGGAGGAGACTGAGACAAAGGTCCGCAACCATCGCGTACCCCTATTGGTTTGAATGATATGTGCAGTGCTAGCGTAGTGACCCGGCGCATGCGCAATTAAGGATTTAGACGGCAGGTCCTGTCAGTGGAATAATAAATGTTAAAAGAAAGAAATCAACTTATTTCTGGCCAAGGTATATATATATATATATATATATAGAGTAGGGTCGTACATTATGTTCTACTAGAAGACCAGGCCAATAGTCACAGTATCAATTATGTATATATAAAATACCTTGTGGACTATATAGCGGCCATTAGTACAGTAAGAAGGACATAGATGTAAATATAAATAGTACCAAGTTAAGCAGTAATTATCCGGTAAAGCTATCATCCTAACAAGTCAAGCAATTATTATTTTTCCGGTAAAGCTATCATCATAAGTATTGTATATATGGAGGAGGGTCGTACATAATGTTGTACAAGGAGACAGGGACAATAGTCATAGTATCAAGTATGTATTTAAAGGGCTTCTATCACCAGATTTGGTCCTATTTAGCTGACTGACACTAGCGATGTGCTAGTGCACGGGTGTCAAACACAAGGCCCGCGGGCCGAATCCGGCCCGCCAGACCTCGTCATGTGGCCCGCGCATCGAGCGAGCTGGCGGCGGCGGCTGGGCACAGGGAGATGAGCGCTTCCATTGTGGAAGCGCTCATCTCCAGTCATCTGTATCGCTGTCCTCAGGACAGCGATACAGATGCCTGCCTGTGCTGCGGTAGGGGAGGGAGAGGCGTGTCCCTTTCCCTTCCTCTGATAGGCTGCCGGTCTAGTGCCTGCAGCCTATCAGAGGCCGGCGCAGGCGGCGCGATGACGTCATCGCGCTGCCTGAGCCATACAGCGTGGGACACAGGCCAGAAGAGGCCTGCATCACTGACATGGAGGTAAGTATGTGTTTTTTTTAATTTTTTTTATTATGTACAATACTTTTACTGGCGGGGGCTGTTATTACTGGCAAAGGGGGGGCTGTTATTACTGGCGGGGGCTGTTATTACTGGCAAAGGGGGGGCTGTTATTACTGGCAAAGGGGGGGCTGTTATTACTGGCGGGGGCTGTTATTACTGGCACAGAGGGGCCGTGCGCTTCTGTATTTGGGGCAGGCGCAGTGAGTGAATGCCGCGCTCCTGGTGCCGGCTTCCTCACTGTAACATAGTTGGCGCAGGCGCAGTGAGGAAGCCGGCGCTGGGAGAATACAGAAGCGCATGGCGCAGGTGCGGGAATTGGTACGAGATACTGAGAAGTTTCACGTCAATCAACAGGAGCGGGGTGGGCTGGAGGGACGCGATGGGCGGCTGAAATGGTTAGTGGACGGAGCCCTCTAGGTGCTAATGACGCCCACATAGCACCTAGAGGCTCATTAGCATATCTATAAAAGTACGTTTTTAAGGTGAACGGCAGCAGACAGATGATAAGTAAGAACACTGTTATGGACTGCTGACACTAGCACATCGCTAGTGTCAGTCAGCTAAATAGGACCAAATCTGGTGATAGAAGCCCTTTAACCTGAATTCGGGCGAGTACCTATGATCTTTAAAAATATACATATAAATCTCCGATGTTCCTAACCAAAAGGGGTTAGATAAAACAACCATACAGCAGTTGTTCATTTAAACCCCTTGGGTGAACCGTCTTAAGTTCAAAGATCTACCAAGATTCTCTCTGTAATAATTTTTTGTCCCAATCACCTCCTCTCCTTGAAGGTTGAACCACCTCAATGCCCATAAAGTGAAGACCAGTGGAGTCCCCCCCATGTTTGTTCACTACATGTTGTACCAATGGAGTGTCTTTTTTATGTTTGAGGTCATTTAAATGTTTACCAACGTGCCTACGCAATTCTCAGGTGGTTTTACCGACATACTCTAAACCACACCCACAAGTAGCTTTATAAAAAACACCTTTTGTTCTACAGTTTATAAAAGATTTTTTAGACAAATTTTTGGGGCCCTTTTTAACACTATATTATTAAATGTTATGTTTTAATTGCGGTGAATTACTTGTATGAAATTAGTTTGGCAATATTGTTACCGCTTACGTATCTGGCCTTGACTACTGTAACTTGGTCGTGTGTGTTTTTTGTAAAAAGAAAGCTACAGGATAGAGGAATTGAAAATTTATCACAAACAATCTCAACTCTAGATGGCAAAGGGGAGGATCTTCTCAAAGAGGTGGTCTTTTAAAGATGTTTCACTGTATTCTTATAATATTAAAAATAGTACTAACTGGTAGTACAGATATGTCCAGGCATGAGATTCAGCCAGTTCCCCTTAGGTTCTCCAGAGTCGGTTGTTAAAATTACAGCCGGATCGGAGAACCGCATTACCGCCTGAACCCCGATCCAGTGCTCTGGCGGCAGCAGCTGGAGATGAGCGCATCCATTCCATAGTTTAGCTCTTTAGTTGGGAGGTATGTGTGTGTAGTGTATATATGGTGTATTTATGTATGTGTACATGTATATTGTGTATTTATGTGTATGTGTGTTGCATATATATGGTGTATGTAAATGTAAACATGTGTTGTGACGCCGCATGTCCGGCGTTGAGCAGCGAACCTGTTGTTAAAAATTTTAATTCTACCCCTGGATATGTCCATCAGACTAATGCATTGGTCAGGCATTTGCAGTTATGTAGTCCATTAAATAGGAAAATACGCTAACTGTGAAATTCCTCCCGAACCATTGTATATGTGCTCATGAGACATTGGGAAATGGTCTTTCTTATTCTCTTACCAAGTATGATAACCCACTGAAGACATACGAATACGGTACATAAGAATAAATGAGAAGACCACTATTTGCCTGGACCATATGATCCACCAGTCTATGCTCCAAATATTACGAGGACCAGGACCTGGTTTGTACATTGCTTCTTCCAGTAAAGAAACGAAAATTCTCTTTTTTTTTTTTTCATTATTTACATCAACATGGCTTTTTGCTAGTCCAGAATTATTTTACAATCTGACACCTCAGCAGTTCAGAGGATGCCAGATTAAGGACATGTTAGCATACTTCTTCCTTGGACCATCAAGTTCATAAACTTTATTTCAGAACATGACGCCTGACAACCTATTGGTTGTGTCAGTTTCCAAAAGCTGAAACAAATAAATAGGTCAAAGTACAGAAACAGGAACATAAATCTGCTGTGGTTAAAAATAAATGTGACCATGACTCCTGAGCTTCCTGCTGAAACTAACTGTACAGTCTCTGAAGATGCAACAACTGCTGATGCAGGGGCATAACGATTGCGATCGCAGAGGGTGCGACCGTGACCGGGCCCGGCGGGGGGAGGGTGCCCGCTGCACTCACCTGTAATGGAAGCGCTCTGACGGGGCCCGACATGAAGTACAGTGAGAATGCCGGGCCCCGTGAGAGCGCCCTTCAAACATGAGGGGCTGATTTTCAGAGTGAAGCAGGGAGCAGTGGAGTGCCTAGGGGGGATGGGCGGGCGGGGGGTGCGGTTGTCAGGAGGATGCCAGAAGCAATGAGTGCTTCCATCAATACAGATGGAAGCGCTCCGTGCTGGAGCGCTGACACACACATACTGCGGCGGGGTACGGGAGCGCATAGTTCCCTGCCCCTCCGCCGATTACCGTCATAGGCTTCAGGCCTAGTAGGCCTGAGGCCTATGCTGTAGTAAGATCCCGGAGCCGGCATGCGTGATGATGTCATCGCGCACGCCTGTGTCGGAATGCAGCAGCACAGTGAAGTGTGCATGCCTTCCTCTGCGAGCAAGTGCCTGGACATAGCTGAATATTTAGCTTTAAGTTTTTTATTTTATTATATTATTTTTTTTATTTTATGTGCCAACTTTGGGGGACATGGGCAGGGACACAGGAGGACATGTGGGGGAAAAATATTACGGTGGGATACTGTGTGGGGGCAAATTATAATTGGAGGGATTACTATGTGGGGGAAAATTATTATGGGAGTGATTACTATGTGGGGGCAAATTATTATGGGAAGGATTACTATGTGGGGGGCAAATTACTATATGGGGCAGTGTGGAGGAAATTACTGTGTGGGGGGCAGTGTGGGAGAAACTACTGTGTGGGGGCAGTGTGGAGGAAATTACTGTGTGGGGGCAGTGTGGGGGGCAGTGTGGGGGAAACTACTGTGTGGGGGCAGTGTGGGGGAAATTAGTGTGGGGGCAGTGTGGGGTAAATT
Organism: Bufo bufo; assembly: GCF_905171765.1. Taxonomy (NCBI): domain Eukaryota; kingdom Metazoa; phylum Chordata; class Amphibia; order Anura; family Bufonidae; genus Bufo; species Bufo bufo. The sequence goes on along the minus strand of NC_053392.1, from coordinate 527,854,786 downwards.
ACTGTTTGGGGGAAATTACTGTATGGAGGCAGTGTGGGGGAAACTACTGTGTGGGGGAAGTGTGGGGGAAATTACTGTATGGGGCAGTGTGGGAGAAATCACTGTGGGGGAAGTGTGGGGGAAATTACTGTGGGGGCAGTGTGGGGGAAATTACTGTGTGGGTGAATTTACTGTGTGGGGGCAGTATGGAGGAAACTACTGTGTGGTGGAAGTGTGGGGGGAACTACTTTATGGGGGCAGTCTGGGGACACTTCTGTATGGGGGCAGTGTGGGGGAAACTACTGTGTGGGGGAAATTACTATATGGGGCAGTGTGGGTGAAATGACTGTGTGGGGCAAATTACTGTGTGGGGGAAACTACTGTGGGGGCAGTGTGGGGGAAACTACTGTATGGTGGCAGTGTGGGGGAAATTACTGTGTGTGGGAAATTACTGTGTGGGGGCAGTGTGGAGGAAACTACTGTGTGGGGGAAGTGTCGGGGAAACTACTGTATGGGGGCAGTCTGGGGACACTTCTGTATGGGGGCAGTGTGGGTGAAATTACTGTGTGGGGCAAATTACTGTGTGGGGGAATGTGGGGGAAACTACTGGGGGCAGTGTGGGGGAAATTACTTTGTGGGGGCAGTGTGGGGGAAATTAATGCATGTAGGCAGTGTGGGAGAAATTACTGTGTGGGGGAAATTACTATACGGAGGCAGTGTGGGGGAAACTACTGTATGGTGGTAGTGTGGGGGAAATGACTGTGTGGGGAAAATGACTGTGTGGGGGCGGTGTGGGGGAAATGACTCAGTGGGGCCAGTGTGGGGGAAACTACAGTATGGGGGCAGAGTGGAGGAAACTACTGGGGCAGTGTGGGGGCAGTGTGGGGGAAACTACTGTGTGGGGGCAGTGTGGGGGAAATTACTGTTTGGGGGAATTACTGTGTGGGGGCATTGTGGGGGAAATTACTGTACACTGCGTGCAGAATTATTAGGCGAATGAGTATTTTGACCACATCATCCTCTTTATGCATGTTGTCTTACTCCAAGCTGTATAGGCTCGAAAGCCTACTACCAATTAAGCATATTAGGTGATGTGTATCTCTGTAATGAGAAGGGGTGTGGTCTAATGACATCAACACCCTATATTAGGTGTGCATAATTATTAGGCAACTTCCTTTCCTTTGGCAAAATGGGTCAAAAGAAGGACTTGACAGGCTCAGAAAAGTCAAAAATAGTGAGATATCTTGCAGAGGGATGCAGCACTCTTAAAATTGAAAAGCTTCTGAAGCGTGATCATCGAACAATCAAGCGTTTCATTCAAAATAGTCAACAGGGTCGCAAGAAGCGTGTGGAAAAACCAAGGCGCAAAATAACTGCCCATGAACTGAGAAAAGTCAAGCGTGCAGCTGCCAAGATGCCACTTGCCACCAGTTTGGCCATATTTCAGAGCTGCAACATCACTGGAGTGCCCAAAAGCACAAGGTGTGCAATACTCAGAGACATGGCCAAGGTAAGAAAGGCTGAAAGACGACCACCACTGAACAAGACACACAAGCTGAAACGTCAAGACTGGGCCAAGAAATATCTCAAGACTGATTTTTCTAAGGTTTTATGGACTGATGAAATGAGAGTGAGTCTTGATGGGCCAGATGGATGGGCCCGTGGCTTCCTTGGACCATCAAGTTCATAAACTTTATTTCAGAACATGACGCCTGACAACCTATTGGTTGTGTCAGTTTCCAAAAGCTGAAACAAATAAATAGGTCAAAGTACAGAAACAGGAACATAAATCTGCTGTGGTTAAAAATAAATGTGACCATGACTCCTGAGCTTCCTGCTGAAACTAACTGTACAGTCTCTGAAGATGCAACAACTGCTGATGCAGGGGCATAACGATTGCGATCGCAGAGGGTGCGACCGTGACCGGGCCCGGCGGGGGGAGGGTGCCCGCTGCACTCACCTGTAATGGAAGCGCTCTGACGGGGCCCGACATGAAGTACAGTGAGAATGCCGGGCCCCGTGAGAGCGCCCTTCAAACATGAGGGGCTGATTTTCAGAGTGAAGCAGGGAGCAGTGGAGTGCCTAGGGGGGATGGGCGGGCGGGGGGTGCGGTTGTCAGGAGGATGCCAGAAGCAATGAGTGCTTCCATCAATACAGATGGAAGCGCTCCGTGCTGGAGCGCTGACACACACATACTGCGGCGGGGTACGGGAGCGCATAGTTCCCTGCCCCTCCGCCGATTACCGTCATAGGCTTCAGGCCTAGTAGGCCTGAGGCCTATGCTGTAGTAAGATCCCGGAGCCGGCATGCGTGATGATGTCATCGCGCACGCCTGTGTCGGAATGCAGCAGCACAGTGAAGTGTGCATGCCTTCCTCTGCGAGCAAGTGCCTGGACATAGCTGAATATTTAGCTTTAAGTTTTTTATTTTATTATATTATTTTTTTTATTTTATGTGCCAACTTTGGGGGACATGGGCAGGGACACAGGAGGACATGTGGGGGAAAAATATTACGGTGGGATACTGTGTGGGGGCAAATTATAATTGGAGGGATTACTATGTGGGGGAAAATTATTATGGGAGTGATTACTATGTGGGGGCAAATTATTATGGGAAGGATTACTATGTGGGGGGCAAATTACTATATGGGGCAGTGTGGAGGAAATTACTGTGTGGGGGGCAGTGTGGGAGAAACTACTGTGTGGGGGCAGTGTGGAGGAAATTACTGTGTGGGGGCAGTGTGGGGGGCAGTGTGGGGGAAACTACTGTGTGGGGGCAGTGTGGGGGAAATTAGTGTGGGGGCAGTGTGGGGTAAACTACTGTGTGGGGGCAGTGTGGGGGAAACTACTGTATGGGGGCAGTGTTGGGGGACACTACTCTGTGGGGGCAGTGTGGGGGAAACTACCGTGTGGGGGGCAGTGTGGGGGAAACTTCTGTGTGGGGGCAGTGTGGGGGAAACTACTGTGTGGAGGTAGTGTGGGAGAAACTACTGTGTGGTTGCAGTTTGTGGGAAACTACTGTGTGGGGGCAGTGTGGGGGATATTACTGGGGGGGAGTGGGGGGAAAACTACTGTATGGTGGCAGTGTGGGGGCAATTACTGTGTGTGGGAAATTACTATATGGGGGCAGTGTTAGGGAAATTACTGTGTGGGTTAATTTACTGTGTGTGGGCAGTGTGGAGGAAACTACTGTGTGGGGGAAGTGTGGGGGAAACTACTGTGGACACTTCTGTATGGGGGCAGTGTGGGGGAAACTACTGTGTGGGGGAAATTACTGTGTGGGGTAAGTGTGGGGGAAACTACAGGGAGCAGTGTGGGAGAAACTACTTTGTGGGGGCAGTGTGGGGGAAATCACTGTATGGGGCAGTGTAGGGGAAACTACTTTGTGGAGGCAGTGTGAGGGAAACTACTGTTTGGGGGAAATAACGGTGGGGGCAGTGTGGTGGAAATTACTGTGGGGGCAGTGTGGGGGAAACTACTGTATGGTTGGGGTGTGTTGGGGAAATTACTGTGTGTGGGAAATTACTATATGGGGGCAGTGTTAGAGAAATTACTGTGTGGGTGAATTTACTGTGTGGGGGCAGTGTGGAGGAAACTACTGTGTGCGGGACGTGTGGGGGAAACTACTGTATGGGGGCAGTCTGGGGACACTTCTGTATGGGGGAAGTGTGGGGCAAACTACTGTGTGGGGGAAATTCCTATATGGGGTAGTGTGGGTGAAATTACTGTGTGGGGGCAGTGTGGGGGAAATGACTGTGTGGGGGCAGTGTGGGGGAAACTAATGTATGGGGGCAGTGTTGGGGGACACTACTGTGTGGGGGCAGTGTGGGGGAAACTACTGTGTGGGGGGAAGTATGGGGGAAACGTCTGTGTGGGGGCAGTGTGGGGGAAACTACTGTGTGGGGGTAGTGTGGGAGAAACTGTGTGGCGGCAGTGTGGGGGAAACTACTGTGTGGGGGTAGTGTGGGAGAAACTACTGTGTGGGGGCAGTTTGGTGGAAATTACTGGGGGGCAGTGTGGGGAAAACTACTGTGTGTGGGAAATTACTATATGGGGGCAGTGTTAGGGAACTTACTGTGTGGGTGAATTTACTGTGTGTAGGCAGTGTGGGGGAAACTACTGTATGGGGGCAGTCTGGGGACACTTCTGTATGGGGGAAGTGTGGGGCAAACTACTGTGTGGGGGAAATTCCTATATGGGGCAGTGTGGGTGAAATTACTGTGTGGGGGCAGTGTGTGGAAAATTACTGTTTGGGGGAAATTACTGTATGGAGGCAGTGTGGGGGAAACTACTGTGTGGGGGAAGTGTGGGGGAAATTACTGTATGGGGCAGTGTGGGAGAAATCACTGTGGGGGAAGTGTGGGGGAAATTACTGTGGGGGCAGTGTGGGGGAAATTACTGTGTGGGTGAATTTACTGTGTGGGGGCAGTATGGAGGAAACTACTGTGTGGTGGAAGTGTGGGGGGAACTACTTTATGGGGGCAGTCTGGGGACACTTCTGTATGGGGGCAGTGTGGGGGAAACTACTGTGTGGGGGAAATTACTATATGGGGCAGTGTGGGTGAAATGACTGTGTGGGGCAAATTACTGTGTGGGAGCAGTGTGGGGGAAACTACTGTGGGGGCAGTGTGGGGGAAACTACTGTATGGTGGCAGTGTGGGGGAAATTACTGTGTGTGGGAAATTACTGTGTGGGGGCAGTGTGGAGGAAACTACTGTGTGGGGGAAGTGTCGGGGAAACTACTGTATGGGGGCAGTCTGGGGACACTTCTGTATGGGGGCAGTGTGGGTGAAATTACTGTGTGGGGCAAATTACTGTGTGGGGGAATGTGGGGGAAACTACTGGGGGCAGTGTGGGGGAAATTACTTTGTGGGGGCAGTGTGGGGGAAATTAATGCATGTAGGCAGTGTGGGAGAAATTACTGTGTGGGGGAAATTACTATACGGAGGCAGTGTGGGGGAAACTACTGTATGGTGGTAGTGTGGGGGAAATGACTGTGTGGGGAAAATGACTGTGTGGGGGCGGTGTGGGGGAAATGACTCAGTGGGGCCAGTGTGGGGGAAACTACAGTATGGGGGCAGAGTGGAGGAAACTACTGGGGCAGTGTGGGGGCAGTGTGGGGGAAACTACTGTGTGGGGGCAGTGTGGGGGAAATTACTGTTTGGGGGAATTACTGTGTGGGGGCATTGTGGGGGAAATTACTGTACACTGCGTGCAGAATTATTAGGCGAATGAGTATTTTGACCACATCATCCTCTTTATGCATGTTGTCTTACTCCAAGCTGTATAGGCTCGAAAGCCTACTACCAATTAAGCATATTAGGTGATGTGTATCTCTGTAATGAGAAGGGGTGTGGTCTAATGACATCAACACCCTATATTAGGTGTGCATAATTATTAGGCAACTTCCTTTCCTTTGGCAAAATGGGTCAAAAGAAGGACTTGACAGGCTCAGAAAAGTCAAAAATAGTGAGATATCTTGCAGAGGGATGCAGCACTCTTAAAATTGAAAAGCTTCTGAAGCGTGATCATCGAACAATCAAGCGTTTCATTCAAAATAGTCAACAGGGTCGCAAGAAGCGTGTGGAAAAACCAAGGCGCAAAATAACTGCCCATGAACTGAGAAAAGTCAAGCGTGCAGCTGCCAAGATGCCACTTGCCACCAGTTTGGCCATATTTCAGAGCTGCAACATCACTGGAGTGCCCAAAAGCACAAGGTGTGCAATACTCAGAGACATGGCCAAGGTAAGAAAGGCTGAAAGACGACCACCACTGAACAAGACACACAAGCTGAAACGTCAAGACTGGGCCAAGAAATATCTCAAGACTGATTTTTCTAAGGTTTTATGGACTGATGAAATGAGAGTGAGTCTTGATGGGCCAGATGGATGGGCCCGTGGCTGGATTGGTAAAGGGCAGAGAGCTCCAGTCCGACTCAGACGCCAGCAAGGTGGAGGTGGAGTACTGGTTTGGGCTGGTATCATCAAAGATGAGCTTGTGGGGCCTTTTCAGGTTGAGGATGGAGTCAAGCTCAACTCCCAGTCCTACTGCCAGTTTCTGGAAGACACCTTCTTCAAGCAGTGGTACAGGAAGAAGTCTGCATCCTTCAAGAAAAACATGATTTTCATGCAGGACAATGCTCCATCACACGCGTCCAAGTACTCCACAGCGTGGCTGGCAAGAAAGGGTATAAAAGAAGAAAATCTAATGACATGGCCTCCTTGTTCACCTGATCTGAATCCCATTGAGAACCTGTGGTCCATCATCAAATGTGAGATTTACAAGGAGGGAAAACAGTACACCTCTCTGAACAGTGTCTGGGAGGCTGTGGTTGCTGCTGCACGCAATGTTGATGGTGAACAGATCAAAACACTGACAGAATCCATGGATGGCAGGCTTTTGAGTGTCCTTGCAAAGAAAGGTGGGTATATTGGTCACTGATTTGTTTTTGAATGTCAGAAATGTATATTTGTGAATGTTGAGATGTTATATTGGTTTCACTGGTAAAAATAAATAATTGAAATGGGTATATATTTGTTTTTTGTTAAGTTGCCTAATAATTATGCACAGTAATAGTCACCTGCACACACAGATATCCCCCTAAAATAGCTAAAACTAAAAACAAACTAAAAACTACTTCCAAAAATATTCAGCTTTGATATTAATGAGTTTTTTGGGTTCATTGAGAACATGGTTGTTGTTCAATAATAAAATTAATCCTCAAAAATACAACTTGCCTAATAATTCTGCACTCCCTGTATGGGGACAGTGTAGGGGAAATTACTGTGTGGGGCAAATTACTGTGTGGGAGCAGTGTAGGGGAAATTACTGTGTGGGGGAAACTACTGTGTGGGGGAAATTGCTGTTTGGGGGCAATATACATAGATTATTGCCTGGAGCACAATATAGGGTGCTATTATTACTGGGACACTTTAGGGGACATTATAGCTCCTGTGGACACAATAGGGACATTTGGGGTAATTTATCAAACTGGTGTAAAGTAGAACTGGCTTAGTTGCCCATAGCAGCCAATCAGATTCCACCTTTCATTTTTGACAGCTCTTTTGGAAATCCAGTTCTACTTTACACCAGTTTGATAAATCACCTGAAATGTGTCTACTGGGGTCACTATTTTTTCAGCAGTATAGTAACAGGCACAGTATTGGGGGTGGCAGAAGGATGACACTGTGGGGACACCAGGATGGGCAGGTTGATGGAAAAACTGAGAAATCTAATGTGTCTGTATTAGAAACTCTGTAGAGATGAGATGCGGCTGAAACAATTTGTCATGGTGGTCTAATGGAGGAGAAGAGGAAAGAGAAGGTCTACTTGACAGGAGATGTCCCTGGATGTAAGAGGTATGTGGTCAAGTATTGGGGGGGGGGCAGAGAAAGTACCCGCCTCGGGTGCCAAACACCCTAGGCACGCCACTGGCAGGGAGACCTCTTGGCTCCCTGCTTCACTGTTCTTCTGAGCTCCGGCGCTGCCCCTGCTGGCTGCACATCGCGCTGCTGGCTGTGGGAGGAGTGCTGAAGTTCCGGGAATCTGCATCCAACACAGCCAGCAGCGCTGGAGCTGTATGTACCTCGTTTCTGTGGGGCAATCTGTACTTTTCAGTTATATCATTTTGAAGTATGTGTGACTTTTTGATCACTTTTTATTTAAAAAAAATTGGGGCAGGTGAAGTGACAAAAAATGGCGAATTGGACTTTTTTTTTTTCCATTACGCCGTTCGTCGTATGGGATAAATATTGCTATATTTTAATAGTATGGGCATTTTTGCACGCTGTGATGCCCATGATGTGTATTCTTTTCTTGATTATGTATATTTATTTATTACTATAACTTAACTAATTCTGTGATCTCAACCGGGGAATGCTGTCACGGGTGCAGGAGCACGCTGCTCCCACTTCCAGACCACTCAGATGCTGTGGTCACTTTTGAACACAGCATCTGAGGGGTCAAAGGTATATGATCAGTCTTAGGGCTGAACTCATATGTCCGCCGCAGGTCTCTGCTGTTTGAAACAGCTTTAAAGTGGCGACTTCCACCCTACATGTACAGCAGTGGTCGCTTAAGGGGGTTCTGTGGGAATTAATAAAATTACTTTATTATAAACAAATTCCCAAATAGCTTTCATTATTTATAATGGCTCATTTTCTCTAGGGAGCAAGGATCAGGTGAAATAAAATGTCTGCTGTCCTATTAGAAAACACAAAACCTGTCCTAAAAATACAGCTGGATGGGTTAATTCCAAGCAGTTAGCCAAAGAGCTGCCTCAGCTCTCCTCACTACTCTAGATGTCCTGAATTATAGATTGTAGATTGCCCAAAAAGTCTTTTTTTGCTAACAGAATATGAATGCTGTATACTGTATATTAAACTTGAATTTAACACTTGCAGATCTGGCAAATACTGTTTTTTGAAAAAAGAAGTGTGTTTTCCAAAACCCAGAAAATGATTGGTGTATTTCTACCTTAAATTGCACACTGACTAATCCAGATGTTGTAGTTTGCCCCAAAAAAAATTGTGATTTGCAATGTCCCAAAAGCTCAGATGCAGTGCTAGTGCACTGAGCATGCATAAAATGGCAGCCGCCACCCACCTAACTAACAGAATTCTAAAAGTTAGTATTTTTGGTCAATGAGCTCAGGGCAGGGTAAAACAATAGTGCCCTGCACCCACACAACTATTTGTCTGTAGATTGCTGAGTTAGATTCTCTCCTATGCTCTCCCTGAAATCACAAGTCCAGCAGCATCCTCTCCCTACACTTGTAACAGCAGAGTGACGTGCAGCGCTACGTGACTCAAGCTTATATAGAGCCTGGGTCACATGCTGCTCTGGCCAATCACAGCCATGCCATTAGTAGGCATGGCTGTGATGGCCTCTTGGGGCAAGTAGTATGACGCTTGTTGATTGGCTGCTGTGCAGCCTTTCAAAAAGTGCCAAGAAAGCGCCGAACACCGAACCCGAACTTTTACGAAAATGTTCGGGTTTGGGTCCGGGGTCCAAAAATCCTAAAGTTCGGTACGAACCCGAACTTTACAGTTCGGGTTCGCTGAACCCTATATATAACCTAAAAACAAAATCTCTTTTACCCCAAAAATACACTTTTCTTTCTTAGCAAATAATTGATTTTCCCTAAGAACTTCCAGCACTTGTCTGGTATGGGTGACATGGGATTCCCAACTAGGTGAAAAGATCAGGATGTCATCCAAGTAAACTCTCATACATTTTCCAATAAAGTTCCTGAAAATGTCATTAACGAAGTTTTAAAATACCGCTGGCGCATTACAGAGACCAAACGGCATGACCAAATATTTGAAGTGACCCTCAGGAGTGTTAAAATATGTCTTTCACTCGTCCCCCTCCCTAATACGAGTCAAATTGTAGGCTCCTTTTAAATCAAGCTTAGAAAAACAACAGGCCCCAAGCACCTGATCGAAAAGGTCTGGAATCAATGGTAGGTAATTCAGATTTTTAATAGTTATTTTGTTTAATTCCCTATAATCGATACAGGGTCTCAAACCTCCATCTTTTTTTCCACAAAGAAGAACCCTGCCCCCATAGGTGAAACAGAGGGTCTGATATGACCTTTTAATACACTTTCTTTGAGATACTCTTTCATAGAGATTCGCTCAGGACCGGATAAATTATAAATACGGCCCTTTGGAAATTTAGATCCTGCAACGAGATTAATGGCGCAATCATATGGTCTGTGGGGTGGCAGCTTCTCAACATCAGGTGAGGAAAAAACATCAATAAAGTCACAAATGTGCGGAGGGAGGTTTTTAGATTCAATCGGGATTCCAGCGTGGACAACCAGTAAACAATAGGAAAAACATTTAGGACCCCACTTCTCAACTTTGCCAGTAGCCCAAAAATTGATAGGGCTATAAAGTTGAAGACATGGCATGCCCAAAACCACTTCTACAGGTAAGTTCTCTAATACAAGAAAAGAAAATACTTCGGTGTGACAAACCCCCACAGTCATAGTAACCTCAAGAGTACAGAATTTGACTGTCCCACCCACCAAGGGAGTAGAGTCAATGGCAAATATGTGGATGGGGTTAGGAACAGCCAACATGGATATGCCCATAGAGAGAATATATTTATAATCAACAAAACTAGAGGCGGAACCCGAGTCAATAAAGGCCTCCCCAGTACCCTTACTGGAACCAAAAGAAATCATCACTGCTACTAATAGTTTTTTTTTTACCACCTCTGGAAGTACCTTATCCTTGGATACATCCAGTTTGGGTGATGTCGTACCCAATGGCCAAAGTCGCCACAATAGAAACATGTACCGTGCTGGCGACGTTGGTCTCTCCTCGTCATGCCAACTTACATGCGCTCATCCAAAAGAGTTTCTGCCTTGACCCCCACAGGAAATGAGTCAGGTTTGCTCGTAGCGCGTGTATAAAGAACAGATGCTCCCCCTGACGTTCCCTAATGCGTCTGTCCAGTCTCACAGCAAGAGTCATAATTTGTTCTAAAGTGTCAGGACAAGGGTTGCTAACTAGTATGTCTTTAAGACTTTCGGAGTGTCCTGCCCTGAACTGACATTTAAGAGCGGGCTCATTCCAGCCCGAGGGAACAGACCACTTCCGAAATTGAGTGCAATATTCCTCTACTGGTCGGTTCCCCTGGGTGAAGGATTTCAACTGAGCCTCAGCCACGGTCGCCCTATCCGGTTCATCATAAAGGATACCCAGAGCCTAAAAAAATGCTTCAACAGACATAAGACACGGAGAGTCAGTGGGCAGGGAGTATGCCAATTCCTGTGGGTCACCTTGTAACAGAGAGATAACAATCCCCACTTTTTGCTGTGCGGATCCAGAAGAATAGGGGCGTAAACGGAAGTACAACTTACAGCTCTCCCTAAATGCAAAGAAACATCTGCGGTCCCCCGAAAACTGATCTGGCAACTTAATGTGGGTTCCATGTGCTATACGGAGGGACCCAGTACAGGTAGGGTCTGAGCAGATTCCTGTTGCTGTAATCTTTCCCCTAACTCCTGTACAATTTACGCAAGGTTATGGACCTGGTCAGTGAGCACTCGCATCGGGTCCATAATGTAGGTGGGCCTGTGATTCTATCACGGACGGGGGTAGGGAAGAGTGCACCCCTGACTGCCACCCATGCCTCTGCCCCTACCTACTTACACAATCCGTCCTAGGTAACGGGGCGCAACTGGATGGCAGTCCATAACTTAAGTAAGTGCAGGTGAAAACAAAAGACTGGACAAACAGAACACAAAGCAAGCCAAACTAGCCGAAGTCAAATACCAGGAAGTCAAATCAGTACAAGGGAGCAACAAGAGTGAGTCCAAACACAAGCAATCATGACAAGCAACAGGGGATGAGCAAAAACGAGGTCAGATGAGCAGAGCCGAGGTCAGGATACAGGAACACAATGCCAGGAATACAGGAGCGTATAAAGACCTTAATCACAGGCAATCTGTGGCCAGCAGGCTGCCTGTTTGAGTAGGCCTGGCTGGTGAGTCACATGACATGGCCAGCATCATGTGACTCACAGCAGCCCAACTCAGCCGAGCACCAATCCTCATTATCTGCGCTCGGCTCCCCTGCTGCTCGCCTGCTGCCATGGAGACGAGGACGCAGGCTACGTCCTTGACCCTCTCCTTGCGCAGGTTGCCGGCGGTGCTGCAAAGGAAGCGCGCGCCGCCTGCCCCTCGTTACAGTACCCCAGAACCTTCATGACCTGAGGGCCACCCTTCAAGAAGAGTGGGATGCCATGCCTCAGCAGACAATAAGTCGACTAGTGAATAGCATGAGACGTCGTTGTCAAGCTGTAGTTGATGCTCAAGGCCACACAACAAGCTTTTAAGACACTGACATTTTTGTGGGGGTATACCCACCACTGTTGTTGGCTTTTGTTTCAATAAATTGTTTTCGATTAGGAAATCACTATTGCTGCTTCTACTTGAATGTCCTACTTCCATTATATACTATGACTGTAGCGTGAAATTTTTACGTTTTCCATAACTTTCACCCAAAACCGAATATCCCTTTTTGTGAGTAGTGTATGTCTACTCATAAGTTAAAGTTCCCGTTTTATTAATACAAAGTTGGAAATAGGACTTGAGGCAAAAATCAAAAAAGAAAATTGCCAATATTTAACTTTTTTTTTATTTTTATAAACCATTAATTTCCGGTAGAACGTGTTGAATACAAATATACTATTAATGTTGGATGCAGGGGAGCACATAAACAAAATACTCTTAATCTGATGTGACATTATGCGCATGTCCAAGTCATAAACTGTGTTAACAAAAACATAAAAATACATTAACTGCAGTAAAGCAGAGAAACACTGGAAAAGGAGCAGAAAACTTGACAGCACAGATGTTTCTTCTTAAATTTAATGTCATCTCTAGTGGCAAGGCTGACATTTTGAAGAGGTATTTTACATTCTTGGTCATGATAACATGGGTGAATGTCATACGAGTCAAGAGTTGTTGTTGGTTCGTGAAATGTTTATAGCTGGCTTTCTCGATGCTTATAACGTTGGTGTTGCATTTGAAATACACAGAGGGTTTTATGAGGCGTCTGTTTGGAAAATCTGAGATGTGCTAGCATAAAACTTGGACCTTGAATCATTTAGGAAAACCATCTGCTAGTAATGAAAACAGAAAAATCATTTTACACATGTAAAGCAGAGAAATGCAAATCCACATTTGCAAAAAAGTAGAATTCTAACCAAACAGCAAAATAAAAGAGCTCCATGTTAATGCAAAACAGCATACAAGTGTGCAACTGCACTCGTACCTCATCTCTGCAGCTGCTATTGGGCCCATGGGGAAAAGGGGCCCACAGTAAACCAAAGGCTACGCCATATCTCACGCATATATACAGTACTACAGACAGTTACAATCACTATTACCTCATGTACCTTACACTTACACAATAACCATAATGTATAACTGATCACACTGCACTATTATACCTTGTACTTCTTACCAGTGGTGTGCCTACGGTGTTTTGCACCCGGAACAGGTCCTTTCTCAGGCACCCCCCCCCAATACTTTACCACATACCTCTTACATCCAGGGACATCTCCTGTCATGTAGACCTTCTCTTTCCTCTTCTCCTCCATTAGACCGCCATGACAAATTCTTTCAGCCGCATCTCGTCTCTACAGAGTTTGTAACTCAGACACGTTAGATTCTTCAGTTTTTCCTTCAACCTCCCTATCCTGGTGTCCCCAGAGTGTCATCCTGCTGCCACCCCCAATACTGTGCCCATTGTGCCCCCCAATGTCCCAGGTACTATACTGCTGAAAAAATAATGACCCCAGTAGACACATTTGGGGTCATTTATCAAACTGGTGTAAAGTAGAACTGGATTTCCAAAAGAGCTGTCAAAAATGAAATGTGGAATCTGATTGGCTGCTATGGGCAACTAAGCCAGTTCTACTTTACACCAGTTTGATAAATTACCCCAAATGTCCCTCTAGTATCCACAGCAGCTATAATATCCCCTAAAGTGCCCCAATAATAATAATAACATCCTATATTGTGCTCCAGGTAATAATCCCTGTATAGTGTCCCCAAAATTAAAAGAATTGTCCCTACAGGGCCTCCCCAATAGCAACGCCCCCCACGCTGCCCCTATATTGTAATTTATCCCACACTGCCCCCTTAGTAATCCCCCATAGTAATTTGCCCCCACATAGTAATTTCCCCCACCCTGCCCCCATATAGTAATTTGCCTCACACAGTAATTTCCCCCACACTGCCCCCACACAGTAGTTTCCCCCACACTGCCCAATACAGTAATTTCCCCCACACAGTAGTTTCCCCCACACTGCCCCCCATGCAGTAGTTTCCCCTATACTGCCCCCACACACAGTAATTTCCCCCACACTGCCCCCACACACAGTAGTTTCCCCCACACTGCCCCCACACACAGTAATTTCCCCCACACTGCCCCCACACACAGTAGTTTCCCCCACACTGCCCCCCCACACAGTAGTTTCCCCCACACACAGTAATTTCCCCCACATAGTAATTTCCCCCACACTGCCCCCACACAGTAGTTTCCCCCACATTGCCCCATATAGTAATTTGCCCCCACATAGTAATCCCTCCCATAACAATTTTCCCCCACAGAGTAGTCTCTCCCATAATAATTTGCCCCCACACAGTATCCCACCATAATATTTTTCCCCACATAATAATTTTCCCCCATACTGCAATTTCCCAGTGATGTACTGTTTTTTCACATGTCCTCCTGTGTGTGTCCCCCTATGTCCCTAAAAGTTGGCACATAAAATAAAAAAAATAAAAAAATATATATAAAAGCTAAATATTCACCTATGTCCAGGCACGCGATGTACTTCACTGTGCCGCGTCCCGGCACAGGCGCACGCGATGACATCTTCATGCACGCCTGCATCGGGATTTCACTACCGCATAGGCCTCAGGGCTACTAGGCCTGAAGCCTATGGCTGTGATCGGCGGCGGGGCAGGGAACTATGCGCTTCCGTGCCCAGCCACATTATGTGGGCATCAGCACTCCAGCAATAAACGCTTCCATCTGTATTGATTGCTTCTGGCACCCCCCTGAGAGCTGGCACCTGGGGCGGACCGCACCCCCCCCTCCCCCCCAGGCACACCACTGCTTCTCACACAAGTACACTACTCTATATATACACACATGCACACACTGCATCTATTATACAGTATAATAGTTGCAGTGGACACAGGCAAGTAGTGTACCCAGCTGTGTACTGACATGTGAGGTATGAAGTATAATAGATGCAGTGTGTACATATATATAGTATATACAGTAGTGCACTGATATGTGAGATACGAGGTATAATAGATGCAGTCTGTGAAGTTATATAGTATATACAGCAGTGTACATGTGTGTACAGTGTACAAGGTATAATAGATGCAGTGTGTACAGATATATAGTATATACAGCAGTGTACTGATATGTGAGGTATGAGGTATAATAGATGCGGTGTGTACATATACAGTACAGACCAAAAGTTTCGACACACCTTCTCATTCAAAGAGTTTTCTTTATTTTCATGACTATGAAGGCATCAAAACTATGTATTAACACATGTGGAATTATATACATAACAAACAAGTGTGAAACAACTGAAAATATGTCATATTCTAGGTTCTTCAAAGTAGCCACCTTTTGCTTTGATTACTGCTTTGCACACTCTTGCCATTCTCTTGATGAGCTTCAAGAGGTAGTCCCCTGAAATGGTCTTCCAACAGTCTTGAAGGAGTTCCCAGAGATGCTTAGCACTTGTTGGCCCTTTTGCCTTCACTCCGCGGTCCAGCTCACCCCAAACCATCTCGATTGGGTTCAGGTCGGGTGACTGTGGAGGCCAGGTCATCTGGCGCAGCACCCCATCACTCTCCTTCATGGTCAAATAGCCCTTACTTTCAAAGTTTTCCCAATTTTTCGGCTGACTGACTGACCTTCATTTCTTAAAGTAATGATGGCCACTCGTTTTTCTTTACTTATGGGCAGGGCTAAATGCGTCTTGGACGTGGGTAAGGCATGCCGAACCTGAACTATGGCTGAGTTGTGCCGGAAGCCACGGGCGTGGGTAAGCCTGGAGAGGGCGTACCCTATTGGAGTGTGTGAAAAAAGGGGTGGGAGGGAGGGGCAAGTGAGACACACCACCTGAGGGAAGGAATTGGCAGGTATATATAGGGAGCTAACGCCCTGCCCACAAATACAGGCTGAAATCAGCCTTAATACTTATGGGCAGGGCTAAATGCGTCTTGGACGTGGGTAAGGCATGCCGAACCTGAACTATGGCTGAGTTGTGCCGGAAGCCACTGGCGTGGGTAAGCCTGGAGAGGGCAAAAAGACAAGTACGCTATGTTGTCTACACTGGTTTATTCATATTCTTCAAGCCCGCATGACCTATAACGCCAACGACTGAAAAGCTTGAGAAATTTCCCGGTGTGGATTCGGAATGTATCTGTTGAAGCAAGATGACCTCCAGCGCCCCATGGATCGAATAACGTGAGCGGGGACTTGGTGTTTCGAAGCTGACGATGCCGCCCCAATACGGAACGAGTGACCCGAAATGGCTCCTGGGTCGTACCCCAGACCTGCCGCCAGAGAGCGGATGTGGGACGTGAATTGGTTTGAAGTGAGGGGTTTGTTCTTGAAGGGCAGGAGCAGACTGTCAGGAGGCGCTGTCTGTAACAGGGACAATAATTTATTGAGGATCTGGACTGGACACCAATTATTCCGGGTAGGGAAATATTTAATTTCCGTGGATGGCCCTGTCTGGTTTGTTTTGGTTGACGGAATGCTGAGTACATAATAGTTATAGTGCCACGACAGTTGTTCTTTGCGAAGACCGCCGGGTCTCGGAGAGCTGCCAGTGAACTCTCCTGGCAGGAGGAAGCCGTAAAAACTTAGAACATGGCCGCTTGGATGACCGTGCTGGTCAAGGGCCAAAAAGGATCGCCGTCCAGGGCAGAAGACAAATCCCTGAACAGCTTGCCGAACACCGGCTGTCTGCGGGTGGCAGCCTGTTTTGCATTTTCCTGTATTCCCCTGAGGGCCGCCTTGATGACCTGGTTGGACAAGATAGAAGAACAACCCGGATTACTGAGCATAAAATGGAGTTGAAGGCCTGCTAGGTATAATTTGATAGTATTATACGAGAGCTTTTGTTGGGAATGGCAGAAGGCTATGAACGCCAGTAAGTAAGATATTTCTTCGCGGCCGCCCTGAGAATAGAGAAGTCTAAATCTCTCAAACGCTTTCAACCCCGCTTTATAATTCCTGGACATATTTGGGGCTAATGATTGTGTTATGAGGTGTTTTGCTGTTGAGATCAGAGATTCTAATCCATCACTGGGGTGTTGTATGCTGGGATTGTGGCACCCGTGGGGTCCGCTTCGGGCATCTCCTTGCGGGGCTTTGCCTGCTTTTAGAATGATAATGGCCGGAGACGCTTCTAGGAATCTGGGGGAAACATAAAGTAAACTGAATAACGTACCCGTGGGGATAGGATAAGGACCGTGAGACCCCTTGACCATCCGGGAGACTCCTAACTAAGAACCGAGCCCGGATGGCCTGGAGTGGGGTGTGGCGGACTCAATATGACATATGGCGTGGAAACAACAATGGCTAAATTGAAGGTCCAGTTGTCGCCCAGCATTTGGCTCATCCTGGCGGGACCCAGAGGCAAGATAAATGATGTGACATGGTATCAGTGGTAGCTGAACCTGGACGATCTAGGTGACATACACTGTTAAGTTGGCCTGGACGATCCAGGTGACATACAACATTAAACTCGGCCTGGACGATCCAGATGACATACAACGCTAAAGTTGGCCTGGACGATCCAGGTGACATACAACATTGAACTCGGCCTGGACGATCCAGGTGACATACAACGTTGAACTCGGCCTGGACGATCCAGGTGACATACAACATTGAACTCGGCCTGGACGATCCAGGTGACATACAACACTGAACTCGGCCTGGACGATCCAGGTGACATACAACACTGAACTCGGCCTGGACGATCCAGGTGACATACAACGTTAAAGTTGGCCTGGACGATCCAGGTGACATACAACGTTAAAGTTGGCCTGGACGATCCAGGTGACATACAACATTGAACTCGGCCTGGACGATCCAGGTGACATACAACGCAAAAGTTGGCCTGGACGATCCAGGTGACATACAACATTAAACTCGGCCTGGACGATCCAGATGACATACAACGCTAAAGTTGGCCTGGACGATCCAAGTGACATACAACATTGAACTCGGCCTGGACGATCCAGGTGACATACAACATTGAACTCGGCCTGGACGATCCAGGTGACATACAACATTAAAACTCGGCCTGGACGATCCAGGTGACATACAACGCAAAAGTTGGCCTGGACGATCCAGGTGACATACAACACTGAACTCAGCCTGGACGATCCAGATGACATACAACGCTAAAGTTGGCCTGGACGATCCAGGTGACATACAACACTGAACTCGGCCTGGACGATCCAGGTGACATACAACGTTAAACTCGGCCTGGACGATCCAGGTGACATACAACGTTAAACTCGGCCTGGACGATCCAGGTGACATACAACGTTAAACTCGGCCTGGACGATCCAGGTGACATACAACGTTAAACTCGGCCTGGACGATCCAGGTGACATACAACGTTAAACTCGGCCTGGACGATCCAGGTGACATACAACGTTAAACTCGGCCTGGACGATCCAGGTGACATACAACGTTAAACTCGGCCTGGACGATCCAGGTGACATACAACATTAAACACGGCCTGGACGATTCAGGTGACGTACAACATTGATCTTGGCCTGAGTGGTCCAGGCGACAGATAATTTAAGTACGCAGTATATGTGGTAACTAAACTGATCGCGCGCCACTGACGAATCTTCCCAGCCAAATCTGCGTTTGGAAAACGGGGAGCCTGCCACGCGCAATTTTGTACCCCTGGCACCTGCTGGCAGAGTGAATCCCTGCCTCCATGCCGAGACACAATTCTGACCTGCAGGGACCAAGTAGCTTACTGGCCCATGTGCTGTTGATTAATATATGTAAATACGCACACCAAAATTGCCCCTGACACAGGCTGGAAGCTGGGCTGCCGCAGCTTGGCGTAACGCCGGCAACAATGCCCACTGCTTCCCACCTGTGCCGCCTCTGCTATATAGCGTCTCTGCTGGGGCAATGATTTAATTATCCCTTTTTTTTAATTTATTTTTTAAACTGGGGCGGATATTTCCGAATGGACATGTGGCGCACTCATGGCCGCTGCAGGGAGGGGAAGGGGGACCCCCGTGCCTGCGACCCTGCTAGGACTGGGATGTGCGGTCCCCAAGTGCGAGCCTGGAGTGGACGGACGTGTGTGCCTTTCAAGGGGAACCTAGACTTGTACTCTTTCCCTAACTAAACATAGCTACCCCCGACTGCCCATTTCCTGCCACCGTAGGAGCTCTGGAAGGCAGAGCGAGCGGTGGACGTGTACAGGAGGGTCATTTCTTCGGCGCTCGGCTGAACATGCCTGTGGAGGACCGGCGGTCACGTGTGCGTTCCACCGTGAACCGCACGCCATCCGCGAGAAGGGGAGACCGACCCGTGGCCGCAAGTATACGGCATGCTCCATTGGACAAGTACTTACCTGGTGACAGACCGGAAAAACAGTTTAAGTATTGCACTATACCGTGTAGCGAACCGAAACTTTTGAAACAACCGTGATGCTTGCACGTGCCGGCAGCTGGATGTGGCTCCTCTTGAGAACGAAAACTTCTCTCAGGAATGTCGCACTGTGCAGAGAATCATACTGAAGAGAAAAAACAGACGTGAAGCTTGCTGGGCAGCTAGGTGTGGCTCTTCCTACAGATGCAAGTGAGACACACCACCTGAGGGAAGGAATTGGCAGGTATATATAGGGAGCTAACGCCCTGCCCACAAATACAGGCTGAAATCAGCCTTAATACTTAGCTGCTTTTTTCTTGCCATAATACAAATTCTAACAGTCTATTCAGTAGGACTATCAGCTGTGTATCCACCTGACTTCTCCTCAACGCAACTGATGGTCCCAACCCCATTTATAAGGCAAGAAATCCCACTTATTAAACCTGACAGGGCACACCTGTGAAGTGAAAACCATTTCAGGGGACTACCTCTTGAAGCTCATCAAGAGAATGCCAAGAGTGTGCAAAGCAGTAATCAAAGCAAAAGGTGGCTACTTTGAAGAACCTAGAATATGACATATTTTCAGTTGTTTCACACTTGTTTGTTATGTATATAATTCCACATGTGTTAATTCATAGTTTTGATGCCTTCAGTGTGAATCTACAATTTTCATAGTCATGAAAATAAAGAAAACTCTTTGAATGAGAAGGTGTGTCCAAACTTTTGGTGTGTACTGTATATAGTAAATACAGCAGTGTATTGATATGTTAGGTACGAGGTATAATAGACGCAGTGCTTAAAGGGAACCTGTCACTGGGATTTGGGGTATAGAGCTGAGGACATGGGTTGCTAGATGGCCACTAGCACATCCGCAATATCCAGTCCCCAAAAAGTGTAATAGCAAGCGATCAAAAAGTCATATGCACCTCAAAATAGTGCCAGTCAAACCGTCATCTCATCCCGCAAAAAATGAGATAAAGTTTCAAGTAAAAATAAACAAAAACGTCCTTTTCCCCAAATAAAGTTAAAAAAAATTGGTAAAAAATAGGAAGGGGGGGGGGGGGAGTATACATATTAGGTATCGCCACGTCCGTATCGACCGGCTCTATAAACAGATCACATGACCTAACCCCTCAATTGAACATCGTAAAAAATAAAAAATAAAAACTGTGCTAAATAAACAATTTTTTTGTCACCTTACATCACAAAAAGTACAACAGCAAGCGATCAAAAATGCGTTTGCCCACCAAAATAGTACCAATCTAACCGTCACCTCACCCCGCAAAAAATTAGACCCTACCTGAGACAATCGCCCAAAAAATAAAAAAAAATATGGCTCAGAATATGGAGACACTAAAACATAATTTTTTTGTTTTAAAGCTGTTATTGTGTAAAACTTACATAAATAAAAAAAAGTACACCTATTTGGTATCGCCGCGTTCGTATCGGCTCTATAAAAATATCACATGACCTCACCCCTCAGATGAACACCGTAAAAAAAAATTAAAATAAAAAAACTGTAAAAACTGTGCTAAATCAAAAAGTCATATGCACCCCAAAAAAGTTCCAATCAAACCGTCATCTCATCCCGAAAAAAATGAGACCCTACCTAAAATAATCTCCCAAAAACTGAAAAAACTATGGCTCTCAGAATATGGAGACACTAAAACATTATTTTTTTTTTGTTTCAAAAATGATATTATTGTGTAAAACTTACAGAAATAAAAAAAAGTATACATATTAGGTATTGCCGCGTCCGTATCGACCGGCTCTATAAAAATATCACATGACCTCACCCCTCAGATGAACACCGTAAAAAGTTTAAAATAAAAACTGTGCTAAATAAACAATTTTTTGTCACCTTACATCACAAAAAGTGTAATAGCAAGCGATCAAAAAGTCGCACACACCCCAAAATAGTGCCAATAAAACAGTCATCTCATCCCGCAAAAATCATACCCTAACCAAGGTAATCGCCCAAAAACTGAAAAAATTATGGAAACACTAAAACATGATTTTTTTTTGCTTCAATGTTTTTCCGCCTGTTCCATTCACTCAGTCCGCTACCCCAGGCACGCTTTCTGTCCACTCATCACGTCACCTTTGGTGCACTTTCCCCTCGTCTCTCTTTTCAGCACCAACCCAGGTTCGTCCCTGTTCTCCAAGCACGATCATCCTGCACCGTCTAAACTTTTCATGAATTACCTGACACGCTCAGGTTGTCGTTTCTTTCTCCTCGTCCAGGTCTTTCATCTCTCCCTGATCGTCACTTACGTAAGTCCCCCTATAAGAATGTTCTGGGCGCATCCCTTTACGCAGGTACCAGTTAAGCCTTCTTCCTCACTTACAAATCTCAGGTTCGCGGGGTGTGAAGTTTTCACCCTCTTCGCGGCCATACCCGGGCGTTTATTTCCTAAAAGTTCTGTTCTAACCCTTCCTTGGCTCCAGGTAAGTAAAAAAACAAAAACAAAAAAAAACAAAGGTTTTTGTGCATAGGGGTTTTGTCATTTCACTTCAGGTCCTCCAAACAGGGTCCGGCTCGAATGGTGTGCCTACACTCAGCGGTACCATGTCCCACGTTTCCGACATAGAAGACTCGATGTCTATTTCAGAATCAGCAATCTCCGAACCAGCCAGCCGCGCATCATACAGAACTTGGACTATCCCCAAGTTGATTACAGAACTCAAAAAAAAGGGGATCCGCCACTCTGCTTCAGCGCGAAAAGCCGAGCTGTATCGTTTGCTTTTTTCCGAACTGCCCAGGGCCTCCGACGAGCAGGTGTCCATGTCCACCCTCCAATTATCCCTCAGCCAACTCCACGCCACCATCAATAATCTAGCGTCATCAATTTCTGACATTGATACCAGACTTCAGACCATCGAAAACAAGGGTTCCACGTCTCCTCCTCCCCCAGAACCCGAAGCCGTTCCTTCCACTTCCCGGTCTACCGCCCCAGGTACAGGTCTCAGCACTCCCGACATCGCCCCCGCCTTCTTCGTGCCAGAAAATATCAGGCGTGATCTTCTGGCAGGGAAGGACATCAATCTGGCTGCTATCCTTATTTCTACCCACGACACAGTTGAAAACAAAACTATTGCCTGCGGTGATGTGTCTGTAGTGCTTAGGTCTAAAGACGCCCGCCTCAATAGGAAACTTACCATCTCCGAATTCATGCTAACCTTCAGCCTATACCGAGATATCGTGTGCTCCGCGCACCCCCACCGAAGGGAAGAGTTAGACACATACATGTATAGAATCACTGAATTAGGTTACAAATACGGCGGTTTCGCTTTTTATGATTATCACCGGTCATTTTCAGCAAAGGCAGCAGCGGCCTTTCTCCAATATCAGGACGTCACAAATTGGGCTGTCCTTGATATGGAGCTCTTTTGCAGGCATTTTGCCAGCCAGAAAGCCCCAGCATGTTCTAACTGCCAGTCAGTCCTTCATTCATACGACTGGTGCCCCCACGTCACCAACTCCCCCCCCTTCCAGGCCAACCACCAACACGGAGCGCAAAAACTCAACCCATTCACGGATAAACTTGGGCGTCCCATCACCTTCCTAGGAAAAAAACAAATTGGCAATCATTTCAACTTAGGCTTCTGCAGTTACGACAAATGCAAAGCGCTACAAATTTGCTCCATCTGTTTTAGGGCCCACCCCTAGTCCTCCTGTTTCCAGCGAATGGCCAAACGCTCCTGACTAGCCAACATCAACATCGACCAATTACTCTCCCTCCTTCAAGACCACCATGACCCTGATTTTGTCCTGTTCCTTAAGAATGGTTTTTCCGAGGGTTTTCACACAGGGTTAGTCACCCTTCTGCGGGTCACTTGGGAATGCCCCAACCTCCTATCATCCTTGGTGGACCCGGTGGCGATTGACGAACTGTTGGATGCAGAATTACGGAAAGGCTTCATGATTGGCCCATTTTCTGAATCTCCCTTCCTCGTGGCACCGTGTTAGTCCCATAGGCTTAGTATCAAAAAAATCTTCAAATAAAAAAAGACTAATTTACGATTTGTCTGCTCCTCATGCATCCAGCACCCCTAGTCTCAATTCTCTGGTCCTGTCAGAAGAATACTCCATGCAGTACTCTTCCTTGGACGAAGCCGTACAGCTAATCCTACAGGTCGGAGCAGAAGCTTGGTTGTCAAAGGCAGACATTTTGGATGCCTTTAAGCTGCGGCCAATCCTGCCACACTTGTGGAAGTTTTATAGCATTAAATGGAAAGCAAGGTATTATTTTGCCACCCGCTTGACATTCGGATCAAAGAGCAGCCCCTGGCTCTTTAATCAGTTCGCCCAAGCACTTCACTGGATCCTGGTAAATCATGCCCATTGTCCGAGGGTAATCCATTATTTGGACGATTTTTTGCTCATCGAGCAGGCTAATCACGTTCCAGACAGGTTGGATAGCCTACTCAGCCTGTTCAGCAACCTGAACGTCCCATTAGCCCCCTCAAAGGTTGAGGGCCCCTCCAAGGTAATCACCTTCTTAGGTATCACCCTAGACACTATCAAAATGGAGGCCAGACTTCCCCTGGACAAATTAATCAGGCTTAAGGACTCAGTGGCCAGGTTCGTGGGTAACCGAACAGTGTCAAAGCTGGAACTCCAATCGTTGTTGGGGTCTTTCAACTTTGCCGCCAGGATCATGCCGCAGGGCAGATCGTTCATCTCCGGGCTACTTAGACTCCTTCCAACGGCCTCAGACCAGCATTCCCTCATTCAACTAGAACGCAATGCGTTGGCAGATCTGGCCATGTGGTTGTCACGAGGGTGTCAAGACCCACGCCTGACTCCGTTATACCCGGGGTCAGGAAGTCACAGCGGTTGGCTGCGCGCTCTATGTAAGATAGGGCTGTTTCCTTATGGTAGCTTTCTGGGTTTGCTTTGCAACCATTTTTGGCTCACTCAGGGATCCGTAGCTCCTTCTCCTCAGCTGTTCCTTGTCCAGCACTCCCAACCTCCTTATATTCCCCTCTCACACTTCTTTGGTTGCCAGATATAGAGCTTCCTGCCTGGACTTCTATTCTGACCCTCTGGAGCTGTGTTGCTACGTTCTCTGGTAGTTGGTCCAGAACGTTACCCTCCGGATCCCTGTTGGACCTTTGTGGTCTGCTGTGGTCGCCCACCTGGGTGTATGTGTTTGTCTGTATTGTCTGTCCTCTCCCTGGTGTTTCCCTCTTAATGTCAGTGGTGCGGACTAGCGATCCCACCGGCCCGTTCACTATCTAGGGCTCATTCTAGGGAAAGCCAGGGTTTAGGCACGTGATCGCCGCACGGGTGAGGAACCCGTCTAGGGACGTCAGGGACGTCAGGGCAGTCAGGTGCCAGCCGCAAGGTGAGTCAGGGGTCACCACCTTTCCCTCTCCCTTGGACAATGCCTTCCCATTTCCCTCCTTTTGCGTGACGCCGGTCATTACATTATATCTGGCCCTTATTTTGTGTAGGTAAAAAAAAAAAAAAATTTTTTTTGCCCTACTTATATTCCAGTATGGATCAAATTGCTGCTCTGTCCAAACAATTTCATGGCCTGTCTTTGGAGGTGGCAGGATTGAAGGCGTCAGTCCTCCAGCAACAGCAGCAATTACAACTGACCGCAAGCCCAGCAGTTGCTACTGGTAACCAGGTGTTTGCGGAACCCAAGGTCCCTCTCCCTGACAGATTTTCTGGGAAGGGACAAGTTTTTGACATTCCCTGAGGCCTGTAAATTATATTTTAAACTGCGCCCTTACTCTTCTGGTAATGAAGAACAGCGGGTGGGGGTTGTTATTTCCCTGCTGCAGGGGGACCCGCAGTCCTGGGCGTTCTCTTTACCCACGGATTCCCAGGCTCTTCGGTCAGTGGATGAGTTTTTCGGGGCCTTGGGTCTCATATATGACGACCCTGACCGAGTCGCACTGGCTGAATCAAGATTACGGAGACTCCTACAAGGAGAGCGGCCGGTAGAGGAATATTGCTCTGACTTCCGTAGGTGGGCTACGGATACCCAATGGAACGACCCGGCTCTCAGGAATCAGTTCTGCTCTGGGTTATCCGAAAGGGTTAAGGATGCGCTTGCATTATATGAGACCCCCTTTTCCCATGATGCGGTTATGACCCTTTCTATCCGAATAGATAGACGCCTTAGGGACAGGTTGAAAAACACGGAGCAATTGGTAACCCCTCCCAAGCAGCAGTTAGTCTGTACGGACTTAGACGAGCCTATGCAGCTAGGAGGAACTACTCGTCAGGTCCGTCCTCCTGAGGCTCGCCGTAGGCGTGGGGTTTGTTTTTTTTGTGGGGAGAGGGGTCATTTCATTAATGTCTGTTCTTCTTTTCTCAGAAACAAAAGACCGTCGGAAAACTACTAACCCCAGGCTGTGTGGAGGATGTCAGCCGGGGGGTATATGTTTCCTCCATACGTACATCGCAATTTGTGTTACCAGCGGTTATTGATTTTGGTGTTAAGACGGAGACTATTTCTTTCTTTCTAGACAGTGGAGCAGGGGTAAATTTGATAGATGCCCATTTTGCCCGCACTATGGGTTTGTCTCTCTGTACGCTACAGAGACCTATTCCCATATTCGCTATTGATTCTGCTCCTCTGTCTCAGAGAAACCTCACCCACATTGTTCATAATTTACACCTTCGGGTAGGGGACCACCATAACGAGATGCTTTCATGTTATGTCCTGGAGGGGCTTCCCACTCCGGTAGTGCTGGGCCTTCCCTGGTTGGTAGCGCACAATCCAGTGGTTGATTGGCAGGCCAGGGAGATATTGGAGTGAAGTGAGCATTGCAGAGAAAATTGCTTAAATAGCAATTGCTTAGTCGCCTCCATAACTACCCTACCTACATTTATTTCGGATTTTGAGGACGTTTTTTCTGAAAAGGGTTGTCAGAAGTTACCACCTCACCGTCCTTATGATTGCCCGGTTAACCTTATTCCCGGCGCAAAATTACCCAAGACCAGGTTATATAATCTTTCGGGTCCAGAGAGACAATCCATGAAAGATTATATCTCCGAGAGCTTGGCTAAGGGACACATCAGACCCTCTTCTTCACCCGTGGCTGCAGGGTTTTTCTTCGTTAAAAAGAAAGATGGGGGCCTGCGTCCTTGCCTAGATTTTCGCGAATTAAATCGGATAAATATCCGAGACCCATACCCTATTCCTGACCTGTTTAACCAGATTGCGGGTGCTAGGTGGTTCTCCAAACTTGATCTTAGGGGGGCCTACAATCTGATACGTATCAAGGAGGGGGATGAGTGGAAGACAGCTTTTAACACCCCTGAGGGGCATTATGAAAATCTAGTTATGCCTTTCGGTCTGACCAATGCTCTTGCTGTCTTTCAACATTTCGTTAATGACATTTTTAGTCATCTAATCGGCAGGTTTGTGGTAATATACCTAGATGATATTTAAATTTATTCGTCTGATCTGAAAACACATGAGGTGCATGTCAGACAGGTACTGCAGGTCCTACGAACGAATGAATTATATGCTAAAATTGAAAAATGTGTCTTCGCCGTTCAGGAGATACAATTCCTAGGTTATTTTTTATCTGCTTCAGGTTTCCGAATGGATCCTAGGAAGGTCCAGGCAATTTTAGATTGGGATCTTCCTGAGAACCTCAAAGCACTGCAATGGTTCTTGGGCTTCGCAAATTTCTATAGGAAATTCATTAAAAATTATTCAGTTATTGTAAAACCCCTTACTGACATGACTAGGAAGGGGACTGATTTTTCTAAATGTTCTGACGCCGCTAAAGTTGCTTTTTCCTCTCTAAAAGAGAGGTTTACCTCGGCACCTGTACTAGTCCAACCTGATGTCTCTCAGCCTTTTATTTTTGAATTCGATGCGTCAGAGGTGGGAGTGGGGGCGGTGCTGTCTCAGGGTCCGTCTCCTGGCAAATGGCGTCCTTGTGCTTTCTTTTCTAAAAAACTATCTGCAGAACAAAAGAACTACGATATTGGCAATAGGGAACTATTAGCTATTAAACTAGCGTTTGAAGAATGGCATCACTTTTTAGAGGGGGCAGTCCACCCCGTCACTGTGATTACGGACCACAAAAATCTTCTGTACCTCGAATCAGCTAAGCGTCTCACTTCTAGACAAGCTAGGTGGTCGCTATTTTTTACCAGGTTTAACTTTGTTATTACCTATCGTCCTGGGGCAAAGAATACCAAGGCTGATGCACTATCTCGTTGTTTCCCTGGAGGGGGTAATGTGAGTGATCCGGTACCCATTCTTCAAAGAGGATTGGTTGTTTCTGCGGTACACTCTGCTCTGGAGGGGAAGGTGTTAGAGGCCCCGGTCTCTTGCCCCTCAGAGAAATTGTTTGTACCGTTGAACCTGCGTTTCGAACTATTAAAGTAACATCATAATTCGGCACTTGCTGGGCACCCGGGTAGTAAAGCAACCTTGGAGCTATTGTCTCGTCGTTTTTGGTGGCCAAGGTTGCGTCAGGATGTATTGGATTTTGTGTCTTCTTGTTCTACCTGTGCGCGCGCAAAAGTTTCACATACACGTCCTGCAGAGTCTCTATTACCACTCGTCATTCCCAATAGACAATGGACACATCTGTCAATGGATTTTATCACTGACTTACCTTTGTCTGCGGGTAAAACAGTTATTTTGGTAGTAGTGGACAGGTTTAGCAAAATGGTACACTTTATTGCGTTACCCGCACTACCTAATGCTACGACTCTTGCTCAGATATTCGTCAGTGAAATCGTGAAGCTTCACGGGGTCCCTTCCGATGTTGTTTCGGATCGGGGTACCCAGTTTATTTCTAAATTTTGGAAAGCTTTTTGTTCCCGGTTGGGGGTAAACTTGTACTTTTCCTCAGCTTTCTATCCTCAGTCGAATGGACAGACTGAGCGTACCAACCAAAACCTGGAGACATATCTAAGATGTTTTGTGTCTAAAAACCAAGAGTTGTGGTCATCATATTTACCGTTAGCTGAGTTTGCCATAAATAATCGTCGTCAGGAATCCACTGGCAAGTCACCATTTCTTGGTGCATATGGTTTTCATCCCCAATTCTGTACTTTCAAAGAGGGGGGGGGTCTTCTGGGGTTCCCGAAGAGTTACGGTTTTCGTCATCTCTTTCATCGGTATGGCAGAAGGTGCAAGCTAACTTGAAAAATATGGGAGGTAAATACAAATGCATGGCTGATAAGAGACGGTCGCCAGGTCCGGACCTAGGAGTGAATGACTATGTGTGGTTGTCTACTAGGAATATTAAATTAAAGGTTCCCTCTTGGAAACTGGGTCCTAGGTTCATTGGCCCTTACAAAATTGTAGCCATCATCAACCATGTGGCTTTTCGCCTGGAGCTACCTCAGACTTTTAAAATCCATAACGTTTTTCATAAGTCGTTACTCAAAAAATATGTTCCACCTCTAGAACCGTCACCGCTGCTACCCCCCCCCCCCCCTGTTGTTGTGGATGGTAATCTAGAGTTTCAGATATCCAAAATTGTTAATTCTCGTCGGGTCCGCCGCTCTCTTCAATATCTGGTGCATTGGAGAGGTTACGGTCCCGAGGAAAGAATGTGGGTTCCTGCGTCTGAGGTAAACGCCGACAGGCTAGTTCGGGCTTTTCATGCCTCTCATCCTGAGAGACCTAGTCCTGAGTGTCCGGAGGCCCCTCGTAGAGAGGGGGGTACTGTCACGAGGGTGTCAAGACCCACGCCTGACTCTGTTATACCCGGGATCAGGAAGTCACAGCGGTTGGCTGCGCGCTCTATGTAAGATAGGGCTGTTTCCTTATGGTAGCTTTCTGGGTTTGCTTTGCAACCCTTTTTGGCTCTCTCAGGGATCCGTAGCTCCTTCTCCTCAGCTGTTCCTTGTCCAGCACTCCCAACCTCCTTATATTCCCCTCTCACACTTCTCTGGTTGCCAGATATAGAGCTTCCTGCCTGGACTTCTATTCTGACCCTCTGGAGATGTGTTGCTGCATTCTCTGGTAGTTGGTCCAGAACGTTACCCTCCGGATCCCTGTTGGACCTTTGTGGTCTGCTGTGGTCGCCCACCTGGGTGTATGTGTTTGTCTGTATTGTCTGTCCTCTCCCTGGTGTTTCCCTCTTAGTGTCAGTGGTGCGGACTAGCGATCCCACCGGCCCGTTCACTATCTAGAGCTCATTCTAGGGAAAGCCAGGGTTTAGGCATGTGATCGCCGCACGGGTGAGGAACCCGTCTAGGGACGTCAGGGCAGTCAGGTGCCAGCCGCAAGGTGAGTCAGGGGTCACCACCTTTCCCTCTCCCTTGGACAGGGCCTTCCCATTTCCCTCCTTTTGCGTGACGCCGGTCATTACCGTGGTCAGTCTTCTTGTCCAGCTGGAACGCCATCTCACTTTTTGTCCCTCACTGGAATGACGCCTTCCCCCTAGTGTTTTCTGATGCTGCCGCATCCCTCGGGTTTGGAGCCATTTGCGGGGACCAGTGGTTTGCTGGTCCTTGGCCCTCGCAGATCTCTTCAGACCAGGAGGCCGCCAAATCCTCTAATCCTCTCCCTTGCTCGAAGTTTACCCAATCGTAGAGGCCGCTCATGTCTGGGGTCAGTCATGGAGAGACATGCCAGTATGCTTCATGACGGATAATCAAGCGGTAGTCGACATCCTCGCCAGAGGTAGGTCCAGTTCCCCCAAGGTCATGCGTCTAGTTCGCAAACTTACCTGGTTTTCCTTGCAGCTAAATTTCCACATCATCTGTAGGCATGTAGAGGGTAAAAATAACACTGCAGCCGATGCCCTTTCCCGGTTAAATTTCTATTTATTTTTTCAGATCATGCCAGGAGCTCGGATAATCACAATCAACCCTCCAGGGTTCGAAGCCCTGATCATGGATTAAATAATTATATTTCGGTAGCCCACAGTCTCATCCGCAAGTCACTCTTGGCCAACTCAGCCAGGAACTATCAAACTGGGTGGAATACCTTCAAACAATTCTCACGCCTTCATCCTAGGGGGGACAAGGACAAAGTCTCGTTCATCCTGGCTTTCTTGGCGTATTGCTATAAAGAGCTTAGGTTGTCTCACAACACCATCAGACTTTATGTAGCGGGAATCCAGCATCACTACATGATCAACCATCCCAGTCACATCTCCTTCTTTTCTTCCCAGGCTGTCAAAGCAGTCTTGAGAGGCATTCAGAAGCTCTCCTATCCCCTCTATCTCAGCTTCTATGGGTTCCTCAGACCAGGGGAGTTTTGCTGCACCTCAGCTCAACACCTAGGCCCAGCAATCAGTCAGCTCCACCATAGACTCGACCACTTCATTTTCCTCCTACCCACTTCTAAAACCTCCCAGGTCGGTCCACCAGTTCAGGTTGAGTATTTCAAAACCTTCAATCCCTGGTGCCCAGTGGCAGTGCTCAACCAACTGCTCTCCAATCTCAGTGATAGAAATCCCGACAGTCCCTTGCTGCCATTTCCCGTGCTCTCGCTCTCTTCTGCACAGTTCATCAAACATATCCGCTCTCTAGCTTCAGGTCTAGGGTTTCACGCTGCCTCCATATCCGGGCACTTCTTCTGGATCGGGGCCGCATCTGCGGCCTCCAAACACGGCGTCCCAGCTCATATTATACGTAAAATGTGACGATGGCAATCTTCATGTTTTTCCTGCTACATTCCACATCCGCAGGTCGAGATCGCCAAAGCTTTTTCAAACTTGGTTCTGTAAATTTCTTATTTAATAAACTGCCTAAATTTATGTTTTGCCCCCTTTTCTTGGCTTACCCGCATACATGGCTAAAGGCACACCACTAGCCAATTTAGGGTCAACTGTAATTAGTTCTCTCACCTTCGTCCAGTGCTCCTCCCAGAGCCTTGACCACAAGTACAGCAGGCTGGATCCCAGCCTGCATTTGTGGGAGGGGCATAGGGTATTTACCTGCCGAACGGTCTCTCCAGGCTCGTCG
Source organism: Bufo bufo (assembly GCF_905171765.1). Lineage (NCBI taxonomy): Eukaryota > Metazoa > Chordata > Amphibia > Anura > Bufonidae > Bufo > Bufo bufo. Next base: position 527,823,701 of record NC_053392.1, on the reverse strand, counting down.
GCATTTCATGGTGCCCCACCCTACCCTCCCTCATTTACAATCCCACTCTAAGCTCAGACTCCCTAGGGTTTGCCCCCTTTTCTTGGCTTACCCGCATATATGGCTAAAGGCACACCACTAGCCAATTTAGGGTCAACTGTAATTAGTTCTCTCACCTTCGTCCAGTGCTCCTCCCGGAGCCTTGACCACAAGTATTGTTGTGAACTTGACATTGCTTACTTCTCATTGGCCCACAAGCAAGAAGCAGAGAGGAATCATGTGTTCAGATGGAAAAAAATGCTGAATATTCAATATAACGAATATATAGCACTATATTCTAAATATTTGCAAATTCTCGAAGTGGCGATATTCGCGATAAAAATTTGCTATTTGAATATTCGTGCTCAACACTACCAATAAGCTAAAATTGCCTTTATTGATTAATGCAACCCATTTTCTTGGTTTTATGGCTATTTACTCAGTAAACTGATTGCTCATGCTTCCAAGATAAAGCCTCTAGCAAACCGTCACATTCACCTTTAAAAGATTACTGAAATTTTGAATTACAAAAATGTTAATCTTGGCACTCTGCTCGTTCTCTTGAATAACAGACCACTTTATCTCCAGGTGCCTACAGGCATTGAACTGCAATACACACCCAAAGATTAAGTGATTTACAATGCATTTCAATCAGCCCTGAGGCTTTTGTGTGCCAAATATTCTTGAATATGCAAAATTATCTAAAATATGTTGGAGGTGACTTATTTGACCTGGTCAAAAGAATGTGCCTCTCTTGTTGCAGGGTTTCTTCAGGATATTGCTATATTTTATATTTCAAAATAATTCCTAGGATAAAAGGGTTGTGTGGGAATGTGTGGGAATTTTGTATTGATGACCTATCCTCAGGATAGGTCATCAATATATGAATATATGACCCCTGGCACTGCCACCAATTAGATGTTTGAAGAGACCATGGTCCTCCGCCAGTCGCATGGCTTGGGCACAGTTCAGTCTCATTCAAGTTAATGGGCAACCCTTTTAAATAGATTCCCAGAATTGCCCCTAAAATCTGATCATTTGCAATACAGAAATGGCAGTAACTTCTGTAGTGCAAATACTCAGATTTTGGGGACAAACTTCTAATCTGTTACGGATGTTGTAGGGGAGAACACCAAAGGACAACAAGAAGGAAGGGAAAAGACACTAGGCCTCACCGCTAGGGAAGGAAAAGGGTCACCACCTATAAAACCCTGCTCCTGGCCCTAACTCCTATCCGTATGGGCACCTATCGATGGTAGAGATGCCCATACACAGAAACCTAGAAAAACCTGGTGGCCCTCAGTTGCCCTAATAGTAATGACCGGGCAGAGACAACCCGCTCCTTCCCTGGTGAAGGAATCAGTGTCTCGCTGAGGCCTAGTAAACAACAAAGGTGGGGGGGAATACAAAACACAACAAGAGGAACACTTAACTTCTGAGGCTGATGGATGATGGACAAACAGGACTTCACCATGAACCACACTCCAGCTCTTCCAAAAAGCCAAATGAAGCTATTCAGAGCAAGGAGTGATGGGTAAAGTCAGACTAAATAGGGGGAGGTGAAGGTCACATGATCCACATCTGAACAGGGGGTGTGGACATACCAGCAACACACAAAGTGAAACCAAAAGAGGCTGTCAGATAACTAATGTGCAGATATTCTTTCAGACCTTCTCAAACCTGTCACCGGCGTGACATAATCCCAGGCCCAACATATGTTGATTTTTGTATACAATGTAAAAATGAAAAACCAGGAGTCAGCTGCAGAATCAATAAGAGAATTAATTAAAATTTTGTTTGAATGTTCATAGGATTGCCTAATCGCGACATCTCCACTGCAGGTTGCTCACCAATCTTCATTCTAGGCAGATCTTTGCTTGCAGCTGCAGCTCCAGCCCCACCTATCATTTTCTTCAGTTGTCCCTGTGTGTACTTCCAGCCATATGGGTTTGTATAGTGACTAGCGACCATGAATGACTTGAGGTTTGGCAGTCTATTCAAAGGAGAAGCTGCCATGATTAAAGTACATAAACTTCCTAGATTGTTATTCTTGGCTTCAACCATGAATTTACTTAGCTTTTTCTGATCCTTGGACTTGTCACCTGGTGCCTGTTGTCCTACTCCTGCTTCTGACCCTTGACTTGTCACAACCTAACCTCTCTTCTGATGATGGCTCTTAGCCCAGTTTCTGACTACGCTATGGTTCCCTCAACACACCTACGACCACTTGGTGAATATTTTGAGGACCCATGTGGTTAAAGGAGTTGTCTTATGGGTAATATTTTTATACAAAAATAGGTCCGAGTTTTAGAATCGCAAAATAAGTAATAATCACCTTATTGATCCCATGTTGCTCCTGTTCTAACACTTCGTGGGTCCTCAATGATCTCTATTTCTTAGGCCCCCTCGACTCACGAAATAGCTATGCAAACACTGGCAGGTCACCACTGTCAGGACAGTGGTCACTTTATTTGTGTTGAGAAGGTCTGGTAAATATAGACTAGTAGGGAAGCACCAGAATGGGAGCAGCAGGGGATCAGTGATCAGTAGTGTTGACTTAATCAAAATTAAAGGGGTTGTCCCATGAAAAATATTGTACAGTTTTCAAACCAGCGCCTGCATATGAATACTTTTGCAATTTGCATGTAATTAAAAATTTTGCATAGCCACTAAGATATTCAATAAAATGTATCTGTATAGCAGTGAGTTTTTTTTCTTATTTCTTTGACCTGCTCACCAAGAAGGCCGCACATGCTCAGTTTCATACTTAAGCTGCCTGCTGAGCTGTGATAGGGAGAGCATGGACACGCCCCCTGAGCTGCAGCAGAAAAGACACTCCCCTTGAGCTGCCAGCTTGATATAAATCTAGTAGAGCAATGAATGGGGAGATCGCTGGATCCATGTGAGGTACAGGGCTGGTTCTAGCTTTGTTAGAAAGAGGTTGGCATATACTACATGATATCCGATTATAATGTTTTACATTTGTCATGTGATAAACCCTTTATCGAAGTGGAATCTGAATTTCTTGGCGCTTCATCGTAATGAATCAATTTTTCCTGAAATGGAGGTAAAAAAAACATACTCACCTCATCCATTTGATTGCGGAGAGACCATCGCGGTCATCTTGATTGAAGAAAACGTACCAAATCTCGCGAGCGTGCCCGGCCAGTGTGATGATGTGCTGACGTCATCACAACAACGCAAGCAAGATTTGGCATGTTTTCTTCAATCAAGATGTCCGCGACAGCCTCTCTGCGATCAAATGGATGAGGTGAGTACATTTTTTTTTAACCCCTGATTAACCCCTGAAAGGCCTCAATGTGACCCTCAGATGTCGCTATCAGCGATGAACACAGCATCTGAGGGGTTCATTGTGCCCCCTACATACAATGCGCTTCATGACAAAGTACTTTATATGACAAAGTACTTTATAACGAACCCGAATTTTCTGTTGAAGTTTGGCGAAGCAGCAGAATCGAGTTTTTAAAAACTTTGCTCATCGCTAGTGATCTGTATCACTTCTTTAGATTTTTTTATGTCATTCTGACCTTTTTTCTTTTTTTTTTAATGGCCAGACAAACCCTTTAAGGGTTGAATAACAGGGAGATAACTTACACTCTGTACTCCTGCCTAGCTATCACCAAATCAAATGCAGCTTAGGCTACTTTCACACCAGCGTTTTCAAGTCCACTATTGAGATCCGTCATGGGATCTCAATAGCGGAAGAAAATACTTCCGTTTTGTCCCCATTCATTGTCAATGGGGACAAAACTCAACTGAACGAAACGGAGTGCACCAAAATGCAAGTAGCGTTTTTCTGTCCGCAATGTGGTGCGGAGCAAGGTGGAACCGTCCTGACACACAATGTAAGTCAATGGGGACGGATCCGTTTTCTCTGACGCAATAGAAGACATGGCTATATAGACATGGCTATAGAAGACATAATACAACCGGTTCTGTTCATGACGGATGCATGCAGTTGTATTATTGTAACGGAAGCGTTTTTGCAGATCCATGACGGATCCGCAAAAAAAGCTGGTGTGAAAGTAGCCTTAAAGCCTCCGCTAAGCGAAGAGAACTGCATGTCAGCACTCAGCTCTTAGCTTAGCGGAGCAGGCAGAAGCAGGAGCCTGCTCCGCTCAGCTAATCCTGGCATAGTACATGGGTACAGAGTACCCATGTGCTATGCCCGGAGTTAGTAAACCTGCCCATTCATAAACTTCACACTCCATACTCCTTACACCGCTGAGCTGTCAGCCGTGTACAGAGAACTGAGTTTTAGGCTCAAAGTGAATGGTGTGCTTTAGGGAAGTAAAAGTATAATAAAAATACCAAATTAATAAATAAAGTATATTAGAAAAAGTTTTATCGGGGCATTAGGGACATCATATTAAAATTTGTTATAAAGGTTTAGTTACTCTTTAAGACACCAGGCAAACTGTAAGGCCCCTTTCACACAGGCGAGAATTCCGTGTGAGTGCAATGCGTGAGGCGAATGCATTGCACCCGCACTGAATCCAGACCCATTCACTTCAATGGGGCTGTTCAGATGAGCGGTGATTTTCACGCATCACTTTTGCGTTGCGTGAAAATCGCAGCATGTTCTATATTCTGCATTTTTCACGCAACGCAGTCCCCATAGAAATGAATGGGTCTGCGTGAAAATCGCAAGCATCCGCAAGCAAGTGCGGATGCGGTGCGATTTTCATGCATGGTTGCTAGGAGATGATGTAAGTAAATTGATAAAAGTCAATTTACTGTATTATTTTCCCTTATAACATGGTAATAAGGGAAAATAATAGCATTCTTAATACAGAATGCTTAGTAAAATGTGGCTTTAGGGGTTAAAATAAATAAATAAAATTAACTCACCTCATCCTGTTGTTCGTTCAGCCGGCATCGTCTTCTTTCTTCTTCTTTCAGGACCTGCAAAAGGACCTTTGATGACGTAATCGCGCTCACCATCCTGAGAGGAGAAGAAAGAAGATAATGTCGGCTGCCCGAACAACAGGATGAGGTGAGTTATTTTATTATTATTTTTAAACCCTTAAAGCCACATTTTAGTAAGCATTCTGTATTAAGAATGCTATTATTTTCCTTTATAACCATGTTAGAAGGGAAAATAATAATATATACAGAACACCTAACCCAAACCTGAACTTCAGTGAAGAAGTTTGGGTTCGGGCTGGGTACCACAGTCAGTTTTTTATTACGCGCGTGCAAAACGCATTGCACCAGCGCGATAAAAACTCAACATCGGAACGCAATCGCAGTCAAAACTGACTGCAATTGCGTAGCTACTCGCACGATTTGGCCTGATCGCAGACGCAACGCATCAGGACCTAATCCGGATATGCTCGTCTCCAAGGGGCCTAAGAAGCACCACAATATGCGGACAGAATTGTATTCCCTATTTTTTTGTTTGCTTTTTTTCATGTTCTCAATTTGTTTATTCCATAAATATAGCAGCAGATTACACTTTACGTATAGTCTACTGCCCTTGAAGGGGCATTCCTATCTCGGGATGAGCACCTCTGTTACCCCCTCCGGTCTGGATGTGGTGTCAGGAGTGGTCAGAAATATAAAGATAGCCGAATGGACTGTGTTATGCTTTTTCTGTAAATGAGGGTTATGGAAAACTGCTTGGATAGGGGATAAGTGGGAAAACCCACAATGGATGAATCAGATTACAATTGGTATTAGTGACTGGATAATTTTGTTTCACTATTGTATAGCTTAATACATAGTAACAAAGCATTATCTGCCATCCACTAGCTCTGCAGCTGCATAGACAACAGAATAGAGAAAACAGGATAGCTTACTTAATTGATGTAATACCAGTTCCAAGACTTTTATACTTACTTCGCTGAATTTAATCAAACATGAAGAGTTCATAAAAAACCTTTTATAATTACTAGAAGTTAAGTGAATTAAAAAAGTCAACATCCTATGTGTTTGCTGAGATTTCATTATAAAGCAGGATCATTATTTCAGTGGAGGCTTGTTTTATTGCTCATAGATCAGAATAAATTGAATTCTGCATAGGAACTGTTGCTCTAGGAAAAAATAAGACATTGTTAATGGTTGTTGCTAAGAGTTTATTTGTGTTTGCTTTGGGTCTCTCTAGTAAATCAGTCAGAAATAATTTAAACAAATTTATCAAAACCATTACCTACCCTTGATTTCGTTAAAGGGAGTCTTTCACCTAAAATCACCATTATAGAACACTAACATCAGGATCGCCATTACATTCCCCATATTAGAATGCTACCTTCCATATTGCTGTCCATCGCCGATTTTCTCAGAAAAACGCTTTTATGTCAATATGTTAATTAGCTTCTGAAGGTGCCCATTATGGGCAGAGGCACAAGAGCGCTTAATGCGCATGTGCCGGCCCGTACATCCCGATCTAGCCGGTCTTGTGCCTCTGCCCATAATGGGGAATGAAGTGTACAGTCACGGCAAATCTATTGAACGGCGCTGGCGCTGGATTTCTCACTAAGAGGAGGACGTAATCAGAAGAACCTAGGGCGGGCCAGAGGGGTGAAAGGGGAGAGGTTTCGTATGAAAAGCGAGGAGGGGCCTGGGCAACGGCCGCATGAACGCTGCCCCTGGGCACCTTTAGAAGCTAATTAACATATTGAATAAAAATGTTTTTCTGAGAAAATCGGCGATGGACAGCAATATGGAAGGTAGCATTCTAATATGGGGAAAGTAATGGAGATCCTGATGTTAGTCTTCTATAATGGTGATTTTAGGTGAAAGACTCCCTTTAAGCTCGTGAAAAATGACTAGAGTGGTTATAATGGTTCAATAGATATTAAAGGCTAAATCTATTGGAAAAAGTACACCATTTTCCTTTTTTTTACACCTTCCAAAACCCCCAATAGCTCAGACCTTTTAGCAGCACATTGAGTCTCTATGTCACAACAGTGCTATAGGCACTGCTTGTGTTGTCATATATATTATTAAGGTTCACTTAAGGCTGTTTCACACGAGCGGATGCCGTCCATGTCATCCGCTGCGTGAAAGACAGCCAAGCCGCGCTCTGGAAAGAAGAGACGCGGAGCATTAACATGATTGATAATGCTCTGTGTCTATGATCTTTTTACTACAAAATAATAGTGAGATAAAGTTGTCACTGTGATTTTGTAGTAAAAAGGTCATAGAGAGGCACGGAGCATTATCAATCATGTTAATGCTTCGCCTCTCTGCTGTCCAGTGCAGGGCTTGGCAGTCATTCATGCAGCGGATGACACGAACGGCATCCGCTCGTGTGAAACAGCCCCCAGTGTCTCGCTGTTAGTCTGCAGTGCAACACCCGTCCTGAACTTTCAGTACTGCCGGGGTCGCATAGCATTATATTGATTTATGAAGCTATGTAACCCTTACGCCCCTTGCAGACGAGCGTGAGCGGATTAGGTCCGGATGGGTTGCGGATGCGTTCAGTAAAAAATGCGCGATTTCGCATGCAAGTTCATTCAGTTTTGTATGCGATCGCGTTCAGTTGTTCAGTTTTTATCGCGCAGGTGCAATGCAATTTATTAAGTTTTGCACACGCGTGATAAAAAACTGAAGGTATACAAACAACATCTCTTAGCAACCATTTGTGAAAAATGCATCGCATCCGCACTTGCTTGCGTATGCGATTTTTACGCAGCCCCATTCACTTCTATGGGGCCAGCGTTGCATGAAAACCGCAGAATATAGAACATGCTGCGATTTTCATGCAACGCACAAGTAATGCGTGAAATCCAACGCTCATGTACACAGACCCATTTAAATGAATGGGTCCGGATTCAGTGCAGGCGCAATGCATTTGCATCACGCATTGCACCCGTGCAGAATAGTCGCTCATGTGAAAGGGGCCTTACAGTTCTGTAATGTATTAGATGACACTGACACAATGCCGTCAGTGTTATCCAGTACATTCCAGAACTGTAAGGGTTACATTGCATTATAAATCAATATAATGCTATGCGACCCCAGAAGTGCTGGAAGTTCAGGAAGGGTGCTGCGCTGCAAGTCTGCAGTGTGACACCCGCTCGTCTGAAAAGGGCCTTATATGTTTGTATTTCAGCATTCACTGGAGCATTTTCTTTTTGTTGGAACTGAAGCTGCATATCACGGTCGGCGTGGCTATCACATACGTGACACAGAGGGAGGGAACGAGGAAGGCCCTGCCCAAGTGAGAGGGAAGATGGTGACCCCTGACTCACCTGGCGGCTGGCACCTGGCTGCTCTGACGTCCCTAGACGGGTTCCTCACCCGTACGCCGATCACGTGCCTAAAGCCCTGGCTTTCCCTGAGCCCTAGGTAGTGAACAGGGCGATGGGAACACTAGTCCGCACCACTAACTCTAAGGGAAAACACCAAGGGGAGGACAGACAACACAGACTCAACATATATTCCCAGGTGGGCGACAACAGGAGACAACAATAAGCCCAACAGGGATCCGGAGGGTAGCACTCAGGAACGACAACCAGGATTAACCACTCCAGTGGGTCAGTATAGATGTCCAGGCAGGAAGCTCTATAACTGGCAACTAGAGAAGTGTGAGGGGAGAATATAAGGAGGTAGGGAGTGGCAGACAAGAAACAGCTGAGGAGGAGAAGCTACGGATCCCTGAGAGAGACAAAAAGGATAGCAAGGCAAACACAGAAAACAATCACTAAGAAACACCGTGATCTTTAGATATAGAGCGCGCAGCCACCCGCTGCGACTTCCTGACCCCGGGTATAACGGAGTCAGACGTGGCTCTTGATACCCTCGTGACAGTACCCCCCCTTTCACGAGGGGCCTCTGGACACTCAGGACCAGGTCTCTCCGGATGAGAGGCATGGAAAGTCTGAATTAACCTGTTGCAGAAGAAGAAAAAAAGATGAACCTTTGGATGGCGCTGTCAGCAGGAGTCAGGAGCCGGTATGTATTGGTAACACAATACTTTTTTTATTTTTAGTCAACGCGTTTCAGGGGCGGAGAGCCCCCTTCATCAGGACAGTATACAACTGTTGGCGTTTACCTCTGACGCTGGAACCCACATTCTTTCCTCGGGACCGTAACCCCTCCAATGCACCAGATACTGAAGAGAGCGGCGGACCCGACGAGAATCAACAATTCTGGCTATTTGAAACTCCAGATTACCAGCCACAATGACAGGAGGAGGTGGCAGCGGCGATGGTTCTAGAGGTGGAACATACTTCTTGAGTAACGATTTATGGAAGACGTTATGGATCTTAAAAGTCTGAGGTAGCTCCAGGCGAAAAGCCACAGGGTTAATGACGGCTACTATTTTATAGGGACCAATGAGCCTAGGACCCAGTTTCCAAGAAGGAACCTTCAACTTAATATTCCTAGTAGACCACCACACATAGTCATTCACTCCTAGGTCCGGACCTGGCGACCGTTTCTTATCGGCCATGCATTTATATTTACCACTCATCTTTTTCAAGTTAACTTGCACCTTCTGCCATACCGATGAAAGAGATGAAGAGAACCTTTCCTCTTCGGGAACCACAGAAGACCCCCCCTCTTTGAAAGTACAAAATTGGGGATGAAAACCGTATGCACCAAGGAATGGTGACTTGCCAGTGGACTCCTGATAATGATTATTTATGGCAAACTCAGCTAACGGTAAATATGATGACCACAACTCTTGGTTTTCAGACACAAAACACCTTAAATATGTTTCTAGGTTTTGGTTGGTACGCTCAGTCTGTCCATTCGACTGAGGATGGAAAGCTGAGGAAAAGGACAAGTGAACCCCCAAACGGGAACAAAAAGCTTTCCAAAACTTAGAAATAAACTGGGTTCCCCGATCCAAAACCACATCGGAAGGGACCACGTGAAGCTTCACGATTTCACTGATAAACACCTGAGCGAGAGTTTTAGCATTAGGAAGTGCGGGTAGCGCAATAAAGTGTACCATTTTGCTAAACCTGTCTACTACTACCAAGATAACTGTTTTACCCGCCGACAACGGTAAGTCAGTGATGAAATCCATTGACAGATGTGTCCATGGCCTATTGGGGATGAAAAGTGGCAATAAAGACCCTGCTGGACGTGTATGAGAGACTTTCGCGCGTGCACAAGTAGAACAAGTAGACACGAAATCCATTACATCCTGACGCAACCTTGGCCACCAAAAACGACGAGATAAAAGCTCCAAGGTTGCTTTACTACCCGGGTGTCCAGCAAGTGCCGAATTATGATGTTCTTTTAATAATTCAAGACGCAGGTTTAACGGTACAAACAATTTCTCTGAGGGGCAAGAGGCCGGGGCGTCCCCCTGAGCCTCTAACACCTTTTTCTCTAGAACAGAGTGTACAGCAGAGACAACCACTCCTCTTTGTAAAATAGGTACCGGATCACAAACATTACCCCCTCCAGGGAAACTACGAGATAATGCGTCTGCCTTGGTATTTTTTGCCCCAGGACGATAGGTGATTACAAAGTTAAACCTGGTAAAGAATAGCGACCACCTAGCTTGTCTAGGGGTGAGACGCTTAGCCGATTCTAGGTACAGAAGGTTCTTGTGATCCGTAATCACCGTGACGGGGTGGATTGCTCCCTCTAAGAAGTGACGCCACTCTTCAAGCGCCAGTTTAATCGCCAACAGTTCCCTATTTCCAATATCATAATTCTTCTCCGCAGAAGATAATTTTTTGGAAAAGAAAGCGCAAGGACGCCATTTGCCAGGAGACGGACCCTGAGACAATACAGCTCCCACCTCTGACGCATCTACCTCGACAATAAAAGGCTGGGAGACATCAGGTTGAATTAGAACAGGTGCCGAGGTAAACCTCTCCTTTAGAGAGGAAAATGCATCTTTAGCGGCGTCAGACCATTTGGAAAAATCCGTCCCCTTCCTAGTCATGTCGGCAAGGGGTTTAACGATCACTGAATAATTTTTAATGAACTTTCTATAGAAATTAGCGAAACCCAAAAACCGTTGTAGGTCTTTAAGTTTCTCAGGAAGATCCCAATCTAAAATTGCCTGGACCTTCCCAGGATCCATGCGGAAACCTGAAGCAGATAATAGATATCCCAGGAACTGTAATTCCTGAACAGCGAAGACACATTTTTCAATTTTCGCATATAATTTATTCGTCCGTAGGACCTGCAGTACTTGCCTGACATGCACCTCATGTGTTTTCAGATCAGCCGAATAAATTAAGATATCATCTAGGTATATGACTACAAACCTGCCGATGAGATGACTAAAAATATCATTAACGAAATGTTGGAAGACAGCAGGGGCATTGGTCAGACCGAAAGGCATAACTAGATTTTCATAATGCCCCTCAGGGGTGTTAAAAGCTGTCTTCCACTCATCCCCTTCCCTGATACGAATCAGATTGTAGGCCCCCCTAAGATCAAGTTTGGAGAACCACTTAGCACCCGCAATCTGATTAAAAAGGTCAGGAATGAGAGGAAGAGGGTATGGGTCACGGATGGTTATCTGGTTTAACTCACGGAAATCTAAGCAAGGACGCAGGCCCCCATCTTTCTTTTTAACAAAGAAAAACCCTGCAGCCACGGGTGAAGAAGAGGGTCTGATGTGTCCCTTAGCCAGACTCTCGGAGATATAATCTTTCATGGCTTGTCTCTCGGGACCCGAAAGATTATACAACCTGGACTTGGGTAATTTTGCCCCGGGAATCAGGTTAACCGGGCAATCATAAGGACGATGAGGTGGTAGTTTCTGACAACCCTTTTCAGAAAAAACGTCCTCAAAGTCCGAAATAAATGTAGGTAGGGAAGCTATGGAGGCGATTAAGCAATTGTTATTTAAGCAATTCTCTCTGCAATGCTCACTCCACTCCAATATCTCCCTGGCCTGCCAATCCACCACTGGATTGTGCGCTACCAACCAGGGAAGACCCAATACCACCGGAGAGGGAAGGCCCTCCAGAACGTAACATGAAAGACACTCATTATGGTGGTCCCCTACCCGAAGGTGTAAATTACGAACAATGTGGGTGAGGTTTCTCTGAGACAGAGGAGCAGAATCTATAGCGAATACGGGAATAGGTCTCTGCAGCGTACAGAGAGACAAACCCATAGTGCGGGCAAAATGGGCATCAATCAAGTTTACCCCTGCTCCACTGTCTAGAAAAACAGAAATAGACTCCGTCTTAACACCAAAAACAATGACCGCTGGTAACACAAATTGCGATGTTCGTATGGAGGAAACGTATACCCCCCGGCTGACATCCTCCGCACAGCCCGGGGTTAGTAGTTTTCCGACGGTCTTTTGTTTTTGAGAAAGGAGGGACAGACATTAATGAAATGACCCCTCCCCCCACAGAAAAAACAAGCCCCCCCCCCCTACGGCGAACCTCGGGAGGACGGACCTGACGAGAAGTTCCGCCTAGCTGCATAGGCTCATCTAAGTCAGTACAGGCTGACTGTTGCTTGGGAGAGGTAACCAATTGCTCCGGAATTTTCGATCTCTCCCTAAGACGTCTATCTATTCTGATAGAGAGGGACATAACAGCATCAAGGGAAAGGGGGGTCTCATACAACGCCAGTGCATCCTTAACCCTTTCAGATAACCCAAAGCAGAACTGACTCCTGAGAGCCGGGTCGTTCCACTGAGTATCCGTAGCCCACCTACGGAACTCTGAGCAATATTCCTCTGCTGACCGATCTCCCTGTAGGAGTCTCCGTAACTTCGACTCAGCCAGGGCGACTCGGTCAGGGTCATCATATATGAGACCCAAAGCCCCAAAAAATCCCTCCACTGACCGAAGAGCCTGAGAACCAGGGGGTAACGAGAACGCCCAGGATTGCGGATCCCCCTGAAGCAGGGAAATGACAATCCCTACCCGCTGTTCTTCATGACCTGAGGAGTAAGGGCGCAACTTAAAATATAATTTGCAGGCCTCACGGAACGTCGCAAATTTGTCCCTTCCCCCAGAAAATCTGTCGGGAAGAGCAACCTTGGGTTCAGTGACAACCTGGTTACCCATAGCAACCGCTGGGGGTGCGGTCTGCTGCATTTGCTGCTGTTGTTGGAGAACAGACGCCTTCAATCCTGCCACCTCCAAAGACAGGCTTTGAAGCTGTTCTGCCAAGGCATCAATAGGATCCATATTGGATTCTAAGTAGAGAGAGAGAGATAAAAAAAAAAAAAAAAAAATTATAAAAATTTTTTTATTTTTATTTTTTTCTCAAAAAGTAAGGGCCAGTTATAATATCACGGTCGGCGTGGCTATCACATACGTGACACAGAGGGAGGGAACGAGGAAGGCCCTGCCCAAGTGAGAGGGAAGATGGTGACCCCTGACTCACCTGGCGGCTGGCACCTGGCTGCCCTGACGTCCCTAGACGGGTTCCTCACCCGTACGCCGATCACGTGCCTAAAGCCCTGGCTTTCCCTGAGCTGAGCCCTAGGTAGTGAACAGGGCGATGGGAACACTAGTCCGCACCACTAACTCTAAGGGAAAACACCAAGGGGAGGACAGACAACACAGACTCAACATATATTCCCAGGTGGGCGACAACAGGAGACAACAATAAGCCCAACAGGGATCCGGAGGGTAGCACTCAGGAACGACAACCAGGATTAACCACTCCAGTGGGTCAGTATAGATGTCCAGGCAGGAAGCTCTATAGCTGGCAACTAGAGAAGTGTGAGGGGAGAATATAAGGAGGTAGGGATTGGCAGACAAGAAACAGCTGAGGAGGAGAAGCTACGGATCCCTGAGAGAGACAATAAGGATAGCAAGGCAAACACAGAAAACAATCACTAAGAAACACCGTGATCTTTAGATATAGAGCGCGCAGCCACCCGCTGCGACTTCCTGACCCCGGGTATAACGGAGTCAGACGTGGCTCTTGATACCCTCGTGACACTGCATCTCCCTCCTCCCTCTCCTCTCCTCTCTTCTATTTACTTTCTGATTTTACACCATATTATAGATAGGAGGAAATTACACGCGAAACACACGTTGGGGTTTGGAACCATTTTAGTAGCATAGTACATAAGGCAGAAAAAAGACATTTGTCCATCCAGTTCGGTCAGTATAATCTATTACAATCAGCACTCCTCTTTGTTGTTTACATGGTTTTATGGCACTTAGCACCTTTAGACTGTTTTACAATTGTAGTAGGTTGTGGTGGCTCACTAGCAAGTAGTTAAGGTATGGTGCTGCAAGCTCATATAGAGGGAATCACCCCACCCTCTCTTAAAGGCAAATGTAGTAATAGAATAATGAGCGAGCACTCATACTCTTGGCAAGTTGAACAATGTAGCAATACTATACAACATTACAGTCACATATATTGTGGTAGATATGATCGACACTATATTCATATGACTCAATAGTGTCGATAAATTCAATAATATATATCTCACCAAAAAACTTCAAGTATATGCTGTTATTTGGGAAAGAGGGGGTATTATCTTCTAGCGCTCTATCCCAATTTGGGAAACTGAATGTCACTGAAAATGCTGTAGGTGTATTCACTGGGAGCGCAATATGTTCATAAAGTGTCCACAGGAATCCTGATAATGTGAAAAGTCTCTTATAGCATATCCTTTTAAGCTCGATATGAGCTTTGGATTGAAGAAAACTTTAAATCGATATTTGGCTTACCGTCTAGCGTCTGCTGTCTCCCTATTGCTTCAATGGAGCTTTAAATATTTGCCGGCTTATTCATTCGCTCCATACAGCAAGCTGGTTTGGATTTCGCGGGAGTTCCAAAGATCGCGGGAGTTGTCACTCTGTTCCGCAATTTCCTTTGGTGCAGCTTTCGACGATAGGAATAGTTAATCCTTTGCTGTAGAGATTTTCTTCTGTATGGCCATACAGTATTATCGGAGGCTTTTCAATGCAGGTACATCACTTGTTTCACCATACGCGTTACAGGTAGATTCACTCTCCCTTCCTCAGTGGTCAAGTGTCTGCCTGTTTTACAATTGTATATGTGATGCATGTTTTCATCTATTGATCACTTGACCTCCATTTGGATTTTCTCCCACTCTGCATATGAAGTGTTGGCACACATCTTTCACACAAGTGCAATAGATGGTAGCAGGATTATCACTGACTTAGGAGTTCGGATATGTGATTTGTGACCTATTGTATGGTTCCTTTTCTTTCCTGTGTACTTATGCCGCTGCTACTTTTTATCTATGTATTGTTCTAATATGTATCAATAAAGCTTTTGTTTATTCATTACATGCTGTGTATGTGAGTTTGGTGTGGTGGCTTTATAACACCAACAGATTATCTGACCAATTTCTGTCCAATCAGACCAATAGTTGGTGTGCATAACAAAAGATCTGTGTGTGTAATTGACGGCGGCAGACGGGCCCAAATAATTTTGTACCAAATGTATTTGCAAAGAATCTCAAATTTACAAAATAAGTGTAGCATTAGCACCAGAATATTTTCTATAACCTTGGCAATATTGTACGTCATTTGTGTTTGCAGAGTGCTGTTGCATTGTGTTTAATTCTTTGTTTCTAACCATGGCAGTGTGCACCTGCGCATTGGGATGTGCTGACTGACCCCCTTTTTTTTGCAGTTGTTCTGAGCTGGAGTTGTGGCTGACTCCTGTTGGTCTCGGACTCCTGACTAGCCTGTCTGCCCCATAGGCTGATTTTAATTAGTGTAGGTATAAAGCTGTAGCTTCCTCCATGCATTCATTGGAAGCCGTCTGGCACCAGGAGAGGTATAGAGTGGGCTTAGCATGCATGTTGGTACCTGCATTCCCTGGATTTAATGGAGGCCATTATGGCACCAAAAACGGTAAAAGGCAGAGTGGACCCAGCATGCATGTGGAACCTGCATTCCCTGAATTTTATGGTGGCCAGTATGGCACATAACAGGTAGTATATAGAGATCGCCTTGACACGGGTTGACGGGCCCAAATAAATTTGTACAAAATGTATTTGCCAAGAATCTCAAATTTATAAAATAAGTGTAGCATTAGCACCAGAATATGTTCTATAACTATGGTATTATTGTACTTTATTAGTGTTTGCAGAGTGCTGTTGCATTGTGTTTTTTTTCTTTGTGTTTCTAGCCATGGCGGCAAGCACCTGCGCATTAGGGTGTGCTGACTGACCCCCTTTTTCTTGCAGTTGTGTGTGTAATTGACCATCTAACCAATGATTGGTCAGAAAATCTGTCAGATAATCTACCATACAGGCTTTAGAGGGAAAGTGTTTCTTGAGACTGAAGAATAAAAATGTAGGTCACGTTTTCTAATTCCAGAAATTCTAGACATATTAAGACTTGCATTGTTACTTATCCTCATAAAGATAAGGTATTTTTAAAACTAACAATGTTCAGATTATTCCTTCCCAGTTAAGTAAATGCATCAATTACTAATCTGTAAACATTTTCAGGTGCTAAATGAAAGTGACATCATATGCCACCAATAAATGGGGCAGCAAACATGAATATAATGACTGGACCAGCGTTGTTTTATCATGTTGCAGAAGAACCTGTTGGGCTCTTCAACCACAAGAGCTTTGGGTCTCGCTAAATCTCCACCAGTCAATTGAGGGTGATTGGTTAGGGCTATAGTATATGCATTAGGTTGTTATTGCTTGTTTCCTGATGGTTTTGCTTTTACAGCAATGTTGAGAGCTGCGACTGAATAGTGATGGACGAACATCGGCCGGGACGATACGCAATCGCGCGATCAAATGTTTGCGAACCCCATTCACTTTAATTGCAGGCGAACCTGAAAAACCTTCAGGTCATATTTGCAGCCACCAAATACTTACTAGAAGTGCACAAATAGTCCCACAACATTGACAGTGACATACTAAAGGGGAATCAATGACAAAAATTCCCACAAAAAATATGTATTTTAATCATGGGCCATTGTTATGCGTCCTAAAGGGAGATTTTCAAAATGTGCCCTGCTGGAGCCTAGGAAAATTTTATTTTAGGCCACGGGAGTATGGGCCCTAAAAATTAGGCATTCATCTGACATAAAAGAAATTGTGAGTATGTGGCTCGAGGTACATTATGCGGTCACTAAATAACCATTTTATATTTTTGTTTTTCAAACCATATATTATTCAAATTTTTTCTTCCAGCAAAGAAAGATACAAAACATATTTGTCCAAGATCACAAGAACGTATTTCCTCAACTACATTATCAAGTGTTACATGAATAACCATTTTACTGTAGCCCACTGGACTACAGACCCCAAACATTAGGCATTCACCGTACAGAAAAGATCAAGTGATATAAATTTTACTGCAGGCCAGTAATAATACATGTCAAATACATATGTTTTTAAGAACTAAAAATATAAATTTGGATTAAAAACATGGCTCCCTATATTTTAGGAGGGGGGGCAGGGGACAGGGTAAGGAAGGAAGAAGGGGAAGGAAAAGGGGAAAAAATAAATAAATAAATGCCTCCAAAACTGCAGAATAGAAAGTTGGTGGGTACTACATCACCAAAAGGAGGTATAACACGAAATACATTGACTCAGCTAGATAAATATCTTAAATCCCCGCCCCCTCTAAGCAAGACGAGGAGTAACCAGAAACAGCTACCGCAAACGGAGGACCATGATGAAATTGAATACCAGCTAAACAGGGCAGGAGAAAGCAGTGTATCGGATGCAGCTAATCAGATTAGTAACATTGTTTTTAAACTAGCGGGCATATTGGATGCAGTCAAAATAACTAATCAATCATTAAGTGCCTTGACAATCTCAGTTGCAGCGGTGCAGACTGACATCTCAGTGATTCGAGATGATTTAAATAAAATGAGGCAGCGCATAAAAGAGACTGAAATATTAACTACAGAATTGCAAAAAGAAACCAATCAGATTAAAAAAAGGATTGAAGCATTTGAAATTGATAATAAGGCATTGAAAGAAAAAATGGCCGATCTGGAGGACAGATCCCGGAGAAACAATCTTAAATTGGTTGGCTTTCCGGAAGGAGTCGAACGAGACGACCCCATCAGTTTCATCCAAAAATGGTTATTAGATAATGTAACAGCTGGAGAAGCATCTTTAACATACATAGTTGAGAGAGCGCACCGTATCCCAATAAGAAAATTAGCACCAGGGTCAGCACCAAGGCCTTTGTTAATTAAAATGGCAACCTCAAAAGATCGAGATGATAGCCTTAGACGGAAAAGAGATATACAAACGGTTAAATACAATGACTCCAATATAGAGATATACCCTGACTTTTCTAAAATCACGCAGGACAAAAGAAGAGAATATAAAGATGTCAAGAAGAGACTGATACATGCTAGAGTAAAATACTCTATGATGTATCCAGCGAAACTACGTGTTATCTACAAAGATGTGGTTCAATTTTTCTCTAATCCAATTGATGCAGCAGAATGGATGGACTCTAAAGGCATTTAATAAGATATCCGCAGCGATAAAGGGAGGAGCTGGGGGGGTTGACGGTGGAGGGGGGGAGGCCTATAGTTAGAGACTTATGAGTTGCACTCAGCGGCTCGCGGGTCAGTATGGGGGAGGGGGGAGGGAGGGTTATTTCCGCGGGGGCTACTGGTATTGCTGGTGTATTTTCGTGTGTGCCTCTCTCCTTCTGCTCTGCGCTGTCATAAAAGAAGAAAATGTCAAGAATATTTACATAGAATATTCACGGGTTTGCGGATAGGATAAAGAGGTGTGCAGTGTTTGATTTAGTCTCCAGACACTTACCGGCAATAGTGTCCCTGTTAGAAACACACTTAACATATGAAAAAGTGGCAGCGCTCGGCAGAAGGAGATGGGCCTCATATGAATATCACTCCTGCCACTCTACATATTCTCGGGGAATCAGTGTTTACGTCCATAGACAGGTAGACTATGACCCAATAGAACAATTAATTGACCAAGAGGGTCGGTATATCTTTCTCCACTGCTATTGGCAGGGTCAAAGGAGTATTATTGCGTTTATTTATATCCCACCACCGTTTACAGCCACTGTGTTAGGTAAATTGATGGACTATGTCTCAACACGAGAGGAGTGCCCGGTGCTGGTGATGGGCGATTTCAACTCGGTCATGGACGTAAAAATAGATAGGATATCCATCATAAATAATTATGAACAAAATTCTAGTTCAAGTACATTACTATATAGAATATGTAAAGAGATGGCATTAATTGATATATGGCGGTCCCTCTATGGAAATAAACAAGTTTTTTCCTGCTTTAGTAATACATTCAGGTCCATGTCTCGAGTTGATCTGGCCTTCGCCAGTGTTGGGCTCATTAACAGGGTTAGGAAGATGAACTATGAAAGCCATGGTATCTCCGACCATCCCCGGTCATGGTACTAATTGATAGTTTGAAAGAATCTAACAAAAATAGGATTTTTAAGCTTAACCCCTATTGGATGACATTAATAGGAGATATAGATATGATCAATACAGAAATTGAACATTTTTGGATTGATAATATCAACTCAACACATACCCATATGGTTTGGGATTCACTAAAGGCCTATTTACGAGGCATATACTCGTATCAAATTAGGAAACAGAAGAACTTCTTCGCTCAAACCCCCAAAAAATTAGAAGGGATGATTAATCAGTTAACGCAGGAGATCATTCAGATAAACACCTCAGAAAAACAACACCAACTGAGGGTACTTTCACACTAGCGTTTTTCTTTTCCGGCGCTGAGTTCCATCCTAGGGGCTCAAATCCGGAAAATAACTGATCAGTTTTATCCTAATGCATTCTGAAGAGGAGAGCAATCCGTTCAGGATGCATCAGGATGTCTTCAGTTCAGTCTTTTTGACTGATCAGGCTTTTCTGAAAAACGTAGCATGTTGTATTTTTACCTCCGACCAAAAATCCTGAACACTTTGACTGAACGCCGGATCCGGTCTTTTTCCCATTGACTTGCATTAACGCCGGATCCGGCGCTGTGTGTTCAGTCAAACCGGATCTGGCTTTTGCATGTTAAACCCGAAAAATGTAAAAAAAAAGTTAAAGTCCATAAATGGCGGATCCGTTTTTTCCAATGCATTTTTTCATTGTGATCAAAATCCTGATCAGGATTCAAATGTAATCTGTATTCACACGTTTTTCCGGATCCGGCGGGCAGTTCCGGTGTCGGAATTGAACGCCGGATTAAAACAACGCTAGTGTGAAAGTAGCCTTAAAAATGCGCGAGATGAATGTAAACAATACCTATATAAAAAAGCTCAGAATAAAATGTTCTTTCTAGGGCAAAAAACCTTTAGTGAATCCGGAAAAACCAAGTAGATTATTATCTACAATAATAAAAAATCAAAGAGGGAGTAATAAAATGAATGGTATTAGGACCAGTACAGGAAGGATCTTGCGAGACCCCGATGATATCCTAGGGGAATTTACTTTATATTTCTCTGGGTTATATCAGGCGGGGCATACAGATCAGGGAGAGAAAATAGACCAATATCTAGATCAGGCATGCTCAACCTGCGGCCCTCCAGCTGTTGTAAAGCTACAACTGCCACAATGCCCTGCTGTAGGCTGTTCGGGCATGCTGGGAGTTGTAGTTTTCTAACAGCTGGAGGGCCGCAGGTTGAGCATGCCTGATCTAGATGATATTAGGATCCCGGAATTTGATAAACAAGACATCGAATGGTTGAATAGACCGATTCAACTGACCGAGTTACAATCAACGTTGAAATCCATTAAGGGCAATACATCTCCAGGGGCGGATGGTTTTCCATTCGAACTATATCGTAAACATGAGGGAACGATTCTTCCCCTACTGCTGGAAGTACTAAACCAATCCTGGACAGTGGGTTCCTTACCCCCCTCTTGGATGGAAGCAATCATTACTTTAATCCCCAAAAAGGGGAAGGACCCATTATTAACAACCTCTTATTGACCAATCTGTTGAACACAGATTATAAAATCCTAGCCAAACTCCTAGCCAACAGATTACAAACTGTAATCCACAAAATTATCCATGCTGACCAAACTGTGTTTATCCCTAAAAGGAATATACAGGACAACTTAAGGAGAACTTTTTTGAACATACAGACGGGAGAGGGGCAGGACTGCTCCATCCTGTCTTTGGAGGCGGCCAAGGCCTTTGACAGGGTAGAGTGGTCCTTTCTCTGGAGAATGATGACTCGGGTGAAAATAGGTGAATACTTCTCTAGATGGGTTCGGATTTTACATCAAAATCCTGTATCCAGAATGCGAATTAATGGGGAATACTCGCCATCTTTCCCCCTGACTCGAGGAACACGTCAGGGATGCCCCCTCTCCCCTCTGCTCTTTTCGTTGTTCTTGGTACCTATGGCATGTAAAATTAGAGCAGATGAGAAAATACAGGGCTTTGGGTGTGAAGGAGAAGCCGACAAAATAAGTTTATATGCAGACGACATCTTGCTCTTCCTGAGGAGGGGGTATGTTACTCTACCCAGGCTTATGGAAAATATGGATGATTTTGGACATCTATCAGGATACGAAATAAACTGGGAAAAATCTAAATTTCTTCCATTAAAACGTCCTGTCCCCCCGGGTCACAATTTTCGGGTCTGTATACTGGATCCATCAGACTCTCTGAAAAAATTAGAACGTGGTTAAAATTCCCTTTGTCACAAATCAACCGTATCGCTCTTATAAAAATGACCTTACTACCAATGTTACTATATGTACTGAACGCAAGTCCAATAACGATCGAAGACATGTTTTTTAATAAATTGGAGACCCTTTTTAATGAATTAATATGGGGTCGCAAACGGGTTAGAATTAAATTACAATACTTATATAAAGAAGAAGGAGGACTATCTGTCCCCTTTCTTAAAGGATACTTTGTAGCGGCACAACTGAGATGGTGTATAAGAAACCGAAAGAATAACTGTATACGGCTAATATTTAGGGATCACTGCAGACCCTGGGAAGATCTTTTTCATATTCTTGAAACTGGAACCATTGAGAAGAAAACAACAGTAAACCCGTTTAGTAGAATGCTCAGGTGCATATGGAAACAAGTTAGGCTTATTGTCGGATTATCCCGAGCGGTCCAGTTTACCCCTCTTTGGGGGAATGCTACTTTACCGCAAGTTAGGCAGTTAGTGGACATTGAATATTGGGAAAAACAGGGGATACACTTAATTTCACAGGTTTTTCACAAAGGACAGGTTAAACTATTAACCGAAATTCTTCCAGACACTACACTTGGATTTATCGATACATTTCGATACGAACAGTTACGACACGCTATACAGCACACTAAAAATAAGAATTATTTAAATGTCGCATACAACACTTTTTTAGATTTCTGTTATGATACGACACTAAACACCCCCGCTATATCACATATTTATGCAAAGTTAAAATATGAATATACAAAGTTGATCACATTTAAAAGTGAAGCAAAATGGGAAAAAGACTTGCAAAGTATAGAGCAGACCTCGTGGGATACCGTTTACAGAAATATTAAAAAGTCCACAGTTTCCCTAGCCCATACATGGATTCTTTTGAAAATAATACACCGTCTATACTATACACCACTATTAATATCTACCATTTATAAAGACAAAGAATCAAAATGCTATAAATGTCATAAGGATAGAGGTGATTATAAACACCTATTGTGGGAATGCCCGGGTATAAAAGACTACTGGATTAAAATATTTAGGAAATTGCAGAACAGTTCCCCTTTGAAATATGAAGCCTGTATTGAATACGTGATTCTTGGCAACCTCCCAGAGATAAATAAAAATAAAATGGCGCAACTGTTCTGGTTTAGGGGTATAGCCCTTGCTAAGATAATAATAGTTAAGTATTGGGGCTCTATGAAATACCCAAGTTTCCAGGAATGGACGGAGTACAAGGATAAGGTAAAGGAGTATGAACATAGTCTTGCTCAAACAGCGGGGAAGAAAGCAGTTTGGTTGCGGATATGGGGCAATTGGAAATGAGAAACAGGCAATAATTAGAATTATGAAAGTGGCTCCGCGGAAATGGGGGTTGAAGGGAGGGATGGGAGGGTAAAGATAAGGGGGAAATTCAATATGAGATGATATTACAATGTATTATGTTTTTTTTATATGAATTTGGCAAGCTGTAGATCTTCCCCTTTCGAAAATAAAAAGTTATAAAAAAAATAAAAAATTTAATCCACCCTCTTGAATACACCCCAAATGATAATAGGTGAAATTCGATAACACGTGTTCATCACAGGTGCTGAATTCCTCCGAGGCCCCAACAATTAGGCATTCACCCTACAGAAAAAATCAAGTGATTATGTGGCTGGAGGTATATTACACGGTCATTGGATATCAATTTTACTGCAGGCCAGTGGAGTACAGGCCCCAAACATTAGGCATTCACCGGACAGAAAACATCAAGTGATTATGTGGCTGGAGATATATTAGATGGTCACTGGATAAAAAATTTACTACAGGCCAGTGGAGTACAAGGCCCAAACATTAGGCATTCACTGTACAGAAAGAACAAGTGATTATGTGGCTGGAGGTACATTAGGCGGTCACCGTATAACAATTTTACTGTTGGCCAGTTAGATTACAGGCCCCAAAATGTATGCATTCATCGTACAGAAAAGATCAAGTGAATATGTGGCTGGAGTTATATTAGACGGTCAATGGATATCAATTTTACTGCAGGCCAGTGGAGTATAGGCCCCAAACATTAGGCATTCACCGGACATAAAACATCAAGTGATTATGTGGCTGGAGGTATATTAGACGGTCATTGGATAACAATTTTGCTGCAGGCCAGTGGAGTACAGTCCTCCGAGATCCATGTCTCATTCATTATTAGAAATGTGAGGTAGTCCACACTGTTGTGAGCTAGGCGAGTGCGCTTATCGGTCACGATCCCCCCTGCTGCGCTGAACGTCCTTTCGGACGAGCACTGTAAGTTCTGCCTGCTTCTCCTCCTTCCACCCCCTAACTGCTTCTCCGTCTCTCCCTCTGAACTCCCCTCCTCTTCCTCTCTTGTGGGCACCCAGGTGACATCCATCAACACTTCATCATCGTCACCTTCACCCCCACTGACATTAGAGATCTCGGCGTAGGCAGCAACAGCAGGGACCTCTGTCCTTGGGCTGATATGGGTCCTGTAGTCAGACCGCTGGGTGGCGGCCGTTGCTACCTCCTCTTCCTGATCCGATACCAAGAATGGCTGCGCATCTGTGAGGTCTGGGAATTGATGGGAAAATAATTTCTCTGACTCGAGTGGAGGGGCTCTTTTGGTGGTGGGGGTGTCTTTGGGGGTGCACACAGCAGAGAGTGAGGAGGGTGCAGATACAGAGTAAGAGAAGGGTGCAGAAGCGGAAGGCTGAGTGAGCCACTCAACCAACTCTGGTGCATCCTTTGACGTAATCGCACGTGCCTTCTCCAACTTCCCACTTAGGCTCCGGCCTGGTGCACATGCCCGACCCCTACCACCCCTGCGGAATGGCCTGCCTCTTCCTTTGCCTGTCATTTTCAAAATGACCCTGTAATAAAGTCCCAATAGAAGAGCAGTATTTGTGGAAGCAGGTATATCGCAGGCCTCAATCAATATTTGGTGGAAACCGTTATATCAATCCCCTCTATCAGTATTTTGTGGAAACAGGTATATAGAACCCCTTAATGAGTATTTGCTGGAAGCTGGTAAATCAAACCCCTTAATCAATATTTGGTGGAAGCTGGTGTATCGCAGGCCTCAATCAATATTTGGTGGAAGCCGTTATATCAATCCCCTCTATCAGTAATTTTGCAGAAACAGGTATACAGAACCCCTTAATGAGTATTTGCTGGAAGTTGGTATATCAAATCCCTTAATCAATATTTGGTGGAAGCTGGTGTATCGCAGGCCTCAATCAATATTTGGTGGAAGCCGTTATATCAATCCCCTCTATCAGTAATTTTGCAGAAACAGGTATACAGAACCCCTTAATGAGTATTTGCTGGAAGTTGGTATATCAAATCCCTTAATCAATATTTGGTGGAAGCTGGTGTATCGCAGGCCTCAATCAATATTTGGTGGAAGCTGGTATATCAATCCCTTCTATCAGTATTTTGTTGAAACAGGTATATAGAACCCCTTAATGAGTATTTGCTGGAAGCTGGTAAATCAAACCCCTTAATCAATATTTGGTGGAAGCTGGTGTATCGCAGGCCTCAATCAATATTTGGTGGAAGCCGTTATATCAATCCCCTCTATCAGTAATTTTGCAGAAACAGGTATACAGAACCCCTTAATGAGTATTTGCTGGAAGCCGGTAAATCAAACTCCTCAATCAATATTTGGTGGAAGCCAGTATATCAATCTCGTCTAAGTATTTTGTGGAAACAGGTATCTGTACCACTCGGTGCGTGATTTGAGGCTAGGACGGAGGTTCACCTTCCAGCAGGACAATGACCCCAAACACAGTGCTAAAGCAATACTTGAGTGGTATAAAGGGAAACATGTAAATGTGTTGGAATGGCCTAGTCAAATCCCAGATCTCAATCCAATAGAAAATCTGTGGTCAGACTTAAAGATTGCTGTTTACAAGCTAAAACCATCCAACTTGATGGAGCTGGAGCAGTTTGGCAAGGAGGAATGGGCAAAAATCCCAGTGGTAAGATGTGGCAAGCTCATACAGATTTATCCAAAGCGACTTGGAGCTGTGATTGTCGCAAAAGGTGACTCTACAAAGTATTAACTTTAGGTGGTAAATAGTTATGCACATTGACTTTTTCTGTTATTTTGTCCTATTTGTTGTTTCACAATAAAAAAAAAACATCTTCAAAGTTGTGGGCATGTTCTGTTATATTAAATGCTGCAAATCCTCAAACAATCTATGTTTATTCCAGGTTGTGAGGCACCAAAATACGAAAAAAGTCAAGGGGGGTGAATACTTTTGCAAGGCACTGTATATGTACATAATTCTGTTAAGGCAATGATTAGAAGTTGAAAGCTAATTAAGAATGCTTGAATATGATGCTTATGTAATTGCATGGGATGCTTCCACAGAAATAAGGGATGTACCCCTTAGACAGCTAGTATGACTTTATTTGGGAAGACCCCAGTTAGGACTCAAGAAAAATTACCTTCTTTCATTGATGCAGTTTCTGAGTTTCTGACCTTAACTCCTTAAGGACACAGCCATATTTCACCTTATGGACCAGGCCATTTTTTGCAAATCTGACCAGTGTCACTTTATGTGGTGATAACTTTAAAACGCTTTGAGTTATCCAGGCCATTCTGAGATCGTTTTTTCGTCACATATTGTACTTCATGACACTGGTAAAATGGAGTCAAAAAATGTCATTTTTATTTATAAAAAAAATACCAAATTTGCCAAAAATTTGGAAAAATTTGCAAATTTCCAAGTTTCAATTTCTCTACTTCTATAATACATAGTAATACCTACAAAAATAGTTATTACTTTACATTCCCCATATGTCTACATCATGTTTAGATCATTTTGGGAATTACATTAAATTTTTGGGGGATGTTACAAGGCTTAGAAATTTAGAAGCAAATCTTGAAATTTTCTGAAATTTTCAAAAACCCACTTTTCAAAGACCAGTTCAGATCTGAAGTCACTTTGTGAGGCTTACATAATAGAAACCACCAAAAAATGACCCCATTCTAGAAACTACACCCCTCAAGGTATTCAAAACTGATTTTACTAACTTTGTTAACCCTTTAGGTGTTCCACAAGAATTAATGGAAAATGGAGATACAATTTAAAAATTTCACTTTTTTGGCAGTTCAATTTTTTATAATTTTTTTCCAGTTACAAAGCAAGGGTTAACAGCCAAACAAAACTCAATATTTATGGCGCTGATTCTATAGTTTACAGAAACACCCCATATGTAGTCGTAAACCGCTGTACGGGCACACGGCAGGGCGCAGAAGGAAAGGAATGCCATATAGTTTTTGGAAGGCAGATTTTGCTGGACTGTTTTTTTGACACCATGTCCCATTTGAAGTCCCCCTGATGCACCCCTAGAGTAGAAACTCCAAAAAAGTGACCCCATTCTATAAACTACACCCCTCAAGGCATTCAAAACTGATTTTATAAACTTTGTTAACCTTTTAGGTGTTCCACAAGAATTAATGGAAAATAGAGATACAATTTCAAAATTTCACTTTTTTGGCAGATTTTCCATTTTAATAATTTTTTTCCAGTTACAAAGCAAGGGTTAAAAGCCAAACAAAACGTAATATTTATGGCTCTTATTCTGTAGCTTACAGAAACACCCCATATGTGGTCGTAAACCACTGTACGGGCACACGGCAGGGCGCAGAAGTAAAGGAATGCCATACGTTTTTTGGAAGGCAGATTTTGCAGGATTGGTTTTTTGACACTGTCCCATTTGAAGCCTCCCTGATGCACCCCTAGAGTAGAAACTCCAAAAAAGTTACCCCATTTTAGAAACTACGGGATAGGGTGGCAGTTTTGTTGGTACTATTTTAGGGTACATATGATTTTTGGTTGCTCTATATTACACTTTTTGTGAGGCAAGGTAACAAGAAATAGCTGTTTTGGCACCGTTTTTATTTTTCGTTATTTACAACATTCATCTGACAGGTTAGATCATGTGGTATTTTTATAGACCAGGTTGTCACGGACGCGGCGATACCTAATATGTATACTTTTTTTTATTTATGTAAGTTTTACACAATGATTTCATTTTTGAAACAAAAAGAATCATATTTTAGTGTAGTCTGAGAGCCATAGTTTTTTCAGATTTTGGGCGATTATCTTGGGTAGGGTAGGATTTTTGCGGGATATGATGACGGTTTGTTTGGCACTATTTTGGGGTGCGTACGAGTTTTTGATCGCTTGCTATTACACTTTTTGTGATGTAAGGTGACAAAAAATGGTTTATTTAGCACAGTTTTTATTTTTTACGGCGTTCACCTGAGGGGTTAGGTCATGTGATATTTTTATAGAGCCGGTCGATACGGACGCGGCGATGCCTAATATGTATACTTTTTATTTATGTATGTAAGATGACAAAAAATGGCTGTTTTTACACTGTTTTTATTTTTTACGGTATTCACCTGAGGGGTTAGGTCATGTGATATTTTTATAGAGCAAGTTATTATGGACGCGGCGATACCTAATATGTATACTTTTTTTTATTTATGTAAGTTTTACACAATGATTTCATTTTCTAACCAAAAAAATCATGTTTTAGTGTTTCCATAGTCTGAGAGACATAGTTTTTTCAATTTTTGGGCAATTATCTTGGGTAGGGTATGATTTTTGCGGGATAAGATGACGGTTTGATTGGCAAAAATTTGGGGTGCGTGTGACTTTTTGATCGCTTGCTATTACACTTTTTGTGATGTAAGGTGACAAAAAATGGTTTATTTAGCACAGTTTTTATTTTTTATTTTTTTACGGTGTTCACCTGAGGGGTTAGGTCATGTGATATTTTTATAGAGCCGGTTAATACGGACGCAGCGATACCTAATATGTATACTTTTTATTTATTTATGTAAGTTTTACACAATAATATCATTTTTTAAACAAAAAAAATCATGTTTTAGTGTCTCCATATTCTGAGAGCCATAATCTTTTCAGTTTTTGGGCGATTACCTTATGTAGGGTCTCATTTTTTGCAGGATGAGATTACGGTTTGATTAGCACTATTTTGGGGTGCATATGACTTTTTGATCGCTTGTTATTACACTTTTTGTGATGTAAGGTGACAATTTTTTTTTATTTAGCACAGTTTTTATTTTTTATTTTTTATGGTGTTCATCTGAGGGGTTAGGTCATGTGATATTTTTATAGAGCCGGTCGATACGGACGCGGCAAAAACTAATATGTATGCTTTTTATTTATTTTATGTAAGTTTTATACAATAACAGCTTTTTTAAAACAAAAAAAATTATGTTTTAGTGTCTCCATATTCTGAGCCATAGTTTTTTTATTTTTTGGGCGATTGTCTCAGGTAGGCGCTCATTTTTTGCGGGATGAGGTGACGGTTAGATTGGTACTATTTTGATGGGCATGCGCCTTTTTGATCTCTTGCTGTTGTACTTTTTGTGATGTAAGGTGCCAAAAAAAGGTTTATTTAGCACAGTTTTTTATTTTTTTATTTTTTATGGTGTTCATCTGGGGGATTAGGTCATGTAATGTGTTTATAGAGCCGGTCGATACGGACCCGGCGATTCCTAATATGTCTACTCCCCCCCCCCCCAATTTTTTACCAATTTTTTTTTTACTTTATTTGGAAAAAAATTAGTTTTTGTTTATTTTTACTTGAAACTTTTAATTTTTGGGGGGAAAACTTTATTTTTTCAACTTTTTTTTTCACTTTATTTTTTGTCCCACTTTGGGACTTCAACTTTTGGGCGTCTAATCCTTTACGATGCATTCCAATACTGTTGTATTGGAATGCATTGGCTGTATGAGTAATGCAAATGTAAGCTTCAGGATTGATGTCATAGAGCTGAGCAGATTGATATACCCTATAGTTTTATGGGAAAAGATTCAGTAAAGTATCACTTGTAATTTTGCCATTTATGTTCGTGCTTATTCTGGGCTTTAAAGTCAAGGAGGCAGTCCTATCAGGGATTGACAGCCTTCCATCTATTACTGTGCATACAGAGATAGTTGTCAATCACTGATAGGACCGCATCCTGGACTTCAATGTCCAAAATGAGAAGCAATTTATAAATCATTAAACCTTTCCAATCTGATAAAGAATTGCATTGAGTGGGTTTCACATGACCTCAACACTAAGTTGAGGTATCACCGCGTGTTGCTGCTCTCTGGAAGGGATGGTAAAGGGTGGTGCACCACAAAGGGAAATAAGTCCAGAGAGTCAGGGTTTGCAGTAAACCAGTGTGCTTCTCTACTGGAGGAACTCAAGTGCACTGAGCTGGCTTCTCCCTGGCAGAACAAGGTTTAGTCCTAGGAAAGGCCTGAGCTTGCTGTTTCTCACTCTCTCAGAAGACTGGTACCGTGGCCAAACAGCTGGTGACCCAGGATCTGTGGCTCAGTCATCGAGCAGAGTATCCCCATATCAGCGTCTTCTACTAGTCAGATGTAAATCAGACGGTCAAAATTTCAGTGTCTGTTTTATTTCCTCTAAAACTTAGTTCTTCATAGTCCCTTATGACAGCAATGGAAAATTATTACCTTCTCAGTGAACAAACTGGAAAATTCCAAAGTCTGCCAGTATTAGCTGACTGTGCATTAACCCTTTCCACAGTACAGTGCAAATACAGTGCAATAACAGTGCAAATGAACAGGATGGATTACAATAACAATATAAAACAGTGTAAATCATAGTGCAGGTTAACCCTTTTAAGTGCAATATAGTAGGGAGCTAGTGGCCTTGCATAGCAGCAAAGAGGCAAATGTCTACAAATGTCCATACTCCAAAGTACCCTTGCTCCACGGCACTACAGAAGTAAAGCCCAAATTCTTCTGGAATCCTACCTGCAGTCTCCCGAAACACTATGTTCCACATGACAGGTAGCATAAATCAATAGTACAGGTGAATATAAGTACCTTTTAAAATATATCTCATCAGAAGAAAAAAAAAAATCTCCACCCTCCTTCTGCATCTTTTTCTAAACCAACATTCCCACTGAATTTTGTGATAAATCTGTCATTATAGAGTAGACCAAGGCAGGTCATTGAAAGAGCTCTTTGGTCTTGTCCTATAGAAGTTTACAAAGAAGAAATGATCTTCAAAATGAAAAGCAAGCAGAGACACACACAAAGGCTGGATCAGCTATTTTCTATATCACCCACTATTGAAATCACTACTATTCATTACTTCTCTATAATGTTATATATGCCTTATGAGTGAGAGATAGTAAGGTAGCAGAATCTACTGTGTCTATTGGTAGATATCATTACTAGGGATGAGCGGACCCGTGGATGTTTGGGTTCACCGGGTTGGGCTGAACTTCGGGTCAAAGTTCGGGTTCGGGACACGAACTTGACCTGAAATCGAACCCGAACCCCATTGAAGTCAAAGGGACCTGAACTTTTGTGCACTAAAATGGCTGTAAAATAGTTGTAGTAAGGGCTAGAGGGCTGCAAAAGGAAGCAAAATAGGGGTAAGATAGGCGAGTTGCCCTGCAAACAAATGTGGATAGGGAAATGACTTAAAATAACATAGAATAGAAAAAAATAAAAAATAATCTTGAACTAGATGGTGTCATTTATGAAGAAACCACAGGATGTTGGCTTGAAATATGATTGGCAGTTTGTGGCTCCACCCACTTTTTAAAATTTGAACCCAAGTCACCCAATGACTGAATGTGCGAAATTTGAGGACCCTGCCATTAACAGTCAAAGAGTGGCAGTAATTTAAATTTTCCCATATAAAACGAATGGCTGAAATGTAATTGGCTGTTAAAGGCTCCACCCACTTTTCCTTCATTCTAACCACACTCACCCAGTGACCCATGGTGCCAGTTTGGGGACTCTGGCTTTCATATTGTAAAAATAACAGCTTTTTACATTTTTTATTGAAGTCAATAGGAAAAACCTGATTAGTTGTTTGTGGCTCCGCCCACTTTTAGAATTTAAATGTACCAAGTTTGAAGACCCTATATTGGTTTTAAGCTCTGCCCAGTTTTCCAAATTTTAAGCTCAGTCACCCAGTCATGGTCTGTGCCAAGATTGGGGCCTCTGGCTTTAAAACTGATAGAATGGCAGTATTTGAAAGTTTTACATTAAAGTCAATAGGTGAAATCTGATTGTCTGTTTTAGGCTCCACCCATTTTTCCTAAATTTTGACACCCAGTCACCCAGTGAGTAATTGTGCTAAGTTTGGGATACCTGGTATTTAAACTGTGATAATAGCAGTAGTTTATCTGCTTTTTATTAAGGTCATATGCTGAAATCTGATTGGCTGTTGTTGCCCCGCCCCTTTTTTTTCCTAATTGTGAACCACAGTCACCCAGTGACTAACACTTTAAGGTTTGGGAATTATGGGGTTTAACGTGTAAAAATGCAGCAGTTTTATTGTTTTCTATTGAAAATCAATAAGTGAAATGCGATTGGTTGTTGGTGGCTCCGCCTACTTTTTCTAACATTGAAGTAAAAACACCCAATGACTACATTTGGGATATTTAAGGTCCATGACATCAATAATTGGAGAATGGCAGCATTTTTACTTTTTCCCATTTAAATCAATCAAATAAATCTGATTGGTTGTTTTTGACTCCGCCCACTTTTCAGAATTTTAATCCCAGTCCTTCAGTGACCATCTGTGCCAAGTTTGAGGACCCTGCCATTAACACTTTAACCACCTCAGCCCCCTTAGCTTAAACACCCTTAATGACCAGGCCACTTTTTACACTTCTGCACTACACTACTTTCACAGTTTATTGCTCGGTCATGCAACTTACCACCCAAATGAATTTTACCTCCTTTTCTTCTCACTAATAGAGCTTTCATTTGGTGGTATTTCATTGCTGCTGATATTTTAACTTTTTTTGTTATTAATCGAAATTTAACGATTTTTTTGCAAAAAAATGTCATTTTTCACTTTCAGTTGTAAAATTTTGCAAAAAAACGACATCCATATATAATTTTTTCTCAAAATTCATTGTTCTACATGTCTTTGATAAAAAAAAAAGTTTGGGTAAAAAAAAAATGGTTTGGGTAAAAGTTATAGCGTTTACAAACTATGGTACAAAAATGTGAATTTCCGCTTTTTGAAGCAGCTCTGGAAAGAAGCAGCTTTGGAAAGAAGACACCCCAAGGTATTCCGTGAGGGGCATGGCGAGTTCCTAGAATTTTTTATTTTTTGTCACAAGTTAGCGGAAAATTATGATTTATTATTTTTTTTTCTTACAAAGTCTCATATTCCACTAACTTGTGACAAAAAATAAAAACTTCCATGAACTCACTATGCCCATCAAGAAATACCTTGGGGTGTCTTCTTTCCAAAATGGGTCACTTGTGGGGTAGTTATACTGCCCTGGCATTCTAGGGGCCCTAATGTGTGGTAAGTAGTTTGAAATCAAAATGTGTAAAAAATGACCTGTGAAATCCTAAAGGTGCTCTTTGGAATGTGGGCCCCTTTGCCCACCTAGGCTGCAAAAAAGTGTCACACATGTGGTATTGCCGTACTCAGGAGAATTTGGGCAATGTGGTTTGGGGTGTCATTTTATATATACCCATGCTGGGTGAGATAAATATCTTGGTCAAATGCCAACTTTGTATAAAAAAATGGTAAAAGTTGTCTTTTGCCAAGATATTTCTCTCACTCAGCATGGGTATATGTAAAATGACACCCCAAAACACATTGCCCAACTTCTCCTGAGTACGGCAATACCACATGTGTGACACTTTTTTGCAGTCTAGGTGGGCAAAGGGGCCCACATTCCAAAGAGCACCTTTAGGATTTCACCGGCCATTTTTTACAGATTTTGATTTCAAACTACTTACCACACATTAGGGCCCCTAGAATGCCAGGGCAGTATAACTACCCCACAAGTGACCCCATTTTGGAAAGAAGACATCCCAAGGTATTTCGTGATGGGCATAGTGAGTTCATGGAAGTTTTTATTTTTTGTCACAAGTTAGTGGAATATGAGACTTTGTAAGAAAAAAAAACAAAAAAAACAAAAAAAAACATCATTTTCCGCTAACTAGTGACAAAAAATAAAAAATTCTAGGAACTCGCCATGCCCCTCACGGAATACCTTGGGGTGTCTTCTTTCCAAAATGGGGTCACTTGTGGGGTAGTTATACTGCCCTGGCATTTTAGGGGCCCAGATGCGTGAGAAGTAGTTTGAAATCAAAATGTGTAAAAAATGCCCTGTGAAATCCGAAAGGTGCTCTTTGGAATGTGGGCCCCTTTGCCCACCTAGGCTGCAAAAAAGTGTCACACATGTGGTATCGTCGTACTCAGGAGAAGTTGGGGAATGTGTTTTGGGGTGTCATTTTACATATACCCATGCTGGGTGAGAGAAATATCTCGGCAAAAAAAAACTTTTCCCATTTTTTTATACAAAGTTGGCATTTGACCAAGATATTTCTCTCACCCAGCATGGGTATATGTAAAATGACACCCCAAAACACATTCCCAAACTTCTCCTGAGTACGGCGATACCACATGTGTGACACTTTTTTGCAGCCTAGATGCGCAAAGGTGCCCAAATTCCTTTTAGGAGGGCATTTTTAGACATTTGGATCCCAGACTTCTTCTCACGCTTTAGGGCCCCTAAAAAGCCAGGGCAGTATAAATACCCCACATGTACAAAACATTTCATGCAACTCTACTCCCCTACTTAACCAAACTGTATAATTCATTTCTACAGTCAGGAAATATCCCGCCAGAAATGCTTAAAGCCACTGTAATAACTCTGCCTAAGCCAGGGAAATCTCCGGATGCTCCTGAAAACTTCAGACCAATTTCTTTATTAAACGCGGACCTCAAGCTGTTCGCTAAGTTACTTGCCTCTCGTCTGAACACGGTTTTGCCAGCCCTTATCAATCAGGATCAGGTCGGCTTTGTGCCAGGAAGGCAGTGTAGAGATGGTACGAGAAAAATGATAGATCTGATCCAGATTGCTGGATGGTCCAGGACCCCCACGATCTTTGTATCCCTAGACGCTGAAAAAGCGTTTGACAGAGTGCACTGGGGGTTCCTGGACCAGACCCTTAGGAAATTCGGGTTTGATGGTCATTTTTTGCAAGCTATATTAGGGCTTTACACAGCGCCTAGCGCAAATGTTTTGGCTTCGGGTTTCTTACCTGCCCCTTTTTCGATTTCCAATGGGACTAGGCAGGGGTGCCCGCTGTCTCCCCTGATATTCGCGTTGATGATGGAACCCATGGCAGAGAAAATGCGTAACTGCACGCGGATATCGGGGATCACAGTGGGGGAACATTCGCACTGCATAGGATTATATGCCGAAGATGTCATTTTGACACTAGCAAACCCTCTGATCTCATTACCTGCTGCACTAGAAATATTGGACCAGTATTCAAGCGTATCTTACTATAAGTTAAATGTTAGTAAAACAAACGTGCTCCCCATTAATGTACCCGCCAGTCTACTTCAAGACCTTGGAGATAAGTATCCTTTTAATTGGTCATCTGAATCGATTAGATATTTGGGGGTGGAGTTAACCAGCTCATTAACGGGCATGATTTCGCTTAATTACAAATTACTAAGATCGGAACTGCAAAAAGATTACTCCAAATATGGCAAAGTGTTACTTTCATGGATAGCTAAAATTAATTTAGTAAAGATGTTGGTGCTCCCAAAGATCTTGTACATATTCAGATGTATCCCATTAAAGATCCCTAGAGCTCACATAAAAAAGTTGCAGGACGACATTTGGGGAGGTACTCGCCCTAGAATTAGCAAACAAGTGTTATTCCCAGCTCTCAGTAAGGGGGGTTTGGGGGTCCCTGACCTCCACAGGTACTATATGGCCAACTTATTAGACCAATCTATGGAATGGTGGTCTCCGACCTCGTCACACAAATGGTTAGCAAATGAAGAGGTTTATGTTAAAAGGAGATCTTTAAAATCACTGCTGGCAGCATATCTATTAAAACCTTTAACTTTCCCCTTACCATTAGACACGATGCAAGCTTCCATATTTGCTTGGGCCCATATATTTAAAAATAAAACGCCCTTCCCCATTGAGAAGAAGCAGTTTCCCTTATCAGTCATTGAGTACCACATCCCCACGCTCCAAATTACAGGATGGCTGAACTGCGGAATAGGTACTGTAGGGAGTATATTCGAGAATTCTGTCCTACGCTCCTTTGAGTCCTTGCACAATATCTTTAAATTACCAAACTCTGTATTTTACCAATATCTTCAGATTCGCCACTTTCTTTCACCTCTCACCTTAGACAAAGAGGTAATCATGGGAGACTCTCTTGTCAAGATTCTCAGTGTGGATGCCCATCCCCATTCCAGCCTATCTTTTTGGTACTCCTTTATGCAATCCTTAGAAGGAGAGTGTAAGAAGCCCTTCATGTCTAGATGGAAGGCTGAAATGGGGAAGGAATTCACATTAGTGGAATGGAATGATGCGCTATACTGGTCTATCAAATCCTCGAAATGCATAAACCATGCTGAGCAGAATAGAAAAATCCAATTAAGATGGTATCTCACCCCCAATAGAATAGCTCATTCCAATCCAGAATATTCACCTTTGTGTTGGAGAGGGTGTGGACAGCCGGGTACACCGTAACATATGTGGTGGAATTGCGCAGCCTTAACTCATTTCTGGGACTCAATATCAAAAATACTAGTAGAGGTAACGGGGATTGAGGGAATTTTGTCCTCAGAGCTGGCGATTCTTAGCATTGGTCTAGGGGATTTACCTAATGATTGCAGAAATATAGTAGCTAAGATTCTTTCAGCTGCAAAAACAGTGATTGCTCGCCAGTGGAAGGGTCTCCAGTCGCTATCAACTAGAAAAGTCATTGGGCTGGTTAACTATCATATGCAGTGCGAATTCACCTTTGCCTCCTCTATGAAAAATAGAATTGCAACACATAACACATGGTTACTTTGGTTATCCAGCGTCTATGCGACCCCACTCCCTCACTACTTGCTCTAGATTTGTGGTAAAAATATAATATGCGTACGCTAGGATATGTATGGGGAGATGTGATAGATGTTCCACCTCATCGCATACGGTGCATACTCTGTCTGTACTTTTGGATATAAACTTCGACGGTACCTTTTTGTGTTATTATTATTTACTTTGTTTGTATTATTATTTATTTACTTTGCATGTATTATCAGTATTATTGACCAGTGTGCATAACCTGTAAAATGTACCTTTTACAATATACCTTTCAATAAAAATCTATTGATTTAAAAAAATAAATACCCCACATGTGACCCCATTTTGGAAAGAAGACACCCCAAGGTATTCAATGAGGGGCATGGTGAGTTCATAGAAAAAAAAAATTTGGGCACAAGTTAGCGGAAATAGATTTTTTTTGTTTTTTTCTCACAAAGTCTCCCTTTCCGCTAACTTGAGACAAAAATTTCAATCTTTCATGGACTCAATATTCCCCTCAGCAAATACCTTGGGGTGTCTTCTTTCCAAAATGGTGTTATTTGTGGGGTGTTTGTACTGCCCTGGCATTTGAGGGTCTCCGCAATCATTACATGTATGGCCAGCATTAGGAGTTTCTGCTATTCTCCTTATATTAAGCATACGGGTAATGAGATTTTTTTTTTTCGTTCAGCCTCTGGGCTGAAAGAAAAAATGAACGGCACAGATTTCTTCATTTGCATCGATCAATGTGGATGAAAAAATCTCTGCCAAGAAAAAAAAAGGAGGGGAAAGGCGTCTGCCAGGACATAGGAGCTCCGCCCAACATCCATACCCACTTAGCCCGTATGCCCTGGCAAACCAGATTTCTCCATTCACATCAATCGATGTGGATGAACAAATTATTGCCGGGATTTTTCTTTTTTTTTTTATATATATACAAAGTGTTTGCCAAAGCATATGAACACCGCCGCCTCCTCAGCTCATATGCCTCGGCAAACGTATCTTTTACTGCAGAGGAGAAATCTTGTCTTGCAGCGCCGCATACACCGACTTGTGTGTAATCTGACAGCAGCGCAATGCTTCTGTCAGAATGCACATCAGTGCTGCAGCTAGTCGATCGGTTGGTCCACCTGGAAGGTAAAAAAAAAGAAACAAAAAAGAAAAAACCAGGCCGCAACGCAATAAATTTTATTAACTTTATAATAACTTTTGAACAGAACATATAAACTTTATTTAACTTTTTGAACTGAAAGTTAACTTTTTTGCTTACTGGTGTTTTTTTTTTTTTTTTTACCTTTTATAGGACAAACCTCTCCTTCCCCATGGGACAATGTGCAAAGCGCAAATCACCCAAAGATGTGGCGAAGTACATTATGCACTTTATCCCAGGTGAAAGCAGAGGTTTGCAGCAGCTGTGAGAGAAAGGGCCCTAATAGCCCTGTGTGCCTGTCCTGTGAGATGCAATCCCTATGCTAAGTGTACCTGTGTGTGGTACTTCCGGAAACACTCTCCAAAGCATAGGGCAGGGTGGTCAGGGCAGTCAGGACAGAAATAGCGGGTGTCACGCCTTATTCCACTCCTGCTACAGACACGACATCTTTTTCGGGGTGACGGTTGGGTTGAGGTACCGGCAACGACACTGGGGAAATGTCGCTCGTGTAGACGGCTAACTACACTGGTGGATAAGACCACGGAACCTTCTGGATACAGGATGTTCTCGATGATCTCTTCCTGAAATTTGAGGAAGGATCGTGTTCTCCCAGCCTTACTTTAGAGAACAAAACTATTATATGCAGCCAATTGAATTAAATATACAGACACCTTCTTATACCAGCGTCTGGTGCGTCGGGAAACTAAATACGGAGACAACATCTGGTCATTGAAGTCCACCCCTCCCATGAGCAAATTATAGTCGTGGACACAGAGGGGCTTTTCAATGACACGGGTTGCTCGCTCAATTTGTATTGTCGTGTCTGCGTGAATGGAGGAGAGCATGTAAACGTCACGCTTGTCTCTCCATTTCACCGCGAGCAGTTCTTCGTTACACAAGGCAGCCCTCTCCCCCCTTGCAAGACGGGTGGTAACGAGCCGTTGGGGGAAGCCCACGCGACTAGTTCGCGCGGTGCCACAGCAGCCAATCTGTTCTAGGAACAAATGCCTGAAGAGGGGCACACTTGTGTAGAAATTGTCCACATAAAGATGGTACCCCTTGCCAAATAAGGGTGACACCAAGTCCCAGACTGTCTTCCCACTGCTCCCCAGGTAGTCAGGGCAACCGACCGGCTCCAGGGTCTGATCTTTTCCCTCATAGATCCGAAATTTGTGGGTATAGCCTGTGACCCTTTCACAGAGCTTATACAATTTGACCCCATACCGGGCGCGCTTGCTTGGGATGTATTGTTTGAAGCCCAGGCGCCCGGTAAAATGTATTAGAGACTCGTCTACGCAGATGTTTTGCTCAGGGGTATACAAATCTGCAAATTTCTGGTTGAAGTGGTCTATGAGGGGCCGAATTTTGTGGAGCCGGTCAAAAGCTGGGTGGCCTCTGGGACGGGAGGTGCTGTTGTCGCTAAAGTGCAGGAAACGCAGGATGGCCTCAAATCGTGCCCTGGACATAGCAGCAGAGAACATGGGCATGTGATGAATCGGGTTCGTGGACCAATATGACCGCAATTCATGCTTTTTGGTTAGACCCATGTTCAGGAGAAGGCCCAGAAAAAAAAAATATTCGGAAACTTGGACTGGTTTCCACCGGAAAGGCTGGGCATAAAAGCTTCCCGGGTTGGCGGATATAAATTGAGTGGCATACCGATTTGTTTCTGCCACGACTAAGTCCAAGAGCTCCGCAGTCAAGAACAGCTCAAAAAATCCCAGGGCCGAACCGATCTGAGCTGTCTCAACCCGAACTCCAGACTGGGCGGTGAAAGGGGGAACTACAGGTGCGGCTGAAGTTGGGGACTGCCAATCAGGATTTGCCAGCACCTCAGGGACTCTAGGGGGTCTACGGGCCTGTCTGTGCGCTGGCTGCGACGGGGTAACTATTGCACGTGCCACCGTACCAGCTTCAACTGCCCTTCTGGTGCTCGCCACTTCACCATGTTGTACGGCAGTGCTGGTACTAGGTCCAGGGAGGACTGCGCTGCTGGTGTATGCCTCACCACGTGATCCGACAGCGCCAGCCCCACTCTGCTGCTCTTGAAGCGGATCCTGCGCAACCTGTGGTCTACCGACACGGGGCCGGGTCCGCCTGGTGCTATCAGGGACCTCAACCTCCTCGTCCGAACTTTGGGTCAGACTGCCACTGCTTTCTACAGGTTCATATTCTGACCCGCTAGATTCGTCAGATGAGGGTTCCCATTCCTCATCCGACTGGGTCAGAAGCCTGTAGGCCTCTTCAGAAGAATACCCCCTGTTTGACATTTGGACTACTAAATTTAGGGGTATTCCCTGAGACTACCCAAGAAAAAAAGCAAGCCTGTCTTACAAAGGGGAGGCTAGCGAAGTACCGGAGGCCGCTGCGATTGATAAAAAATATCAAAACTGATTTTTTTTATCGCCGCAGCGCTTGGAAAGTGATTGTGCAGTGATCAAAAAAATATATATTTTTTGTCACTGCGGCGGGGCGGGCGTGGGTGAACGCACGTGTGGGCGACCAATCAGGCCTGATCGGGCAAACACTGCATTTTGGGTGGAGGGCGAGCTAAGGTGACACTAATACTATTATAGATCTGACTGTGACAGTTTTGATCACTTACAGATACTATAAAAGTACAAATGCTGATTAGCGATACGCTAATCAGCGAATCAGTGACTGCGGTGCGGTGGGCTGGGCGCTAACTGACGCTAAACTACCTAACCAAGGGGCCTAAACTATCCTAAAACCTATCAGTCAATACCAGTGAAAAAAAAAAGTGACAGTTTACACTGATCACTTTTTTCCTTTCACTAGGTGATTGACAGGGTCGATCAAGGGGTGATCAAGGGGTTAATTGGGGTGATGGGGGGTGATCTGGGGCTAAGTGTAGTGTTGGTGGGTACTCACAGTGATATCTGCTCCTCTGCTGGAACCAACCGACGAAAAGGACCAGCAGAGGAGCAGAGAAGCCATTTAACACATCATATTTACAAATATAATGTGTTAACTGGCTTCTGATTCGATTTTTTAAAAATCAGCAGCTTGCCAGCGACGATCATTGGCTGGCAAGCTGATGACGTGACCCTCCTCTAACTTTTGCCGGCCCGCGATGCGCATGCGCGGGCCGGCTTTGAGCGAAATCTCGCGTCTCGCGAGATGACGCATATATGCGTGACTGTGCGCAGAGCTGCCGTCTCCGCAACGCGATCCTGCGTTAGGCGGTCCGGAGGGGCGGTTAAGAGCAGCGGCAGTTTTAAATTTTCCCATTTAAACAATGAAATTTGTAGACTCCACCCACTTTTTATACATTTTAACCCCAGTCACCCAGTGACCCATGGTGCCAAGTTTGGGTACTCTGGCTTAAATACTGTGAGAACGACAGCAATTTAAATTTTCTCATTCTCGTCTGATTGGTTGTTTGTGGCTCTGCCCACTTTTTAGAGTCCCCAAAATGTG
Organism: Bufo bufo; assembly: GCF_905171765.1. NCBI lineage: Eukaryota > Metazoa > Chordata > Amphibia > Anura > Bufonidae > Bufo > Bufo bufo. The sequence continues at coordinate 527,782,663 of NC_053392.1, read as the reverse complement.
ACAGAAATTTTCAGGTTGACCGCATGACTAAGTGACCCAAGTTTGGTGATTTTAACTTCAAAGCTGTACGAGTGGCAAAAGTTTACAATTTTCCAATGAAAGTCTATGACAAAAAGTGGGGTCTTCGGGGGGCCGCCCCAGTGGCCTGGAGGATGGGATCGGTTAACAAAGCACAAGCTACCTATTCGGGTGATGAACAAGTTATTAAAGCACAAGCAACTTACCTCATTATAGGTCGAAGAAGTGTGGAAAGTTTGGCATTTGTAACCCCAAAACTGTAGGAGGAGTAGCGTATAGAAAAAGGGGGAGCGGAGAATAATAATAAAACGGAATAATAAGGCTACTTTCACACCTGCATTAGGTGCGGATCAGTCTGCATACACTTAGTCAAAAAAAGTCTAAGTCTAAGTGTATTTGAAACGGATCGGTCCTGACTTTACATTGAAAGTCGATGGGGGACGGATCTGTTTACAATTGCAACATATTGTGTCAATGTAAACGGATCCGTCCCCGTTGACTTACATTGTAAGTCAGGACGGATCCGTTTGGCTCCGCACTGCCAGGCGGACACCAAAACGCTGCAAGCAGCGTTTTGGTGTCCGCCTCCAGAGCGGAATGGAGGCGGAACGGAGCCAAACTGATGCATTCTGAATGGATCCGCATCCATTCAGAATGCATTGGGGCTAAACTGATCCGTTTGGGGCCGCTTGTGAGAGCCCTGAAACGGATCTCACAGGCGGACCCAGAAACGGCAGTGTGAAAGTAGCTGTGACGGTAGTAGAAAATATCCCCGTCAAGCATTCCCTTCTTCTCATAAAAGAAAATCACCCAATATTCCACGAGTAGGAATATCCCTGGAATCGCCGAATAATCCACACATGAGTCAAAACTTAATGCTGGAACAAGACTGATTTACTGGTACACAGAACTCACAATTTATGCAGCATAAAACTCCTCCTCTGGGCCAGGCTAGATAATTGAGTTTTAGCAATACACACAGCTCAATTGTCCTAAAACTCCTCCTCTGGGCCAGGCTAGATAATTGAGTTTTCACAATACACACAGCTCAATTATCTGCTGGCCAGAACATTTACAATTTCAGAAAAGTACTTTCTATCCCACATACAAACATAATCTCAACATCCCTGTTCGGTACACGAATACATTCATTCTTGACATTTGGAATCGAACAATATAGACCTTAAAATAGCAGGGAGAGAATTAAACTGAAGCATATAGGCAATTGCATAAAAGTCCTTCACAATGGCCCCCCTTTTTCTCCCTGCTCCGGCAACTCGGTTGGACCTTTCCTGGTCCAGTAGGGTTGACGTGTTCAGAGCTTTTAGTCCGAAGTTAAATCCGTTTGGCGTGACAATCCATCGGCATTCCCGTTTTGCTTGCCTGGGCGATAATGAATCGTAAAGTCATAGGGTTGTAAGGCCAAGCTCCAGCGTAGCAAACGGGCGTTGTCCCCTGAAACCCGGTTAAGCCACACCAAGGGGTTGTGATCGGTGATGAGAGTGAACGCCCGGCCATAAAGGTAAGGTGTGAGCTTTTTGAGTGCCCATACCAAGGCCAAACACTCTTTTTCAATGGTGGCATAACTGACCTTCCTTGGCAACAGCTTCCGACTCAGGTATGCCACCGGGTGCTCTCCTCCATCCTCCCAGATCTGGCTTAGTACTGCCCCCAGTCCAAACATTGAAGCGTCTGTGTGGACAATAAATCTTTTGTTAGGATCTGGGGTACCCAACACCGGAGCATTAACCAGAGCAGTCTTTAGTGCTTGGAAAGCCACCTCGCATTCCGGGGACCACAGGACTTGTCGGAGTAGCTTATTTTTGGTCAAGTCGGTCAGGGGTTTGGCCAGGGCGCTATAGTCGGGTACAAAGCGTCTGTAATAGCCGGCTGTGCCTAAGAAAGCCATGACTTGTGTCTTGGTGTGGGGAGTGGGCCAATTGGCAACGGCCTCGATCTTAGCCTGCTCCGGCCGTTGCTTACCACATCCTACTCGGTGGCCCAAATATTGTACCTCCGCCATACCCAAGTGACATTTGTCGGGTTTCAGGGTCAGCCCGGCCCCCCTGATCCTATCTAATACTACCCCTACGTGCTCTAGGTGCGCTTCCCAATTATCGATGTCATCCAGGTAAGCGCATGCAAAGCTCTGGAGACCCCTGAGTAACTGATCCACCATCCGTTGGAAGGTGGCCGGGGCGTTCTTCATCCCGAACGGCATAACCCGGAATTGGTATAGGCCGAACGGGGTGATGAAGGCCGACTTGGGTATGGCATCTTCTGCTAGGGGAATCTGCCAATATCCCTTGCATAGGTCTATTGTGGTCAGATACTTCCCTGCAGAGATACGGTCAAGCAGCTCGTCCATCCGTGGCATCGGATAGGCGTCCGTAACTGTCTTGTCGTTGAGGCGCCGGTAATCTACACAGAAGCGGGCGAGGCCCAAGGACTTTCTGAGGGTTCGATTACGCCTAGCCGAAGCATCTCATCTATTTCCTTCCGCATCCCTTCCCGGACTGCTTCGGGGATACGGTAGGGAGGCTGTCTCAGGGGTGCCTGTCCTGGAGTCTCTACCTTGTGTATGGCTAGGAGTGTGTATCCAGGCTCCTGAGAGAATGTAGCCTGTTTTGTTTCTAGTAAGCGGACAGCTTGAGCCCGCTCTTGCGGCTCCAACTGTTCACCTAGCTGGACTTTCTTTATCTGGGTCATCCCTTCGTTACTGCCCAATAGGTCGGGAAGGGGTAGGGTCTCTGTGTCTTCTCCTGCTGGTGCACAGATAGCAGCTACCTCCTCTGCCCGTTCCTGATAGGCCTTGAGCATGTTGATGTGAAAGGTTCGTTTCACATCTTCATCCTCGCAGCTGGCTATCGTGTAGGTAGTGTCGCATATCTGTCCTATAACTTTATAGGGGCCCTGCCAGGCGGCCTGGAGCTTGTCTGTTCGGACCGGCCTTAATACCATGACCTTTTGGCCTATCTGAAAGCTCCGGTGCCTAGCCCGTCGGTCATACCATACCCTCTGGCGCTGCTGGGCCGCCTGGAGGTTCTCTCGCACTGTCTGGGCTAATTCTTCCATGCGGTCCCTCAGCTCCAGGACATAAGGTACAACCGGGGTCCCCTCAATCTCTGTCTGCCCCTCCCAGTGATCCTTGATGAGATCTAAGGGCCCCCTCACCCGCCTCCCATAGAGAAGTTCGAAGGGTGAGAATCCGGTCGATTCCTGCGGCACCTCTCGGTAGGCAAAGAGAAGGTGTGGCAGGAATCGCTCCCAATCCTTGTATGCCCCCGTGAACGACTTCAACATTTGCTTTAGCGTTCCGTTGAAGCGCTCGCACAGGCCGTTAGTCTGGGGATGGTATGGGGAGCTAGTCAGGGATTTAACTCCACAGGTTTTCCATATCTCCTGGGTTACCTCGGCCGTGAATTGGGTACCTTGGTCGGACAGAACCTCCTTGGGAAAGCCTACTCGGGAAAATACTTTAACTAGGGCCTCTGCTACGGTCTCAGCCTGTATGTTAGAGAGAGCTACCGCTTTGGGGTAACGGGTGGCGTAGTCTACTATGGTGAGTATATACCGCTTGCCGGAACGGCTAGGTTGGGCCAGGGGCCCTATAATGTCCACGGCTACCCTTGTGAACGGTTCTTCAATAATGGGCATGGAAACTAGTTTAGCCTTTGGGTGGTCTCCCTTTTTACCTATACGTTGGCATACCTCACACGTTTGACAATACGCCCTGACGTCGTCGGACACCCCAGGCCAGAAGAAGTTCTGGGTTATCCGATACCCTGTCCTGCGTATTCCCAAATGGCCTGCCAAGGGTACGTCGTGCCCAATCCTCAATAACTCCTGCCGGTATTTCCGGGGAACTACCAGCTGGCGTTTTTGCTTAGGCCCTTGTGTATTACCCCGGGTCTCGGTGAGCCTGTACAAGCGGCCTTTCTCCCAGATAAATTGCTCCTTCTCTAACCCCCCTTGGCCCCTTCTGGCTTTCTCTCGATACTTTCTGAGGGAAGGGTCTCCGGTCACCTCCCGCCCAAAGTCCTCTGGAGTGTCCCAGGGTAGGGGTTCTACAGTCAAGGGTAGGTTGGGTTGGCTTACCTGGGTCTCAGTAGGAAGCGGATGGCTCTCGGCAGCGCGACTTTGTGCTCTGGTGGTTACTGCTTGGGCCTCCTGAGCGGGGGTAGAGGCGAACGCCGAAGTCAGGGGGCCAATGTCGTTGCCCAAGATGACTTCAGAAGGTAAGTCTTTCATGACGCCCACATGAACATTGCCAGCTCCCGCACCCCAGTCTAGGTGTACCTGTGCAGTAGGAATACGGTATACTGCCCCCCTTGCCACTCTCATAGCAATTGATTTCCCCGGTTTCTCTGATGCCTTAATAAGGTGTCTTTGTACCAACGTGATGGTTGCCCCACTGTCTCTTAATCCCCGGGCGGTTTTTCCGTTAACCATGACCAGCTGACAATGGTGTTTCCTGTTGTCCGTAATAACAGATTGTACCATGAGGGCTTCATAAAGGGTGCCCAATGGTTCTTCCTGACCCAATTCCTGGGGATCCCAAGCCGAGTCTACACAATGGGCTGCTGCTGGTGGGCGGTACCCAGGTCGAGACCAATTTGACCTGGTGTTGTTGTCCATGGGGCAATTCTGCTTGTAGTGACCCAGCTGTTTGCACCGGAAGCAGCGTTGTTCATTGTCCTCCTGGCGTGGATAGCGAGGGCTAGATGTCACCGGTCTGTTAGGAGGTTGGTATCTAGCGGCTGGTGGGTGTGAGGGCACCGTTGGTCGTGGAGGTTGTACCCGTGGTGTGACCGGGTTCGTCTTGCGAGTATCCGCATATTCATCCGCCAACTTAGCGGCCTCTGGTAGAGTCATGGGCCTGCGATCTCTCACCCAGTCTTTGACATCCGTCTGGATGTGATCGTAAAATTGTTCCAGGAGCATTAGTTGCAAAATGTCCTCTGTGGTGGTGGCCTGGCTGCTGTTGACCCAGTTAGAGGCCGACAGGTATAACTGGCATGCCCATTCCACGTAAGAGTCTTTCGTGGTTTTGCGTGAGTCCCTGAACTTTTGTTGGTAGGACTCTGGGGTTACTGCATAACGAGCCAGGAGCACTTCTTTAACCCTGGCGTAGCTATGGATCTCCTGCTCTGGCACGGTCTGGAAAGCATCAGTTTGCCTGACAATATTGAGACCCACTCTCCTCTATCTATTCAGTGGAGGTTACATTGTCGCTCAAAATCTGCCAGGTAATTATCAATGTCAGAGTCTTTTTCATCAAAAGCTTTAAAAGCGCTAAACGGAATCTTCCTTGTGTCTGCTGTACTGTACTCACTGTTTGGAGAATGTGCGGCTGCTTGTTGGACTGCTGCCAGTTTTAACTGTAGCTCTGCATCTCTTTTTTGTTTAGCCTCCTCCGCTAACAGGTTCATCACTTTCAGCACCACATCCGCCGTTGGGTTCGGACCGAACCATGCTAGCTTCTCTCTCATTGCCTTGTTGGCTGGTGATTCCTCCTCCTGAATCACTGGTGTCCCCATCTCTTGTACTGCTGGCGTTGCTGCAACCAAGTTCTCCTGGTCTAGCTCCATTAATTCTGCTATAATGACCCGCTTGGTTTTGTTGCTAGCAATCCTTCCACGGACTTCCAGTAGTTCTTTCAGTGTATTTCTTTTAAGCAGGGTGTACCAGCCTTCCATTCACTGTTCCCAGTGTCTGCTTGGAATCCTGGTGTAAAGGAAAGTAGAAGGGAAAATACCGCTGCTGCCAACCAGTTGTGACGGTAGTAGAAAATATCCCCGTCAAGCATTCCCTTCTTCTCATAATAGAAAATCACCCAATATTCCACGAGTAGGAATATCCCTGGAATCGCCGAATAATCCACACGAGTCAAAACTTAATGCTGGAACAAGACTGATTTACTGGTACACAGAACTCACAATTTATGCAGCATAAAACTCCTCCTGTGGGCCAGGCTAGATAATTGAGTTTTAGCAATACACACAGCTCAATTGTCCTAAAACTCCTCCTCTGGGCCAGGCTAGATAATTGAGTTTTCACAATACACACAGCTCAATTATCTGCTGGCCAGAACATTTACAATTTCAGAAAAGTACTTTCTATCCCACATACAAACATAATCTCAACATCCCTGTTCGGTACACGAATACATTCATTCTTGACATTTGGAATCGAACAATATAGACCTTAAAATAGCAGGGAGAGAATTAAACTGAAGCATATAGGCAATTGCATAAAAGTCCTTCACAGTAGCCTAAGCTGAAACAATCTAATAACAGTATGTTGGCTTTTTCAAGCCAACATAACTAGGAGGCGGAGGTCAAAGTGGAGTAGGAGGCTGAGGAGGCAGTGGACGTGGCAGTGTAGGTGGAAGCGGCGGTGGGGGAGGAGGAGGTAGCCAACACTGTTTTTGTTGTTTTTTATTTTTCATTTTTGGGTAATAGAAAAGAGAATGCAAAGAGAAAGTGCGCTGGAGTACAATGGCTCGGTGCGGCCGGTATACTTGTCTACTCAGCACAAGGTACAGACAATGGAATGGGTACAGACCTATGCCTGGTTCATTTTAATGAAAGTGAGCTTGTCCACATTGGCTGTGGACAGGCGGCTGCGCTTGTCTGTGATTCCCCCCCTCCCGCCTTGATAAACACACGTTCGGACAATACACTTGCTGCAGGGGAGACCAGCACCTCCAAGGCGTAAAGGGCAAGCTCAGGCCATGTGTTCAATTTGGAGACCCAGAAGTTGAATGGGGCAGAACCATCAGTCAGTACGTGTAGGCATGTGCACATGTACTGATCCACCATGTTGCTGAAATGCTGCCTCCTACTAAGACATTCCACATCAGCTGGTGGTGCTGGTTGTTGTGGCGTGCTGACAAAACTTTTCCACATTTCAGCCATGCTAACCCTCCCTTCTGAGGTGCTGGCGGTGCCCCAGTTGCATTGGCAACTTCTTCCCCCACCTCCTCCTGTGCCTTCGCCTTGTGCTTCCACTGAGCCCCCGCTGTCAGATGTGAATTCCATCAGCAGAGCGTCTACCAGCATGCGCTTGTACTCGCGTATCTTCCGATCACGCTTCAGTGACGGAATTAAGGACAGCGCGTTGTCCTTGTAACGGGGATCCAGCAGGGTGGCCACCCAGTAATCAGCACTGGTTAGAATGTGGGCAACTCGGCGGTCATTGCGCAGTGCAGCGTGCGCAGGGTACTACCCCAGGGCCCTTCCAAGGTGCACATCCCAGATTAGGAATGCCAGAGTGGTGTAATGGCCGATAATGTCTCTATAGGGTGGTGATAATTGTGTCAACGATGTCTCCTACCTGGGTACGGCTGGACTCCTGGCTTCTGGCTCACTTGCAATAAATTTGAGTGTAGTGTAATGATAGTAGGAGTAATAGAAGAATTTTGCAGCAGAAATGATGTCCAGAACTGAAGATAACTGGTATCCAAGCAGAATACAGCTTTGGTCTTTGGTCCCAGCAGGTTTTGGCAATGGTTGGCAGGAATAAATCTTCTGCACTATAAATCTGGAGCTTGCAGGATAAGACGTCTGCTTAGTAGCTCTGTAACTGTGGCAGGAATTTATCTTCTGCGCTTCTCTCTATCTTCTGCTTTGTGAGGACTGACTAGCTGAGAAGGAATATGGCTTCTCCTAGGTCTCTGGACTTTACTCACAGATAGGCTCTCAGGGAATGCTTTCGTCCTGGAACTCTGGAGGTTGTCTGCTTTCTTCTCATCCAGCTGAGGCTGAAGGTTCTCAGTCTGGGTAGGTGATCAATGTCTCAGCCGAGACAAGATCCTGGCTTTCTTCCCTATACAGGGGGACTCCTGAACTGTATCACACAGCCTTCCCCAACAGGGGTGGCTGGCACACTGACCCTAACTTCCTTCTCCACCCATGCTGAAGGATGTGGGAACAGTCCACACCTCCACAGAGGGGGAGCTAAGCTGGAATAATCCATTCCAGCCTAGATATACTAAATTAGGACTTGTACCTGGCCAATGCATTGCTGCCATCTGCTGGTAAACCTGGAAAATTACAAGGAACAATTGTATTTAACATGCTTTTAGATGCACATTTGTGAAGACATAATACAAATTACATCTGATGACAATGTAAAGGCTCTTAGCAGATAATAGCGGGGTAGAGGTGTGTAGTAACACAACTCTGGGGTGTTACACATGTTGGTGGAGTACTCAAAATGGCGCAACACGGCACACACATCCCGCATGGAGGTCCACCCGTTGGCGGTGAAGTGGTGGTGTTCCGCAGAGCGACTCACCCGTGCGTGCTGCAGCTGAAACTCCACTATCGCCTGCTGCGGCTTGCACAGTCTCTCCTTGTGGGTACGTCGCATATGAGGCGGTGAGCGGGAAGGCCGAAGTTACGCTTCAGCGCAGACAGGCGAGCAGCAGCAGGGTGAGAACGACCAAAAGTGCGCACAGACGGCCCGCACTTTCTGCAGCAGCTCTAACATATCGGGGTAATTTTTCAGGAACCTCTGCACCACCAAATTCAGCACATGCGCCAGGCAAAGGATGTGCATCAAAACGGCTAGGCCCAGAGCTGCTATGAGATTTCACCCGTTATCGTACACCACCAGGCTGGGCTTGAGGCTCAGTGGCACCAACCACTCATTGGTCTGTTGTTCCATGCTCATCCATAGCTCCTGCTCGGTGTGGGGCTTTCCCCCAAACAGATGAGTTTCAAAACAGCCTGCTGTCGTTTCCCCCTGGCTGTGCTGAAGTTGGTGGTGAAGGTGTTACGCTGACCAGATGAGAAGGCGGTAGAGGAGGAAGTGGAGTAGGAGGAGGAGGCAACAGGAGGCAACGAGAAATGCGCCAAACTGCTATCCGCCTCAGGCCCCACCGCCTCTGATTTTACCCAGTGTGCAGTTAGAGAGATATAACATCCCTGCCCGTGCTAACTGGTCCACGTATCAGTAGTTATGTGGACCTTGCCACAGATGGCGTTGCGCAGTGTATACCTGATTTTGTCCGCCACTTAGTTGTGCAGGGCAGGGATGGCTCGCCTGGAAAAGTAGTGGCGACTGTCCACCAGACAGAATGACAGCATTTCAAAGGCCAGGAATTTAGAAATGCTGGCATTCAGGACCAGGGATCATGGGTGGGTAGGGGGGTGTTTCCTCTTTCTCTCCAGTGTTTGGGGGATGGACAGCTGAACGCTTCCATGGGACAGTGTGGACATGCTGGGTGACGGTGGTGGAGGTGGTGGTGTTGCTGCCATATCCTCTGTTTGTGGGGTGGCAGGTGCCACTGTCACTCCAGAGGGGGAGGAAGAGGCCAAGACCGCAGCAGAAGAGGGAGCAAGAGGAGCCTGAGATCTTTTGTGGTTTTTCAGGTATGTACTCCACTGCAGCTTGTGCTTTGCATTTAGATTCCTGGTCATGCAGATGGTGCTCAGGTTTAGATCATTTATGCCTCGCTTCAGGCTCTGATTTCACAGTGTGCAAACCACTCGCGTCTTGTCGTCAACACATTGTCTGAAGAACTGCCACGCCAGGGAACTCCTTGGAGCTGGCTTTGGTGTGCTCAGTCCCTGGGTGCGGTGGGCAGTAGCATGTGTACTGGCTAGGGGATGGCCACTCTGCTTTTGCACCCTGCTCCCTCTTTTGCTGTGCTGGTGCCCCAGTGTGACCACCGCCTCTTCCTCCGAACTAGACAGGTCACTCGCATGACCTTGATTCCATGTGGGGTCTAGTATCTCATTATCCTCCACATCATCTTCCACCCACTCTTTACCCCTGCCCTCCTTGTCAGTCTGCATACTGCAGAAAGCCGCAGCAGTTGGCACCTGTGTTTCATCATCATCCGAGACGTGCTGCGGTGGTCCTCCCGCGTACTAATCCTGAAACATAAGTGGTTGGGCATCGGTGCACTCAATCTCTTTCACTTCTGGGGCAGGGCTATATGGATGGCCCTGGGAAACCCTGCTAGCAGAGTCATCAAAAAGCATAAGAGACTGCTCCATGACTTGGGGCTCAGACTGCTTGGCTGATTTTCAAGGGGGTGAGTTGAAGGACTGATGGACATGGGCTGCAGGTGCCAACTCTGATCTTTTAGCAGGAGACTGGGTGGGAGACAATGTGAAGGAACTGGAGGCACTGTCAGCCACCCAATCTACTATCGCCTGTACTTGTTCTGGCCTCACCATTTGTAGAGCCGCATTCGGCCCTACCAAATAACGCTGAAGGTTCTGTTGCCTACTCGCACTTGAGGAAGGTGTTTCACTTGTGCGTGTAGCTGTCACAGATCGACCACGTCCTCTCCCTGCAACAGGAGCTGCACCAGCAACACCACGACCGTGGCCACGTCCCTTATTTGACGCTCTCCTCATTCTTTGCGTTCACCCACCAAGCTAACAGATGGTTTATGTCAGGCGACAATGTAACCGCCAATAGTCAACAATTAAGTTCACTGAGAGTAAGGCAGTGCGGGTGTCATAAAGAGGAAAACTTTCTTGAGGTCCCACAACAGTGTGCCAGGCGAATTTTATACAATTACTTCACGGTCACAAAAAATGTTAATTTGTCAACCAACAATGTAACTTCAATATTGACTGGTTGTATTTGACTGTGACAAATGCAGCAAAGGCCCCAGATGTAGGGTCTTGCCCAAAATGGGTGTTTTTTTTAAAACCAGAATATAACAGCAGTATCTAACGCTTGGTAAGCACCCGACTGTATAAGGAGGGTGATTTGGGACTGATGGTCCCCCCTCCCCTTTCCCCCCTTAGGGCGTTTAGGGAGCTGGCCCCATTACATTAGTGCTTAAGAAGGTGGTTGTTTAGGGCCATTAAGGGTTAATGCACTGGGGAGCCTTCTTAGACAGGATGTGGGCGGTTCAGGGGATCCTGGAGATACATATACTCCCTCCCGATGCTGGCACTTCCTCTTGCCAGTGGAAGTAGATTGGTATGTACATACTCCTTTGCTCCGTCCACACCAGGAGTCCACAGGTGGTTCCCCCCTTTTGGCTGCTCCCTGGTGAGTTACATGAGGAGGGGAGGGTTAGCTGTGCTCTGTTAGAGCAGCCTGAGCTCTACCCTGCCATCCTCCTCCCCTGTGCCTGCTTCTAGGGCTTTGTGGAGCTGCTGCTGCAGTATGCATGCGGCTCCAGCGCTTCAGCGAAGGTCCGGCGGTCTGCTCGTCGTTCCTCCTAAACCCCCCCGACTCTTATTATTCCCCAGCTGCCCGCGTGTGTGCGCTGTGCGGGCCGTTTCTTTCGACCCATCCTGGAGATGTCTGTGGCGCTGCACTGTGGCTCCCCCCCCTTTCCCAGCTTCTGTTCCATGTCGTTAGGGCTAAGCATGTCGGGAGGGATTGTTAGTCTCCCCGGTAATGTAGGGCAATATGGGGTCCTCACCCCTCCCCCTGCTGCTTTGGACGGGCTCCTTTTGCTCTCATGGTGCTAGGTCGCTTTGCCTAGCCCCGCCCCCTTCCCCTGCAGCGTTTACCGGGCCCCGTACCGGGCACTGCTCGGCAGGCGAGTTTTTATATGTGGTGCTTTTTGTAGCTCCCCCCAGTCTCCTGTCCAGTATTCTAGATTAACCCCTTGTGCTTGCCATGTCTGATTGTGGTGCATCGGTGCCTATGGGCTTTTGAGGGGTATTCCTACTGTCTCGGCTTTGCGAGCAGAGCCTCTTCTGTACAATGAGACTCTCTGGGTCTTATTTGTAGTCCATTATGGCGACAGCCCCACCCCCCTTCCTCCCCTTCACGCAGGCGCGTTTTTTTCTTCCCTTAGGTTGCCAGGAGGCAAGGCCGTAGTGGATTCCGCATGCGCCAGTCCCGTCGCTGTTCCTGGGTTTCCTGGAGAAATGGGCACTCCAGATCCTCAGGTGGCGCTTACCATCGTCTTTAGGACGGAATGTCAGGCGCATCGGAGGAGTCTGGTTATACAAACACAGTACGAGGCTGTTGCCTGACAGTCACTCCAGGGCTCGGCCTGGTCGCTGCAGCCCGTACCCGCTCCTTTGGAGGTGCCGTCCCTCTCTGTGACTGGTGAGTACTGCGGGGAGGGTGGTTCTTGTGCGGATTTAGAATCACTGGTAGTGACGTTGTCCCTGCTTAATAGCAAAATAAATAAATTAAAAAAAAGAGATAAACAACGATCTCGATGGTTTCAGTGGCCCAGTGGCTTCAGGGTGGGTTTACAGAGCCTGTAGGTTACCCACACATATTTTTCCTGGAGATTGGGCAACTCAGGTGCAGCCCTGAGCAACGGGATATCATTAGCATATATATAGAGGTTTTCTCTGTTTATACGTTCAGTAAAAAAAAAATATTATAACCAAATTAATATATTATAGGGTTCTTGGGTTCATAACCCCTATCAGTCTTTAAAAAAATAAAATAAAATTACATTTCATTAAAATGAACAAATAAATGGATAACAAAGGGATTATAAAAAAATAAAATAAAATGGAACTGAGTATATACACTCACCTAAAGAATTATTAGGAACACCTGTTCTATTTCTCATTAATGCAATTATCTAGTCAACCAATCATTATTCTATTTATCGCTAATAATATGCGATTTAATTATTCGCGTATTGCGACGAATATTTGCTATATTGCTATACTGTATATATGTATCAAAAAAATAAATAAAATTAATTTAAATAAAACGTGATTAAAAGGAATAAAATGATACTAATAATAAATAATTTAACAAAGTAATTTTATAGGTGATAAAAAATAAAAATTGGAATATATATATTACAATAAATGTTAAAAATAAAAATAAATATAAAAACACATATATAAGTAAATACACAGGTTTGATCTATATATAAATTAATTACGTATGTTGATATCCTCCTGCGTGAGAAGCCTTGCTTCTATCCTGTGTCTTGTTTATTGGCTGGCTTTTTGTGCGGATGTTTTTCGGTATAGACCAGTCCCGCCGGGTGTTCGCCCAATTTCCCTTTCAGCTTATATACAGCTCTCATAGCTGTGTGGGTAAATGCCAACCCGTTTGGGGTTTATAAAAAAAAATAAAAACATTCTGCCCTGCCGTCCCCTTCGGCCTTCTGTTCTGGCTGATTGATAATTTCTCCAGGCTGTTTGTCTTTTCATTGTATATGCATGGCATAGTCTGCAGCTGTAGGCCTGTGATTTCGCAGCTTGCTTTCCTGCAGTGTTCTTGGGTTGGGAATCTCTCACCCAATATGAATACATAAATGAATGACTGTATGTAATGAATAATAAAAAATAAAAAAATTATAATAATTATTATTTTGGTTGTTATTTCAGTTGGGGTAAGGAATATTAGTACTCTTGAGTTGGGGGTCTGTCATTCATGGTGATTCGGTAAAATATTGGGCGGGTACCTCCCCTCCGCCTGGGTTGGTTTGGTAGGTAATGTTCGTTGATATTCGTTTTATCTTCACATATGGTGGGCTCTAATTTTACATTAGGATGGTTTCCTCTTTGATTTTGTGGTGTTCCTTTATGTATAAAAAAAATAAAAAATAAATTCTACATGTCCATGAAGCTATATATTAATAGTAATGGTATATGTATATAACAGTGTTTTATTAGTGATATCTATTTTGGACCTAATTTTATGATCCTCTTTGTCGGTTTAGTTTTGGGCTAATGGTTTTTTCTTTTAGGTCCTGGGCTTTCAGCGTGTTGATGGTGACCTTTCATATATCTCCATTGCAGCAAGGATCGCATGCTCGGGGGGCACTCCTGGTTTTCGAGAGGTGAAGTCTTTGGACAGGGATCAAGGAATTCAGGTGGTCACAACTTCTTCCGGAACTGGTTGATATAGCTTTGCACCCGGGGTGCAATTATGCTGCTGCCCCTTTGTCATCCGGGAGCTCAGGACCTTATGTGTCCTGACATTCTAGTTTGGGGGGGTTGGTGTCATTTCCTGAGTTGGTCGTTTTGGTCATACGGGGGAAGGGTTAGTTATACTATACGATGGTTTAGTACAATGGGTGGTAGTCTGGTGCCGTTATCGGGAAGATGCAGCGATATAGTGTACTGGTTACAGTTTTCTGAATCAACAACCCCTATCTAATTGGTTATAACCTGTATTATTATAGTTCATACACGCCCCGCTGGAAGTCTGTTTGTGGACTTATCATCTCCACCTCTGCAGTCAGAGAGTTCCTTAGTTAGCTCACTGTTCTTACAGTTAAGAATCCTCCTCTATGTTTTTTTATAAACCTTCTTTCCTCCAGATAAGAGGAGGTTTCATGGTTAGTCATTGTCCTGGGGATAAATAGATGGGGGAGTTGTCTTTGGATGGTTCTTTGTTATTATTGGCAATAAAAGTAAAAAACAAAAAAAAAAACATAGTTATTTTACCTCCCTTTAGTCAATTTTTCTAAAGTGAATAACCTTAATTTTGATAATCTTTCAGGGTACTGTAGTTGCCCCATTCAGTTATCTCTTTAGTTGCCCTCTTCTGAACCCTCTCCAGCCCTGCTATGTCGGCCTTGTTCACAAGGGCACAGAACTGTACACAGTCCTCCATTTGTGGTCTGATGTGTAAGGTGGTAGGGCTATGTTCTCATCACGGGCATCTAGGCCTCCCGTTTGTCATGTGACCCATTATCTTATTGGCTTTGGTTTGATAAGGGGAACCGTTGGCATCTTCCGCTTGGATGTTAGTTGGGGTAATTCTTTTCGGCTTGTTGTAAGGGTTTCAACAGACTCTGCTCTGCTGGGTGGTGGTCGGAGCCCCGTTTGGAGAACGGGTCTCCTTCGTGGCGGCATTTGAGTTTAGCAGAGATATGGTGGTGGCATATGGTGTACTTGCGCGCTGGGAGTCCAGCGGTTGGCACATCGCTCTGATGATTACGGTTTAACTTGCCCGCTGGGAGTCCGGCGTTTGGCATATCACTCCGATATTTGGTTTATTAAGGTTTGCCGCTTTAATAAAGAAGCTGTGGCCGATCACCACCCAGCAATAAAAGTGATACAGTTGTCAGTGTTTTTTGTTATGGGTCAAGGTTGGGTAAAGGGGCCAGAGGTGAGTAAATTGTGGTCCCCTTCCCCTTCTTCCCTAGATACCAGCAGTCTGTATTTGACTGTCACAAATGCAGCAAAGGCCCCAGATGTAGGGTCTTGCCCAAAATGGGTGTTTTTAAAAAAAACTGAATATGACAGCAGTATTTAACGCTAGTATTTGACTGTGACAAATGCAGCAAAGGCCCCAGATGTAGGGTCTTGCAAAAAATTTGTTTTTTTTTAAACAAAGAATACAACTGCAGTATTTAAACTTTGTATTTGACTGTCACAAATGCAACAAAGGCCACAAATGTATTATCTTGCCCAAAATGGGTGTTTTTTTAATACCAGAATATAACAACGGTATATCACGCCTGTTTTGGACTGTCAGAAATGCAGCAAAGGCCGCAAATGTATTATCTTGCATAAAAAGGAGTGTTTTTTTTAAAACCCAGAATATAATTGCAGTATTTCAAGCTTGTATTTCACTGTGAAAAATGCAGCAAAGGCCCCAGATGTAGGGTCTTGCAAAAAAATTGTTTTTTTTTAAACAAAGAATACAACTGCAGTATTTAAACTTTGTATTTGACTGTCACAAATGCAACAAAGGCCACAAATGTATTATCTTGCCCAAAATGGGTGTTTTTTTAATACCAGAATATAACAGCGGTATATCACGCCTGTTTTGGACTGTCAGAAATGCAGCAAAGGCCGCAAATGTATTATCTTGCATAAAAAGGAGTGTTTTTTTTAAAACCCAGAATATAATTGCAGTATTTCAAGCTTGTATTTCACTGTGAAAAATGCAGCAAAGGCCCCAGATGTAGGGGTGTAGCTAAAAGCTCATTGGCCCTGGTGCAAGAGTTCAGCTTGGGCCCCCCTTTCCTCAAACCTTCGTGCTGCATGAGGCAAAAATTGAAACTAACTTAACCTAACCCCTTCTGTCCAGCCAGAGGTGTAACTTGCATACACTTTCTATAATACCAGTGTCTTCTTATGTGGCACAAGGGTCTTTGGGCCCCTCAGGCTCCTGGGCCCGGTAGCGACTGCTACCTCTGCACCGCCCCTAGTCTTGCAAAAAATGTGTGTTTTGTTTAAAACACAGACTATAACAGCAGTATTTCAAGCTTGTATTTCACTGTGACAAATGCAAAAGGCCCCAGATGTAGGGTATTGCAAAAAAATTGTGTTTTTCTAAAACCCAGAATATAATTACAGTATTTCAAGCATGTAGTTCACTGTGCTAAATGCAGCAAAGGCCCCAGATGTAGGGTCTTGCCCAAAATGGGTGTTTTCTTAAAACCAGAATATAACAGCAGTATCTAATGCTTGTATTTGACTGTCACAAATGCAGCAAAGGCCTCAGATGTAGGGTCTTGCCCAAAATGGGTGTTTTTTTAAAGCCAGAATATAACAGCAGTATTTAACGCTAGTATTTTACTGTGACAAATGCAGCAAAGGCCCTAGATGTAGGGTCTTGCAAAAAATTGGTGTTTTTTTAAACCAAGAATACAACTGCAGTATTTAAACTTTGTATTTGACTGTCACAAATGCAACAAAGGCCACAAATGTATTATCTTGCCCAAAATGGGTGTTTTTTTTTATACCAGAATATAACAGCGGT
This sequence comes from Bufo bufo, assembly GCF_905171765.1. NCBI lineage: Eukaryota > Metazoa > Chordata > Amphibia > Anura > Bufonidae > Bufo > Bufo bufo. The sequence goes on along the minus strand of NC_053392.1, from coordinate 527,766,013 downwards.
ATATCATGCTTGTATTGGACTGTCAGAAATGCAGCAAAGGCCCCAGATGTAGGGTCTTGCAAAAATTGGGTGTTTTTTTAAAACCAGAATATAACAGCAGTATCTAGCGCTAGTATTTGACTGTGACAAATGCAGCAAAGGCCCCAGATGTAGGGTACTGCAAAAAATGGGTGTTTTTTTAAAAAACCCAGAATATAATTACAGTATTTCAAGCTTGTATTTCACTGTGACAAATGCAGCAAAGGCCCCAGATATAGGGTCTTGTCCAAAATGGGTGTTTTTTTTTAAACCAGAATATAACAGCAGTATCTAGCGCTAGTATTTGACTGTGACAAATGCAGCAACGGCCCCAGATGTAGGGTACTGCAAAAAATGGGTGTTTTTTTAAAACCCAGAATATAATTACAGTATTTCAAGCTTGTATTTCACTGTGACAAATGCAGCAAAGGCACCAGATGTAGGGTATTGCAAACAATTTGTGTTTTTTTAAACCAAGAATATAACTGCAGTATTTAAACTTTGTATTTGACTGTCACAAATGCAACAAAGGCCACAAATATATTATCTTGACCAAAATGGGAGTTTTTTTAATATCAGAATATAACAGCGGTATATCACGCTTGTTTTGGATTTTCAGAAATGCAGCAAAGGCCGCAAATGTATTATCTTGCAAAAAATTAGTGTTTTTTTTAAAACCCAGAATATAATTGCAGTATTTCAAGCTTGTATTTCACTGTGAAAAATGCAGCAAAGGCCGCAGATGTAGGGGTGTAGCTAAAAGCTCATGGGCCCTGGTGCAAGAGTTTAGCTTGGGCCCCCCTTTCCTCAAACCTTCGTGCTACATGAGGCAAAAATTGAAACTAACTTAACCTAACCCCTTCTGTCCAGCCAGAGGTGTAACTTGCATACACTTTCTATAATACCAGTGTCTTCTTATGTGGCACAAGGGTCTTTGGGCCCCTCAGGCTCCTGGGCCCGGTAGCGACTGCTACCTCTGCACCGCCCCTAGTCTTGCAAAAAATGGGTGTTTTGTTTAAAACCCAGACTATAACAGCAGTATTTCAAGCTTGTATTTCACTGTGACAAATGCAAAAGGCCCCAGATGTAGGGTATTGCAAAAAATTGTGTTTTTTTAAAACCCAGAATATAATTACAGTATTTCAAGCATGTAGTTCACTGTGCTAAATGCAGCAAAGGCCCCAGATGTAGGGTCTTGCCCAAAATGGGTGTTTTTTTAAAACCAGAATATAACAGCAGTATTTAACGCTGGTATTTTACTTCGACAAATGCAGCAAAGGCCCTAGATGTAGGGTCTTGCAAAAAATTGGTGTTTTTTTAAACCTAGAATACAACTGCAGTATTTAAACTTTGTATTTGACTGTCACAAATGCAACAAAGGCCACAAATGTATTATCTTGCCCAAAATTGGTGTTTTTTTTAATACCAGAATATAACAGCGGTATATCATGCTTGTATTTGACTGTCAGAAATGCAGCAAAGGCCCCAGATGTAGGGTCTTGCAAAAAATGGGTGTTTTTTTAAAACCAGAATATAACAGCAGTATCTAGCGCTAGTATTTGACTGTGACAAATGCAGCAAAGGCCCCAGATGTAGGGTACTGCAAAAAATTGGTGTTTTTTTTTAAACCAGAATATAACAGCAGTATCTAGCGCTAGTATTTGACTGTGACAAATGCAGCAACGGCCCCAGATGTAGGGTACTGCAAAAAATGGGTGTTTTTTTAAAACCCAGAATATAATTACAGTATTTTAAGCTTGTATTTCACTGTGACAAATGCAGCAAAGGCCCCAGATGTAGGGTCTTGCCCAAAATGGGTGTTTTTCTAAAACTAGAATATAACAGTAGTATCTAACGCTAGTATTTGACTGTGACAAATGCAGCAAAGGCCCTAGATGTAGGGTCTTCCAAAAAATTTGTGTTTTTTTAAACCCAGAATATAATTACAGTATTCCAAGCTTGTATTTCACTGTGACAAATGCAGCAAAGGCACCAGATGTAGGGTATTGCAAAAAAATTGTGTTTTTTTTAAACCAAGAATATAACTGCAGTATTTAAACTTTGTATTTGACTGTCACAAATGCAACAAAGGCCACAAATATATTATCTTGACCAAAATGGGTGTTTTTTAATACCAGAATATAACAGCAGTATATCACGCTTGTTTTGGACTGTCAGAAATGCAGCAAAGGCCGCAAATGTATTATCTTGCCCAAAATGGGTGTTTTTTTTTAATACTAGAATATAACAGCACTATCTAACGCTTGTATTTGACTGTGACAAATGCAGCAAAGGCCCCAGATGTAGGGTCTTGAAAAAAATGGGTGTTTTCTTAAAACCAGAATATAATTGCAGTATTTCAAGCTTGTATTTCACTGTGACAAATGCAGCAAAGGCCCCAGATGTAGGGTCTTGCAAAAAATGGGTGTTTTTTTTAACCCTAAATATAACTGCAGTATTCAAACCTTGTATTTGACTGTCACAAATGCAAATATGCTTTGCTGGTGCACTGAACTTGCATATAATGGCCGCCGACGCCCATCTAACTAACAGACAGATAAAAGTTATTTTTCTGTGTCACTGGGCTCAGAGCAGGGTAAGAAAATTGTGCACTGCACCCACAAAACAAAATCGCTGTAGATCGCTGAGTTAACAAGGACTTCTGATAACTGATTCTTTCCTATTCTCTCCCACACAGCAGCAGCATCCTATCCCTACACTAATAAGAGCAGAGTGACGTGCAGTGCTACGTGACTTCAGCTTATATAGAGGCTGGGTCACATGCTGCACTGGCCAATCACAGCCGTGCCATTAGTAGGCATGGCTGTGATGGCTTCTAAGGGCACAAGAGTTAAACGCTTGTTGATTGGCTGCTCTGCAGCCTTTCAAATAGCACCATTAACTCGCTGAACACTGAACCCGAACTTTTAATGAAAAGTTTGGGTTCCGGTCCGGGGTCCAAAAATTTTAAAGTTCGGTACGAACTCGAATTTACAGTTATGTTTCGCTCAACCCTCCTTTATAGCGTTATGAGAAGGGTCAAAGGACCTAGAAAGTGCGTTAGCTCTGAAGATTTTCCGAGCAGTAAGGTATATGAGAATGAAGTTCAAACAAGAAGAAGAGCGTCCAACCACTTGGTGAGCATTCAGTCTGCAGGCTGATTGTAGATATTCCCGATTTTTGTTGTCTGCATAAATCAGGGCTTTCATGGCCCTAGATCAAAAAGGATGTTATCATTAACTCTATTGCTATTTACTTTGAATATGGGAAGATGTACTTTGTGTGTGTGCTGGCGGAAGGATGTGTCCACCCCTGGTCCAGACAGCACCCAACTTGTAGTAAATCATATATTTTAATAATCTTTTAATAATAATCACCAGTGCCTGGTTAAAACCGTCCCCCCCCCCCCCAAAAAAAATTACACCATTTCTTACTTATGAAAAATAATCACGTACCGTGTTTGCTTTAGACCTGACTTCAAACATATACAGTACAGACCAAAAGTTTGGACACACCTTCTCATTCAAAGAGTTTTCTTTATTTTCATGACTATGAAAATTGTAGATTCACACTGAAGGCATCAAAACTATGAATTAACACATGTGGAATTATATACATAACAAACAAGTGTGAAACAACTGAAAATATGTCATATTCTAGGTTCTTCAAAGTAGCCACCTTTTGCTTTGATTACTGCTTTGCACACTCTTGGCATTCTCTTGATGAGCTTCAAGAGGTAGTCCCCTGAAATGGTTTTCACTTCACAGGTGTGCCCTGTCAGGTTTAATAAGTGGGATTTCTTGCCTTATAAATGGGGTTGGGACCATCAGTTGCGTTGAGGAGAAGTCAGGTGGATACACAGCTGAGAGTCCTACTGAATAGACTGTTAGAATTTGTATTATGGCAAGAAAAAAGCAGCTAAGTAAAGAAAAACGAGTGGCCATCATTACTTTAAGAAATGGTCAGTCAGTCAGCCGAAAAATTGGGAAAACTTTGAAAGTAAGGGCTATTTGACCATGAAGGAGAGTGATGGGGTGCTGCGCCAGATTACCTGGCCTCCACAGTCACCGGACCTGAACCCAATCGAGATGGTTTGGGGTGAGCTGGACCGCAGAGTGAAGGCAAAAGGGCCAACAAGTGCTAAGCATCTCTGGAAACTCCTTCAAGACTGTTGGAAGACCATTTCAGGGGACTACCTCTTGAAGCTCATCAAGAGAATGCCAAGAGTGTGCAAAGCAGTAATCAAAGCAAAAGGTGGCTACTTTGAAGAACCTAGAATATGACATATTTTCAGTTGTTTCACACTTGTTTGTTATTTATATAATTCCACATGTGTTAATTCATAGTTTTGATGCCTTCATAGTCATGAAAATAAAGAAAACTCTTTGAATGAGAAGGTGTGTCCAAACTTTTGGTCTGTACTGTATAAATGGCAGTACAATTTATTATTATAGTCTCTTCAAATATTTTCTTTAGGGACATAAACTTTCACATAGTCTGCATGTCAATGTGTCTTTATACATTACAAGCAGAAGAAGCTAAAAAAAAAAGTAAAAAATAAATACACTTATTGAATCATCCAATGGAAATTATTCTATTCTGGTATATCTGTTTCTTGGAAAACTAGGTGAAATCAATATACTGACTTAGGCTACTTTCACACTGGTGTTTTGGCTTTCCGTTTTTGAGATTCGTTCAGGGTTCTCACAAGCGGTCCAAAACGGATCAGTTTTGCACTAATGCATTCTGAATGGAAAAGGATCCACTCAGTATGCATCAGTTTGCCTCTGTTCCGTCTCCATTTCGTTTTGGAGGCGGACACCCAAACGCTGCTTGCAGCGTTTTGGTGTCCGTCTGACAAAACTGAGTAAAACGGATCTGTTCTGACACATAATGTAAATCAATTGGGACGGATCCGTTTTCTATGACAAAATAGAAAACGGATCCGTCCTCCATTGACTTTCAATGGTGTTCAAGACGGATGCGTCTTGGCTATGTTAAAGATAAAACAAACGGATCCGTTCAGAATGGATACGTCTGTGCAGATCCATGACGGATCCGCACCAAACGCGAATGTGAAAGTAGCCTTAAGAAAATGTCCCAAAATATTCCTCAAGCAGGACATAGTCAATCTACCTGGTTATTAGTGTTGATCAAGCACTAATGTGCTCGGGTGCTCTAGCTGATAACACCGGGATGCTCGGGTGTTCTACTGAGCACCCGAGTATAATGGAGGTCAATGGTAGAACCCAAGCATTAAACCAGGCACCCCCTGCTCTGAAGAGGAGAGGGTGTCTGGTTTACAGAAAAAGGTAAAAAATGTATGGAAACACCACCAAAATGGTTTGGAAGCAGCATGGGAATGACATTACATACAATAGACAACCAGACAAAGGCTATATGTCAAAAGCCGGGTATGCGCAAGCCAACAATCTATCCATGAGACGAATACAGTCAGCACACCTTACAATGGCAGTCTTCTGTACTATAAAACATTCAAAACCAGCTCTCATCTGACTGAGAGCCAGTAAGCCTCAAAGTTGCTTCATATCTGTTGGATGGCTTGGGTGGATCTGCGCACCCAGATCATTATCATTAGGGTGACAAAAAGTTTTCTGATTGTCCTAACATTATATTCAATAACTTTTCTATACAGTTTTGTCATATAAATTAATTTGCATAAACATGGGCATATGGGAAAGACATTCAAATAAGCAGAATCTGCCTTGTTTTTAAGCTGAAAAAACATTTGCATGGAAAATTTGCAATAAAAATTCACGTTCACGATTACAATATTCGCGATTACAATATTCACGATCTACTAAACTCATGAACAGTGCCATCTATTGGATTCATAATGTTGTCATAAGACTATGAAACCAATAACATATAAAGCATCATCAATACTTACATAAAGACGCACTACATATCATGAGACTACACAACAATAAATCCACATGAACTCCAAAATGAGACACTGTACACCTCCAGGAATATCTATAATAAAAAGAAAACTTTAAACCACATCACCTGTATAGAAGGGGGGAAGGGAAATGTTTATAGGTGTTTTATCTTTGTTTACACTGCGCATATCTGTAAAAAAGGAATATGACTAGGGATGAGCGAACCCGAACTGTATAGTTCGGGTTCGTACCGAATTTTGGGGTGTCCGTGACACGGACCCGAACCCGAACATTTTCGTAAAAGTCTGTGTTCGGGTTCGGTGTTCGGCGCTTTCTTGGCGCTTTTTGAAAGGCGGCAAAGCAGCCAATCAACAAGCGTCATACTACTTGGCCCAAGAGGCCATCACAGCCATGCCTACTATTGGCATGGCTGTGATTGGCCAGTGCACCATGTGACCCAGCCTCTATTTAAGCTGGAGTCACGTAGCGCCGCACGTCACTCTGCTATGATCAGTATAGGGAGAGGTTGCAGCTGCGACGTTAGGGCGAGATTAGGCAGATTAACTCCTCCAAAAGACTTGATTCTGTGATCGATCTGCAGCTGTGGATCATTGAAGTGCTATTATTGACTTGCTCACTTTTTTGAGGCTGCCCAGAGCGTTTTTAGATCACTTTTTTTCTGGGGTGATCGGCGGCCATTTTGTGACTTGTGGTGCGCCAGCACGAGCTATCACCAAGTGTATTTAACCATCGATAGTGTGGTTATTTTGTGCTATATCCTACATCAGCTGCAGGCTAAGCCTGTGTCACCCAAGTGCATTTAACCATCAACAGTCTGATTATTTTTTGGCCATATACTACATCAGCTGCAGGCTGAGCCTGTGTCACCCAAGTGCATTTAACCATCAACAGTGTGGTTATTTTTTGGCCATATATTACATCAGGGGCAAGTTGAGCCAGTCACCCAGCGCCTAAAAAATAGACCTGACATTTCTATTCAACCAAATCTGCACAGTTTTAGCTGGTCAAGTTATTTGTAGTGACCGTAAAAGCAGACTTTTTGTTCTGGGTTGAAAAAGCATTCCCAAATTTGCCATTCTGAAAATAACTAGTTTGTGGTATTTGAGGCCTACTTGAAATCTATCCCAAAAAGAAAATCTTACATTGAAGGTATTGATAGTGTGATTCAGAAAAACCTAAGACACACGCTAGCGTGCTGATAGAAGTGTCATTCTGTGATTAAACCTATAACTGTCACACAGCGCAAAAAAAAAACAGGTCTCACATCTCTATTCAACCAAATCTGCACAGTTTTAGCTGGTCAAGTTATTTGTAGGGACCGTAAAAGCAGACTTTTTGTTCTGGGTTGAAAAAGCATTCCCAAATTTGCCATTCTGAAAATAACTAGTTTGTGGTATTTGAGGCCTACTTGAAATCTATCCCAAAAAGAAAATCTTACATTAAAGGTATTGATAGTGTGATTCAGAAAAACCTAAGACACACGCTAGCGTGCTGATAGAAGTGTCATTCTGTGATTAAACCTATAACTGTCACACAGCGCAAAAACAAAACAGGTCTCACATCTCTATTCAACCAAATCTGCACAGTTTTAGCTGGTCAAGTGTTTTGTAGTGACCGTAAAAGCAGACTTTTTGTTCTGGGTTGAAAAAGCATTCCCAAATTTGCCATTCTGAAAATAACTAGTTTGTGGTATTTGAGGCCTACTTGAAATCTATCCCAAAAAGAAAATCTTACATTGAAGGTATTGATAGTGTGATTCAGAAAAACCTAAGACACACGCTAGCGTGCTGATAGAAGTGTCATTCTGTGATTAAACCTATAACTGTCACACAGCACAAAAAAAAAACAGGTCTCACATCTCTATTCAACCAAATCTGCACAGTTTTAGCTGGTCAAGTTATTTGTAGTGACCGTAAAAGCAGACTTTTTGTTCTAGGTTGAAAAAGCATTCCCAAATTTGCCATTCTGAAAATAACTAGTTTGTGGTATTTGAGGCCTACTTGAAATCTATCCCAAAAAGAAAATCTTACATTGAAGGTATTGATAGTGTGATTCAGAAAAACCTAAGACACACGCTAGCGTGCTGATAGAAGTGTCATTCTGTGATTAAACCTATAACTGTCACACAGCGCAAAAAAAAAACAGGTCTCACATCTCTATTCAAACAAATCTGCACAGTTTTAGCTGGTCAAGTTATTTGTAGTGACCGTAAAAGCAGACTTTTTGTTCTGGGTTGAAAAAGCATTCCCAAATTTGCCATTCTGAAAATAACTAGTTTGTGGTATTTGAGGCCTACTTGAAATCTATCCCAAAAAGAAAATCTTACATTGAAGGTATTGATAGTGTCATTCAGAAAAACCTAAGACACACGCTAGCGTGCTGATAGAAGTGTCATTCTGTGATTAAACCTATAACTGTCACACAGCGCAAAAAAAAAAACAGGTCTCACATCTCTATTCAACCAAATCTGCACAGTTTTAGCTGGTCAAGTTATTTGTAGTGACCGTAAAAGCAGACTTTTTGTTCTGGGTTGAAAAAGCATTCCCAAATTTGCCATTCTCAAAATTGTTGTGAACGGGAACAATGAGGAAAACATCTAATAAGGGACGCGGACGTGGACATGGTCGTGGTGGTGTTAGTGTACCCTCTGGTGCTGGGAGAGGACGTGGCCGTTCTGCCACAGCCACACGTCCTAGTGAACCAACTACCTCAGGTCCCAGTAGCCAGCAGAATTTACAGCGATATTTGGTGGGGCCCAATGCCGTTCTAAGGATGGTAAGGCCTGAGCAGGTGCAGGCATTAGTCAATTGGGTGGCCGACAGTGGATCCAGCACGTTCACATTATCTCCCACCCAGTCTTCTGCAGAAAGCGCACAGATGGCGCATGAAAACCAAGCCCATCGGTCTGTCACATCACCCCCATGCATATTAGGGAAACTGTCTGAGCCTCAAGTTATGCAGCAGTCTCTTATGCTGTTTGAAGACTCTGCTGCCAGGGTTTCCCAAGGGCATCCACCTAGCCCTTCCCCAGGGGTGGAAGAGATAGAATGCACTAACGCACAACCACTTATTTTTCCTGATGATGAGGACATGGGAATACCACCTCAGCACGTCTCTGATGATGACGAAACACAGGTGCCAACTGCTGCGTCTTTCTGCAGTGTGCAGACTGAACAGGAGGTCAGGGGTCAAGACTGGGTGGAAGACGATGCAGGGGACGATGAGGTCCTAGACCCCACATGGAATGAAGGTCGTGCCACTGACTTTCACAGTTCGGAGGAAGAGGCAGTGGTGAGACCGAGCCAACAGCGTAGCAAAAGAGGGAGCAGTGGGCAAAATCAGAACACCCGCCGCCAAGAGACTTCGCCTGCTACTGACCGCTGCCATCTGGGACCGAGCACCCCAAAGGCAGCTTCAAGGAGTTCCCTGGCATGGCACTTCTTCAAACAATGTGCTGACGACAAGACCCGAGTGGTTTGCACGCTGTGCCATCAGAGCCTGAAGCGAGGCATTAACGTTCTGAACCTTAGCACAACCTGCATGACCAGGCACCTGCATGCAAAGCATGAACTGCAGTGGAGTAAACACCTTAAAAACAAGGAAGTCACTCAGGCTCCCCCTGCTGCCTCTTCTGCTGCTGCCGCCTCAGCCTCTTCTGCTGCTGCCTCGGCCTCTTCTGCTGCTGCTGCCGCCACCTCTGCCTCTTCCTCTGCCTCTGGAGGAACGTTGGCACCTGCCGCCCAGCAAACATGGGATGTACCACCAACACCACCACCTGCGTCACCAAGCATCTCAACCATATCACACGGCAGCGTTCAGCTTTCCATCTCACAAACATTTGAGAGAAAGCGTAAATTCCCACCTCGCCACCCTCGATCCCTGGCCCTGAATGCCAGCATTTCTAAACTACTGGCCTATGAAATGCTGTCATTTAGGCTGGTGGACACACACAGCTTCAAACAGCTCATGTCACTTGCTGTCCCACAGTATGTTGTTCCCAGCCGCCACTACTTCTCCAAGAGAGCCGTGCCTTCCCTGCACAACCAAGTGTCCGATAAAATCAAATGTGCACTGCGCAACGCCATACGTGGACCAGTAAGCACGGCCAGGGACGCTATATCTCCCTAACTGCACACTGGGTAAATGTAGTGGCGGCTGGGCCCCAGGCGGAGAGCTGTTTGGCGCACGTCCTTCCGCCGCCAAGGATCGCAGGGCAACATTCTTTGCCTCCTGTCTCCTCCTCCCTGTCTCCTCCTCCTCCTACTCAGCTTCCTCCTCCTCTTCTTCCACCTGCTCATCCAGTCAGCCACACACCTTCACCACCAACTTCAGCACAGCCCGGGTTAAACGTCAGCAGGCCATTCTGAAACTCATATGTTTGGGGGACAGGCCCCACACCGCACAGGAGTTGTGGCGGGGTATAGAACAACAGACCGATGAGTGGTTGCTGCCGGTGAGCCTCAAGCCCGGCCTGGTGGTGTGCGATAATGGGCGAAATCTCGTTGCAGCTCTGGGACTAGCCGGTTTGACGCACATCCCTTGCCTGGCGCATGTGCTGAATTTGGTGGTGCAGAAGTTCATTCGCAACTACCCCGACATGTCAGAGCTGCTGCATAAAGTGCGGGCCGTCTGTTCGCGCTTCCGGCGTTCACACCCTGCCGCTGCTCGCCTGTCTGCGCTACAGCGTAACTTCGGCCTTCCCGCTCACCGCCTCATATGCGACGTACCCACCAGGTGGAACTCCACCTTGCATATGCTGGACAGACTGTGCGAGCAGCAGCAGGCCATAATGGAGTTTCAGCTGCAGCACGCACGGGTCAGTCGCACTGCGGATCAGACCCACTTCACCACCAATGACTGGGCCTCCATGCGAGACCTGTGTGCCCTGTTGCGCTGTTTCGAGTACTCCACCAACATGGCCAGTGGCGATGACGCCGTTATCAGCGTTACAATACCACTTCTATGTCTCCTTGAGAAAACACTTAGGGCGATGATGGAAGAGGAGGTGGCCCAGGAGGAAGAGGAGGAAGAGGGGTCATTTTTAGCACTTTCAGGCCAGTCTCTTCAAAGTGACTCAGAGGGAGGTTTTTTGCAACACCAGAGGCCAGGTACAAATGTGGCCAGACAGGGCCCACTACTGGAGGACGAGGAGGACGAGGATGAGGAGGAGGTGGAGGAGGATGAGGATGAAGCATGTTCACAGCGGGGTGGCACCCAAAGCAGCTCGGGCCCATCACTGGTGCGTGGCTGGGGGGAAACACAGGACGATGACGATACGCCTCCCACAGAGGACAGCTTGTCCTTAGCTCTGGGCAGCCTGGCACACATGAGCGACTACATGCTGCAGTGCCTGCGCAACGACAGCAGAGTTGCCTACATTTTAACGTGTGCGGACTACTGGGTTGCCACCTTGCTGGATCCCCGGTACAAAGACAAATGTGCCCACCTTACTTCCTACACTGGAGCGTGATAGGAAGATGCGCGAGTACAAACGCACGTTGGTAGACGCGCTACTGAGAGCATTCCCAAATGTCACAGGGGAACAAGTGGAAGCCCAAGGCGAAGGCAGAGGAGGAGCAAGAGGTCGCCAACGCAGCTGTGTCACGGCCAGCTCCTCTGAGGGCAGGGTTAGCATGGCAGAGATGTGGAAAAGTTTTGTCACCACGCCACAGCTAAGTGCACCACCACCTGATTAGGAACGTGTTAGCAGGAGGCAACATTTCACTAACATGGTGGAACAGTACCTGTGCACACCCCTCCACGTACTGACTGATGGTTCGGCCCCATTCAACTTCTGGGTCTCCAAATTGTCCACGTGGCCAGAGCTAGCCTTTTATGCCTTGGAGGTGCTGGCCTGCCCGGCGTCCAGCGTTTTGTCTGAACGTGTATTCAGCACGGCAGGGGGCGTCATTATAGACAAACGCAGCCGCCTGTCTACAGCTAATGTGGACAAGCTGACGTTCATAAAAATGAACCAGGCATGGATCCCACAGGACCTGTCCATCCCTTGTGCAGATTAGATATTAACTACCTCCCCTTAACAATATATTATTCTACTCCAGGGCACTTCCTCATTCAATACTATTTTTAATTTCATTTTACCATTATATTGCGGGGCAACCCAAAGTTGAATGAACCTCTCCTCTGTCTGGGTGCCGGGGCCTAAATGTGTGACAGTGGCCTGTTCCAGTGGTGGGTGACGTGAAGCCTGATTCTCTGCTATGACATGAAGACTTATTCTGTGCTGACATGAAGCCAGATTCTCTGTTACGCGACCTCTCTCCTCTGCCTGGGTGCCTGGGCCTAAATATGTGACAGTGGCCTGTTCCAGTGGTGGGTGACGTGAAGCCTGATTCTCTGCTATGACATGAAGACTTATTCTGTGCTGACATGAAGCCAGATTCTCTGTTACGCGACCTCTCTCCTCTGCCTGGGTCTAAATATGTGACAGTGGCCTGTTCCAGTGGTGGGTGACGTGAAGCCTGATTCTCTGCTATGACATGAAGACAGATTCTGTGCTGACATCAGGCCAGATTCTCTGTTACGGGACCTCTCTCCTCTGCCTGGGTGCCTGGGCCTAAATGTGTGACAGTGGCCTGTTCCAGTGGTGGGTGACGTGAAGCCTGATTCTCTGCTATGACATGAAGACAGATTCTGCGCTGACATCAGGCCAGATTCTATGTTACGGGACCTCTCTCCTCTGCCTGGGTACCTGGGCCTAAATGTGTGACAGTGGCCTGTTCCAGTGGTGGGTGACGTGAAGCCTGATTCTCTGCTATGACATGAATACAGATTCTGCGCTGACATAAGGCCAGATTCTCTGTTACGGGACCGCTCTCCTCTGTCTGGGTGCCGGGGCCTAAATGTGTGACAGTGGCCTGTTCCAGTGGTGGGTGACGTGAAGCCTGATTCTCTGCTATGACATGAAGACAGATTCTGCGCTGACATAAGGCCAGATTCTCTGTTACGGGACCTCTCTCCTCTGCCTGGGTACCTGGGCCTAAATGTGTGACAGTGGCCTGTTCCAGTGGTGGGTGACGTGAAGCCTGATTCTCTGCTATGACATGAATACAGATTCTGCGCTGACATAAGGCCAGATTCTCTGTTACGGGACCTCTCTCCTCTGCCTGGGTGCCTGGGCCTAAATATGTGACAGTGGCCTGTTCCAGTGGTGGGTGACGTGAAGCCTGATTCTCTGCTATGACATGAATACAGATTCTGCGCTGACATAAGGCCAGATTCTCTGTTACGGGACCGCTCTCCTCTGTCTGGGTGCCGGGGCCTAAATATGTGACAGTGGCTTGTTCCAGTGGTGGGTGACGTGAAGCCTGATTCTCTGCTATGACATGAAGACAGATTCTGTGCTGACATAAGGCCAGATTCTCAGTTACGGGACCTCTCTCCTCTGCCTGGGTGCCTGGGCCTAAATGTGTGACAGTGGCCTGTTCCAGTGGTGGGTGACGTGAAGCCTGATTCTCTGCTATGACATGAAGACAGATTCTGTGCTGACATAAGGCCAGATTCTCAGTTACGGGACCTCTCTCCTCTGCCTGGGTGCCTGGGCCTAAATGTGTGACAGTGGCCTGTTCCAGTGGTGGGTGACATGAAGCCTGATTCTCTGCTATGACATGAAGACAGATTCTGTGCTGACATCAAGCCAGATTCTCTGTTACGGGACCTCTCTCCTCTGACTGGGTGCCTGGGCCTAAATGTGTGACAGTGGCCTGTTCCAGTGGTGGGTGACGTGAAGCCTGATTCTCTGCTATGACATGAAGACAGATTCTGCGCTGACATAAGGCCAGATTCTCTGTTACGGGACCTCTCTCCTCTGCCTGGGTACCTGGGCCTAAATGTGTGACAGTGGCCTGTTCCAGTGGTGGGTGACGTGAAGCCTGATTCTCTGCTATGACATGAATACAGATTCTGCGCTGACATAAGGCCAGATTCTCTGTTACGGGACCTCTCTCCTCTGCCTGGGCCTAAATATGTGACAGTGGCCTGTTCCAGTGGTGGGTGACGTGAAGCCTGATTCTCTGCTATGACATGAAGACAGATTCTGCGCTGACATAAGGCCAGATTCTCTGTTACGGGACCTCTCTCCTCTGCCTGGGTACCTGGGCCTAAATGTGTGACAGTGGCCTGTTCCAGTGGTGGGTGACGTGAAGCCTGATTCTCTGCTATGACATGAATACAGATTCTGCGCTGACATAAGGCCAGATTCTCTGTTACGGGACCTCTCTCCTCTGCCTGGGTGCCTGGGCCTAAATATGTGACAGTGGCCTGTTCCAGTGGTGGGTGACGTGAAGCCTGATTCTCTGCTATGACATGAATACAGATTCTGCGCTGACATAAGGCCAGATTCTCTGTTACGGGACCGCTCTCCTCTGTCTGGGTGCCGGGGCCTAAATATGTGACAGTGGCTTGTTCCAGTGGTGGGTGACGTGAAGCCTGATTCTCTGCTATGACATGAAGACAGATTCTGTGCTGACATAAGGCCAGATTCTCTGTTACGGGACCTCTCTCCTCTGCCTGGGTGCCTGGGCCTAAATGTGTGACAGTGGCCTGTTCCAGTGGTGGGTGACGTGAAGCCTGATTCTCTGCTATGACATGAAGACAGATTCTGTGTTGACATAAGGCCAGATTCTCTGTTACGGGACCTCTCTTCTCTGACTGGGTGCCTGGGCCTAAATGTGTGACAGTGGCCTGTTCCAGTGGTGGGTGACGTGAAGCCTGATTCTCTGCTATGACACGAAGACAGATTCTGTGCTGACATCAGGCCAGATTCTCTGTTACGGGACCTCTCTCCTCTGCCTGGGTGCCTGGGCCTAAATGTGTGACAGTGGCCTGTTCCAGTGGTGGGTGACGTGAAGCCTGATTCTCTGCTATGACATGAATACAGATTCTGTGCTGACATAAGGCCAGATTCTCTGTTACGGGGCCGCTCTCCTCTGTCTGTGTGCCGGGGCCTAAATGTGTGACAGTGGCCTGTTCCAGTGGTGGGTGACGTGAAGCCTGATTCTCTGCTATGACATGAAGACAGATTCTGCGCTGACATAAGGCCAGATTCTCTGTTACGGGACCTCTCTCCTCTGCCTGGGTGCCTGGGCTTAAATGTGTGACAGTGGCCTGTTCCAGTGGTGGGTGACATGAAGCCTGATTCTCTGCTATGACATGAAGACAGATTCTGTGCTGACATCAAGCCAGATTCTCTGTTACGGGACCTCTCTCCTCTGACTGGGTGCCTGGGCCTAAATGTGTGACAGTGGCCTGTTCCAGTGGTGGGTGACGTGAAGCCTGATTCTCTGCTATGACATGAATACAGATTCTGCGCTGACATAAGGCCAGATTCTCTGTTACGGGACCGCTCTCCTCTGTCTGGGTGTCGGGGCCTAAATGTGTGACAGTGGCCTGTTCCAGTGGTGGGTGACGTGAAGCCTGATTCTCTGCTATGACATGAAGACAGATTCTGTGCTGACATGAAGCCAGATTCTCTGCTATGGCATGAAGAGACTGATTCTGTGCTGATATGAAGTCAGATTCTTTGCTATGGCATGAAGAGACTAATTCTCTGCTGACGTGAAACCAGATTCTCTGCTATGGGACCTCTGTCCAATTGATATTGGGTCATTTTATTTTTATTTTTTTTTTTAAATTCATTTCCCTATCCACATTTGTTTGCAGGGGATTTACCTACATGTTGCTGCCTTTTGCAGCCCTCTAGCTCTTTCCTGGGCTGTTTTACAGCCTTTTTAGTGCCGAAAAGTTTGGGTCCCCATTGACTTCAATGGGGTTCGGGTTCGGGACGAAGTTCGGATCGGGTTCGGATCCCGAACCCGAACATTTCCGGGAAGTTCGGCCGAACTTCTCGAACCCGAACATCCAGGTGTTCGCTCAACTCTAAATATGACCTGTAATTTGATCCAATATGTACCTTTGAATGTAAATGTGCAAATTATATCAAAACCTAATAAAATATATTTTAAAAAAAAGACCATGAAACCAATAGATGGTGCTGTTCATGAACAGCGCCATCTATTGGTTTCATAGTCTTGTCATAAGACTATGAAACCAATAGATGGCGCTGTTCATGAGTCATGAACAGCACCATCTATTGGATTCATAATCTTTTCATAAGACTATGAATCCAATAAATTGCGCAGTTCATGAGTAGTGTTGATCGCGAATATTCTAATCGTGAATTTTTATCGTGAATTTTCAATGCAAATAGTGTTTCAGCTGAAAAACAAGCAGATTTAGCTAATTTGCATATGCCCACGATTATGAAAATGAGTTTACATGAGAAAATGGTATAGAAAGGTTATTGAATATTATGTTAGGATATTCAGAAAACTTTTTGTCACACTAATGATAATGATCTAGATGCGCAGGTCCACCCAAACCATCCAACAGTTATGAAGTAACTTTAAGGCTTACTGGTTCTCAGTCAGATGAGAGCTGGTTTTGAATGCCTCAGACGGGATGGAACGTTTAGGAGTGATAGAACTTGATAAGAAAGTGTGCAATAAAGTTCGATGATGATGGGATGGAACGTTTATGAGTGATAGATTGTAAATATTCCTGAGGGGGGGGAATAAAAACTGTTTTTTAACGTCTTATAGTGCACAAGACTGCAATTGTAAGGTATGCTGACTGTATCTGTCTCATGGATAGATTGTTGACTTGCACATACCTGGCTTTTGGCATATAGCCTTTGTGTGGTTGTCTATTGTAGTTCATAGGTAATGGTAGTCCAAGATGCATCCAGACATCCTTCCCATGCTGTTTCAATTAATTTCTAATCTTTTTCTGTGAACCAGACACTCTCTCTTCTTCAGAGCAGGAGGTACCTGGTTTAATGCTCGGGTCTCTCATTGATTTTCATTGTTTTCAATTGTGCTTGAGCATACACAGTATTCGGCCGAACATTGTGATGTGAAGAGCATAGCGGTGCTCGAGCCGAACTGCTGTTCGGCCGAGCATGCTCGCTCAACGCTACTGGTTATGTAGCAGCCACTTCACAACTAGGGATGAGCGAACCCGAACTGTATAGTTCGGGTTCGTACCGAATTTTGGGGTGTCCGTGACACGGACCCGAACCCGAACATTTTCGTAAAAGTCCGGGTTCGGGTTCGGTGTTCGGCTTTTTTTTGGCGCTTTTTGAAAGGCTGCAAAACAGCCAATCAACAAGCGTCATACTACTTGCCCCAAGAGGCCATCACAGCCATGCCTACTATTGGCATGGCTGTGATTGGCCAGTGCAGCATGTGACCCAGCCTCTATTTAAGCTGGAGTCACGTAGCGCCGCACGTCACTCTGCTATGATCAGTATAGGGAGAGGTTGCAGCTGCGACGTTAGGGCGAGATTAGGCAGATTAACTCCTCCAAAACACTTCATTCTGTGATCGATCTGCAGCTGTGGATCATTAAAGTGCTATTATTGACTTGCTCACTTTTTTGAGGCTGCCCAGAGCGTTTTTAGATCACTTTTTTTCTGGGGTGATCGGCGGCCATTTTGTGACTTGTGGTGCGCCAGCACAAGCTATCACCAAGTGTATTTAACCATCGATAGTGTGGTTATTTTGTGCTATATCCTACATCAGCTGCAGGCTGAGCCTGTGTCACCGAAGTGCATTTAACCATCAACAGTCTGGTTATTTTTTGGCCATATACTACATCAGCTGCAGGCTGAGCCTGTGTCACCGAAGTGCATTTAACCATCGACAGTCTGATTATTTTTTGGCCATATACTACATCTGTTGCAGGCTGAGCCTGTGTCACCCAAGTGCATTTAACCATCAACAGTGTGGTTATTTTTTGGCCATATATTACATCAGGGGCAAGTTGAGCCTGTCACCCAGCGCCTAAAAAATAGACCTGACATTTCTATTCAACCAAATCTGTACTGTTTTAGCTGGTCAAGTTATTTGTAGTGACCGTAAAAGCACACTTTTTTTTCTGGGTTGAAAAACCATTCCCAAATTTGCCATTCTCAAAATAACTAGTTTCTGGTATTTGAGGCCTACTTGAAATCTATCCCAAAAAGAATATCTTACATTGAAGCTAGTGATAGTGTCATTCAGAAAAACCTAAGACACACGCTAGCGTGCTGATAGAAATATGATTCTGTGATTAAACCTATACCTGTCACACAGCGCAAAAAAAAACAGGCCTCACATCTCTATTTAACCAAATCTCTACTGTTTTAGCTGGTCAAGTTATTTGTAGTGACCGTAAAAGCACACTTTTTTTTCTGGGTTGAAAAACCATTCCCAAATTTGCCATTCGCAAAATAACTAGTTTCTGGTATTTGAGGCCTACTTGAAATCTATCCCAAAAAGAATATCTTACATTGAAGCTAGTGATAGTGTCATTCAGAAAAACCTAAGACACACGCTAGCGTGCTTATAGAAATCTGATTCTGTGATTAAACCTATACCTGTCACACAGCGCAAAAAAAAACAGGCCTCACATCTCTATTTAACCAAATCTGTACTGTTTTAGCTGGTCAAGTTATTTGTAGTGACCGTAAAAGCACACTTTTTTTTCTGGGTTGAAAAACCATTCCCAAATTTGCCATTCTCAAAATAACTAGTTTCTGGTATTTGAGGCCTACTTGAAATCTATCCCAAACAGAATATCTTACATTGAAGCTAGTGATAGTGTCATTCAGAAAAACCTAAGACACACGCTAGCGTGCTGATAGAAATCTGATTCTGTGATTAAACCTATGCCTGTCACACAGCGCAAAAAAAAAACAGGCCTCACATCTCTATTTAACCAAATCTGTACTGTTTTAGCTGGTCAAGTTGTTTGTAGTGACCGTAAAAGCACACTTTTTTTTCTGGGTTGAAAAACCATTCCCAAATTTGCCATTCTCAAAATAACTAGTTTCTGGTATTTGAGGCCTACTTGAAATCTATCCCAAAAAGAATATCTTACATTGAAGCTAGTGATAGTGTCATTCAGAAAAACCTAAGACACACGCTAGCGTGCTGATAGAAATCTGATTCTGTGATTAAACCTATACCTGTCACACAGCGCAAAAAAAAACAGGCCTCACATCTCTATTTAACCAAATCTGTACTGTTTTAGCTGGTCAAGTTATTTGTAGTGACCGTAAAAGCACACTTTTTTTTCTGGGTTGAAAAACCATTCCCAAATTTGCCATTCTCAAAATAACTAGTTTCTGGTATTTGAGGCCTATTTGAAATCTATCCCAAACAGAATATCTTACATTGAAGCTAGTGATAGTGTCATTCAGAAAAACCTAAGACACACGCTAGCGTGCTGATAGAAATCTGATTCTGTGATTAAACCTATACCTGTCACACAGCGCAAAAAAAAACAGGCCTCACATCTCTATTTAACCAAATCTGTACTGTTTTAGCTGGTCAAGTTATTTGTAGTGACCGTAAAAGCACACTTTTTTTTCTGGGTTGAAAAACTATTCCCAAATTTGCCATTCTCAAAATAACTAGTTTCTGGTATTTGAGGCCTACTTGAAATCTATCCCAAAAAGAATATCTTACATTAAAGCTAGTGATAGTGTCATTCAGAAAAACCTAAGACACACGCTAGCGTGCTGATATAAATCTGATTCTGTGATTCAACCTATACCTGTCACACAGCGCAAAAAAAAACAGGCCTCACATCTCTATTTAACCAAATCTCTACTGTTTTAGCTGATCAAGTTATTTGTAGTGACCGTAAAAGCACACTTTTTTTTCTGGGTTGAAAAACCATTCCCAAATTTGCCATTCTCAAAATAACTAGTTTCTGGTATTTGAGGCCTACTTGAAATCTATCCCAAAAAGAATATCTTACATTGAAGCTAGTGATAGTGTCATTCAGAAAAACCTAAGACACACGCTAGCGTGCTGATAGAAATCTGATTCTGTGATTAAACCTATACCTGTCACACAGCGCAAAAAAAAACAGGCCTCACATCTCTATTTAACCAAATCTCTACTGTTTTAGCTGTTCAAGTTATTTGTAGTGACCATAAAGGCACACTTTTTTTTCTGGGTTGAAAAACCATTCCCAAATTTGCCATTCGCAAAATAACTAGTTTCTGGTATTTGAGGCCTACTTGAAATCTATCCCAAAAAGAATATCTTACATTGAAGCTAGTGATAGTGTCATTCAGAAAAACCTAAGACACACGCTAGCGTGCTGATAGAAATCTTATTCTGTGATTAAACCTATACCTGTCACACAGCGCAAAAAAAAACAGGCCTCACATCTCTATTTAACCAAATCTCTACTGTTTTAGCTGGTCAAGTTATTTGTAGTGACCGTAAAAGCACACTTTTTTTTCTGGGTTGAAAAACCATTCCCAAATTTGCCATTCTCAAAATAACTAGTTTCTGGTATTTGAGGCCTACTTGAAATCTATCCCAAAAAGAATATCTTACATTAAAGCTAGTGATAGTGTCATTCAGAAAAACCTAAGACACACGCTAGCGTACTGATAGAAATCTGATTCTGTGATTAAACCTATACCTGTCACACAGCGCAAAAAAAACCAGGCCTCACATCTCTATTTAACCAAATCTCTACTGTTTTAGCTGGTCAAGTTATTTGTAGTGACCGTAAAAGCACACTTTTTTTTCTGGGTTGAAAAACCATTCCCAAATTTGCCATTCTCAAAATTGTGGTGAACGGGAACAATGAGGAAAACATCTAATAAGGGATGCGGACGTGGACATGGTTGTGGTGGTGTTAGTGGACCCTCTGGTGCTGGGAGAGGACGTGGCCGTTCTGCCACAGCCACACGTCCTAGTGAACCAACTACCTCAGGTCCCAGTAGCCAGCAGAATTTACAGCGATATTTGGTGGTGCCCAATGCCGTTCTAAGGATGGTAAGGCCTGAGCAGGTGCAGGCATTAATCAATTGGGTGGCCGACAGTGGATCCAGCACGTTCACATTATCTCCCACCCAGTCTTCTGCAGAAACCGCACAGATGGCGCATGAAAACCAAGCCCATCGGTCTGTCACATCACCCCCATGCATATCAGGGAAATTGTCTGAGCCTCAAGTTATGCAGCAGTCTCTTATGCTGTTTGAAGACTCTGCTGCCAGGGTTTCCCAAGGGCATCCACCTAGCCCTTCCCCAGGGGTGGAAGAGATAGAATGCACTAACGCATAACCACTTATTTTTCCTGATGATGAGGACATGGGAATACCACCTCAGCACGTCTCTGATGATGACGAAACACAGGTGCCAACTGCTGCGTCTTTCTGCAGTGTGCAGGCTGAACAGGAGGTCAGGGATCAAGACTGGGTGGAAGACGATGCAGGGGACGATGAGGTCCTAGACCCCACATGGAATGAAGGTCGTGCCACTGACTTTCACAGTTCGGAGGAAGAGGCAGTGGTGAGACCGAGCCAACAGCGTAGCAAAAGAGGGAGCAGTGGGCAAAATCAGAACACCCGCCGCCAAGAGACTCCACCTGCTACTGACCGCCGCCATCTGGGACCGAGCACCCCAAAGGCAGCTTCAAGGAGTTCCCTGGCATGGCACTTCTTCAAACAATGTGCTGACGACAAGACCCGAGTGGTTTGCACGCTGTGCCATCAGAGCCTGAAGCGAGGCATTAACGTTCTGAACCTTAGCACAACCTGCATGACCAGGCACCTGCATGCAAAGCATGAACTGCAGTGGAGTAAACACCTTAAAAAAACAAAGAAGTCACTCAGGCTCCCCCTGCTACCTCTTCTGCTGCTGCTGCCGCCGCCTCGGCCTCTTCCTCCGCCTCTGGAGGAACGTTGGCACCTGCCGCCCAGCAAACATGGGATGTACCACCAACACCACCACCTGCGTCACCAAGCATCTCAACCATGTCACACGGCAGCGTTCAGCTCTCCATCTCACAAACATTTGAGGGAAAGCGTAAATTCCCACCTAGCCACCCTCAATCCCTGGCCCTGAATGCCAGCATTTCTAAACTACTGGCCTATGAAATGCTGTCATTTAGGCTGGTGGACACACACAGCTTCAAACAGCTCATGTCACTTGCTGTCCCACAGTATGTTGTTCCCAGCCGCCACTACTTCTCCAAGAGAGCCGTGCCTTCCCTGCACAAACAAGTGTCCGATAAAATCAAGTGTGCACTGCGCAACGCCATCTGTGGCAAGGTCCACCTAACCACAGATACGTGGACCAGTAAGCACGGCCAGGGACGCTATATCTCCCTAACTGCACACTGGGTAAATGTAGTGGCGGCTGGGCCCCAGGCGGAGAGCTGTTTGGCGCACGTCCTTCCGCCGCCAAGGATCGCAGGGCAACATTCTTTGCCTCCTGTCTCCTCCTCCTCCTACTCAGCTTCCTCCTCCTCTTCTTCCACCTGCTCATCCAGTCAGCCACACACCTTCACCACCAACTTCAGCACAGCACGGGGTAAACGTCAGCAGGCCATTCTGAAACTCATATGTTTGGGGGACAGGCCCCACACCGCACAGGAGTTGTGGCGGGGTATAGAACAACAGACCGACGAGTGGTTGCTGCCGGTGAGCCTCAAGCCCGGCCTGGTGGTGTGCGATAATGGGCGAAATCTCGTTGCAGCTCTGGGACTAGCCGGTTTGACGCACATCCCTTGCCTGGCGCATGTGCTGAATTTGGTGGTGCAGAAGTTCATTCGCAACTACCCCGACATGTCAGAGCTGCTGCATAAAGTGCGGGCCGTCTGTTCGCGCTTCCGGCGTTCACACCCTGCCGCTGCTCGCCTGTCTGCGCTACAGCGTAACTTCGGCCTTCCCGCTCACCGCCTCATATGCGACGTGCCCACCAGGTGGAACTCCACCTTGCATATGCTGGACAGACTGTGCGAGCAGCAGCAGGCCATAGTGGAGTTTCAGCTGCAGCACGCACGGGTCAGTCGCACTGCGGATCAGACCCACTTCACCACCAATGACTGGGCCTCCATGCGAGACCTGTGTGCCCTGTTGCGCTGTTTCGAGTACTCCACCAACATGGCCAGTGGCGATGACGCCGTTATCAGCGTTACAATACCACTTCTATGTCTCCTTGAGAAAACACTTAGGGCGATGATGGAAGAGGAGGTGGCCCAGGAGGAAGAGGAGGAAGAGGGGTCATTTTTAGCACTTTCAGGCCAGTCTCTTCAAAGTGACTCAGAGGGAGGTTTTTTGCAACACCAGAGGCCAGGTACAAATGTGGCCAGACAGGGCCCACTACTGGAGGACGAGGAGGACGAGGATGAGGAGGAGGTGGAGGAGGATGAGGATGAAGCATGTTCACAGCGGGGTGGCACCCAAAGCAGCTCGGGCCCATCACTGGTGCGTGGCTGGGGGGAAACACAGGACGATGACGATACGCCTCCCACAGAGGACAGCTTGTCCTTACCTCTGGGCAGCCTGGCACACATGAGCGACTACATGCTGCAGTGCCTGCGCAACGACAGCAGAGTTGCCCACATTTTAACGTGTGCAGACTACTGGGTTGCCACCCTGCTGGATCCCCGGTACAAAGACAATGTGCCCACCTTACTTCCTACACTGGAGCGTGATAGGAAGATGCGCGAGTACAAGCGCATGTTGGTAGACGCGCTACTGAAAGCATTCCCAAATGTCACAGGGGAACCAGTGGAAGCCCAAGGCGAAGGCAGAGGAGGAGCAAGAGGTCGCCAACGCAGCTGTGTCACGGCCAGCTCCTCTGAGGGCAGGGTTAGCATGGCAGAGATGTGGAAAAGTTTTGTCACCACGCCACAGCTAACTGCACCACCTCCTGATACAGAACGTGTTAGCAGGAGGCAACATTTCACTAACATGGTGGAACAGTACCTGTGCACACCCCTCCACGTACTGACTGATAGTTCGGCCCCATTCAACTTCTGGGTCTCCAAATTGTCCACGTGGCCAGAGCTAGCCTTTTATGCCTTGGAGGTGCTGGCCTGCCCGGCGGCCAGCGTTTTGTCTGAACGTGTATTCAGCATGGCAGGGGGCGTCATTACAGACAAACGCAGCCGCCTGTCTACAGCCAATGTGGACAAGCTGACGTTCATAAAAATGAACCAGGCATGGATCCCACAGGACCTGTCCATCCCTTGTGCAGATTAGATATTAACTACCTCCCCTTAACAATATATTATTCTACTCCAGGGCACTTCCTCATTCAATACTATTTTTAATTTCATTTTAACATTATATTGCGGGGCAACCCAAAGTTGAATGAACCTCTCCTCTGTCTGGGTGCCGGGGCCTAAATGTGTGACAGTGGCCTATTCCAGTGGTGGGTGACGTGAAGCCTGATTCTCTGCTATGACATTAAGACAGATTCTGTGCTGACATAAGGCCAGATTCTCTGTTACGGGACCTCTCTCCTCTGCCTGGGTGCCTGGGCCTAAATGTGTGACAGTGGCCTGTTCCAGTGGTGGGTGACGTGATGCCTGATTCTCTGCTATGACATGAAGACAGATTCTGTGCTGACATAAGGCCAGATTCTCTGTTACAGGACCTCTCTCCTCTGTCTGGGTGCCGGGGCCTAAATGTGTGACAGTGGCCTGTTCCAGTGGTGGGTGACGTGAAGCTTGATTCTCTGCTATGACATAAAGACAGATTCTGCGCTGACATAAGGCCATATTCTCTGTTACGGGACCGCTCTCCTCTGTCTGGGTGCCGGGGCCTAAATGTGTGACAGTGGCCTGTTCCAGTGGTGGGTGACGTGAAGCCTGATTCTCTGCTATGACATGAATACAGATTCTGCGCTGACATAAGGCCAGATTCTCTGTTACGGGACCTCTCTCCTCTGCCTGGGTGCCTGGGCCTAAATGTGTGACAGTGGCCTGTTCCAGTGGTGGCTGACGTGAAGCCTGATTCTCTGCTATGACATGAAGACAGATTCTGCGCTGACATAAGGCCAGATTCTCTGTTACGGGACCGCTCTCCTCTGTCTGGGTGCCGGGGCCTAAATGTGTGACAGTGGCCTGTTCCAGTGGTGGGTGACGTGAAGCCTGATTCTCTGCTATGACATGAATACAGATTCTGCGCTGACATAAGGCCAGATTCTCTGTTACGGGACCTCTCTCCTCTGCCTGGGTGCCTGGGCCTAAATGTGTGACAGTGGCCTGTTCCAGTGGTGGCTGACGTGAAGCCTGATTCTCTGCTATGACATGAAGACAGATTCTGCGCTGACATAAGGCCAGATTCTCTGTTACGGGACCGCTCTCCTCTGTCTGGGTGCCGGGGCCTAAATGTGTGACAGTGGCCTGTTCCAGTGGTGGGTGACGTGAAGCCTGATTCTCTGCTATGACATGAAGACAGATTCTGCGCTGACATAAGGCCAGATTCTCTGTTACGGGACCTCTCTCCTCTGCCTGGGTGCCTGGGCCTAAATGTGTGACAGTGGCCTGTTCCAGTGGTGGCTGACGTGAAGCCTGATTCTCTGCTATGACATGAAGACAGATTCTGCGCTGACATAAGGCCAGATTCTCTGTTACGGGACCGCTCTCCTCTGTCTGGGTGCCGGGGCCTAAATGTGTGACAGTGGCCTGTTCCAGTGGTGGGTGACGTGAAGCCTGATTCTCTGCTATGACATGAATACAGATTCTGCGCTGACATAATGCCAGATTCTCTGTTACGGGACCTCTCTCCTCTGCCTGGGTGCCTGGGCCTAAATGTGTGACAGTGGCCTGTTACAGTGGTGGGTGACGTGAAGCCTGATTCTCTGCTATGACATGAATACAGATTCTGCGCTGACATAAGGCCAGATTCTCTGTTACGGGACCTCTCTCCTCTGCCTGGGTGCCTGGGCCTAAATGTGTGACAGTGGCCTGTTCCAGTGGTGGGTGACGTGAAGCCTGATTCTCTGCTATGACATTAAGACAGATTCTGTGCTGACATAAGGCCAGATTCTCTGTTACGGGACCTCTCTCCTCTGCCTGGGTGCCTGGGCCTAAATGTGTGACAGTGGCCTGTTCCAGTGGTGGGTGACGTGATGCCTGATTCTCTGCTATGACATGAAGACAGATTCTGTGCTGACATAAGGCCAGATTCTCTGTTACAGGACCTCTCTCCTCTGTCTGGGTGCCGGGGCCTAAATGTGTGACAGTGGCCTGTTCCAGTGGTGGGTGACGTGAAGCTTGATTCTCTGCTATGACATGAAGACTGATTCTGCGCTGACATAAGGCCAGATTCTCTGTTACGGGACCTCTCTCCTCTGCCTGGGTGCCTTTGGCCTAAATGTGTGACAGTGGCCTGTTCCAGTGGTGGGTGACGTGAAGCTTGATTCTCTGCTATGACTTGAAGACAGATTCTGCGCTGACATAAGGCCAGATTCTCTGTTACGGGACCGCTCTCCTCTGTCTGGGTGCCGGGGCCTAAATGTGTGACAGTGGCCTGTTCCAGTGGTGGGTGACGTGAAGCCTGATTCTCTGCTATGACATGAAGACTGATTCTGCGCTGACATGAAGCCAGATTCTCTGCTATGGCATGAAGAGACTGATTCTCTGCTGACATGAAGCCAGATTCTTTGCTATGGCATGAAGAGACTGATTCTCTGCTGACGTGAAGCCAGATTCTCTGCTATGTGACCTCTGTCCAATTGATATTGGTTCATTTTTATTTTTTTTATTTTAATTTTAATTCATTTCCCTATCTACATTTGTTTGCAGGGGATTTACCTACATGTTGCTGCCTTTTGCAGCCCTCTAGCTCTTTCCTGGGCTGTTTTACAGCCTTTTTAGTGCCCAAAAGTTCGGGTCCCCATTGACTTCAATGGCGTTCGGGTTCGGGACGAAGTTCGGGTCGGGTTCGGATCCCGAACCCGAACATTTCCGGGAAGTTCGGCCGAACTTCTAGAACCCGAACATCCAGGTGTTCGCTCAACTCTACATATTTGCATTACAGTAGCAATAAACTAACAATGGGTTATATAGATATACTTTAAAAAGTATTTATACCCCTTGAACTTTTCCAAATTTTTTCATATTATACACACAAACTTAAATGTATTTTATTGGGATTTTATGTGATATACCTACCAACACAAAAATAAAACTCTGGAAAATGTGTTGTGCATTTGTATTCAGCATTTGTATTCATCCAATACTTTGTAGGACCACCTTTCGCTGCAATTACAGCTGCAAGTCTTTTGGGGTATGTCTCTACCAGCTTTGTACATCTAGAGGCTCAAATTCTTGCCCATTCTTCTTTGCCAAATAGCTCAAGCTCAGTCATATTGGACAGAGGACATCTGTAAACAGCAATTTTCAAGTCTTGCCACAGATTCTCAATGGGATTTAGGTTTGAACTTTAACTGGGCCCTTGTAACACATGAATATGCTTTGACCTAAACCATTCCATTGTAGCTCTGGCTGTATGTTTAGAGTTGTCCTGCTGGAAGGTGAACCTCCGCCCCAGTCTCAAATGTATTGCAGCCTTTTACAGTTTTCCTCCAGGATTGCCCTGTATTCAGCTCCATCCATCTTCCCATCAACTGTGACCAGCTTCCTTATCTCTGCTGAAGAAAAGCATCCCCACAACACCTGAGCTGTGGATCTCTGCAGCTCCTCCAGAGTGACCATGGGACTCTTGGCTGCT
This sequence comes from Bufo bufo, assembly GCF_905171765.1. Classification (NCBI taxonomy): domain Eukaryota; kingdom Metazoa; phylum Chordata; class Amphibia; order Anura; family Bufonidae; genus Bufo; species Bufo bufo. The sequence goes on along the minus strand of NC_053392.1, from coordinate 527,738,515 downwards.
TCTCTAATTAGTTCTCTCCTTGCCTGGCCTGTTAGTTTAGGTGGATGGCCATGTCTTGGTAGGTTTGCAGTTGTGCCATACTCCTTCCATTTACAGATGATGAATTGAACAGTGCTCCATGAGATGTTCAGAGCTTGAGATATTTTTTTTTTATATAACCTAACCCTGCTTTATACTTTTCCACAATGTTATCCCTGACCTGTCTGGTGTGTTCCTTGGTTTTTATGATGCTGTTGGATCACTTATGTCCTCTAACAAAACTCTGAGACCTTCACAGAACAGCTTCAGTTATACTGAGAATAAATGACACATAGGTAGACTCTATTTACTAATTAACTGACTTCTAAAGGCAATTGGTCACACTGGATTTTATTTAGGGGCATCAGAGTACAGGGGGCTGAATACAAATGCACTCCACACTTTTCTGATTTTCATTTATAAAAAAATTTGAAAACCATGTATCAGCTATGCTGTTTGCATAGGTCTTATTCACTACAATGGGAGTTACAGAAAAAGTGGAGCAATGTTCTGCTTGGCCATTGCTTGATCCCTTCTCGCTGTGGAAACCGCAAGATGGGACAACACCCTTAACGTCTGGGACCCAACACTGGGATAACACAGGACTGTGACATGAGCTTCCTGCTGCTTTCGAAAGGTACTATTACATCCCCCAATTTTTGGTCAGGATGAGTGCCGATTGAGGATAGACACATCTATCGGCACTTGTTTGCATTGACATTACTTTGTCGGATGTTAAGTACATGGAGAAAAGTAATTGCTACAATTGTTAACCATTCCTTCCACCATTCAATTATATTGAATATGATAAGCACATCCCTGATTACACAGGATAATGTACTGCCAATAATCTGGTAACTTTCACTCTGAATGAAAGATGGAATCAGACAACAAACAAGAATTTGCTTATTTATCTGCTTATAAGTAGCACAATTATACAGGCCAACTATCGGGAACAAGCTATCCTATGAATGCACATTTCTTATAATTGGTAGACAAATCTGGCAGCATAATAGGGCTTTAAGTGTCTAGATAGACCATCAATACCTGATCAGCGAGGATACAACACCTCTACTTATAAGCTGTTCTGCAGCAGTTTGAAGTCAGCATGAAAATTATACAGCTCCTTCCAGTAAATGGAGCTGGTTAATGCAGGGCTATGCAGTACCCCAGACCCAGGGGTATCTTCAATTGTTTGCTATGCTATGTGGTGTATTGCCTTGTTAATGCCCTTTACATCAGCATGATATGGAATAATTGGAAGGAACAAGGTTAAAGGGAACCTGTCACCGGGATTTTGGGTATAGAGCTGAGGACATGGGTTGCTAGATGGCCACTAGCACATTAGCAATACCCAGTCCCCATAGCTCTGTGTGCTTTTATTGTGTAAAAAAAACGATTTGATACATATGCAAATTAACCTGAGATGAGTCCTCTATGTGACTCATCTCAGGGACAGGACTCATCTCAGGTTAATTTGCATATGTATTAAATCGTTTTTTTTACACAATAAAAGCACACAGAGCTATGGGGACTGGGTATTGCGGATGTGCTAGCGGCCATCTAGCAACCCATGTCCTCAGTCTATACACAAAATCCCGGTGACAGGTTCCCTTTAACTACCCTGTTCTTCCTATCTTGGTAGGAGTGGGCTGATTCTAATTATTGCCAGGAGGAGGAGTTGGAGTTCAGACAAAGTGGGCAAAGGAAAGACATGCTAGAACTCCTACTCCAAGGGATCTTATCCAGTTCTTCTTTGAGATCACTACTCCAGAGAGATTCATAGAATCAAGACTACGTATATCCTAGATGCTACAGCATGTTTAGTCAGCAAAGTGACCATCAATCTCAGCATTACAGAGACTGATGCAGGTGAGGGAATACAGTTCTAACACCCATCACCTAGAAAACATCCAGGCTAAACTAACTCCAAGCCTGCATTAGACAGTGAACACCTATATCCATAAGTACCAGCAGACAACTATTAGCCAGAATTACAAGAGAGAGACATCAGCAAGACAGCACATCTGAAGTGCCATTAAATAGCCACTTATCCAGTCACCATAACTTATCATCTGACTGAAATTGCACTTTGTACATACTGCTGCTAGAACTACCACAAGATATATTTTGTAAGTAAAGACAGACTTTTATACTTTTACTTCTGGCGTGATTCTTCAAACTACCCTTCCACTGCACTGATCCCAAGGGAGCACTACCACTCCCATCTTCCGCATTGGCATCTCAGGGGCTTACTGAAGCTGCACCCATTTACTACAATGAGAAAAGCAATGCAGTATGCAGCTCCATCCACTACACAATAGATGAAGTTGTATAGTTCCAGCACCGACTTCCAAATACTGCAGAACATCTAATTGGCAAGGGTGTGGGGTGTCAGATATGGATTAGGGTTGAGCGAACCTGAACTGCAAAGTTCGGGTTCGTACCAAACTTTGCGAGTTCAGGTACCCGGACCAGAACCCAGACTTTTTGACTGAAGTTCGGGTTCGGTGTTCGGGTGATTTTATTATTTTCCATTATAACATAGTTATAACGGAAAATAATAGCATTCTTACGACAGAGTGCTAAATAAAATGGCCATTGAGGGGTTAAAAATGATTTTAAAAAACTCACCTCATTCACTTGATCGCACAGCCAGTATCCTCTTCTTTCTTCTTTCTGCAGGACCTGCAAAAGGACCTGCAATGACGTTACCACACTCACCACGTGGAAGGTTACACGTGGTGAGCGCGGTGACGTCATTGCAGGTCCTTTTGGAGGTCCTGAAGAAAGAAGAGGATACTGGCTGCGCGGTCAAGTGGATAAGGTGAGTTTTTTTTTATTATTTCTAACCCCTCAATGGCCATTTTATTTAGCATTATGTCTTAAGAATGCTATTATTTTCCGTTATAACGAAAAATAATAAAGTGAAGTTCGGGTCCTCATTAACTTTAATGGGGTCCGGGTTCAGGGTCAAGTTCGGGTTCCAAACCCGAACTTTGACCTGAAGTTCGGCCGAACCCGGTGAACCCAAACTTCCACGGGTTTGCTCATCCCTAATATATATGATTCTTCCTGAGGATAGGCCATCAATAGCAAAATCCTGGACAAACCCTTTAAAAGGATATTTCAAACTTATAAGTTAATAACATGCAGTATCACTAGAATATATCAGCACTTTATGATCGATGAGTCCCAGGGAACTGCAGAAGGGTTCTGTACACTTGAATGAGACCATGTTGCAGTTCCCTACACAGAGTGTGGCAGTGGCACTGTCGTACATGAGAAAACGAATCCTTTCAGTTACAACCTTCGTCCAAGTTCCTTTCCCCAACAATAATAGGAATCAGCACTTCACAGATGAGTGGTTTGACACTAACCTAATGTTTTTCTTTAATGAGCCATATGGCAGCCTCCGCTGATCATTATTAATAGAAAAAAAAATCAAAGCAACTCCTCTGCAAATTAGATGTGGCAGAATGTAGTACAGTATTCTAATGTTAAAACAATGCAACAACACTCAGCAAAAAAATAATAAAGTAAATAGTGATGAATGGCTAAGGCAATATTCAAATTCGTTATATTTCGCGAATTTTTGGGCGAATATTCGCCATACATTCGCAAATTCGAGATCTCCAGTCATTATTTATTTGATTTCGAAAATCGGCAATGTAATATATTCGCGATAAAATTTTGCGATTAGAATATTCGCGATCAACACTAAGGGGTAGGCAACTTTCCTATTGGTTGCTAGCGTTGTTGCTAAGTGACGATATTCGCAATAAATTCGCAATAAATTTGTGATTAGAATATTCACGATCAACACCTTTCTTGAATACAAATATACAGTCAGGTCCATAAATATTGGGACATCGACACAATTCTAACATTTTTGGCTCTATACACCACCACAATGAATTTGAAATGATGTGCTTTAACTGCAGACTGTCATCTTTAATTTGAGGTGAACGGTGTAGGAATTACAACAGTGAACCAAATCAGGTGAACGGTGTAGGAATTACAACAGTTTGCATATGTGCCTCCCACTTGTTAAGGGACCAAAAGTAACGGGACAGAATAATAATCATAAATCAAACTTTCACTTTTTAATACTTGATTGCAAATCCTTTGCAGTCAATTACAGCCGGAAGTCTGGAACGCATAGACATTGCCAGACGCTGGGTTTCATCCCTGGTGATGCTCTGCCAGGCCTCTACTGCAACTGTCTTCAGTTCCTGCTTGTTCTTGGGGCATTTTCCCTTCAGTTTTGTCTTCTGCAAGTGAAATGCATGCTCAATCGGATTCAGGTCAGGTGATTGACTTGGCCATTGCATAACATTCCACTTCTTTCCCTTAAAAACCTCTTTGGTTGCTTTTGCAGTATGCTTTGGGTCATTGTCCATCTGCACTGTGAAGTGCCGTCCAATGAGTTCTAAAGCATTTGGCTGAATATGAGCAGATAATATTGCCCGAAACACTTCAGAATTCATCCTGCTGCTTTTGTCAGCAGTCACATCATCAATAAATACAAGAGAACCAGTTCCATTGGCAGCCATACATGCCCACGCCATGACACTACCACCACCATGCTTCACTGATGAGGAAGTATGCTTAGGATCAAGAGCAGTTCCTTTCCTTCTCCATACTCTTCTCTTCCCATAACTCTGGTACAAGTTGATCTTGGTCTCATCTGTCCATAGGATGTTGTTCCAGAATGGTGAAGGCTTTTTTAGATGTTGTTTGGCAAACTCTAATCTGGCCTTCCTGTTTTTGAGGCTCACCAATGGTTTACATCTTGTGGTGAACCCTCTGTATTCATTCTTGTGAAGTCTTCTCTTGATTGTTGACTTTGACACATATACACCTACCTCCTGGAGAGTGTTCTTGAGCTGGCCAACGGTTGTGAAGGGTTTTTTCTTCACCAGGTCATCCACCACAGTTGTTTTCTGTGGTCTTCCGGGTCTTTTGACGTTGCTGAGCTCACCGATGCGCTCCTTCTTTTTAAGAATGTTCCAAAAAGTTGTTTTGGCCACGCCTATTGTTTTTGCTATCTCTCTGATGGGTTTGTTTTGTTTTTTCAGCCTAATGATGGCTTGCTTCACTGATAGTGACAGCTCTTTGGAACTCATCTTGTGAGTTGACAGCAACAGATTCCAAATGCAAATAGCACACTTGAAATGAACTCTGGACCTTTAATCTGCTCATTGTAATTGGGATAATGAGGGAATAACACACACCTGGTCATGGAACAGCTGAGAAGCCAATTGTCCCATTACTTTTGGTCCCTTAACAAGTGGGAGGCACATATGCAAACTGTTGTAATTCCTACAGCGTTCACCTGATTTGGATGTAAATACCCTCAAATTAAAGATGACAGTCTGCAGTTAAAGCACATCTTGTTCGTTTCATTTCAAATCCATTGTGGTGGTGTATAGAGCCAAACATGTTAGAATTGTGTCGATGTCCCAATATTTATGCACCTGACTGTATAGCACTATATTCTAAATATTTGCGAATTCTCGAAGTGGCGATATTCGCAATTCAAATATTCGCGCTTAAAACTAAAATTAAACTTATTCCTGGCAAATACATTTGGAACAAAATTATTTGTAATTGTCTGCCAACAACATGGTGATCTCTTATGACAGGAACCTACACTAAATACTACCCCCTCTGCTGCCATACTGGCCTCCAAAAAATTCAGGGAATGCAGGATCCACATACATGCTAAGCAGGCTGTTCTGTCGGGTGAACAGCCTGTCGGATCCGTCCTGCCGCTAGTGAACGTGTGTCCCCGGACTGCCGCTCCATCCCCATTGACTATAATGGGGCGGGGCGGAGTTCCGGCAGATGCACGGCAGATGCACGGCAGCGCACGGCGAGAGGCTGCCGGAATAAATGTCGGACATGTTGTAGTTTTATTCCGGCAGGCTCTCGCCGTGCCTCCGCCGGAACTCCGCCCCCGCCCCCATTATAGTCAATGGGGATGGAGCGGCAGTCCGGGGGCACACGTTCACTAGTTCACCTGACGGAACAGCCTGCCAGAGGTCCGTGTCGCTAGTGTGAAAGTAGCCTTAGTTAGCACATCCCATTGTGCAACTGCAAGTCGCCATGGCTGAAAGCACAAAAGCAAAAACAAACACAATGCAACAAACTCTGCAAACACAAATAATAAAGTAAGTAAAATAGTGCCATACTCACTATAGAAAATTTACTAGTGCTAATACAACGTTATAAATGTGAGATTCTTGGCAAATACATTTTGTACAAAATAATTTGTTCCTGTCTGCCAATGAAAAGGTGATCTTTTAGGACAGGAACCATTTGGCACCAGGAGAGGTAAAATACAAAGTATGTGGGACCTGCATTCCTTGAATTTAATGGAGGCCAGTATGGGACCAGAGGAGGTAGTATTTAGTGTAAGTTCCTGTCCTAAGAGATCACCTTATTGTTGGGGGACAGGCACAAATAATTTTGTACATCCCTCCAACTTCAGACTCAGGCTCACAATCATAGTTGGAAACTTCCTATTTACCACAGTAAATGGGAGATTTGTGACTACAGATGTCACAGGACATAAACTACCCAATGACAGTTTAATGGTGAGCTCCAGAGTGATCTGGTTCATAAGAATGCTGGAAGGTCTGTGAATATATATTTCATCCCATGTATACCAGATACACAATCAGTTCATAAAAGTGATTATGTAGCACTGAAATGTCTTGTCTGAACTATAGGATTCAGGAAATTAAGATACATTATAGTTTGGTGCAGTTTAAACATCCTGTCTCTTGAAGTGATTATATATACAGTACAAGAAGCCAGGCATTCCAACTATATGTGCATGAAATATGGAGACCATTAGAAAACTTCATAATGGGACCAAGTGATGGTATGAGGAGGGCAGATTTATCTGGCCGTCACTCTTAAAATCTCTTGTCTGTTGCCACCTTATATGGGAAGAAAACTAGACAGGCAGCCATGCTTATAATATGTATAATTCACAGTGTATACATGGCATCTCTGTTCGGTGCCTTTATGGACACTAGATACGGCTTGATAAGTAACCTGTCAAACAGTAACAGAACAGATACAGTGGTGCTTGAAAGTTTGGAAACCCGTCAGAATTTTCTATAATTTAGCATAAATTTCACCTAAAGCTACATCACATTTTCACAGAATTACTAAAAGTAGATAAAGATTAGGGAAAAGCGAATCAACTTCGGATGAAACATCCAAAGTCGACTCGCATAAAACTTTGTCAGAATACTGTACAGAGCTGGAGCGAGACTTCGGGTAATAACTAGTGTTGATCCAGCACCAAAGTGCTTGGGTGTTCGAGTAGAACACCTCGGGATGCTCGTGTGCTCTAACGAGCACAATGGAAGTCAAGGGGAGAATCCGAACATTAAACCAGGCACCCCCTTCTGAAGAGGGGAGGGTATTTGGTTGACATCAAAAGGTCAGAAATTGATGGAAACACCACTAAATTGGTTCGGGATCAGCATGGGGAATATGTCATGATGCATCTTGGACTCCGAGGTCGCTGCTGGGAACGATGTTGTCCGAGTAGTACGCCAATTTTACAGACTGACAATAATACGCACAAAACCAAGATAAAATCGATTTTAGAGGAAAAATTGTTAGGAAACATTTTTTCCTGTATATTTACTTGTATATAAAGTGCAAGTGCAAGGAGGGCCTCATTCACATTGTGGTACAATTGTTCAGGTAGTGGGACTCCTACACTAATAAAGCCTATGCACTAAGTGAAAGGGCTGCCAAAAAATACAAGGAGCCGACACTCCAATACACCCTTTATTACACATAAAGGAGGGCATCCTACACACCCTTGAAAAATTATGATTGATGGCCTGCTGGTGACCCTCAAAATCATTAGGAGCAAGGGCATGCTGGTGACCCTCTAAAACATTAGGGGCAATGGCCTGCTGCTGATATGACTATCTAAAAAAATTAGGGGTGAGGGTCTGCTGCTGAGCTGACCGTCTAAAACATTAGGAGTGAAGGTCTGCTGCTGAGCTGACCATCAAAAAAAGTTGGTTGAGGTCCTGCTGTTGAGCTGACCATCAAAAAAATTATGGTTGAGGGCCTGCTGCTGAGCTGACCATCGAAAAAATGATGGTTGAGGGCCTGCTGCTGAGCTGACCATCGAAAATATGATGGTTGAGGGCCTGCTGCTGAGCTGACCATCAAAAAAATTATGGTTGAGAGCCTGCTGCTGAGCTGACCCTCTAAAACATTAGGAGCAAGGGCAGCCTAATTAGCATGTTGATATGATGAAGGAGCAGGAGGAGGAGGATGAGAAAAGAAAGATTGAACCATATACCCTTTTTGTGGTGGAAAGGGTGCATGGGAATACAGTGTATTCAATACACCATAAAAGCCACATTTAAAGTGCCTTTATTTTCAGCCGCTTTCCTCTGATGGAGTAGAGAAGTCAGGGGCAATCCAGGGATTTAGCATTCTGTCAGAATTTTCAGTTGACAGGCGGATGCGCTTATCAGTTATTATGCCCCCAGCAGCACTAAATACCCGCTCTGACAAAACGCTGGTGGCACGGCAGGCCAGCACCTCCAAGGCGTAGAGCGCCAGTTAGTGCCATGTGTCCAGCTTGGACACCCAATAGTTGTAAGGCACAGAGGGATCATTGAGGATGCTGACACGGTCTCTTACGTACTCCTTCACCATCTTCCAAAACTTTTCTCTCCTTCTGACAGTAGGCCACGCATCAGGGTGGGGTTGCTGGTGTCATGAAACTGTCACAGGCCTTGGAGAGTGTTGCCTTGCCTCTGTTCGAACTGCTGTGTGTTTCCCTCATCTCCCCTTCTCTGTTGCCGAAGGAAATACGTACTCTGCTGCCAGCGTTGTCAGATGGAAATTTTTGGAGCAATTTTTACACCTTCTGGTATTGCACCATTTTGCTAGTCCTCTCCACCACAGGAATGAGAGATGAGAAGTTCTCTTTGTAGCGGGGATCGAGAAGAATGAACAACCAGTAATTGGTGTTGGCCAAAATGCGTATAACGCGAGGGTCACGGGAAAGGCAGCATAACATAAAGTCAGCCATGTGTGCCAGAGTCCCAACAGACAAGACTTCGCTGTCCTCATCAGGAGGATGACTCTCCAACTCCTCATCCTCTTCCTCCTCTTCGGCCTATCCACGCTGAACAGATGGATAAACCTGCTGTGGGTACTACCCTCTGTAGTGGAGGCAACCGTCTCCTGCTCCTCCTCCTCATCATCCAATTTGCGCTGAGAAGACGAACAGAGGGTGGTTTGGCTATCACCCTGTGTACTGTCTTCCCCCATTTCCACCTCTTTCACATGCAAAGAGTCTGCCTTAATTGTGAGCAGCGAGCGTTTGAATAGACACAGAAGTGGGATGGTTACGCTGATAATAGCGGCATCGCCGCTCACCATCTGTGTTGATTCCTCAAGTTGCGTAAAACCTCACAGAGGTCAGACTTCCATGCACACTCGTCGCTTGTAAAGAGCGGAAGCTGACTGGAAAGGCGATGACCATGTTGCAGCTGGTATTCCACTACTGCCCTCTGCTACTCACAAAGCCTGGCCAACATGTGTAACGTGGAGTTCCAGCGCATACTCACGTCACAGTTGGTGAGCTGGCAATTGCAAGCGCTACTACAGCGTTGCCAGACTGGCGGCAGCTGTATATGGCTTTCAGAAATGGGCACACACGTGGCGCACCTTCATCAGTAGCACAGGCAAATTGGGTTAGGTTTTGAGAAACCGCTGAACCACTAAGTTGAAGATGTGGGCTAGGCATGGGATGTGTGTGAGCTTCCCGAGCTACAAAGCCGCCACCAAATTACGACTATTATCAGGCACAACCATGCCTGGTTCTAGGTTGAGTGGCGAGAGCCACAGCTCAGTCTGGTCCCTTATACCCTGCTACGCTCCCTAGGAGTGATCGACCAACAAAGATCACTCAGAGAGCAAGGAGTGAAATAGTCTAGGAGGTCAAAAAGGAACCCAGGGAAGCTAAATGTTAATGTTTATGAGTCTACCATCATGAGGATAACAATGGTGTGCAGGGCCGGATTGCAAGGAGAAAACTGATGCTTTCCATAGAGAACATTGCTGCCTGTCTGCAGTTTGCTAATGATGCTGTTAGAACAATATTTTGCGGACGCATGAGGCCAAAATAGAACTTTTTGGTTTAAATGAGAAATGTTATATTTGGCAAAAGGTAAACACTAGTGTTGAGCAAGCATGCTCGGCTGAACAGCAGTTCGGCTCGACCATTGCTATGCTCGGCACATTGCAGTGTTCGGCCGAATACTATGTATTGCTCAAGCACAATTGAACACAATGAAAGTCAATGGGAGACCTAAGCATTAAACTAGGCACCCCTTGCTCTGAAGAGGGGAGAGGGTCTGGTTCACAGAAAAAGGTTAGAAATTGATAGAAACACCACCAAAATAGCATAGGGGGGACATCTGGATGCATCTTGGACTCCTATTACATACAATAGACAACCACACAAAGGCTCTATGCCAAAAGCCGGGTATGTACAAGCCAACAATCTATCTATGAGACAGATACAGTCAGCATACCTTACAATGGCAACCTTGTGCACTATGAGACATTCAAAACCAGCTCTCATCTGACTGAGAAGCAGTAAGCCTCAAAGTTGCTTCATATCTGTTGGATGGCTTGGGTGGACCTGCGTACCTAGATTAATATCATTCTGGTGACAAAAAGTTTTCTGCTTGTCCTAACATAATATTCAATAACATTTCTATACAGTTTTCTCATATAAACTCATTTGCATAAACATTCGCAATAAAAATTAACGATTAGAATATTTGCAATCTACACTACCCATGAACAGCGCCATCTATTGGATTCATAGTCTTGTCATAAGACTATGAAACCAATAGATGGTGCGGTTTATGAGTCTTGAACAGAGCCATCTAATGGATTCATAGTCTTTTCATGATTTTTTTGATTCATAGTCTTCATAGTCTTTAAATACATTTTATATGTCACAGATAAATTTTAGAAGCTTATGGTTATGTCACTGTCCACAGCAGACACTGTCTACGGAAAAAGTACACCGTATGTCACAGATACATTTTTGAAGCGCACACGTTACACTACAGATGTGGCGCTGGTAATGTCACTGTCCACAGCAGACACCGTCTATGAAAAAAGTACACTGGATGTCAGATATTTTTTTGGATGCGCACACTTTACACAGGAGATGTGGCACAGCTAATGTCACTGTCCGCAGCGGATACCGTCTATGGAAAAAGGACACTGTATGTCACAGATATTTTTTGGATGCGCACACTTTACACTGGAGATGTGGCGCAGCTAATGTCACTGTCCGCAGCGGACATTGTCTATGGAAAAAGTAAACTGTATGTCACAGATATTTTTTGGATGCGCACACTTTACACTGGAGATGTGGCGCAAGTAAATGTTCCTATTAATAAATCCCAACAATTGCTGTATGACAATGTAAATTCACCGCAGAACGGCTAATAACACATACAGTTGCAAGAAAAAGTATGTGAACCCTTTGGAATGATATGGATTTCTGCACAAATTGGTCATAAAATGTGATCTGATATTCATCTAAGTCACAACAATAGACAATCACAGTCTGCTTAAACTAATAACACACAAAGAATTAAATGTTACCATGTTTTTATTGAACACACTACTTTTCTTGCTTACTTTTTCTTGCAACTGTACTTATTTTTGCTATTAATACAGTGCAATAATGGCTGTATGACAATGAAAATTCACTGCAGAACAGCTAAAAAGACGTACGTATGTTTCCTATTAATACACCCCGTAAATGGCTGTAGTACAATGTAATCTCACATGGGAACATCAATTATGACATATATTTTTCCTTTTTTTTTATTAATACACCCCCCTAAAAAAATTTAAAACAATGTAAAATCAACACAGAATGGCAAATAACTCATACAATTGCAAGACAAAGTATGTGAACCCTTTGGAATGATATGGATTTCTGCACAAATTGGTCATAAAATGTGATTTAATCTTCATCTAAGTCACAACAATAGACAATCACAGTCTGCTTAAACTAATAACACACAAAGAATTAAATGTTATCATGTTTTTATTGAACACACTATGTAAACATTCACAGTACAGGTGGAAAAAGTATGTGAACCCCTAGACTAATGACATCTCCAATTGGAGTGAGGTGTCAGCCAACTGGTGTCCAATCAATGAGATAAGATTGGAGGTGTTGGTTACAGCTGCCCTGCCCTATAAAAAACACACACCAGTTCTGGGTTTGCTTTTCACAAGAAGCATTGCCTGATGTGAATGATGCCTCTCACAAAAGAGCTCTCAGAAGACCTACGATTAAGAATTGTTGACTTGCATAAAGCTGGAAAGGGTTATAAAAGTATCTCCAAAAGCCTTGCTGTTCATCAGTCTACAGTAAGACAAATTGTCTACAAATTGAGAAAGTTCAGAAAGCTGCTACTCTCCCTAGGAGTGGCCGTCCTGTAAAGATGACTGCAAGAGCACAGCGCAGACTGCTCAATGAGGTGAAGAAGAATCCTAGAGTGTCAGCTAAAGACTTACAAAAGTCTCTGGCATATGCTAACATCCCTGTTAGCGAATCTACGATAAGTAAAACACTAAGCAAGAATGGATTTCATGGGAGGATACCACAGAGGAAGCCACTGCTGTAAAAAAAAAAAAACATCGCTGCACGTTTACAGTTTGCACAAGTGCACCTGGATGTTCCACAGCAGTACTGGCAAAATATTCTGTGGACAGATGAAACCAAAGTTGAGTTGTTTGGATGAAACACACACTATGTGGAGAAAAAGAGTCACAGCACACCAACATCAAAACCTCTTCCCAACTGTGAAGTATGGTGAAGTATGGTGGTGGGGGCATCATGGTTTCGGGCTGCTTTGCTGCGGCCTGGACGGATTGCTATCATCAAAGCTAAAATTAATTCCCAAGTTTATCAAGACATTTTGCAGGAGAACTTAAGGCCATCTGTCCACCAACTGAAGCTCAACAGAAGATGGGTGTTGCAACAGGACAACGACCCAAAGCATAGAAGTAAATCAACAACAGAATGGCTTAACCAGAAGAAAATACGCCTTCTGGAGTGGCCCAGTCAGAGTCCGGACCACAACCCGATTTGAGATGCTGTGGCATGACCTCAAGAAAGCGATTCACACCAGACATCCCAAGAATATTGCTGAACTGAAACAGTTCTGTAAAGAGGAATGGTCAAGAATTACTCCTGACCGTTGTGCTTGTCTGATCTGCAACTACAGGAAACGTTTGGTGGAAGTTATTGCTGCCAAAGGAGGTTCAACCAGTTATTAAATCCAAGGGTTCACATACTTTTCCCACCTGCACTGTGAATGTTTACATGGTGTGTTCAATAAAAACATGGTAACATTTAATTCTTTGTGTGTTATTAGTTTAAGCAGACTGTGATTGTCTATTGTTGTGACTTAGATGAAGATCAGATCACATTTTATGACCAATTTGTGCAGAAATCCATATCATTCCAAAGGGTTCACATACTTTTTCTTGCAACTGTACTTATTTGTGCTATTAATACAGTGCATCAATGGCTGTATGACAATGAAAATTCACAGGAAACTGTTCATCTAGGAATGCTCGGACCTGACACCCATAATGTGGTGGTGCACCATCACATTATGGGTGTCAAGTCCTAGCATTCCTAGATGAACAGTTTCCTGGAAGGTGGATTAGTCATCGTGGGCCAGTTGAATGGCCCCCAAGGTCTCCCGATCTGACCCCCTTAGACTTTTATCTTTGGGGTCATCTGAATGCAATTATCTATGCTTTGAAGATACGAGATGTGCAGCACCTGAAACTACGGATACTGGAAGCCTGTGCTAGCATTCTCCTGCGGTGTTGCTATCAGTGTGTGATGAGTGGGAGAAGAGGGTTGCATTGACAATCCAACACAATGGGCAGCACATTGAACACATTTTATAAGTGGTCAGAAACTTGTAAATAACTCATGAAAGAATAAAGTTACGTTAAACAAGCACACCATTGTTTTTCTTGTGAAATTCCCAATAAGTTTGATGTGTCACATGACCCTCTTCCTATTGAAAAAACAAAAGTTGGATTCAAAATGGCCAACTTCAAAATGGCCGCCATGGTCACCACCTATCTTGAAAAGTTTCCCCCCTCACATATACTAATGTGCCACAAACAGGTAGTTAATATGACCAACCATTCCCATTTTATTAAGGTGTATCCATATAAATGGCCCACCCTGTAGAATCATTCAGTAGAGCGATTTTGTGGTGAGAAAAGCAATACGGTAAGACTTTTTTCGAACTTTTCCGGCAGAACATTTATTAAAATCGCAGTGTTAATATTCCAGTGGGACGCCGCTGGTTTGAATATATAGCAGGACGCCGCTACATCTTGCTGGTTTACAACTTTCCAGTGTGGGACACAAAATAATCGACGTTGCCCCCAACTACATATTGTACTGGACTTATTTCTGGACATACGAAGTTTGTTGGCATTATTAAAGTCTGGAACTATTTTGTGTCAGAAGGGAGTGAGCTATACGATTATTATAGCTATCACGTTCCCTGCGAATATTGTATATTCGAAAATATCACGAATATTGCTGCTATTTATGCAAATATTTATATTTATTTATCGATTTCTAGCATTCACATAACCTTATGTCTTTATTTGTTTTTTATGCAATTTGGGTCTAATATACTGGTGCACTATCCAGACCAGTAAGTCTTATATGCCACCAATATATTCAGCTATTATAATACATGCTATTATTTGTCGAGCATTATAGTCATTTTAACATGAGGGTATTATCCTTTTTATTGTATTCTTATTACTGTTGCCATTAATGTAGTTTAACAGGTCAATAAATTTCTGTGTAGTTCTAATATCTTGAGAGTGCCCAGTTTTTTCACTATAATATCAGTTATAGTTCAGCTGTGAGAAGGAATATGAATCCTCGGAACCAAGAAGTAAAAGCAAAAATTAATACTAAAATAGGGATAAAACAACCGATGAAGGATGGGAAAAGGGATACCCCCAACAGACCAATAATAAAAAAGACAGTAAGAAAGGATTTTTTTCAACCAAAGATGTCCACAAAAAGAAAAAAACAAAGAGAGGAAGGAGGGGGAGGGAACTCTTGAAGAAAGCAACGAATACGACTAAAAAGATAGTGGGGCACGGCATCTTTAATTTAAGCAAATATACCCTAAAAAGTAATGAGGTTTCGTTATTGAAAAAATACCTCAAATTTGCCCCGACATCAAAATTCTGCCCTTTTAATGCCTTTATAGGCAGAAAAAAATTTATTCGCAAACTAGCATTAAAGAATTTTTTTTTAAAGAAGGAATGTAGAAAGGACAAAAACAATAAACAAAAAAACACCCCAAAAAATGAAGGAAAAATACAGAAAATTAAAGAGGAAGATATTAGACAAAGTGGACCAATGAAACAGATAATTAAGGAAATGGACAACTATACTCACACCACTTTGAAACCAAAGTCTCATTTTAATCCTCTAGGAGAATACTCAGATGCCTTCACTACGTTCCAAATGTTAGTTTAAGGAAAACAAATCTAACAAACAAAGAGAAAGCAGCTATTTTAACTCTCCAGAAAAATAACTAAATTGTCATTAGACCCGCAGACAAGGAAGGGGGGATAGTGATTTTAGATCAAGAAGCATACCACAATGAAACCATGAGATTATTAAAAGATGAAAAAACTTATAAAAAACACAACAGAAAGTTATAAAAATAAACTCGGTACACTAGTGAAAAAAGGGAAAAAGAGTGGAATCCTGTCATCTGAAGAATCTAAATACATACACAACCAAAATCCAAGGGTACCGATGTTCTACTACTTGCCCAAGATCCATAAATGTCAATCTAACCCCCGGGGAGACAAATAGTCTCGGGAATAGAGGGTCTAACTGCGAATCTCTCTAAATATGTGGATGTCCTCCTTCAGAAGTGTGTACTAAAACTACCGCGTATATAAAAGATACCAAACACATCCTCCAATTATTCGAGAAAGTGCAGTGGGAGGATGGATATATAATAGGAACGATGGACGTAACATTACTATATATACCATTATAGAAAACACCAAAGGACGGGAGGCGGCAGAGTATTTTCTAAAAAAAGAGGGAGACCTCCCTGAGACACAAATAGATTTTTTAGGACAGTGTATATAATTTATTTTAACACATAATTATTTTAAATACGAAAATGATTTTTACCTCCAGACGTGGGGGACCACCATGGGGACCCGATTCGCACCAAGTTTCGCTAACCTCTATGTTGGGAGATGGGAGGAGTCTACCATCTTTCCATCGGGTGAACTCGGTGCCGGTCTAGTCCTTTGGCAGAGATTTATAGATGACATTGTTTTTATTTGGAAGGGTGGGGAGACCACGTTGATACAATTTTTAGACAAATTAAATAAAAACTACTTTTATTTACATTTTACCTGTAATTGGAGCCAAAAAGAGATCAATTTTTGGGATTTAACTATATTCATTGAAAATGGGAAAATACAAACTAAGACGTTCCATAAACCAACAGATAGCAATAGCTATATACCTTTTGATAGCTGTCACTTATTCACTTGGTTAACCAACATACCCAGCAGCCAGTACATAAGGATTCGGAGAAATTGTAGCAGCATAACACAATTTGAAGAGGAAACAGAGGAATTGAACAAGAAATTTATGGAGAAAGGATATAAATTGAGGAACCTAACATCAACTGTAAAAAGGGTGAAGGGGATGGACCATAATGAATTATTGCGGGACAAAAAAGAAGGGAATAGGATGGATCAGTTTAATGAACAGGACGATAGCGACAAATTAAAAATCCCGATAATAACCAAATACATTGAAGGGGTATGCAAATTTAAGAAAAAATAATTGTGAAAAACCATTGGGATATATTGAGGCAGGATAAACTGATTGGAGACAAAATTCCCACACACCCCACCTTCACATTCAGGAAGGCACGAAATTTAGGCAACTTAATAGCACCCTCTATAAAACTGAAAAAATACCAAAAGAAAATGGGCATGAATATGAAAAAAGGGTTTCATCCATGTAAAATATGTAAGAACTGCAAAATAACGAAAAATCACAAGAAAAATCCGATACTTGAGATAAACGGAGGCACGGATAAATACACAATAGAGGATTATATCACATGTTATACGAGGGGAGTAGTTTATTATATTACATGCCCATGCAAAAAAATCTACATGGGGAGGACTAAACACATATTAAAAATCAGTATTAATGAACACATTAATAACATCCGTAAAAAATTTGAGGGCCATCCGTTATCGCGGCACTATGCGGAGTGTCATGAAGGGAGATTTATTGGCTCAGATTTTGGAGGAATAGAAAAGGTTAAAAATGACATGAGGAGTGGAGACTTTATAAAACAAATGTCGAGAAGCGAAAGCAAGTGGATTTTCAGATGAGACAGCCTTGCCCCGAAAGGGTTAAATCAGGAGATGGAACTCTTTGCATTTCAATAAATAATGAGAGTAAAGGTTGAAAGAGAATGGACACTGAACTAAAAAGAATGAACATTAAATGAATGGAACAGAATGCCTATATACTCCATAGGACAACAGTGCTTGAACATCCCTGACAAAGGAGCCCGTAGCCCCTGAAACGCGTAGGTTGAAAATTGTCCCACGGAGGCATCAGTAGGAACGAGTGTGACGTCACACGCTTCCCGTGCACACAGCGGCAACTGCGCGCGTCTGCACCGGTCAGGGCGGCACATGAAGTAGCAGTTGAGCTGAAGATCACAACATTCCGTAAAAAGCTCCCGGCACATGCCCGCATAGAGGAACAAGGAACTACAACATTGTAAGGTAGGAAAGTTATGTGATTGTACATGCGAACTGAGAGGAACTTGTGAGGAAGTAATATACACTGCCTGAATTAACTAATAAGAGCCTGAAATATATACCATTAATACACACATATATAATTCTATTCTATTGCCAGCCCTATCAGGGGGACTGGAACCTATATCCAGCAGCGGCATCCTGCTAGTGTCAGCAGGATATAACATAGGATTTGCAAATACGGGAGCGCAGAGGTGTATTTTTACAATACTAGACAGTGACATTAGCTGTGCCACATCTTCTGTGTAAAGTGTGCGCATCCAAAAAATATCTGTGACATACAGTGTACTTTTTCCATAGACGGTGTCTGCTGCTGACAGTGACATTACCAGCGCCATATCTGCAGTGTAACGTGTGCACTTCTAAAATGTATCTGTGACATACAGTGTACTTTTTCGGTAGATGGTGTCTGTTGTGGACAGTGACATTACCAGCGCCACATCTGCAGTGTAACGTGTGCACTTCTAAAATTTATCTTTGACATTCAGTGTACTTTTTCCGTACACAGTGTCCGCTGCGGACAGTGACATTAGCTGTGCCACATATCCTGTGTAAAGTGTGCGCATCCAAAAAATATCTGTGACATGCAGTGTACATTTTCAATAGACGGTGTCCGCTTCTTACAGTGACATTACCTGGGGCATATCTCCAGTGTAACCTGTGCGGTTAAAAAATGTATCTGTGACATACAGTGGACTTTGTCAATAGACGATGTCCGCTTCTGACAGTGACATTACCAGGGCCACATCTGCAGTGTAACGTGTGCGCTTCAAAAATTTATCTGTGACATACAGTGTTCTTTTTTGCTTAGACTCTGCGTACAGGGACATTACCGATGGTACCTCTCCTGTATAACGTTTCCTCATCCCAAATACCTGTGACATTTCCTGTAATTTTTCATTAGCCGCTGGTGACAGCATTGACATTATCTGCGGGATATCTCCTGTGTGACGTTTCCACATCCCAAATACCTTTTTAAATTTGTTTGCGCATACACTTCCAAATCCTACACTATTGTACGTGTGACAGACTTTCAATCATATATAACATTTAATATAAAGAAAGCGAGCAGTAAGGGAAAGGGCAGTGGCCGTGATGCTGATGGTGCAAGCAGAGGCCGTGGCCTTTGAAACTGTGCCTGCTGCCAGAGCACAAAAAAAATAACAATCATCCACGATACCTAGCTTCATGTCCCAGTTTGCAGGGCGGCGCAGGACACCACTCTTGAAGTCAGACCAGTGCAACCAGGTGGTCGGTTGGATTGCAGCAGATAATGCTTCCAGTCGGTTAAGCACCACCCTGTCTTCCACCAAGTCCAGTCTTAGTAGCCAAGAGTCTACTCAACCCAATCCTCACCCTGATCCTCCTTCCTCCCACCATGGAGACAAGTGATCCCACACTTGGATATTCCAAGGAGCTGTTTTCAGCGCCATTCCTTGATTTGGCACTCAAGGGGTAGGTGTTCCGCAGTATGGCGCTTTTTTGAGGAAAGTGCAGACAATAAAAGAATTGTAATTTGCAACCTGTGCCATACAAAAATGAGCAGGGGCGTGAACACTAGCAACCTCACCACCACCAGCATGATCCGCCACATGGCATCAAAGCACCGTAATAGTTGGGCTGAACGCCTGGGTCCACATTCTGTGTCTGCGGGTCGCACCACTGCCTCCTCTTCCCCTGTGTTACATGTTGGCCAACCCCCTGTCGAAAGTGCAGGCCCGGATGCCTCCCGCCATGCACCTGGACCTTCACAAGCACCATCAGCGACCACATCTACTTCCCAGTGCAGACTACAAATGTCCTTACCCCAGGCATTTGAACGCAAGTGCAAATACCCAGCCGCCCACCCACAGGCCATAGCACTAAATGCGCAGCTTTTCAAATTACTGGCCCTGGAAATGTTGCCATTTAGGCTTGTGGACACTGAGGCCTTCCGCAGCCTCTTGTCGGTGGCCGTCTCTCGTTACGCAGTCCACAGTCGCCACTATTTTTTAATGTGTGCCATGCCCGCATTACACCAACATGTGTCCCGTAACATCACACGTGCCCTGACTAATGCAGTTACTGGGAAGGTCCACTTAACCACGGACACATGGACAAGTGCATTCGGCCAGGGACGCTACATTTCGCTGACGGCACACTGGGTGAATGTTGTGGAGGCCGGGATCAAGTCATACTCTGGGATGGCACAGGTGCTACCGACGCCAAGGATTGCGGGACCTACATCGATCAGGGTTTCTGCCAGCACCTAGGGTAGTGGCTCCAACCACCACTTCTCCTCCTCCGCTTCCTCCTCCACTTCCACCTCTGAATTATCCACGTGCAGCACCAGTCAGTCATCAGTCGGTAGCTGGAAGCTTGTAGCACTGCAGTGGGGAAGCGGCAACAGGCCGTGCTGAAGCTGATATGATTAGGGGACAAACAGCACACCACTGCAGAGCTGTGGCAGGGGATAAGAGACCAGACTGAACTGTGGCTCTCGCCACTCAACCTAGAACCAGGCATGGTTGTGTCTGATAATGGCCGTAACTTGGTGGCGGTTTGGAGCTCGGCAAGCTCACACACACATCCCATGCCTAGCCCATGTCTTAAACTTAGTGGTTCAGCGGTTTCTCAAAACCTACCCTAATTTGCCTGAGCTACTGGTGAAGGTGCTCCGGGTGTGCGCACATTTCCACAAGTCATTGACAGCTTCAGCCAGTCTATCAACACTGCAGCAGCGCTTGAAACTGCCAGCTCACCGGTTGTTGTGCGACGTGAACACGTGCTGGGACTTCACGTTCCACATGTTGGCCAGGCTTTGTGAGCAGCAGAGGGCAGTAGTGGAATACCAGCGGCAACATGGTCGTCGCCTTTCCAGTCAGCTTCCGCTATTCACAAGCGAGGAGTAGGCATGGATGTCTGACCTCTGTGAAGTTTTAAGAAACTTTGAGGAATCAACACAGATGATGAGCGGCGAAAACGCTATTATCAGCGTAACCATCCCACTTCTGTGTCTACTCAAACGCTTGCTGCTCACAATTAAAGACGACTCTTTGCATGTGGAAGAGGTGGAAATGGGGGAAGACATTACACAGGGTGAAAGCGCGAATTGGACGATGAAGAGGAGGAGGAGGAGAAGCAGGAGACTGTTGCCTCCGCTACAGAGGGTAGTACCCATGGAAGTTTAATTCCATCTGTTTAGCATGGGTGGGCAGAAGAGGAGGAAGAGGATGAGAAGATTGAGAGTGAGCTTTCTGATGACTACAGCGTCTTGCCTGTTGGTACTCTTGCACACATGGCTGACTTCATGTTAGGCTGCCTTTCCAGCGACCTGCGCGTTATGCACATTTTAGACAACACGGATTACTGGTTGTTCACCCTTCTCGACCCCCACTACAAAGAGAACTTCTCATCTCTCATTCCTCTGGTGAAGAAGACAAGCAAAACGGTGCAATACAAGAAGATCCTTGTTGAAAAATTGCTCTAAAAAATTTCCATCTGACAACGCTAACGGCAGAGTCCGTACTTCCTTGGCCACCCGAGGAGGGGAGACAAGGGGAACACACAGCAGTTCCAACAGAGGCAGGGCAACACTCTCCAAAGCCTGTGAAAATTTCATGACACCCCGCCAGCACCCTGACCCTGATGCGCGGCCTAGTGTCACATGGAGGGAAACATTTTGGAAGATGGTGAAGGAGTACATAGCAGACCATGTCAGCGTCCTCAATGATCCCTCAGTGCCTTATAACTACTGTGTGCCCAAGCTGGACACGTGGCACGAACTGGCCTTGGAGGTGCTGGCCTGCCCTGCCGCCAACATTTTGTCTAAATAGGTATTTAGTGCTGCTGGTGGCATTGTAACATATAATCGTGTCCACCAGTCAACTGAAAATGGTTGACTCTTATAAAAATGAACAAGGCCTGGATTGACCATGACTTCTCGACTCCACCAGAGGAAATCTGATGAACATAAAGGCACTTTAAATGTGTTGTTTATAATGTACTGAATACACTGTATTCCCATGCACCCCTTCAACCACAAACAAGGGTATATGGTTGAATCTTCCTTTTCTCATCCTCCTTCTCCTCTTACATCATATCAACATGCTTATTCTTTGCATATAATGCCCTTGCATATATGTCCTTCGCATATATTGTTTTACAGGGTCAGCTCAGCTGCAGGCACTCGCATATAATTTTTTAGAGGGTCAGCAAACCAGCAGGCCCTCCCCTACAATGTTTTGCAGGGTCAGCTCACCAGCAGGCCCACGCATATAATTTTTTAGAGGGTCAGCTCACCAGCAGGCCCTCGCATATAAAGTTTTACAGGGTCAGCTCACCAGCAGGCCCTCACCTACAATGTTTTATAGGGTCAGCTCACCTGAAGGCCCTCGCATATATTTTTTTAGAGGGTCAACTCACCAGCAGGCCCTCACCTACAATGTTTTACAGGGTCAGCTCACCTGAAGGCCATTGCATATAATTTTTTAGATGGTCAGCTCACCAGCAGGCCCTCGCATATAATGTTTTACAGAGCCAGATCACCAGTAGGCCCTCGCATATAATGTTTTACACGGTCAGCTCACCAGCAGGCCCTCACCTACAATGTTTTACAGGGTCAGCTCACCAGCAGGCCCTCGAATATAATTTTATAGAGGGTCAACTCACCAGCAGGCCCTCATCTACAATGTTTTACAGTGTCAGCTCACCAGCAGGCCCTCGCATATACTTTTTTAGACGGTCAGCTCACCAGCAGGCCCTCGCATATAATGTTTTACAGGATCAGCTTACCAGCAGGCTACCTGCAATGTTTTACAGGGTCAGCTCAACAGCAGGCCCTTGCATATAATTTTTTAGAGGGTCCGCTCACCAGCAGGCCCTCGCATAAAATGTTTTACAGGGTCTGCTCACCAGCAGGCCCTCGCATATAATTTTTTAGAGGGTCAGCTCACCAGCAGGCCCTCACCTGCAATGTTTTACAGGGTCAGCTCACCTGAAGGCCCTCGCATATAATTTTTTAGAGGGTCAGCTCACCAGCAGGCCCTCGCATATAATATTTTACAGAGCCAGATCACCAGTAGGCCCTCGCATATAATGTTTTACAGGGTCAGCTCACCATTAGGCCCTCACCTACAATGTTTTACAGGGTCAGCTCACCAGCAGGCCCTCGCATAAAATTTTTAGAGGGTCAGCTCACTAGCAGGCCCTCGCACATCATGTTTTACAGGGTCAGCTCACCAGCAGGCCCTCACCTACAATGTTTTACAGTGTCAGCTCACCAGCAGGCCCCTGCATATAATTTTTTTGAGTGTCAGCTCACCAGCAAGCCCTATGCATACAATGTTTTACAGGGTTATCTCACCAGCAGGCCTTCACCTACAATCTTTTACAGGGTCTGCTCATCTAAAGGCTCTCGCATATAATTTTTTAGAGGGTCAGCTCACCAGCAGGCCGTCACCTACAATGTTTTACAGGGTCAGATCACCAGCAGCCCCACGCATATAATCTTTTACAGGGTCAGCTCACCAGCAGGCCCTCATCAACAATGTTTTACAGGGTCAGCTCACCAGCAGGCCATCACCTAGAATGTTTTACAGGGTCTGCTCACCAGCAGGCCCTCGCATATCATTTTTTAGAGGGTCAGCTCACCAGCAGGCCCTCTCAAATAATGTTTTACAGGGTCAACTCACCACAGGCCCTCGCATATAATGTTTTACAGGGTCAGCTCACCAGCAGGCCTTCACCTACAATCTTCAGCTCACCTGAAGGCCCTTGAATATACATTTTTTAGAGGGTCAGCTCACCAGCAGGCACTCACCTACAATGTTTTACAGGGTCAGCTCACCTGATGGCACTCACATATAATTTATTAGAGTGTCAGCTCACCAGCAGGCCCTCGCATATAATGTTTTACAGGGACAGCTCACCAGCAGGCCCTCACATATAATTTTTTAGAGGGTCAGCTCACCAGCAGGCCCTCCCCTACAATGTTTTACAGGGTCAGCTCACCAGCAGGCCCACGCATATAATTTTTTAGAGGGTCAGCTCACCAGCAGGCCCTCGCATATAATGTTTTACGGGGTCAGCTCACCAGCAGGCCCTCACCTACAATGTTTTGCAGGGTCAGCTCACCTGAAGGCCCTCGCATATATTTTTTTAGAGCGTCAACTCACCAGCAGGCCCTCACCTACAATGTTTTACAGGGTCAGCTCACCTAAAGGCCCTTGCATATCATTTTTTAGAGGGTCAGCTCACCAGCAGGCCCTCGCATATAATGTTTTACGGAGCCAGATCACCAGTAGGCCCTTGCATGTAATGTTTTACACGGTCAGCTCACCAGCAGGCCCTCGCATATAATGTTTTACGGGGTCAGCTCACCAGCAGGCCCTCACCTACAATGTTTTGCAGGGTCAGCTCACCTGAAGGCCCTTGCATATAATTTTTTAGAGGGTCAGCTCACCAGCAGGCCCTCGCATATAATGTTTTACGTAGCCAGATCACCAGCAGGCCCTCGCATATAATTTTTTAGAGGGTCCGCTCACCAGCAGGCCTTTGCATATAATGTTTTACAGGGTCAGCTCACCAGCAGGCCCTCGCATATAATTTTTTGAGTGTCAGCTCACCAGCAAGCCCTATGCATACAATGTTTTACAGGGTTATCTCACCAGCAGGCCTTCACCTACAATCTTTTACAGGGTCTGCTCATCTAAAGGCTCTCGCATATAATTTTTTAGAGGGTCAGCTCACCAGCAGGCCGTCACCTACAATGTTTTACAGGGTCAGATCACCAGCAGCCCCACGCATATAATCTTTTACAGGGTCAGCTCACCAGCAGGCCCTCATCAACAATGTTTTACAGGGTCAGCTCACCAGCAGGCCATCACCTAGAATGTTTTACAGGGTCTGCTCACCAGCAGGCCCTCGCATATCATTTTTTAGAGGGTCAGCTCACCAGCAGGCCCTCTCAAATAATGTTTTACAGGGTCAACTCACCACAGGCCCTCGCATATAATGTTTTACAGGGTCAGCTCACCAGCAGGCCTTCACCTACAATCTTCAGCTCACCTGAAGGCCCTTGAATATACATTTTTTAGAGGGTCAGCTCACCAGCAGGCACTCACCTACAATGTTTTACAGGGTCAGCTCACCTGATGGCACTCACATATAATTTATTAGAGTGTCAGCTCACCAGCAGGCCCTCGCATATAATGTTTTACAGGGACAGCTCACCAGCAGGCCCTCACATATAATTTTTTAGAGGGTCAGCTCACCAGCAGGCCCTCCCCTACAATGTTTTACAGGGTCAGCTCACCAGCAGGCCCACGCATATAATTTTTTAGAGGGTCAGCTCACCAGCAGGCCCTCGCATATAATGTTTTACGGGGTCAGCTCACCAGCAGGCCCTCACCTACAATGTTTTGCAGGGTCAGCTCACCTGAAGGCCCTCGCATATATTTTTTTAGAGCGTCAACTCACCAGCAGGCCCTCACCTACAATGTTTTACAGGGTCAGCTCACCTAAAGGCCCTTGCATATCATTTTTTAGAGGGTCAGCTCACCAGCAGGCCCTCGCATATAATGTTTTACGGAGCCAGATCACCAGTAGGCCCTTGCATGTAATGTTTTACACGGTCAGCTCACCAGCAGGCCCTCGCATATAATGTTTTACGGGGTCAGCTCACCAGCAGGCCCTCACCTACAATGTTTTGCAGGGTCAGCTCACCTAAAGGCCCTTGCATATAATTTTTTAGAGGGTCAGCTCACCAGCAGGCCCTCGCATATAATGTTTTACGTAGCCAGATCACCAGCAGGCCCTCGCATATAATTTTTTAGAGGGTCCGCTCACCAGCAGGCCTTTGCATATAATGTTTTACAGGGTCAGCTCACCAGCAGGCCCTCGCATATAATTTTTTAGAGGGTCAGCTCACCAGCAGGCCCTCACCTGCAATGTTTTACAGGGCCAGCTCACCAGCAGGCCCTCTCATATAATTTTTTAGAGGGTCAGCTCACCAGCAGGCCCTCACCTGCAATGTTTTACAGGGTCAGCTCACCTGAAGGCCCTCGCATATAATTTTTTAGAGGGTCAGCTCACCAGCAGGCCCTCACCTATAAGTCAATTCTCACTATCCAAGAGTCTGGTCAACACAATCCTCACCGCCGGGGGTCGCGTAACTAGTTATCATGGAGGAGTCTCGTTTGTTATCGGAATTAACCAGACAAATCGCTCCACCAACTAAGAACGTCCATGCACCACCACCCACAGAATCGAGAAAGAGCTATCATTCTGTCAATCTTTCCGTGTCTGGCCCGGGTGAGGTTTCCTGTGTTGAGTCAAATTGAGCCACAGGCTCCACTCCTGATGGTGCCCTTCCATCAATTCCTTTAAGTTTCAGTTTTGCAACCATACTCCCCCGGAACCCAAAGACTTTGGTTTCTCGGAAGCTGCTCGGCGGGTCATGGGATTAACGCCGCCGGAATGACGGTCGTCATCGTTTATGGTCGGAACTACGATGGTATCTGATCGTCTTCGAACTTCCGACTTTCGTTTTTGATTAATGAAAACATTCTTGGCAAATGCTTTCGTTTTGGTTCGTCTTGCGCCAGTCCAAGAATTTCACACTTAGCGGCGCAATACGGACGCCCCCGGCCGTCCCTCTTAATCATGGTCCCAGTTCTGGAAACCAACAAAATAGAACCAGAGTCCTATTCCATTATTCCTAGCTGATGTATTCAGGCAACCCAGCATGCTTTGAACACTGTAAATTTTTTCAATGGTCAGCTAATCAGCAGGCACTCTCCCATAATTTTTTAATTAATCAGCTCAGCAGCAGGCCCTCAACCATAATGTTTTAGAGGGTCAGCTCAGCAGCAGGCCCTCGCATATAATTTTTTAGAGGGTCAGATCACCTGCAGGCCCTCGCATATAATGTTTTAGAAGGTCAGCTCACCAGCAGGCCCTCATCTACAATCTTTTACAGGGTCAGCTCACCTGCAGGCCCTCACCTAATTATAACCTAATAGGTAACTTGTGCGCATGCTGCCTTGCTTGGAAGTGGTAGCCGTAGTTGTTTCTCAGGCTCCCTCTCCGGAATCAAACCCTGATTCCCCGTTACCCATGGTCACCGTGGTGTGGTTTGCACTGAAAATAACATTGAAAGTTGATAGGGCAGACATCCGAATGGATCGTCGGCATCATGGGGACGTGCAATCGGGCCCAGGTTATCTAGAGTCACCATAGCGGCAGCAGGCCCTCGCCCCTAAATGTTTTAGATGGTCAGATCAGCAGGCCCTTGCTCCAAATGTTTTTGAGGGTCACCAGCAGGCCATCAATCATAATTTTTCAAGGCTATGTATGATGTCCTCCTTTATGTGTAGCAAAGGGTGCATTGGAGTGCCGGTTCCTTGTAATTTTTGGCAGCCCTTTCACTTAGTGCATAGGCTTTACCACAATGTAAATGAGGCCCTCCTTTATGTGATATACAGGTTGTATCGGAGAGCCTCTTCCTTGTAATTTTTGGCAGCACTTGCACTTTATATACAACTAAATATGCAGGAAAGAATGTTTCCTAACTATTTTTCCTCTAAAATCGATTTTATCTTCGGTTTTGTGCGTATTATTGTGTCTGTAAAAGTGACGTACTACTCGGACAAAAATGTTCCAGACATCCTCCGCATGCTGTTTCTGAACCATTTCAGTGGTGTTTCCATTAATTTTGGACCTTTTCCTATTAACCAGGCACCCTCCCCTCTTCAGAGCAGGGGGTGCCTGGTTTAATGCTTGGGTTCTCCCATTGACTTCCATTGTGCTCGGGTGCTCAGTAGAGCACCCAAGCATCCCGATGTGTTCGGCCCGAGCACCCGAGCACTATGGTGCTCGATCAACACTAGCTACAGCCTGTTTTGGGGTGTACAAATAGGAAATCTAATTGCGTCTATTAGCCGTTCTGTGGTGAAATTTTGCATTTATTTGACCCTTCTTCTGATCTGTCAGACGGAAGGAAAAATGAGACGCACAACGGATCCTGTCTTTGTAGCAGCTGTAAGTCCTATATGACATGGTCCCTGTTTTGCATCAGAATTGGCTTTTGATTTGGTAGCCAAAAGCAGGAGTGGGTAAAAAACAAAGAAGACATGCAAATATTCCATTCACGTGTCATCTCTGTTTTGGATCCACTACGGATGTGCTGCGGTGTCATTTATTTATTATATATATATATAGATATATATATATATACTTTTTTAGATTTTTATAATCTTTATTTTTCTTTCTTTTACATTTTTAATAGTTCCCCTAGGGAACTTGAACATGCAATTATTAGATTGCCCCTCTCATATTCTCCAATGCACTAGCATTGGAGTCTCTGAGCATTTCACTATGTTCCTATGGAGCACTGTCACAGGTCTATCCGCTCCTCATGTGTTAACCTCGGCGACATGTCAATGGCTGTAAACAAAGAGAAACTTGTAAATAACTCATGAAAGAATAAAGTTACGTTAAAACCAAGCACACCATTGTTTTTCTTGTGAAATTCCCAATAAGTTTGATGTGTCACATGACCCTCTTCTTATTGAAAATACAAAAGTTGGATTCAAAATGGCCGACTTCAAAATGGCCACCACCCAGCTTGAAAAGTTTCCCCCCTCACATATACTAATGTGCCACAAAAAGGAAGTTAATATCACCAACCATTCCCATTTTATTAAGGTGTATCCATATAAATGGCCCACCCTGTAGTTTTAGGTCAAATAAATGAAGGGCTGTTATATGGCTTCATTCAGATTGCGACCCAGCATATTCAAGCCACATCTTTGCACATACCCCTCCTTTACCTAAGCGTAGCGGCCCTATGCCAATATTTTGCCCTATGCCAGTCTTATTGGAGCAATAGTAATAGTAATGTCCCTTGATTCAATATTCTGGACAAGCAGAGATAAATTCGGAGACTGAACTCCAGCTGGACAAGCAGAGATAAATTCGGAGACTGAACTCCAGCTAGAGCTGGAGTTCAGTCTCCGAATTTATCTCTGCTTGTCCAGAATATTGAATTAAGGGACATTACTATTACTATTGCTCCAATAAGACTGGGCCACAGGGCCGGTATTGATTAGTACCACTATCGCTTCAACGTCATTGGCTACAGTGGAATTGTTACATTGGGACATTGATTTTGTTACCTTGTCATTTTGTTTCTACCACTGCAATACCATCATACTGTCAGCATTGCTTACCACTGTAATACTATCATACTGTCAGCATTGCCAACTTCATACTATTATATTGACACCAGTGACGTTTTGCACATGTTTTTTTATATATGTTTTAATGGTTTTAAGGGTGTGTTCTTAAAATATTTATTAAATAACCAATATCTGTACTATATTTGTCTGGTGATCCCTTTTTGGAGTGCCCCCTCACTTCTCTATACAACTCCCATTCTGCTCTTTAGTAAAAAGAGACTTGTTTATGTTCTACAATCAGCCTGGTAGCTGGCTCCAGCATCATATGCAGACCACAGCTCCTGCACCTCCGGCCTTGCATACACCATTCAATACACCAAGGGCACTCTAACTACTATCAGGCAGGAACCCCAACATCAGTGTGTGCCCTGAGGGAAGAAAGGATGTGCCCTCCTGTCACTACCGTGGCCCTAGGAATCATTAGTGTGAGGGTTGCCAATGTCAATAATCATTGCAGCCAAAGCTACTCCCATACTCTACTTCTGGGACTAGTGGCACATGCTCTACAAGGACCAAACTTAATAAAGTGATCAATTCCAGCCAACTGTAGGAAAGCCTTCAGTTGCTTTAAAGATGAAAGTCCCACTTCTGGTGATGGTGCACTTTGCCTCTCTGAAAGGTAAAGCCTAAAGGGAAATGATGACTGTTGGATGAACCAGTGAGAGCTGGGTCTCTTAAAAAGAAGTGCCAGTAGGGTTATTGCTGCTGGGCCAAAAAATAGTCAGCACCATGGCCTGTACATCATCTCCTTTGAACACTGGAGCAACGAGTAATTCCCTGGGCAAGTGTGACAGTTACAAGGAGAGGAGACCCCAAATAAGACACGTGAAGCCAAACACCACCCCTGGATGATGGAGGAGCCCCTTAGGACTTATATAATGCAAATATGTACTGTATATAGTTTAAGGACTGTGCCTTCAATGAAAATCTTAATGTGTACAGTGCCACAATCATTAACGAACCCAGGTTTTGGATTTGTAATGTAATAAATTATTGCATGTGCTGTTACTTACAGTAACGCATGCAAGAGACCACAGAAGTCTCATGTTAACCGCCACCATCTTGAAAGACCCTCATCAGAGGCAATACTTTTTAAGGCATGTACAGAGTTGAACGAAATAGAGTTCGTCCAAAGTAGGATGAACAGGTTTGCTCATCACTACTGGTAAGCTAACCAAGCCAGTGTTAATTATATCTTGCACATATATTGCCATTAGGTATACATAGTATACAAACAAATCAGTACTTTAATAGTAAATCACAGCAAACAGCTCAGTAGCATTAAATTAATCCTTTGCAGTGTTCCTCTGGGGCATAAACACTAAGCTATGAAACTGTAACTACGTTGGTGGAACTGGAAGTCAAGTGTCTTTATTTTAAGTGATAACAACCATGAGGCTATCTACCATAAGAATTTGTTAGTGTGAAATGATTCAAAACACTGTTCCCTCTCGTAGATTGAACAAATGTATAAAGAGTGATGTACAGTAAAGTTTTGTGTTAGCTGCACAAATTAATTTGCCTTCACTGGCCTTGTTCCACATCATTCAAAGAACATATAAGGTGTGCCTGCCCCGTAGTGTATACTCACATATAGTGATGAGCGGCAGGGGTCATATTCGAATTTGCGATATTTCGCGAATATTTTGTAGAATATTCGTTGAAAATTCGCAAATTCGAAAATTCACTATTTTTTTTTTTACTCAAAAAATCGGAAAGGTAATGATTGTGTAATATGCAAATTTTCGGATTCGAATTTTTTATTGCGAATTTTTCAACTTACAACTATTAAACAAAGAAGATTATATCACTATATTAGCTAAATTGCTCTATTCGATTTTTTTCAAATATTCTCTATATTGCTATAACTTCGTTTTTTCTAATATTCGCAATATTCTAAACCAAGAATATATAGCAATATAGCGAATATTCAAAAAAAAAAGAATATAGAGTAAAATTCGCAAACACTACTACTCCTAAAGTCAAGTATATTGCAGCCTTCTTATTGGCCCACAAGCTAGAAGCACTGAGGGATCATGTGTACTGATAAAAAAAATAATAATAATCTGAAAAAAGAATCTAAAAAAATTCGAATATTCGAAATTTCGAATATATATAACTATATTCGAGATTTTCGCGAATTTTCAAAGTACCTATATTCGCAATAAAAATTCGAAATTCGAATATTCGTGATCAACACTACTCACATAAGCTTGATGATGCACAGAAAACCTAAAAAGTCCATGCAGATAACAGTTGACAGGGTCAGAGTATTTATTCTACTGCTGCATCTTTCAGTAGAACCATATCTTCCATCACAGAATTGAATACGGAAAGTAATTCACCGTATCTGTATTTGTTGATCACAGGGAAATCTGCAGAAAATTGAAAAGGCTTGAGGGTTTTTTATGTAGATCTAAATCATTACAGGAAACCCAACAGATAGTTGCTGCATAATAGGAATCAATTATTCTCTTTCTAAATTGCTTGTTAATAAATTGTTAATAATACGTTCTCATTTCACCAGGTTGATAATTCCAAAAATATATATATATCGCCAATTTCCTAACATGGTCTAATAACATGTCAGTGTAGGCTGAGTGCATTCAGCTGATAATAATCTGTTGGAAATGTTTAGTCTACGCTACCCATGAAATCTGAACATTTCTTTCCCTGCAATTTAGTGAAGTGATTTGCACAAGCTCAACAATGAAAGTGATCTTTGCCAGAGTATTTACTGCTCTGAATGCAACGCTAATCACACTGTAAATCCAATAGGCCAGGAATTGAATATCTTCAGATTTTGAAAAAAAGTAAAGCTCAGCAGTAGTATTATATGGAAATTGAATGCCCAAGTTATGGGAGCATAGCTATTAAGGATTCAGAGGTAGCAAGTCACTGAAGACTGAGGGCCCCAAAGGTTCCTCTAGCACATAAGAAGACCCCATATTATAAGTGTCTCCTGGTAGATTGGGACCCATTTACAGATTTTGCACAGAGGTGCAGAAGCTGCCAGTTTGGGAGCTTATATTGTAACTAGTCAAATAGCATAATCCCTAAGAATAAAGAATGAATAGTAAAGATTAGAAAAAATGTATACTGCATGAAAGAGGTTGTACAGTTTAGAAAACTCATTGTCATCGTTACTGTATATGAGAGGGATTCTCTGTTTGGAGTCTTATCTCTTGTCCAGAGAAGGAATAAATGTGATTAGGTACTGGGACATTAGACCATAAAGGTTGGATCCAAAGAAGGCATCTAATGGCGTAGTAGCATGACCATTGGGTAGATGAAGTTTCTTTATTGAAGACTTAAAAATTTCTAATTTCAAGTAGACATCACATTTCAGAGCTCTAGGGCTCCTTTTTCAAGTCTTTTGATGACAGATGCACAGTCAGGTCAGGCCGTGGTCCATTTGAAGGATATGCTTCACCGGCCATTTCACCTGGCCACTGTGAACAGAGCTAACTGCATATGTATGGTGCTCTCCAGTCACTTCTATGAAGTTATAAAATAAAAAAATGTCTGTTTTTGGAACATGTGGACAGCTTATAAAATTTTGACCCAGGTAATGATACGACTGCCCCTTATGACGAGGTATGATTTTTTTAAACTGAATTATGGTCCTTAATAATGTTTGCCGCCCCATGGATTTTTTTTTGTTTTGTTTTCACTTTTAATATGTCAACATAAACTTGATGTATAAGAGCTACTTCTTAAAATTTGTCCAAGTAAACTATTTAAAGAGCCTTTTTACATTCCAACTCCAGGATCTAGGGAATAGGGTCCCTACAAAATAATTGTAATAAAGGGAGGACCATAGATGGGTGACCACCTCTGCCCTCAAATCATTAGGTACATTCATGAAATCAGACTGGTGTATCATTTTTAATATCACTATGTTACTATGTTGTTGTTACATTGTTACTAACCCTAGACACATGTACCTACTTATGGCAGATTTTGGAATGCAGGTTTGTTATTTTTTGTGCGGTTACATGGTAAGTCTGTAATCCCTCTTCCTTTTTATAGCAATGTTTATCTATGCAAGGCTTTCCATAGAGATGTATTTGTGTCATGACAATGTAAAGGATGAGAGTGATGCAGCCTACTTGACGTCTCAGCTTTGAGATGATAAATGTCCTTCTCCGCTCTCTGGTGACGTGTGTAATAAATATAAATGTTATAGAAAACCTTTGAGAACTGAGAACAATTGCATTCAGAGTTCTGAGTCCTTTCAATGTTGCCATGAGTATGTAGTATGAGAAATGGTGCAGCCATCTTGGGGGCAGAGTAGGGCTGCAGCTGAAATTATAAAAAAGAAGGTCACATGTAAATATTCTGTTCATTTCCCATTTAAGATGATTTTTGAATGTGTTTTCCTTGAACTGGAGGGTTGCTTTAAGTCCTGGACAACCACTTTAAGTTGGTTTCCAACAAGATACACCAACAATCTAATGTCTGTAGGGACACGTGAATGGGCTCCAATGTCTCCTGATGGGGAAAATAAGTGGGGTAGATGTTTCTAGCAGTCACTTACAGTATCTCACAAAAGTGAGTACACTCCTAACATTTTTGTAAATCTTTTATTATATCTTTTTATGGGACAACACTGAAGATCTGACACTTTAATACAATGTAAAGTAGTCAGTGTACAGCTGGTATAGCAGTGTAAATTTGGTGTGCCCTCAAAATAACTCAACACACAGCCATTAATATCTAAACCGCTTCCAACAAAAGTGAGTACACCCCTAAGTGAAAATGGTCTAATTGTGCCCAAATTGTGAATATTTTGTGTGGCCACCATTATTTTCCAGCACTGCCTTAAAGGGCTTCTGTCACCCCACTAAAACTTTTTTTTTGGGGGTACTTATAATCCCTATACTGCGATTTATCCATACATAATGTAATTAATCATTTTGGTTCAGTAGATACTGCAAAAAACATACTTTTATAATATGCAAATTACCTGTCTACCAGCAAGTAGGGCGGCTACTTGCTGGTAGAAGCCGCATCCTCCTCTCATAATGACGCCCCCCTCCTCATGTTGATTGACAGAGCCAGCGGACGCGCTCGCTCTCTGCTGGCCCTGTCTGCATTCAAAATCTGGCACCGGCGCCGTACCTGTCTTCAGTCGGCGCAGGCGCACTGAGGGGAGGACGCTCGCTCGGCAGCTCCATCCTCACATCTACACCCGGCGCAGGCGCACTGAGGAAGGGGCGGCCGAGCGAGCGTCCTCCCCTCAGTGCGCCTGCGGCGACTGAAGACAGGTACGGCGCCGGCGCCAGATTTTGAATGCAGACAGGGCCAGCAGAGAACGAGCGCTTCTCTGATTAATTACATTATGTATGAATAAATTGCAGTATAGGGATTATAAGTACCCAAAAAAAAAAAAATGAGTTTAGTGGGGTGACAGAAGCCCTTTAACTCTCTTGGGCATGGAGCTCACTAGAGCTTCACAGGTTGTCACTGGAATCCTCTTCCACTCCTCCATGACGACATCACCGAGCTGGTGAATGGAAGAAAACTTGCGCTTTTACCCCTCCCGTTTGAGGATGTTCCACGGATGCGCAATAGGATTTAGATCTGGAGACCTGCTGGCCAAGTCCAGCACCTTTACCCTCAGTTTCTTTAACAAGGCAGTGGTTGTCCTAGAGGTGTGTTTGGGTCATTATCATGTTGGAATACTGCCCTGAGACCCAGTTCCGAAGGGAGGGGATCATGCTCTGCTTCAGTATCTCGCAGTACATGTTGGCATTCATGGTTCCCTCAATGAACTGTAGCTTCCCACAGCCGGCAGCACTCATGTAGTCCCAAACCATAACACCCCCACCACCATGCTTGACTGTAAGCAAGACACACTTGTCTTTGTACTCCTCACATGGTTGCTGCCACACACGCTGTCACAGCCTATGGTGTACGCTGTGACACACTTGCGGTTGCCCGCGGCAACGTGTTGCTGTGTGAGCATGCGGTGGCAGTGTCTCGGCCTTCTGGGTGATTGCCGTGATATGGTTGCCACGCATGCTTTTGCCGGTGGTTATGTAGTTTGGTATGCTTGTGTGTGCACTTCCCTTTAAGTGGCTTCCTTCCCCTGTCTGGTGATGTAAGGGTTAACTACCTTGCTGGGTGTGGTCACTTGTGCTTCTTATTCCTGTGGCTTTAGGTCAGGAGTCAGTGGTACTCCAGCCTTGGTGTGTGCTGGAGTTATGCTCCTTGTCTGGTTGTTCCATCTTCCAGTGTGAGAGCCACCTAGTGAGACATCGATGTCTCCATCGATGTCTTCCCATTCTATCCTCAATGTTATCCCGGTGTCTCCTTCCCTTCCTGCCCTTATTTGTATGGAGTGGGTTAAGTTCAGTGTGTTTGTATGTCTAGTTTGGTGTTACATGTCTGGTGGTGTTTGGTGTCCAGCATGTTTACTAGACATTCCCCTGTCTTATGTTTATTGCAGCTATGGGTGTTTTGGGTCCCTGTGTGGTTTGTGGTATGTGCTGTGTCCTTTAATGCTGGTGTGGACACCAGCACTTGTGCACAGGTTCCAGTCAGTGCGTCTGTGGCAGGTAAGTGTGTTATGGGTTTCGCTTACCTGCCATCTTAATAGCTGTATGTGTTCCCCTCTCCTTGCAGCCTGGCCTCAGATAGAGACTCCTGTTCCTCCATGACTGGGATGAACAGGTTGTCTCTCCCCTGCTCCTTGGTGAGAGATTACCAGGGCGACTTAGGGTCTCTAGGAATCCTGTGTATGAGTCGTCCTACCATTGGGGTCCGCTCATACGGTGAGGAGTCAGGGAGAGGATTAGGGACGCGGTAGGAGGTGACCTGCTCCATTATTGCTCCATTTGGCCAGGCTGATTCCCTTTTACCCTTTTAAACCACACGGTGGGGGGTTTCCCCCACTCCCCACCGTGACACACGCTTTACATCATCTGAACCAAATAAGTTTATCTTGGTCTCGTCAAACCACAGGACATGCTTCCAGTAATCCATGTTCTTAGTCTGCTTGTTTTCAGCAAACTGTTTGAGGGCTTTCTTGTGCGTCTTGTGTGTTGTGAGGCTTCTTTCTGAGACGACAGCTATGCAGGCCAATCTAATGCAGTATGCGGAGTATGGTCTGAGCACTGACAGTCTGACCCTGCACCCTTTAACCTCTGCAGCAATTCTGGCAACACTCATATGTCTATTTTGAAAAGACAACCTCTGGATATGATGCTGAGCATGTGCACTTAACTTCTTTGGTTGACCATGGTGAGGCCTTTTCTGAGTGGAACCTGTTTTGTTAAACCACTGTCTGGTCTTGGCCACCATGCTGCAGCTCAGTTTCAGGTTGTTGGCAATCTTCTTATAGGCTAGGCCATCTTTATGTAGAGCAACAATTCTTTTTTTGAGATCCTCAGACAGTTCTTTCTCATGAGGTGCCATGTTGAACTTCCAATGACCAGTATGAGAGAATGTGAGAGCGATAACACCAAATATAACACACCTGCTCCCCATTTACACCTGAGACCTTGTAACACTAACGAGTCACATGACACCTAGGAGGGAAAATAGCTATTTGGACAAAATTTTACAATTTTCACTTAGTGTATTCACTTTTGTTGCCAGCGGTTTAGACATTAATGGCTGTGTGTTAAGTTATTTTGAGGGCACACAAAATTTACACTGTTATACAAGCTGTACACTGACTACTGTACATTGTATCAAAGTGTCAGATCTTCAGTGTTGTCCCATGAAAAGATATAATAAAATATTTACAAAAATGTTAGGAGTGTACTCACTTTTGTGAGATACTGTATATCAGTCATTTTAAGAGATTCTGAGTATGCATTTTTATGTGGAAGTCAAAGCCATAAGCTGCACAGAAGACAAACATAACGTATCTGTATGTTTTCAAACTTATTATTTTTCTATTTAAGAAGAAAAAACATTACACCTTAACAATTGTCTGTGTGCTCTCTGGTGGATCCTGTGCTGTCTGTCTTCATTTTGGTAATAGAAGTGTTACCATTCAGGTTAAATCAGCCCTGAAATGATAATGAGATGATTGCTGATTCTGCAAAAAGGCTAAAAATGATCTCTACAGATTATGAAGTACTTATTATAGACCAGTAGAGAAACTGGCTTTTAATATAATATGCTTCTGAATTTGTTTTCATGAATATGTATAAATGCCCTTGGCACTGCTCTTATATAATCCAGCCTGTGCTTTGTTTGCTTGTTCTTTACCTTGTAATATATTGCACATTCATAATTAGAGTTTAACCGTCTTCCCACATTTTCATTTATGTTGTACATAAACCATTCAATCCTGTAATTGTTATATTCTGCTAAGCTCTTAGAATTAATTTCATATGTGAATGCTTTGCTCTTTGCACTTGAATGCTCTTAATGATTTTGTTGGTGGCTTCAATGGCTACTTGTGTTTGTATTAGTCCGACTCCTCACTTCTTAGCATTTATTTCAGTAACATTTACACAACGTAGAGTATTTTACATTTGGAGTTTAATTCCCTAACATAAAAAAGCTTAATTCAAAGTAAATTTGATTTATTTGACTCTTGTTTATTTATTTTGTTATATTTCAAGCCTTCAAAGCAAACTGTTTGTTACAATGTGTTACCTTTGGTGAACCCAATTTACATATTAGAGAATTGCATATACTACACAGCAATCCCTTCAGGTCTGTGGCTATAGGAGGTGCAGAGGTAGGCCTCTCTGCCAAATAAGAGGACACCAGTATTATAAATGGAACATAGTAGGTGGGGACCCTGCAATACTATATATATACAGTACAGACCAAAAGTTTGGACACACCTTCTAATTCAAAGAGTTTTCTTTATTTTCATGACAATGAAAATTGTAGATTCACACTGAAGGCATCAAAACTATGAATTAACACATGTGGAATTATATACATAACAAACAAGTGTGAAACAACTGAAAATATGTCATATTCTAGGTTCTTCAAAGTAGCCACCTTTTGCTTTGATTACTGCTTTGCGCACTCTTGTCATTCTCTTGATGAGCTTCAAGAGGTAGTCCCCTGAAATGGTTTTCACTTCACAGGTGTGCCCTGTCAGGTTTAATAAGTGGGATTTCTTGCCTTATAAATGGGGTTGGGACCATCAGGAGAAGTCAGGTGGATACACAGCTGATAGTCCTACTGAATAGACTGTTAGAATTTGTATTATGGCAAGAAAAAAGCAGCTAAGTAAAGAAAAACGAGTGGCCATCATTACTTTAAGAATGTCAGCCGAAAAATTGGGAAAACTTTGAAAGTAATGGCTATTTGACCATGAAGGAGAGTGATGGGGTGCTGCGCCAGATGACCCGGCCTCCACAGTCACCGGACCTGAACCCAGTCGAGATGGTTTGGGGTGAGCTGGACCGCAGAGTGAAGGCAAAAGGGCCAACAAGTGCTAAGCATCTCTGGAAACTCCTTCAAGACTGTTGGAAGACCATTTCAGGGGACTACCTCTTGAAGCTCATCAAGAGAATGCCAAGAGTGTGCAAAGCAGTATTCAAAGCAAAAGGTGGCTACTTTGAAGAACCTAGAATATGACATATTTTCAGTTGTTTCACACTTGTTTGTTACGTATATAATTCCACATGTGTTAATTCATAGTTTTGATGCCTTCATAGCCATGAAAATAAAGAAAACTCTTTGAATGAGAAGGTGTGTCCAAACTTTTGGTCTGTACTGTATATATACACTGACAAGCAAAAGAGTAACAATGTTTAGAACTTTTGACTTTGAGCCTCCATATCTCACCATCCACTACAGCTTCGAACATGAGACTACCATAATTTAATAGACAATCATCTTGGCTATATCAGACATAAATTGGTCTTGCAACTATTTAGCATATAATTATGATTGTCATGTAACTGTATTGTTACTGTTTTGCTCCTGGTGGTGGAACAATCTTTTTCTTCTTGTATACTACAAATTATAACCTGTTCTCACATTCCCTAATAGCTCATTGTGTTATTAGAGGGATCCCCAAGCAAAAAGTTACTGGTTGTAATCCAGGAGCATCCATGAAGATGATTTCCTAAGAAAAGAGAAACAGCATCATCCAACTCATTGACAGCGGTATCTCGGCCAAGAAAACTGAGTGCCATGACAGTTGGAAGAATATGAAATGAAGTCCGTCCATCTATTCCAAAGGCATAAAATGTACATCCAGGCAAAATCGGAGTCAACGAGGTTTATCCGTTCTGGCGTGACAAATACGGTAGTGGAGGTGGCCCATATGCCTCATAATAGTGAGATCACAGATGTCCATTCAAGCACCATGCGATGCACATTACACGAGTCTGCAATGGTGGCCCGAAAAAAGGTGAAGAAGCTTTAAATTCAATATCGTCATAAGAAGGGTCGGCTCGAGTTTGCAAAAAAAATATGACCAGTTGAAGATAGGAGTGAGATGAAAGTCAATAGACTGGGCTCTTATGGGTGCAAATGGGTCTGGAAGAAACAAGGGAAAAGGGGGCTAAAAGATTAATAAATTGAAGGAACTGTCAAGTTTGGTGGAGGAAACCTGATGATATGGGGTTGTTTCACAGCCCTAGGTGTTGGATACTTGACCAGGACCGATAGTGGTCTCAATGCTGAGCTGTATGTGAGTATCCTACAAGATGAGTTACTTTGTACGCATGAGTACTATGGGTATGAAAAGGATGAAATAGTGTTCTAGCAGGATAACTATCTGAAGCATACGTTGAGATTGGAGAAGAAATGGTTCCGTGACAATAAATTAGAGGTGCTGGATTGGCCCCCACAGTCCCCAGACCTCAACCCAATTGAACACTTGTGTGTAGAGTTGAAGAAAAAGCTTTATTTGTGCCCAAGTGAGTCGACCAGTATGCACCAACATTGAGAACGTGTAGAAGAGACCTGGGAACAGATTTCGGTCGAGGCATGTTTAAATCTAATCGAGAGCACGTCCGGAAGGATTCAGGCAGTGTTGAAAGCCAAAGGTGGATTTATAAAATTAAAATTTAGAATTTTAGGAGCAAAACAATTACAATGCAGTTACACAACCAGAATCTGCATAACCAATTATATGCTAAAGTCCAATTTATGTATGAAATAGCCAAGATGATTGTCTATAAAATAATGGTGACTAATTTATACACTTCACCACAAGCCAGAATATACACACCAGGATTTCTATCTCTCACTTTCACCCTACAAAAAGGTACGAGGCAGAGATGCCCGCTATCTCCTTTGTTATTTAATATGGCATTGGAACCGCTTTCTAAGGCAATACTGCTAGCAACTAACATATAAGGTATCCAGATAGGGCATGCTCTATTTGCGGGTGACATTTAGTTTTTTTCTTAGCCGACTCTGGTAAAGATATAGCAGAGTTACTATGCCTACTAGAACACTTTGGGGCTATGTCAGGGTACAAGGTCAACCAACAAAAATGTGAATTATCCACCATCTTCCCCTATTTACCAGACACAAATGAACAGCCCAATAGCTATCGCACATACATCAATAAAATATTTAGGGATAATAATAGGTAAAACACCAAATTCTATTTATACATTGAATTATCCCCCCTTGATTAAAAAAATAAGGGGAGACCTGGACAGATGGATGCATCCCCCAATATCCATCTTGGGGAGATGCCACCTCTTAAAAATGATGAGTATGCCTAAACTGTTGTACTTCATGCAAACGATCCCCCTGCTCGTTAAACATCCAGATGTTCGAACACTAGAAGCATCATTTAGAACTTTCACATGGACCACAAAAAGGCCAAGAATATCTTTAAAAACCAATTGACTAAAGCACACGGTGCATTAGCTTCCCCGATATCCACACATATAATCTGGCAATCTTAAAGGGAGTCTGTCACCAGCATTTCACTTTTTTAACCCTTCCCACAGCTCCCTAGCATGCTTACAGTTAATAAAAACTTTACCTCTGGCATCAATCCTGGACTTATAGAACCATCAAAAACGATCTTTATAAGATATGCAAATGAGGGCTCGCAAGTGCCCAGGGGCGGCGTTACTCTCTTAGGTGCCCTGCTTGCTCAGCCTTTTCATTGCGTCCCCCCGCCCCTTTCTACCCTCTGCCCGCCCATCCTTTCCCTCTGACCGCCTATCTACCAACTTATTATTCTGCCCATATCCCGCACCTGCACACTCATTCCTTTGGCAGGCGCATGCGCACTGCGATGCCCATTCCTTGTACGGCATCACAGTAATTAATGCGCGTAGGAAGGGGCGGGGGGACGCAATGAAAAGGCTGAGCAAGCAGGGCACCTAAGAGAGTAACGCCGCCCTGGGCACTTGCGAGCCCTCATTTGCATATCTTATAAAGATCGTTTTTGATGGTTCTATAAGTCCAGGATTGATGCCAGAGGTAACGTTTTTATTAACTGTAAGCATGCTAGGGAGCTATGGGAAGGGTTAAAAAAGTGAAATGCTGGTGACAGACTCCCTTTAATGAGATATTGTATAGATTGGATAAAAAAGAGCAACCAATACTCAAACTACTTACTAGAAACAGCTCTCTTCTATCCGTGGAAACTAAATGCGTTATTACATACCAAACTCACACATATTCCCCCTAAAGCTAGACGTAGTCTATTATTTAAAGGCACATACTGTATGCAACAAGAAAGACAGTCAGAAAACTCTTTGGCTTGTCATTTCAATGCTCTAAACACATTGACATAAAAAATCTGGGTGTACCTGTAGTGGGAAAGACACTGGGATGGCAGGGTACTCAAACCTTATCTGACTTTTGGAACCTGGAAAAGGGGAGATACCTTACCTTCCAGGAGTTTCGTTCAAAACTGGACTGACTGAATCCTCCTTCCTGTCCTACTACAGCATTACCAGCTTACTCAGACCAAACTGCGAGATTGCTGTGCTGTGCTCCCCCAGAACGGTTTCGATCTAATGATTGGACAGACAGATACAGCCATCACTCTTGCGTCTCTATAAAGAGACATTAGAAGCAGCATATCACGGAAACAGGTCACATCAGTTTTTCATATTTGGAAAAAAGAGATACCAGTAGTGTTGATCAAGCATGCTCGGCCGAACAAGAGTTCGGCTCGAGCGCGATGCTCGAGTCAGTGTACTTAAATGTAATTTAGCATATATTTCTGAAAGGTTACTGCTGGGATTTGAACTCCCAACCACTTGTACATTAGAGGCAAGGAACTTCTCCACGCAGCTATAAAAGCTGAATACTAAACTGTATACCTATTCAGCAATTCAGCAGAAGACTTATTTTATATTTTTGTGCAGGTTAACATGTATCTCTATAGTGTAGTGGTTAACATCCTTGCCTCTGATGTACAAGGTTGGGAGCTTGAAGCCTGGCAGAAACACACACACATATATATATATATATATATATATATACATATAAATATGTTTTTAGCCATAATATATTTGAATATATTATAATATATTTAGAATATATGATATATTATAATATACACTCACCTAAAGAATTATTAGGAACACCTGTTCTATTTCTCATTAATGCAATTATCTAGTCAACCAATCACATGGCAGTTGCTTCAATGCATTTAGGGGGGTGGTCCTGGTCAAGACAATCTCCTGAACTCCAAACTGAATGTCAGAATGGGAAAGAAAGGTGATTTAAGCAATTTTGAGCGTGGCATGGTTGTTGGTGCCAGACGGGCCGGTCTGAGTATTTCACAACCATTTCTAGGGTTTACAAAGAATGGTGTGAAAAGGAAAAAACATGCCTTGTGGATGCTAGAGGTCAGAGGAGAATGGGCCGACTGATTCAAGCTGATAGAAGAGCAACGTTGACTGAAATAACCACTCGTTACAACCGAGGTATGCAGCAACGCATTTGTGAAGCCACAACACGCACAACCTTGAGGCGGATGGGCTACAACAGCAGAAGACCCCACCGGGTACCACTCATCTCCACTACAAATAGGTAAAAGAGGCTTCAATTTGCACGAGCTCACCAAAATTGGACTGTTGAAGTCTGGAAAAATGTTGCCTGGTCTGATGAGTCTCGATTTCTGTTGAGACATTTAAATGGTAGAGTCCGAATTTGGCGTAAACAGAATGAGAACATGTATCCATCCTCTGATGGCTACTTCCAGCAGGATAATGCACCATGTCACAAAGCTCGAATCATTTCAAATTGGTTTCTTGAACATGACAATGAGTTCACTGTACTAAAATAGCCCCCACAGTCACCAGATCTCAACCCAATAGAGCATCTTTGGGATGTGGTGGAACGGGAGCTTCGTGCCCTGGATGTGCATCCCTCAAATCTCCATCAACTGCAAGATGCTATCCTATCAATATGGGCCAACATTTATAAAAAATGCTATCAGCACCTTGTTGAATCAATGCCACGTAGAATTAGTTCTGAAGGCAAAAGGGTGTCCAACACCGTATTAGTATGGTGTTCCTAATAATTCTTTAGGTGAGTGTATGTAAATATATTATGGCTAAAAACATCAGTAGTAGTTTCCCACATATTATGCATTCATATATATCAGAAATATGATTTTATATATATATATATAGCTATATATATATATACACACCGATGTAGTAGAGTTAACACTCATGCTTTCTAAGATTTCTGAGATGTATCTAAACTAAGCAAACACCTTCAATTGCTTTTCAATGGCTTTTGTTTCAAGATAGCACAATGATTTAA
This sequence comes from Bufo bufo, assembly GCF_905171765.1. Taxonomy (NCBI): domain Eukaryota; kingdom Metazoa; phylum Chordata; class Amphibia; order Anura; family Bufonidae; genus Bufo; species Bufo bufo. The sequence continues at coordinate 527,694,599 of NC_053392.1, read as the reverse complement.
GAAATTTGAGTTAAGACTTTTAGTGCTAACCCTGCTACATCTGTATATATATATATATATATATATATATATATATATATATATATGAATATTTATATATATATATATTATTTTTTATTTCGTTTTTTTTAATTACATATTTATTTTGTGCCATACATTTTTTACAATTACTAAAAAAATATAAAATATATAAATTTAACCTCTATTTCTGAAATGTTTCTCCCAGGATTCAAATTCCCAACCTTGTACATTAGAGGCAAGGATGTTAACCACTACACTATAGAGCTACATGTTAACCTGCACAGAAATATAAAATAAGTCTATTGCTGAATAGGAATACTCACTACATCAGAAACTTCTATGAGGTTTTTCTGACACAGTGTAACATTTAGCTTTATAGCTGAGTGGATAAGGTCCTTGCCTCTAATGTACAATGTTGGTAGTTTAAATCCTGGCAGAAACTTTTGAGAAATTAGATTTAAATACACTGGGGTGTCCCCAAGCACTGACGCTATATATGTAGTCAAAGCAGGGACTAGAGTCCTGATACCCTCCCCTCTTCAGAGCAGGGGGTGCCTGGGGTTCTTCCATTGTGCTCGGGTGCTCGGTAGAACACCCGAGCACTTTGGTGCTCGATCAACACTAGATACCAGAACTGGAAATTCCAGACGATGTTTTACTAGGATTGAAGAGTATATGCTCTGTAACGGTAAATGAGGTGTGAAGGGAAACACAATTCTGCATTATACTTAAAACAATTTATGGTTTTTACTCCCGAAAAGGTCAAACAGACAAAATGACCAGATGTCCCAAACGTCAGATAGAAAACACCAATCTTTTCCATGGTCTCTGGAAGTGCCCTAAGGAGTGTGAATTTTGGGAGAAGATATGTCAATTATTGCTAGACAAATTGCACATACAAATACCAGACACGCCAATACTACCCATCTTTCAAAGTTCCGCACTTCTCCATCATGTCCCAATGATAACACACCTAATACTATTAGCAGCAAAAAGATGCTTACTGGCTCAGTGGTTAAAACCTGACTGCCCGCAACCCTCTGAAGTGGTCTCTCAGTTAAAAAGGTGTTTAATGTTAGAGTTAGTGGAAGTTGATTGTCGAAAAACTAAAATGACAACTAAATTTTTTTTAAAATGGCAAGCCTTTATTGAAATGTTCTCAACAGGTGAGGAAATGCAAACGATAGTATCACCTTTTCGACTGACATCATGGTACCTTATAGGGAAACAAGCTAACAATATAGGCAGACTTCAGACAGATTGAAGTGCTATTGTATCTTCATGGCACAAGACAGAGACATGAAGGACACAATCATGGTGCCTACCATGTAGTACATACTTATCATCCCTGAGAAATATCATGTGATAGGTCAATGAACCAATAGGCCTAATGAGTAATGAGGATTGAACTAATAGAAGTATAACAAGATTTACCAAGTTTTGGTGGACCATCTGTGCTGGGAGAAGGGGAGGTGGGGGTGGTTTCATGCTAATGTAACTGGCATAAATGTTATATATATTTTTCTTGATACAAAAGCTGATTGCATTTATGTAATGACTAAAATTTGGCTTGCTAAACAATAAAAACTGTTTAAAAAAAAAAAAAGATCGTAGTGTCACATTTGAAGCTACAGTGCAGTGGATGGTGAGATATGGAGCCTGAAAGTCAAAAGTTCTAAACATTGTTACCCTTTTGTTCATCAGTATATATATATACACTGTATATACAGATGCAGTCTAGCTAAATTTGATGGTTAACATGTTAAGTAAAGAATGGCAAGAAAAAGATTGGATTTCAATGGATTTTGTTACGAGATAACCAAGATAACACTGTCAATTTTAGCTTGGCTAATATATATATATATATATATATATATATATATGCCCAGGATGTCAGCAGGTGAGGCCTCAATAGGGGAAAAAATTGGACTGGATTACCTCATAGCAAATTAACTTCTATCTGTAGCAAGAGACACACTTTGAAGAGGATCTGTTGTGACTTTTGAAAATGAAAACAGATTACCGGATCTAAATCCATTGGCCACTGGAATATTCAGCTTTTTTCATGTTCTACAACCCCCCACCACCACCACCACCACCACCCCCTCCAACACACACACATTCTGTGGCTCTATAAGCTCTGTCAAGGGGGTGACAACCACAGTTCTCTATCAGTGGAGCTTTCTGCATCGCTCTGATGCTGCCCAATGATAGCAGACAACGTCAAAATATATAGAGAGAACCATATACTAACAGGCACCATATCTCTAGAACGTGGGGTCGGATCAAGGAAAAAAAGGTCAAATACTGCAGGGGTCATCAGGAATTGGTTTAGGCAGGGGCGTAGCATGGGGGGGCCAGGGGGGCCGTTGCCCCGGGGAGCCAAACTGCAGGGGTGCGCTGGCTGCTAAAAGTAAGTTTTTCAGGCTCTCTCTCTGCCGGAGAGCCGGACCCTGCGCAACGGCCTGAGAGCTGTTTGATAGCATGCCGCGCCCTGATGATTCATTTGTGCGGGCGTGGCGCACTTCAGTTAACATAGGCAATCATTAGGCTGGCCTGGCTCCCTCCAGCTCCGCCCACTTTCCAGGCGGGAAACACAGTGCGGAGCGCGGGAGCCAGCAGAAGCCAGAAGAAGCCAGAAGAAGATTGCCAGGAGGCGGCGGCAGAAGACTCCAGTCTAGAGAGAACTGTTAAGTCAGTCACTGACCAGTCAGCCTGAGCCTAGAGTTTTCCACTCCAGACTACAGAGCAGAGGTAGAGGGGGAACCAGGCAGCTGCTGCCCCTGTGCTGAGCCTGAGGCTGAGACGCGGCTGAGTTAGTGTCACTGTCAGTGATTAAGTTGGGTGACCATGTCACCATGATGACCCTCCATGAGTCTGTGTGTGGGGGGATGGTGGCTGGTGGGTTTACAGTGTGCACTGTCTGGGCATGCAATAATAAGGGTAATAAATCAATGAGTGAAGTGCCAGAGCTCTGCCAGGCCAAATAGGTGGCATGGCAGTCTGGCATTCATGGTTCTGATGTGGCAGGATAACGGTAGAGAGGCACTGAGACAGTACTGCCTCTGGGATGCCATCTGCCCATCTCTGTACCAGGCCTTCCCTGGGCCTGGCTGGTATGGAAAGCAGAGATGGGCAGATGGCATCCTAGAGTCAGTACTGTCTCTGGTCATCCTTCACCAGCACCCTGACTGCCACCTGCTTGGCCTGCCTGGCTCTCATGGCAATTCACTGCTGTTTGGCTATCAGCTTCCTCTTCACCTCATGTCCAGACAAGTATCTCTGCAGTCGCTGACCAAGTTTTAGGCTAATTTCTCATTATAGCTCTTATAAGATAAATGAGATTTTGTTCCTCAAAATGAAAAATAAAGAGGTAGGTAGTCGTAGATTGCTCACAGTGTCCTATGATATAACGGGACTTGTACTGAGGGCAATACTAGAATGTCCGCAAGGGCAAGAAGTGAAATGACTGATGTATTCCAAACATGATGTTTCCAGGTCTAGACAATTAGAGTGGTATACATCAGTATTCAAGCCACAGGTGGTCGGGTTTGGCACATATAGGCGCCAATATCCGACACATCAAGGTGGACATATAACAAATATTAAACAACAAAAAATCTATATGCACAACGACAGACACAACACAAAAATGACATGGATGTATATATCCGTGTTACATATTGTACACTAATGCATCCACAGCATATAGGTGCACGGCGGCACCGCTTGAAAGAAAGACACACCACCAGGTGTCCTACCGTACAGGTATGATGTACTCCAGGCACCTGTGTTCTTGAGTCTTTATCAGGCAGGGTGGTCCTTAACCGGCAGTTGGAGGATATTTAAAGGGAATAGAAACAATGATTTTTCCTTTCTATCCCTAATTGGCCCTCACAGCCCTACAATAAGCCTCCAAAAACTAGCCACGGGGTGTCCCACTATTTGGGCCCCCGTCCGGAACCTAGCCCTGGAATTGTAGTCCCTAAAAAGGCCCTACAAGGATCCCTACATGCACGTTTCTGGGGTAGGGGGAAGAACCCCTCCCCTCATCAGGGGATATAATTTCTAAGGGCCGAAAAATACAGAAAGAGGGTCACCAGAAATGGTGGCTCTCCTATAGAATAAGGCGCACAGGTGGATGTGCGACCGGCAACGGGAATGAAAGAGAGGGGACAGATAGAATAAAGTTCCCTCCCTTTTGTCACTAAAGCGGAGCGCACAGATAGGTGCACAGCCGCAGTGAAGATAGAGAAGGGGACAGATAAAAGCACCCCTTGTCCTCTTGTAGTGCACAGGTTGGTGCCGCAGGCATATGTCTTACCTGATCTGGAGGTGTACGCGTCCTCTCTTTTAAAGGTTCGCGCCGGGATATCGGCACGTCGCACGCCATGATGACGTCAGCCCTTCCCCTAGTACGGCGGCAGGCGGTGATGGCGTTTTGCCCTTACTTTGCGTGTTATGCCCATACGCCGAATGGGCGCTGGGCATGCGCAGTAGTACGCGCACATTATATTTCCAATATCATCGCGTTAATGCCTGAAATGATGTGTCCAGGCCACAATGCACAAAGATAGTTATTGGATTCCAGTATACAGCCTCCATAGGTCAATATTTATATCTATGTTGTGCCAGCAAACCATCGTACTGGTAACTTCACTCCCACTCTTTTTGAGGAACAAAATCTCATTTATCTTATAAGAGCTATAATAAAAGCTAAGTTTTAACTTATCCAGATCACTAAAATACGATTTCAAAGATTCATGTGAGTGATTATATGTGAATAATCCATATGTAAGTTTATTTGACTGTACTAATCTGTAGTATGGCGGGTTTTTTGACATGTGGTCTCAATCCTGACTCCTGGCTAGATGAGGCAAAAGAGGTATTCTCAGAGAAGGTATATGTACAAAAGCAATTCACCCCTTCATTTAAAACAGCATTCAAGGAGTTAAATAAAATTTACAAAGATCATATTTCCAGCTGGTGGGAAGTCCAGAGTCTGGAAAACTACATTAAACATGGTATTGTTCCACGTGGTCTGAGAATCTCGTTAACTCCGGTCCCTAAACAAAGAAGTACTGGTTTTAATTCCCGATGGGAACAGCTTGCCACCTCTAGCTCACTGCAATTTATGAAACTACTCTTGGAGGAGGAAAAAACCGCATTAGCAGGTTTAGGTGACAAACTAAAAAACCAAATTGAAATAACAAAGTCTTTTTCTTTGGACCCGGATTTTTCAAACAAAGAGAAATTACTCCAGACCACGGTGGAAAAATATCAATTTTATTTACGAGAAAGAAAACACCGGCAGTTTAATCGGGATCTCTCCGAGTTTAAAGAAAATAAAGCCTACTGTGTCCTTACGGAGAAACCAACTAGTAAGGATATTGCGTCCGAATTGTCCACTTCAGAAACTGATATTTCAGATAGTGATCGAGAACAAACTACTAGGCCGAATCGCGGCAAATACAAAAATACCCAGAGGAGGGGGAAGGGAAGAGGAGGTAGAGGTAGGAGTTATCCCACAGGCCACTCGCCCGATTTTTTAGACCAGACCAATCCATATCCACTGAGAAATTGACGGAATACCCAGGGAGGGGCGGTCCAGAGGTAATCAATCTATCTCAGCGTCCCCTTACAACAACAGAGATGACAGTTCTCAGTAAGGGACTTACCTTTGTCCCAACACAACGGTTTGACAAATTCGGATGGGTTAAAGATCTTCATCTTTTTGTCCGCAAGTTGCGGTGGCACAAATTCCACCTCAATGCGGATAAACGAAGCTGTCGGGATTTGGCCATTCCACCGGACATGCTTCAAGATGTGAGATTACTTTTTGGTCTATCTGAGACCCCCTGTGAGAACAGGGGGGAAGGCCCCTTCACTTCCCTGGGGAATAGCAGCAAAAGGATGCCACCGGCAGCCGAAGTCTCTTGCCTGGACGTCTTTCTGCAGCTAGTCTGCAGGGACCTTTCTAAGATCCGACCATTCCCTACAAATCGTAACTATTCTATAGAGGAATGGAATGTCATACAGTCCCTTAAGCGAGACTCCAGTGTTACCCTAAAACCCTCAGATAAGGGTGGGAACACCGTGATCCTCAACACTCCCGACTATATCAGCATGTGTCAACAACTTCTTAATGACAAAAATAACTACACTGTGCTCACACACAACCCCACAGTGGTGTTCTTGGGGGAGCTAAAGAGAATTCTGCTAGCGGCAAAGGAAGAAAAAATTATTTCAGATGAGGAATTTGAATTTATGTGCCCACGGAACCCAACTATGGCTACATTTTATAGCCTTCCAAAGATCCACAAGGGGACTAGCCCTATCAAAGGCCGCCCCATTGTGTCAGGAATTAATAGTTTGTGTCAGAATATTGGTGTCTATATAGATCAAATCCTAATGCCGTTTGTTGTATGTCTCCCGTCCTATATTCGTGACAGCATGGATCTTCTGCGGAGGATCGACGGTGTGACTATCGAGGAAGAGAGTACTCTGGGTAGCATAGACGTTGAGGCCCTGTATTCCTCGATCCCGCACGAGGAAGGACTCAAGGCGGTTGAGTACTACCTGAACACAAGAGGTATACAGTACAGGGCCCATAATCGATTCGTGCTCAGAATACTGGAATTCCTGTTGACACACAACTTCTTCCTCTTCAACGGCAGGATCTACCACCAGCTCAGGGGCACGGCGATGGGATGTTCATGTGCGCCGTCCTATGCCAATTTGCTCCTGGGCTGGTGGGAAGAAACCACAGTTTTTGGGGATGCGATGTCGTCATGTACCGGGCCCATACTTATGTGGGCACGGTACATAGACGACATCTTTGTCATTTGGAATGACACGAAAGACTCCTTTTTTGAATTTGTCCATGGACTCAATATCAACACGGTGGGACTACGCTTTACCTCTGAGGCCAACTCTGATAGTTTGGCATTCCTGGACATTAAGATATCTAGGGGGGGCTCTAACGAACTCGACACCACTATATACAGTATAGGAAGCCGACGTCGACGAACTCTGTCCTGCACTGGGACAGCGGCCATCCCTTCTCCCAAAAAAGAGGGATTCCAAAGAGTCAGTATTTGCGCCTCAGACGCAACTGTTCCAGCAGGTCAGAGTTCGTCGACCAGGCTAAGGCCTTACAAAATCGGTTTTTGGACAGGGGATATCCCAATAAGGTTCTTAAACAAGCCTATCAAACTGCATTAACAGCAAGTCGCCCCGACCTCCTAGTACCCAAAATTAGAAAGGAGGAGACGGAAAAGAAGATCCGCCTTATTGCGACCTATGACGACGCGTCAGGACAAATTAGGGATGTCCTCCGGAAACACTGGCCTGTCCTATTGATGGACCCTGAGATCAACAAAGTCATCTTTAATTACCCACAAATTACCTTCAGGAGAGGGAGCAGCCTAAAAGATATGCTGGTGCACAGCCACTACACCCCGGCGACCCAAGCAGCGACGTGGCTGGATCGTAAGATCAATGGCTGCTATAGGTGTAGTGGCTGTGTAGCCTGCAAAATTCTACAGAGCAGTAAGACCTTCCATAGCTCCTAATCTAGATAAGTCCTTCATTATCAAGGATTTTATCAATTGCCGCACACGCGGTGTCATCTATAAGATCACATGCGTGTGCGGACTCGAATACGTCGGCAAAACCAAGAGGGAGTTGCGTAGACGTCTAGGAGAACATCTGGGCGATATCACGAATGAACGCGACACCCCAGTGGCCCGACATGTTAATGAACACCATGGTGGAGACTCGAACTGCATCCGAGCCATTGGAATTGATAAAATCCCACCACCAATACGTGGTGGTGATTGGGACCGTCTCCTGCTTCAACGAGAAGCACGTTGGACTTTCCAACTGGACACGGTATCCCCCAAAGGTTTGAATGAGTCCCTCCACTTTGGCTGCTTCCTTTAAGAATACCCCTTCAAGGTCTCTGTCTCTCATACAGATTTAATTAAAATAAATACCTAAAATTGCCTCACCCTGCCTTATTAAATCTCGGCTACCTGGGAGACATGGCATGTAATATCTATTAATTACCAGGTGTCACTTTTTGCTGACTACTGTTGAAAAATGAAATTAACAAGACCGCAAAAAATACCACTAAATAATCTATGCTGTATACCCACATCAGGGTTGCTGAGTGAATCTGTTGGACACATGTTCCGCTGCCCACAGATCCGCCTCTATACGGAGCTTACATATCAATACGCCCGTATATACGGACAAAAAAATATATATATCTATGCTTTGTCCGTATTTTTATATTTGTAGGCTTATATTGTGCGCCTGTACAACATATCATTAATTTGTCCGACGCCCGATGTATACTCTATCTGTCTTATTTTTTTGCATGTCGCTAGCAGCAGCATCCGATTGACGACATGCAAATAAAACAACAGCACCTTTTTGATTGCAGCCCCATTATGGGAGTGAAGTTACCAGTACGATGGTTTGCTGGCACAACATAGATATAAATATTGACCTATGGAGGCTGTATACTGGAATCCAATAACTATCTTTGTGCATTGTGGCCTGGACACATCATTTCAGGCATTAACGCGATGATATTGGAAATATAATGTGCGCGTACTACTGCGCATGCCCAGCGCCCATTCGGCGTATGGGCATAACACGCAAAGTAAGGGCAAAACGCCATCACCGCCTGCCGCCATACTAGGGGAAGGGCTGACGTCATCATGGCGTGCGACGTGCCGATATCCCGGCGCGAACCTTTAAAAGAGAGGACGCGTACACCTCCAGATCAGGTAAGACATATGCCTGCGGCACCAACCTGTGCACTACAAGAGGACAAGGGGTGCTTTTATCTGTCCCCTTCTCTATCTTCACTGCGGCTGTGCACCTATCTGTGCGCTCCGCTTTAGTGACAAAAGGGAGGGAACTTTATTCTATCTGTCCCCTCTCTTTCATTCCCGTTGCCGGTCGCACATCCACCTGTGCGCCTTATTCTATAGGAGAGCCACCATTTCTGGTGACCCTCTTTCTGTATTTTTCGGCCCTTAGAAATTATATCCCCTGATGAGGGGAGGGGTTCTTCCCCCTACCCCAGAAACGTGCATGTAGGGATCCTTGTAGGGCCTTTTTAGGGACTACAATTCCAGGGCTAGGTTCCGGACGGGGGCCCAAATAGTGGGACACCCCGTGGCTAGTTTTTGGAGGCTTATTGTAGGGCTGTGAGGGCCAATTAGGGATAGAAAGGAAAAATCATCGTTTCTATTCCCTTTAAATATCCTCCAACTGCCGGTTAAGGACCACCCTGCCTGATAAAGACTCAAGAACACAGGTGCCTGGAGTACATCATACCTGTACGGTAGGACACCTGGTGGTGTGTCTTTCTTTCAAGCGGTGCCGCCGTGCACCTATATGCTGTGGATGCATTAGTGTACAATATGTAACACGGATATATACATCCATGTCATTTTTGTGTTGTGTCTGTCGTTGTGCATATAGATTTTTTGTTGTTTAATATTTGTTATATGTCCACCTTGATGTGTCGGATATTGGCGCCTATATGTGCCAAACCCGACCACCTGTGGATTGAATACTGATGTATACCACTCTAATTGTCTAGACCTGGAAACATCATGTTTGGAATACATCAGTCATTTCACTTCTTGCCCTTGCGGACATTCTAGTATTGCCCTCAGTACAAGTCCCGTTATATCATAGGACACTGTGAGCAATCTACGACTACCTACCTCTTTATTTTTCATTTTGAGGAACAAAATCTCATTTATCTTATAAGAGCTATAATAAAAGCTAAGTTTTAACTTATCCAGATCACTAAAATACGATTTCAAAGATTCATGTGAGTGATTATATGTGAATAATCCATATGTAAGTTTATTTAATTTCTCATTAGCAGCAGGGCAGGCTGTGAACAGCCTGTCGGATCCTGCCGGTGATTTACATGTGCCCCCGTACTGACGATCCATCCCCATTGACTATAATGGGGGCGGTGGTGGAGTTCTGGCGGCCTCTTACTGTGCGCTGCCGTACTGCCGCCGGAACTCAGCCACCACCCCCATTATAGTCAATGGGTATGGAGCGGCAGTCCAGAGGCACGTGTAAACTAGCGGTGGGACAGATACGTCAGGCTGTTCAACCGCCAGAATGGTGGTTGCTAGGAGCAAAGTCCAATACTGCAGCCTGTGCTTGCACTTCAGTATTCATGCGGGCTCCCCTCCCTGTTTAATTCTGATGGGGTTAATGGTCTTGGTCTGGGTGTGTGGTCACTAGGTGCTCTTATAGACCTTTGTGAATGAGTTTAAGGGCGGTATGTCTCCAGCATTGCTGGGTGCAGGAGCCATGCACCTCATCTTGGTGATGCCCACTGCCCTGTTTGTGTGGCCACCTAGCCAGGGGACTAAGGCTATATGCACACGACTGTGAAAAAAAAGTCTGTTAAAAATGAACATTTTTAATGGACGTTTATTTCACTGATTCCTTTGGATCCATTCAATTATATGGGGGCAGTCTGTCATTTAAAAAACGGACAAGATAGAACATGTTCTATTTTTTGACGTCTGTTTTTCACTGACAGTCAAAAAACTGCCATGTGAATGACCCCATAGACTACCATTGGTCTTAAAACAGACGTGTGATGGTCGTAAAAAAAAATGCAACTTTGTGAGAGGGCTTCTGGGTTCTGTGGAGGGAGGATGTCAAGTCTGTGTGCAGCTCTGCCTGTGACTGCCATGGGTCAGTCTACATGGGTTCCAGGCAGCTGATTGTTTGCTGGTACTTGTTTTTTAGGGATGGACATCCATGCTTGGTGGATAGTGAGTGTGGCTGAATTTGTAAGACAAAAAGAAAATAGACCTCCCTGCGCTCCCTTCGTTTAGATATGTAAAAATCAACCTAAATAGGATGAAACCGCAGCTAAAATGTCCTAGGAAGGAGCTGTTGACCTACTTGAAGTAAAATTATGATAGAAGCCAATGAATCACCCGTGGGTGATACTGGACATTAGCGCAGGAAATACAATCTAGACAGCTACTGCTGCTGGGTGAAAGGACTGGATAGATCGTGGACGCGACAAAGAAAAAGGGGGTAATGTACAGGCAGATAGTAGCGTCCACCGGCTCTCTCAGTTGGAAGGTGTCAAATAAATCTTCTAGAGCTGCGGACATGAGAATAGTACTAGTATGATTCCTACCTGAAAAGAGGTTCTTCCTGAGGTGCGTCCTAGTTCTAGTTGTGATTGCTTTCCTTCTGTTACTTCTTTTGTGGAATCTTCTTTATTTTCTCCGTTGTGAATAAGCGCGTCCTCCTCGTTCACCTTCTAGCACGAGCGCTTCCCCGGCCGGAAGCAAGCGCGGTGCGAGGTGGCTGGTTACTTTGGTTGTACTGGAAACCGAATCGGTGACGTCACCTGTAGTAATACTGTAGCCTCCGTGGGACAAAAAACCTTCCTACGCGTTTCGGGGCCGTGCGGGCTCCTTCGTCAGGGATAGTTTGTTCTCAGTGTCCATGGAGGTTAAATAGCTGGTTCGGTCTCCATGGCAACCATGTCAACAAGTAACCATAAGAACGGACATGCAATTTTCAAAGCTTCTGTGAAGTACTGATTTATATTCCTGCAATTGAGTTCATGGTTTTGTCCCCCGGAGGCTACAGTATTACTAATTCTGTGATTAAAGGTATATCTGTCACACAGCGCGTAAAAAATAGGCCTGACATTTCTATTCCTCCAAATCAGTACAGTTTTAGCTGGTCAAGTTATATTTAGTGACAGTAAAAGCACAGTTTTTGTTCTGGGTTGAAAAACTATTCCCAAATTTGCCATTCTCAAAATTAGTAGTTTCTGCTATATCAGGCCTACTTTAAATCTATCCCAAAAAGGATATCTTAGATTCAAGGTGCTGATAGTGTCATTCTGAAAAACTTCACACACACGCTACCGTGCAGATACAAGTCTAATTCTGTGATTAAAGGTATATCTGTCACACAGCGCGTAAAAAATAGGCCTCACATTTATATTCAACCAAATCTGTACTGTTTTAGCTGGTCAAATTATTTGTAGTGACCGTAAAAGCACAGTTTTTGTTCTGTGTTGAAAAACTATTCCCAAATTTGCCATTCTCAAAATTAGTAATTTCCGCTATATCAGGCCTACTTTAAATCTATCCCAAAAAGGATATCTTAGATTCAAGGTGCTGATAGTGTCATTCTGAAAAACTTAACACACACGCTACCGTGCAGATACAAGTCTAATTCTGTGATTAAAGGTATATCTGTCACACAGCGCGAAAAAAATAGGCCTCACATTTCTATTCAACCAAATCTGTACTGTTTTAGCTGGTCAAATTATTTGTAGTGACCGTAAAAGCACAGTTTTTGTTCTTGGTTGAAAAACTATTCCCAAATTTGCCATTCTCAAAATTAGTAGTTTCCGCTATATCAGGCCTACTTTAAATCTATCCCAAAAAGGATATCTTAGATTCAAGGTGCTGATAGTGTCATTCTAAAAAACTTAACACACACGCTACCGTGCAGATACAAGTCTAATTCTGTGATTAAAGGTATATCTGTCACACAGCGTGAAAAAAATAGGCCTCACATTTCTATTCAACCAAATCTGTACTGTTTTAGCTGGTCAAATTATTTGTAGTGACCGTAAAAGCACAGTTTTTGTTCTGGGTTGAAAAACTATTCCCAAATTTTCCATTCTCAAAATTAGTAGTTTCTGCTATATCAGGCCTACTTTAAATCTATCCCAAAAAGGATATCTTAGATTCAAGGTGCTGATAGTGTCATTCTGAAAAACTTGACACACACGCTACCGTGCAGATACAAGTCTAATTCTGTGATTAAAGGTATATCTGTCACACAGCGCGTAAAAAATAGGCCTCACATTTCTATTCAACCAAATCTGTACTGTTTTAGCTGGTCAAATTATTTGTAGTGACCGTAAAAGCACAGTTTTTGTTCTGGGTTGAAAAACTATTCCCAAATTTTCCATTCTCAAAATTAGTAGTTTCTGCTATATCAGGCCTACTTTAAATCTATCCCAAAAAGGATATCTTAGATTCAAGGTGCTGATAGTGTCATTCTGAAAAACTTGACACACACGCTACCGTGCAGATACAAGTCTAATTCTGTGATTAAAGGTATATCTGTCACACAGCGCGTAAAAAATAGGCCTCACATTTCTATTCAACCAAATCTGTACTGTTTTAGCTGGTCAAATTATTTGTAGTGACCGTAAAAGCACAGTTTTTGTTCTGGGTTGAAAAAGTATTCCCAAATTTGCCATTTTCAAAATTGTGGTGAACAGGAACAATGAGGAAAACATCTAATAAGGGACGCGGACGCGGACGTGGACATGGTAATGGTGGTGTTAGTGGACCCTCTGGTGCTGGGAGAGGACGTGGCCGTTCTGCCACAGCTACACGTCCTAGTGTACCAACTACCTCAGGTCCCAGTAGCTGCCAGAATTTACAGGGATATTTGGTGGGGCCCAATGCCGTTCTAAGGATGGTAAGGCCTGAGCAGGTACAGGCATTAGTCAATTGGGTGGCCGACAGTGCATCCAGCACGTTCACATTATCTCCCACCCAGTCTTCTGCAGAAAGTGCACAGATGGCGCATGAAAACCAAGCCCATCAGTCTGTCACATCACCCCCATGCATATCAGGGAAACTGTCTGAGCCTCAAGTTATGCAGCAGTCTCTTATGCTGTTTGAAGACTCTGCTGCCAGGGTTTCCCAAGGGCATCCACCTAGCCCTTCCCCAGGGGTGGAAGAGATAGAATGCACTAACGCACAACCACTTATGTTTCCTGATGATGAGGACATGGGAATACCACCTCAGCACGTCTATGATGATGACGAAACACAGGTGCCAACTGCTGCGTCTTTCTGCAGTGTGCAGACTGAACAGGAGGTCAGGGAGGAAGACTGGGTGGAAGACGATGCAGGGGAAGATGAGGTCCTAGACCCCACATGGAATGAAGGTCGTGCCACTGACTTTCAGAGGAAGAGGCAGTGGTGAGAACGAGCCAACAGCGTAGCAAAAGACAAAGAGGGAGCAGTGGGCAAAATCAGAACACCCGCCGCCAAGAGACTCCGCCTGCTACTGACCGCCGCCATCTGGGACCGAGCACCCCAAAGGCAGCTTCAAGGAGTTCCCTGGCATGGCACTTCTTTAAACAATGTGCTGACGACAAGACCCGAGTGGTTTGCACGCTGTGCCATCAGAGCCTGAAGCGAGGCATTAACGTTCTGAACCTTAGCACAACCTGCATGACCAGGCACCTGCATGCAAAGCATGAACTGCAGTGGAGGAAACACCTTAAAAACAAAGAAGTCACTCAGGCTCCCCCTGCTACCTCTTCTGCTGCTGCCGCCTCGGCCTCTTCTGCTGCTGCCGCCGCCTCGGCCTCTTCCTCCGCCTCTGGAGGAACGTTGGCACCTGCCGCCCAGCAAACATGGGATGTACCACCAACACCACCACCTGCGTCACCAAGCATCTCAACCATGTCACACGGCAGCGTTCAGCTCTCCATCTCACAAACATTTGAGAGAAAGCGTAAATTCCCACCTAGCCCCCCTCGATCCCTGGCCCTGAATGCCAGCATTTCTAAACTACTGGCCTATGAAATGCTGTCATTTAGGCTGGTGGACACAGACAGCTTCAAACAGCTCATGTCGCTTGCTGTCCCACAGTATGTTGTTCCCAGCCGCCACTACTTCTCCAAGAGAGCCGTGCCTTCCCTGCACAACCAAGTGTCCGATAAAATCAAGTGTGCACTGCGCAACGCCATCTGTGGCAGGGTCCACCTAACCACAGATACATGGACCAGTAAGCACGGCCAGGGACGCTATATCTCCCTAACTGCACACTGGGTAAATGTAGTGGCGGCTGGGCCCCAGGCGGAGAGCTGTTTGGCGCACGTCCTTCCGCCGCCAAGGATCGCAGGGCAACATTCTTTGCCTCCTGTATCCTCCTCCTCCTACTCAGCTTCCTCCTCCTCTTCTTCCACCTGCTCATCCAGTCAGCCACACACCTTCACCACCAACTTCAGCACAGCCCGGGGTAAACGTCAGCAGGCCGTTCTGAAACTCATATGTTTGGGGGACAGGCCCCACACCGCACAGGAGTGGTGGGGTATAGAACAACAGACCGACGAGTGGTTGCTGCCGGTGAGCCTCAAGCCCGGCCTGGTGGTGTGCGATAATGGGCGAAATCTCGTTGCAGCTCTGGGACTAGCCGGTTTGACGCACATCCCTTGCCTGGCGCATGTGCTGAATTTGGTGGTGCAGAAGTTCATTCGCAACTACCCCGACATGTCAGAGCTGCTGCATAAAGTGCGGGCCGTCTGTTCGCGCTTCCGGCGTTCACACCCTGCTGCTGCACGCCTGTCTGCGCTACAGCGTAACTTCGGCCTTCCCGCTCACCGCCTCATATGCGATGTGCCCACCAGGTGGAACTCCACCTTGCACATGCTGGACAGAATGTGCGAGCAGCAGCAGGCCATAGTGGAGTTTCAGCTGCAGCACGCACGGGTCAGTCGCACTGCGGAACAGCACCACTTCACCACCAATGACTGGGCCTCTATGCGAGACCTGTGTGCCCTGTTGCGCTGTTTCGAGTACTCCACCAACATGGCCAGTGGCGATGACGCCGTTATCAGCGTTACAATACCACTTCTATGTCTCCTTGAGAAAACACTTAGGGCGATGATGGAAGAGGAGGTGGCCCAGGAGGAAGAGAAGGAAGAGGGGTCATTTTTAGCACTTTCAGGCCAGTCTCTTCGAAGTGACTCAGAGGGAGGTTTTTTGCAACACCAGAGGCCAGGTACAAATGTGGCCAGACAGGGCCCACTACTGGAGGACGAGGAGGACGAGGATGAGGAGGAGGTGGATGAGGATGAAGCATGTTCACAGCGGGGTGGCACCCAAAGCAGCTCGGGCCCATCACTGGTGCGTGGCTGGGGGGAAACACAGGACGATGACGATACGCCTCCCACAGAGGACAGCTTGTCCTTACCTCTGGGCAGCCTGGCACACATGAGCGACTACATGCTGCAGTGCCTGCGCAACGACAGCAGAGTTTCCCACATTTTAACGTGTGCGGACTACTGGGTTGCCACCCTGCTGGATCCCCGGTACAAAGACAATGTGCCCACCTTACTTCCTACACTGGAGCGTGATAGGAAGATACGCGAGTACAAGCGCACGTTGGTAGACGCGCTACTGAGAGCATTCCCAAATGTCACAGGGGAACCAGTGGAAGCCCAAGGCGAAGGCAGAGGAGGAGCAAGAGGTCGCCAACGCAGCTGTGTCACGGCCAGCTCCTCTGAGGGCAGGGTTAGCATGGCAGAGATGTGGAAAAGTTTTGTCACCACGCCACAGCTAACTGCACCACCACCTGATACGGAACGTGTTAGCAGGAGGCAACATTTCACTAACATGGTGGAACAGTACCTGTGCACACCCCTCCACGTACTGACTGATGGTTCGGCCCCATTCAACTTCTGGGTCTCCAAATTGTCCACGTGGCCAGAGCTAGCCTTTTATGCCTTGGAGGTTCTGGCCTGCCCGGCGGCCAGCGTTTTGTCTGAACGTGTATTCAGCACGGCAGGGGGCGTCATTACAGACAAACGCAGCCGCCTGTCTACAGCCAATGTGGACAAGCTGACGTTCATAAAAATGAACCAGGCATGGATCCCACAGGACCTGTCCATCCCTTGTGCAGATAAGACATTAATTACCTCCTCATAACAATATATTATTGTACTCCAGGGCACTTCCTCATTCAATCCTATTTTTATTTTCATTTTACCATTATATTACGGGGCAACCCAAAGTTGAATGAACCTCTCCTCTGTCTGGGTGCCGGGGCCTAAATGTGTGACAGTGGCCTGTTCCAGTGGTGGGTGACGTGAAGCCTGATTCTCTGCTATGACATGAAGACTGATTCTGTGCTGACATGAAGCCAGATTCTCTGTTACGGGACCTCTCTCCTCTGTCTGGGAGCCGGGGCCTAAATATGTGACAGTGGCCTGTTCCAGTGGTGGGTGACGTGAAGCCTGATTCTCTGCTATGACATGAAGACTGATTCTCTGCTGACATGAAGCCTGAATCTCTGTTATGGGACCTCTCTCCTCTGCCAGGGTGCCTGGGCCTAAATATGTGACAGTGGCCTGTTCCAGTGGTGGGTGACGTGAAGCCTGATTCTCTGCTATGACACGAAGACTGATTCTGTGGTGACATGAAGCCAGATTCTCTGTTACGGGACCTCTCTCCTCTGTCTGGGTGCCAGGGCCTAAATGTGTGACAGTGGCCTGTTCCAGTGGTGGGTGACGTGAAGCCTGATTCTCTGCTATGACATGAAGACTGATTCTGTGCTGACATGAAGCCAGATTCTCTGTTACGGGACCTCTCTCCTCTGCCTGGGTGCCTGGGCCTAAATATGTGACAGTGGCCTGTTCCAGTGGTGGGTGACGTGAAGCCTGATTCTCTGCTATGACATGAAGACTGATTCTCTGCTGACATGAAGCCTTAATCTTTGTTATGGGACCTCTCTCCTCTGCCTGGGTGCCTGGGCCTAAATATGTGACAGTGGCCTGTTCCAGTGGTGGGTGACGTGAAGCCTGATTCTCTGCTATGACATGAAGACTGATTCTCTGCTGACATGAAGCCTGAATCTCTGTTATGGGACCTCTCTCCTCTGCCTGGGTGCCTGGGCCTAAATATGTGACAGTGGCCTGTTCCAGTGGTGGGTGACGTGAAGCCTGATTCTCTGCTATGACATGAAGACTGATTCTCTGCTGACATGAAGCCTGAATCTTTGTTATGGGACCTCTCTCCTCTGCCTGGGTGCCTGGGCCTAAATATGTGACAGTGGCCTGTTCCAGTGGTGGGTGACGTGAAGCATGATTCTCTGCTATGACATGAAGACTGATTCTCTGCTGACATGAAGCCTGAATCTCTGTTATGGGACCTCTCTCCTCTGCCTGGGTGCCTGGGCCTAAATATGTGACAGTGGCCTGTTCCAGTGGTGGGTGACGTGAAGCCTGATTCTCTGCTATGACATGAAGACTGATTCTCTGCTGACATGAAGCCTGAATCTTTGTTATGAAACCTCTCTCCTCTGCCTGGGTGCCTGGGCCTAAATATGTGACAATGGCCTGTTCCAGTGGTGGGTGACGTGAAGCATGATTCTCTGCTATGACATGAAGACTGATTCTCTGCTGACATGAAGCCTGAATCTCTGTTATGGGACCTCTCTCCTCTGCCTGGGTGCCTGGGCCTAAATATGTGACAGTGGCCTGTTCCAGTGGTGGGTGACGTGAAGCCTGATTCTCTGCTATAACATGAAGACTGATTCTCTGCTGACATGAAGCCTGAATCTCTGTTATGGGACCTCTCTCCTCTGCCTAGGTGCATGGGCCTAAATATGTGACAGTGGCCTGTTCCAGTGGTGGGTGACGTGAAGCCTGATTCTCTGCTATGACATGAAGACTGATTCTCTGCTGACATGAAGCCTGAATCTCTGTTATGGGACCTCTCTCCTCTGCCTGGGTGCCTGGGCCTAAATATGTGACAGTGGCCTGTTCCAGTGGTGGGTGACGTGAAGCCTGATTCTCTGCTATGACATGAAGACTGATTCTGTGCTGACATGAAGCCAGATTCTCTGTTACGGGACCTCTCCCCTCTGTCTGGGTGCCGGGGCCTAAATATGTGACAGTGGCCTGTTCCAGTGGTGGGTGACGTGAAGCCTGATTCTCTGCTATGACATGAAGACTGATTTTGTGCTGACATGAAGCCAGATTCTCTGTTACGGGACCTCTCTCCTCTGTCTGGGTGCCGGGGCCTAAATGTGTGACAGTGGCCTGTTCCAGTGGTGGGTGACGTGAAGCCTGATTCTCTGCTATGACATGAAGACTGATTCTCTGCTGACATGAAGCCTGAATCTCTGTTATGGGACCTCTCTCCTCTGCCTGGGTGCCTGGGCCTAAATATGTGAACGTGGCATGTTCCAGTGGTGGGTGACGTGAAGCCTGATTCTCTGCTATGACACGAAGACTGATTCTGTGGTGACATGTAGCCAGATTCTCTGTTACGAGACCTCTCTCCTCTGTCTGGATGACAGGGCCTAAATGTGTGACAGTGGCCTGTTCCAGTGGTGGGTGACGTGAAGCCTGATTCTCTGCTATGACATGAAGACTGATTCTGTGCTGACATGAAGCCAGATTCTCTGTTACGGGACCTCTCTCCTCTGTCTGGGTGCCGGGGCCTAAATATGTGACAGTGGCCTGTTCCAGTGGTGGGTGACGTGAAGCCTGATTCTCTGCTATGACATGAAGACTGATTCTCTGCTGACATGAAGCCTGAATCTCTGTTATGGGACCTCTCTCCTCTGCCTGGGTGCCTGGGCCTAAATATGTGACAGTGGCCTGTTCCAGTGGTGGGTGACGTGAAGCCTGATTCTCTGCTATGACATGAAGACTGATTCTCTGCTGACATGAAGCCTGAATCTCTGTTATGGGACCTCTCTCCTCTGCCTGGGTGCCTGGGCCTAAATATGTGACAGTGGCCTGTTCCAGTGGTGGGTGACGTGAAGCCTGATTCTCTGCTATGACATGAAGACTGATTCTCTGCTGACATGAAGCCTGAATCTTTGTTATGGGACCTCTCTCCTCTGCCTGGGTGCCTGGGCCTAAATATGTGACAGTGGCCTGTTCCAGTGGTGGGTGACGTGAAGCCTGATTCTCTGCTATGACATGAAGACTGATTCTCTGCTGACATGAAGCCTGAATCTCTGTTATGGGACCTCTCTCCTCTGCCTGGGTGCCTGGGCCTAAATATGTGACAGTGGCCTGTTCCAGTGGTGGGTGACGTGAAGCCTGATTCTCTGCTATGACATGAAGACTGATTCTCTGCTGACATGAAGCCTGAATCTTTGTTATGAAACCTCTCTCCTCTGCCTGGGTGCCTGGGCCTAAATATGTGACAGTGGCCTGTTCCAGTGGTGGGTGACGTGACGCATGATTCTCTGCTATGACATGAAGACTGATTCTCTGCTGACATGAAGCCTGAATCTCTGTTATGGGACCTCTCTCCTCTGCCTGGGTGCCTGGGCCTAAATATGTGACAGTGGCCTGTTCCAGTGGTGGGTGACGTGAAGCCTGATTCTCTGCTATGACATGAAGACTGATTCTCTGCTGACATGAAGCCTGTATCTCTGTTATGGGACCTCTCTCCTCTGCCTGGGTGCCTGGGCCTAAATATGTGACAGTGGCCTGTTCCAGTGGTGGGTGACGTGAAGCCTGATTCTCTGCTATGACATGAAGACTGATTCTCTGCTGACATGAAGCCTGCATCTTTGTTATGGGACCTCTCTCCTCTGCCTGGGTGCCTGGGCCTAAATATGTGACAGTGGCCTGTTCCAGTGGTGGGTGACGTGAAGCCTGATTCTCTGCTATGACATGAAGACTGATTCTCTGCTGACATGAAGCCTGAATCTCTGTTATGGGACCTCTCTCCTCTGCCTGGGTGCCTGGGCCTAAATATGTGACAGTGGCCTGTTCCAGTGGTGGGTGACGTGAAGCCTGATTCTCTGCTATGACATGAAGACTGATTCTCTGCTGACATGAAGCCTGAATCTTTGTTATGGGACCTCTCTCCTCTGCCTGGGTGCCTGGGCCTAAATATGTGACAGTGGCCTGTTCCAGTGGTGAGCTACGTGAAGCCTGATTCTCTGCTATGACATGAAGACTGATTCTCTGCTGACATGAAGCCTGAATCTCTGTTATGGGACCTCTCTCCTCTGCCTGGGTGCCTGGGCCTAAATATGTGACAGTGGCCTGTTCCAGTGGTGGGTGACGTGAAGCCTGATTCTCTGCTATGACATGAAGACTGATTCTGTGCTGACATGAAGCCAGATTCTCTGTTATGGGACCTCTCCCCTCTGTCTGGGTGCCGGGGCCTAAATATGTGACAGTGGCCTGTTCCAGTGGTGGGTGACGTGAAGCCTGATTCTCTGCTATGACATGAAGACTGATTTTGTGCTGACATGAAGCCAGATTCTCTGTTACGGGACCTCTCTCCTCTGTCTGGGTGCCGGGGCCTAAATGTGTGACAGTGGCCTGTTCCAGTGGTGAGTGACGTGAAGCCTGATTCTCTGCTATGACATGAAGACTGATTCTCTGCTGACATGAAGCCTGAATCTCTGTTATGGGACCTCTCTCCTCTGCCTGGGTGCCTGGGCCTAAATATGTGACAGTGGCCTGTTCCAGTGGTGGGTGACGTGAAGCCTGATTCTCTGCTATGACACGAAGACTGATTCTGTGGTGACATGTAGCCAGATTCTCTGTTACGGGACCTCTCTCCTCTGTCTGGGTGCCAGGGCCTAAATGTGTGACAGTGGCCTGTTCCAGTGGTGGGTGACGTGAAGCCTGATTCTCTGCTATGACATGAAGACTGATTCTGTGCTGATATGAAGCCAGATTCTCTGTTACGGGACCTCTCTCCTCTGTCTGGGTGTCGGGGCCTAAATATGTGACAGTGGCCTGTTCCAGTGGTGGGTGACGTGAAGCCTGATTCTCTGCTATGACATGAAGACTGATTCTCTGCTGACATGAAGCCTGAATCTCTGTTATGGGACCTCTCTCCTCTGCCTGGGTGCCTGGGCCTAAATATGTGACAGTTGCCTGTTCCAGTGGTGGGTGACGTGAAGCCTGATTCTCTGCTATGACATGAAGACTGATTCTCTGCTGACATGAAGCCTGAATCTCTGTTATGGGACCTCTCTCCTCTGCCTGGGTGCCTGGGCCTAAATATGTGACAGTGGCCTGTTCCAGTGGTGGGTGACGTGAAGCCTGATTCTCTGCTATGACATGAAGACTGATTCTCTGCTGACATGAAGCCTGAATCTTTGTTATGGGACCTCTCTCCTCTGCCTAGGTGCCTGGGCCTAAATATGTGACAGTGGCCTGTTCCAGTGGTGGGTGACGTGAAGCCTGATTCTCTGCTATGACATGAAGACTGATTCTCTGCTGACATGAAGCCTGAATCTCTGTTATGGGACCTCTCTCCTCTGCCTGGGTGCCTGGGCCTAAATATGTGACAGTGGCCTGTTCCAGTGGTGGGTGACGTGAAGCCTGATTCTCTGCTATGACATGAAGATTGATTCTCTGCTGACATGAAGCCTGAATCTTTGTTATGGGACCTCTCTCCTCTGCCTGGGTGCCTGGGCCTAAATATGTGACAGTGGCCTGTTCCAGTGGTGGGTGACGTGAAGCATGATTCTCTGCTATGACATGAAGACTGATTCTCTGCTGACATGAAGCCTGAATCTCTGTTATGGGACCTCTCTCCTCTGCCTGGGTGCCTGGGCCTAAATATGTGACAGTGGCCTGTTCCAGTGGTGGGTGACGTGAAGCCTGATTCTCTGCTATGACATGAAGACTGATTCTGTGCTGACATGAAGCCAGATTCTCTGTTACGGGACCTCTCCCCTCTGTCTGGGTGCCGGGGCCTAAATATGTGACAGTGGCCTGTTCCAGTGGTGGGTGACGTGAAGCCTGATTCTCTGCTATGACATGAAGACTGATTTTGTGCTGACATGAAGCCAGATTCTCTGTTACGGGACCTCTCTCCTCTGTCTGGGTGCCGGGGCCTAAATGTGTGACAATGGCCTGTTCCAGTGGTGGGTGACGTGAAGCCTGATTCTCTGCTATGACATGAAGACTGATTCTCTGCTGACATGAAGCCTGAATCTCTGTTATGGGACCTCTCTCCTCTGCCTGGGTGCCTGGGCCTAAATATGTGACAGTGGCCTGTTCCAGTGGTGGGTGACGTGAAGCCTGATTCTCTGCTATGACATGAAGACTGATTCTCTGCTGACATGAAGCCTGAATCTTTGTTATGGGACCTCTCTCCTCTGCCTGGGTGCCTGGGCCTAAATATGTGACAGTGGCCTGTTCCAGTGGTGGGTGACGTGAAGCATGATACTCTGCTATGACATGAAGACTGATTCTCTGCTGACATGAAGCCTGAATCTCTGTTATGGGACCTCTCTCCTCTGCCTGGGTGCCTGGGCCTAAATATGTGACAGTGGCCTGTTCCAGTGGTGGGTGACGTGAAGCCTGATTCTCTGCTATGACATGAAGACTGATTCTCTGCTGACATGAAGCCTGAATCTCTGTTATGGGACCTCTCTCCTCTGCCTGGGTGCCTGGGCCTAAATATGTGACAGTGGCCTGTTCCAGTGGTGGGTGACGTGAAGCCTGATTCTCTGCTATGACATGAAGACTGATTCTGTGCTGACATGAAGCCAGATTCTCTGTTACGGGACCTCTCTCCTCTGTCTGGGTGTCGGGGCCTAAATATGTGACAATGGCCTGTTCCAGTGGTGGGTGACGTGAAGCCTGATTCTCTGCTGTGACATGAAGACTGATTCTCTGCTGACATGAAGCCTGAATCTCTGTTACGGGACCTCTCTCCTCTGCCTGGGTGCCTGGGCCTAAATATGTGACAGTGGCCTGTTCCAGTGGTGGGTGACGTGAAGCCTGATTCTCTGCTATGACATGAAGACTGATTCTCTGCTGACATGAAGCCTGAATCTTTGTTATTGGACCTCTCTCCTCTGCCTGGGTGCCTGGGCCTAAATATGTGACAGTGGCCTGTTCCAGTGGTGGGTGACGTGAAGCCTGATTCTCTGCTATGACATGAAGACTGATTCTCTGCTGACATGAAGCCTGAATCTCTGTTATGGGACCTCTCTCCTCTGCCTAGGTGCCTGGGCCTAAATATGTGACAGTGGCCTGTTCCAGTGGTGGGTGACATGAAGCTTGATTCTCTGCTATGACATGAAGACTGATTCTCAGCTGACATGAAGCCTGAATCTCTGTTATGGGACCTCTCTCCTCTGCCTGGGTGCCTGGGCCTAAATATGTGACAGTGGCCTGTTCCAGTGGTGGGTGACGTGAAGCATGATTCTCTGCTATGACATGAAGACTGATTCTGTGCTGACATGAAGCCAGATTCTCTGTTACGGGACCTCTCCCCTCTGTCTGGGTGCCTGGGCCTAAATATGTGACAGTGGCCTGTTCCAGTGGTGGGTGACGTGAAGCCTGATTCTCTGCTATGACATGAAGACTGATTTTGTGCTGACATGAAGCCAGATTCTCTGTTACGGGACCTCTCTCCTCTGTCTGGGTGCCGGGGCCTAAATGTGTGACAGTGGCCTGTTCCAGTGGTGGGTGACGTGAAGCCTGATTCTCTGCTATGACATGAAGACTGATTTTCTGCTGACATGAAGCCTGAACCTCTGTTATGGGACCTCTCTCCTCTGCCTGGGTGCCTGGGCCTAAATATGTGACAGTGGCCTGTTCCAGTGGTGGGTGACGTGAAGCCTGATTCTCTGCTATGACACGAAGACTGATTCTGTGGTGACATGAAGCCAGATTCTCTGTTACGGGACCTCTCTCCTCTGTCTGGGTGCCAGGGCCTAAATGTGTGACAGTGGCCTGTTCCAGTGGTGGGTGACGTGAAGCCTGATTCTCTGCTATGACATGAAGACTGATTCTCTGCTGACATGAAGCCTGAATCTCTGTTATGGGACCTCTCTCCTCTGCCTGGGTGCCTGGGCCTAAATATGTGACAGTGGCCTGTTCCAGTGGTGGGTGACGTGAAGCCTGATTCTCTGCTATGACATGAAGACTGATTCTCTGCTGACATGAAGCCTGAATCTTTGTTATGAAACCTCTCTCCTCTGCCTGGGTGCCTGGGCCTAAATATGTGACAGTGGCCTGTTCCAGTGGTGGGTGACGTGAAGCATGATTCTCTGCTATGACATGAAGACTGATTCTCTGCTGACATGAAGCCTGAATCTCTGTTATGGGACCTCTCTCCTCTGCCTGGGTGCCGGGGCCTTAATATGTGACAGTGGCCTGTTCCAGTGGTGGGTGACGTGAAGCCTGATTCTCTCCTATAACATGAAGACTGATTCTCTGCTGACATGAAGCCTGAATCTCTGTTATGGGACCTCTCTCCTCTGCCTGGGTGCCTGGGCCTAAATATGTGACAGTGGCCTGTTCCAGTGGTGGGTGACGTGAAGCCTGATTCTCTGCTATGACATGAAGACTGATTCTGTGCTGACATGAAGCATGATTCTCTGCTATAACATGAAGACTGATTCTCTGCTGACATGAAGCCTGAACCTCTGTTATGGGACCTCTCTCCTCTGCCTGGGTGCCTGGGCCTAAATATGTGACAGTGGCCTGTTCCAGTGGTGGGTGACGTGAAGCCTGATTCTCTGCTATGACACGAAGACTGATTCTGTGGTGACATGAAGCCAGATTCTCTGTTTCGGGACCTCTCTCCTCTGTCTGGGTGCCAGGGCCTAAATGTGTGACATTGGCCTGTTCCAGTGGTGGGTGACGTGAAGCCTGATTCTCTGCTATGACATGAAGACTGATTCTCTGCTGACATGAAGCCTGAATCTCTGTTATGGGACCTCTCTCCTCTGCCTGGGTGCCTGGGCCTAAATATGTGACAGTGGCCTGTTCCAGTGGTGGGTGACGTGAAGCCTGATTCTCTGCTATGACATGAAGACTGATTCTCTGCTGACATGAAGCCTGAATCTTTGTTATGAAACCTCTCTCCTCTGCCTGGGTGCCTGGGCCTAAATATGTGACAGTGGCCTGTTCCAGTGGTGGGTGACGTGAAGCATGATTCTCTGCTATGACATGAAGACTGATTCTGTGCTGACATGAAGCCTGAATCTCTGTTATGGGACCTCTCTCCTCTGCCTGGGTGCCTGGGCCTAAATATGTGACAGTGGCCTGTTCCAGTGGTGGGTGACGTGAAGCCTGATTCTCTGCTATAACATGAAGACTGATTCTCTGCTGACATGAAGCCTGAATCTCTGTTATGGGACCTCTCTCCTCTGCCTGGGTGCCTGGGCCTAAATATGTGACAGTGGCCTGTTCCAGTGGTGGGTGACGTGAAGCCTGATTCTCTGCTATGACATGAAGACTGATTCTGTGCTGACATGAAGCCAGATTCTCTGTTACGGGACCTCTCCCCTCTGTCTGGGTGCCGGGGCCTAAATATGTGACAGTGGCCTGTTCCAGTGGTGGGTGACGTGAAGCCTGATTCTCTGCTATGACATGAAGACTGATTTTGTGCTGACATGAAGCCAGATTCACTGTTACGGGACCTCTCTCCTCTGTCTGGGTGCCGGGGCCTAAATGTGTGACAGTGGCCTGTTCCAGTGGTGGGTGACGTGAAGCCTGATTCTCTGCTATGACATGAAGACTGATTTTCTGCTGACATGAAGCCTGAATCTCTGTTATGGGACCTCTCTCCTCTGCCTGGGTGCCTGGGCCTAAATATGTGACAGTGGCCTGTTCCAGTGGTGGGTGACGTGAAGCCTGATTCTCTGCTATGACACGAAGACTGATTCTGTGGTGACATAAAGCCAGATTCTCTGTTACGGGACCTCTCTCCTCTGTCTGGGTGCCAGGGCCTAAATGTGTGACAGTGGCCTGTTCCAGTGGTGGGTGACGTGAAGCCTGATTCTCTGCTATGACATGAAGACTGATTCTCTGCTGACATGAAGCCTGAATCTCTGTTATGGGACCTCTCTCCTCTGCCTGGGTGCCTGGGCCTAAATATGTGACAGTGGCCTGTTCCAGTGGTGGGTGACGTGAAGCCTGATTCTCTGCTATGACATGAAGACTGATTCTCTGCTGACATGAAGCCTGAATCTTTGTTATGAAACCTCTCTCCTCTGCCTGGGTGCCTGGGCCTAAATATGTGACAGTGGCCTGTTCCAGTGGTGGGTGACGTGAAGCATGATTCTCTGCTATGACATGAAGACTGATTCTCTGCTGACATGAAGCCTGAATCTCTGTTATGGGACCTCTCTCCTCTGCCTGGGTGCCTGGGCCTAAATATGTGACAGTGGCCTGTTCCAGTGGTGGGTGACGTGAAGCCTGATTCTCTGCTATAACATGAAGACTGATTCTCTGCTGACATGAAGCCTGAATCTCTGTTATGGGACCTCTCTCCTCTGCCTGGGTGCCTGGGCCTAAATATGTGACAGTGGCCTGTTCCAGTGGTGGGTGACGTGAAGCCTGATTCTCTGCTATAACAAGAAGACTGATTCTCTGCTGACATGAAGCCTGAATCTCTGTTATGGGACCTCTCTCCTCTGCCTGGGTGCCTGGGCCTAAATATGTGACAGTGGCCTGTTCCAGTGGTGGGTGACGTGAAGCCTGATTCTCTGCTATGACATGAAGACTGATTCTGTGCTGACATGAAGCCAGATTCTCTGTTACGGGACCTCTCTCCTCTGTCTGGGTGCCGGGGCCTAAATATGTGACAGTGGCCTGTTCCAGTGGTGGGTGACGTGAAGCCTGATTCTCTGCTATGACATGAAGACTGATTTTGTGCTGACATGAAGCCAGATTCACTGTTACGGGACCTCTCTCCTCTGTCTGGGTGCCGGGGCCTAAATGTGTGACAGTGGCCTGTTCCAGTGGTGGGTGACGTGAAGCCTGATTCTCTGCTATGACATGAAGACTGATTTTCTGCTGACATGAAGCCTGATTCTCTGTTATGGGACCTCTCTCCTCTGCCTGGGTGCCTGGGCCTAAATATGTGACAGTGGCCTGTTCCAGTGGTGGGTGACGTGAAGCCTGATTCTCTGCTATGACACGAAGACTGATTCTGTGGTGACATAAAGCCAGATTCTCTGTTACGGGACCTCTCTCCTCTGTCTGGGTGCCAGGGCCTAAATGTGTGACAGTGGCCTGTTCCAGTGGTGGGTGACGTGAAGCCTGATTCTCTGCTATGACATGAAGACTGATTCTCTGCTGACATGAAGCCTGAATCTCTGTTATGGGACCTCTCTCCTCTGCCTGGGTGCCTGGGCCTAAATATGTGACAGTGGCCTGTTCCAGTGGTGGGTGACGTGAAGCCTGATTCTCTGCTATGACATGAAGACTGATTCTCTGCTGACATGAAGCCTGAATCTTTGTTATGAAACCTCTCTCCTCTGCCTGGGTGCCTGGGCCTAAATATGTGACAGTGGCCTGTTCCAGTGGTGGGTGACGTGAAGCATGATTCTCTGCTATGACATGAAGACTGATTCTCTGCTGACATGAAGCCTGAATCTCTGTTATGGGACCTCTCTCCTCTGCCTGGGTGCCTGGGCCTAAATATGTGACAGTGGCCTGTTCCAGTGGTGGGTGACGTGAAGCCTGATTCTCTGCTATAACATGAAGACTGATTCTCTGCTGACATGAAGCCTGAATCTCTGTTATGGGACCTCTCTCCTCTGCCTAGGTGCCTGGGCCTAAATATGTGACAGTGGCCTGTTCCAGTGGTGGGTGACGTGAAGCCTGATTCTCTGCTATGACATGAAGACTGATTCTCTGCTGACATGAAGCCTGAATCTCTGTTATGGGACCTCTCTCCTCTGCCTGGGTGCCTGGGCCTAAATATGTGACAGTGGCCTGTTCCAGTGGTGGCTGACGTGAAGCCTGATTCTCTGCTATGACATGAAGACTGATTCTGTGCTGACATGAAGCCAGATTCTCTGTTACGGGACCTCTCCCCTCTGTCTGGGTGCCGGTGCCTAAATATGTGACAGTGGCCTGTTCCAGTGGTGGGTGACGTGAAGCCTGATTCTCTGCTATGACATGAAGACTGATTTTGTGCTGACATGAAACCAGATTCTCTGTTACGGGACCTCTCTCCTCTGTCTGTGTGCCGGGGCCTAAATGTGTGACAGTGGCCTGTTCCAGTGGTGGGTGACGTGAAGCCTGATTCTCTGCTATGACATGAAGACTGATTTTCTGCTGACATGAAGCCTGAATCTCTGTTATGGGACCTCTCTCCTCTGCCTGGGTGCCTGGGCCTAAATATGTGACAGTGGCCTGTTCCAGTGGTGGGTGACGTGAAGCCTGATTCTCTGCTATGACACGAAGACTGATTCTGTGGTGACATGAAGCCAGATTCTCTGTTACGGGACCTCTCTCCTCTGTCTGGGTGCCAGGGCCTAAATGTGTGACAGTGGCCTGTTCCAGTGGTGGGTGACGTGAAGCCTGATTCTCTGCTATGACATGAAGACTGATTCTGTGCTGACATGAAGCCAGATTCTCTGTTACGGGACCTCTCTCCTCTGTCTGGGTGCCGGGGCCTAAATATGTGACAGTGGCCTGTTCCAGTGGTGGGTGACGTGAAGCCTGATTCTCTGCTATGACATGAAGACTGATTCTCTGCTGACATGAAGCCTGAATCTCTGTTATGGGACCTCTCTCCTCTGCCTGGGTGCCTGGGCCTAAATATGTGACAGTGGCCTGTTCCAGTGGTGGGTGACGTGAAGCCTGATTCTCTGCTATGACATGAAGACTGATTCTCTGCTGACATGAAGCCTGAATCTCTGTTATGGGACCTCTCTCCTCTGCCTGGGTGCCTGGGCCTAAATATGTGACAGTGGCCTGTTCCAGTGGTGGGTGACGTGAAGCCTGATTCTCTGCTATGACATGAAGACTGATTCTCTGCTGACATGAAGCCTGAATCTTTGTTATGGGACCTCTCTCCTCTGCCTGGGTGCCTGGGCCTAAATATGTGACAGTGGCCTGTTCCAGTGGTGGGTGACGTGAAGCCTGATTCTCTGCTATGACATGAAGACTGATTCTCTGCTGACATGAAGCCTGAATCTCTGTTATGGGACCTCTCTCCTCTGCCTGGGTGCCTGGGCCTAAATATGTGACAGTGGCCTGTTCCAGTGGTGGGTGACGTGAAGCCTGATTCTCTGCTATGACACGAAGACTGATTCTGTGGTGACATGAAGCCAGATTCTCTGTTACGGGACCTCTCTCCTCTGTCTGGGTGCCAGGGCCTAAATGTGTGACAGTGGCCTGTTCCAGTGGTGGGTGACGTGAAGCCTGATTCTCTGCTATGACATGAAGACTGATTCTGTGCTGACATGAAGCCAGATTCTCTGTTACGGGACCTCTCTCCTCTGTCTGGGTGTCGGGGCCTAAATATGTGACAGTGGCCTGTTCCAGTGGTGGGTGACGTGAAGCCTGATTCTCTGCTATGACATGAAGACTGATTCTCTGCTGACATGAAGCCTGAATCTCTGTTATGGGACCTCTCTCCTCTGCCTGGGTGCCTGGGCCTAAATATGTGACAGTGGCCTGTTCCAGTGGTGGGTGACGTGAAGCCTGATTCTCTGCTATGACATGAAGACTGATTCTCTGCTGACATGAAGCCTGAATCTCTGTTATGGGACCTCTCTCCTCTGCCTGGGTGCCTGGGCCTAAATATGTGACAGTGGCCTGTTCCAGTGGTGGGTGACGTGAAGCCTGATTCTCTGCTATGACATGAAGACTGATTCTCTGCTGACATGAAGCCTGAATCTTTGTTATGGGACCTCTCTCCTCTGCCTGGGTGCCTGGGCCTAAATATGTGACAGTGGCCTGTTCCAATGGTGGGTGACGTGAAGCCTGATTCTCTGCTATGACATGAAGACTGATTCTCTGCTGACATGAAGCCTGAATCTCTGTTATGGGACCTCTCTCCTCTGCCTGGGTGCCTGGGCCTAAATATGTGACAGTGGCCTGTTCCAGTGGTGGGTGACGTGAAGCCTGATTCTCTGCTATGACATGAAGACTGATTCTCTGCTGACATGAAGCCTGAATCTTTGTTATGGGACCTCTCTCCTCTGCCTGGGTGCCTGGGCCTAAATATGTGACAGTGGCCTGTTCCAGTGGTGGGTGACGTGAAGCATGATTCTCTGCTATGACATGAAGACTGATTCTCTGCTGACATGAAGCCTGAATCTCTGTTATGGGACCTCTCTCCTCTGCCTGGGTGCCTGGGCCTAAATATGTGACAGTGGCCTGTTCCAGTGGTGGGTGACG
This sequence comes from Bufo bufo, assembly GCF_905171765.1. Taxonomy (NCBI): domain Eukaryota; kingdom Metazoa; phylum Chordata; class Amphibia; order Anura; family Bufonidae; genus Bufo; species Bufo bufo. The sequence goes on along the minus strand of NC_053392.1, from coordinate 527,663,632 downwards.
TGAAGCCTGATTCTCTGCTATGACATGAAGACTGATTCTCTGCTGACATGAAGCCTGAATCTCTGTTATGGGACCTCTCTCCTCTGTCTGGGTGCCTGGGCCTAAATATGTGACAGTGGCCTGTTCCAGTGGTGGGTGACGTGAAGCCTGATTCTCTGCTATGACATGAAGACTGATTCTCTGCTGACATGAAGCCTGAATCTCTGTTATGGACCTCTCTCCTCTGCCTGGGTGCCTGGGCCTAAATATGTGACAGTGGCCTGTTCCAGTGGTGGGTGACGTGAAGCCTGATTCTCTGCTATGACATGAAGACTGATTCTCTGCTGACATGAAGCCTGAATCTTTGTTATGGGACCTCTCTCCTCTGCCTGGGTGCCTGGGCCTAAATATGTGACAGTGGCCTGTTCCAGTGGTGGTTGACGTGAAGCCTGATTCTCTGCTATGACATGAAGACTGATTCTCTGCTGACATGAAGCCTGAATCTCTGTTATGGGACCTCTCTCCTCTGCCTGGGTGCCTGGGCCTTAATATGTGACAGTGGCCTGTTCCAGTGGTGGGTGACGTGAAGCCTGATTCTCTGCTATGACATGAAGACTGATTCTGTGCTGACATGAAGCCAGATTCTCTGTTACGGGACCTCTCTCCTCTGTCTGTGTGCCGGGGCCTAAATGTGTGACAGTGGCCTGTTCCAGTGGTGGGTAACGTGAAGCCTGATTCTCTGCTATGACATGAAGACTGATTCTCTGCTGACATGAAGCCAGATTCTCTGCTATGGCATGAAGAGACTGATTCTCTGCTGACATGAAGCCCGATTCTCTGCTATGGGACCTCTGTCCAATTGATATTGGTTAATTTTTATTTTTTTTATTTTTATTTTAATTCATTTCCCTATCCACATTTGTTTGCAGGGGATTTACCTACATGTTGCTGCCTTTTGCAGCCCTCTAGCTCTTTCCTGGGCTGTTTTACAGCCTTTTTAGTGCCCAAAAGTTCGGGTCCCCATTGACTTCAATAGGGTTCGGGTTCGGGACGAAGTTCGGGTCGGGTTCGGATCCCGAACCTGAACATTTCCGGGAAGTTCGGCCGAACTTCTCGAACCCGAACATCCAGGTGTTCGCTCAACTCTAACCGTGAATAAATATTTTAGTTAGAATATTTTTTTTTTGGGCAGAAGACTACACCTTTGCTGTTAGCTATTATTCCAAACAAAATAGAATCAGGTGCACAAGGCAGAAAGAGGAGAAAGATAGAGCAGAAGCAGCAAGCTAAAATAGCTGGAAGCCTTGACAGGTTTCTTGTGAACACCTGTAAGTACATTAGGATCACCATCACCGGTAGCATCACAAGAGCCTCACGAACTGGAACAAGTGCCTGTGGACATTCCTTTTGTTACTTTAGAAACAGAAGAGACAGCTTTGTGTGAAGATGCTCCTACGTCTGCTCAGCCAAATATTATACTAGAAAGAATTGACCTCAAAGTCTTCACCGATATTGGCTATTGGCCAGAAACTGTGGATGAAACTTTGAAATCTGAACTTGTCAAGAGAGGAACAGTGGAACTACAGAATAAGGATGCATTTTTTCCAAAAGATAGTGATGGCAGGTCATTTTCTAAGGACTGGTTCTACATGAATTTGGAGAATGGCGAGACTATGTTAAGGACATGATTAGTGTTTTCACCTATGAAATGTGCTGCATATTGCTTTCCTTGTATGCTTTTCCAGAAGGCCAAAGGGAAAAGTTATTTTGGAAAGTCTAATGGATTTAAAGCATGGAGAAAACTAAACTCCAGGTTGCTAGAACATGAGCGTAGTTTTTACCACCTTCATGCATTTACAATGTGGAAAGAATTTGAAATGTGGCTACAAAAACAAGAAACTATTGATGTTGCTGCCCAGCTTGCACAACAGAGGTCAATTGAAAAGTGGAAGGCAATCCTAGCCAGAATACTTGACTGTGTGCTATATCTAGCAAGGCAATACTTACCCTTACGTGGTCACTCTGAAAATATAAGCACTGATGATAAGTGTGGAAACTTCCTAGAAACTTTCAAGCTACTAGCAAAATATGACCCAGTTGCCAATCAGCACCTTCACAAAGTTCAGCAGGCACATGGGTACTCTGTATCCTACCTCTCTCCACAGAGCCAGAATGAGTTCATCAGCTTGCTTGGTGATCATGTTAGAACAGCCATCTTGCAAAGAATCACAAAGGCCAAGTATTTTGCTATCATGTTTGATAGCACTCCAGATATTTCTCACACTGACCAAATGTCACAAGTGATTCGATATGTTCACATTGAAGATACTGAAGTCAACGTTCTCGAATCATTCATTGATTTTATTCAGTTATCTGGGAAATCAGCAGATATTATTACAAAGCACATTTGTGACAAGTTACAGACAGATGGCCTTAAGCTGGAGCACTGCTATGGCCAAGGATACGACAACGCAGCAACTATGGCTGGACACATTAGTGGAGTACAGAAGCGCATTTTAGATATCAATCCCAAAGCAGTGTTTGTGCCATGTAACAATCACTCGCTCAATCTTGCCGGTGTGCATGCAGTTGGTGTTGGAACAAAGTCTATAACTTTCTTTAGCACTGTAGAAAAATTATATACTTTCTTCTCAAGCTCCACCCATAGATGGGATGTTCTTAAGGAACATGTACCAATTAACTTAAAGCGATCATGTGACACAAGATGGAGTTCAAAGCATGAAGCTGTATGTGTACTTGCTAAACACACTGATAAAATAATAGATGCTTTGGAAATGCTGCGAGATGGGCCAGAAGAAACCTCTGAAGCCAAAGGGGATGCAGGAAGTCTATTAGTTTGCATTATGACTTATCCTTTTTTTTTTCATTCTTGCATTTTTGGAGTCCAGCATTAAATAAATTGAATGATGCTCAGTTCTACCTGCAGCAAAAAGGACTTGACCTTGATCAATGTGTGCAAAAGCTGAAAGCACTGGTTTTATTTTGCCAGGAAAAACGAGACAGTGTACTGTTAGAGGCAACTGAGAAAGCTCTGCAGATATGTCAAATGTACAACATTTCTACAGAGAGAAGAGTTAGAAGACGTAAAAAGATGCCTGGTGAGCTAAGTTGGATGCTGGCTTGACCTTAATACAAGAAACAAGAAGAGAACAACTAGAAGCAATTGATCGTCTTGAGGCAGAAATCACAAAACGCTCAACACAGATGAATATGCTTTACCAGAGATTTGCTTCCCTGCAAATGCAGACTTTGCTAGATATTGAAAAAGAGGATTTTATCATTGAACAAATTCAGCACACATGTGCTAAGTACACAGAGTTGAATGCTGCAGCTATGTTCAATGAAATAAATTGCCTTCGGAAGCACATTGTCTTGTATAAGGAAGTCAACACCGATGAGCAGCCCGCTAACTGGACCGCTTTTAGATTTGCTTCGATGGGTGTACAAGTGGAAGCTGCAGGAGAGTTTGACTAACTTGCATTAAGAATATTTTTAGCCATCACTGTTTCAAATGCCAGTTGTGAAAGAAGTTTCTCCAAACTGAAATTAATCAAAACATATCTAAGATCTACAATGAGCCAGGAAAGACTGACTAAGGCTACTTTCACACTTGCGCTTGATCGGATCCGTTCTGAACGGATCCGATCATATTAATGCAGACGGAGGCTCCGTTCAGTACGGATCCGTCTGCATTAATAACTTAGAAAAATTTCTAAGTGCGAAAGTAGCCTGAGCGGATCCGTTCAGACTTTCAATGTAAAGTCAATGGGGGACGGATCCGCTTGAAGATTGAGCCATATGGTGTCATCTTCAAGCGGATCCGTTCCCATTGACTACATTGTAAGTCTGGACGGATCCGCACGCCTCCGCACGGCCAGGCGGACACCCGAACGCTGCAAGCAGCGTTCAGCTGTCCGCCTGGCCGTGCGGAGGCGAGCGGAGCGGAGGCTGAACGCCGCCAGACTGATGCAGTCTGAGCGGATCCGCATCCATTCAGACTGCATCAGGGCTGGACGGAAGCGTTCTGCTCCGCTCGTGAGCCCCTTCAAACGGAGCTCACGAGCGGACAGCAGAACGCTAGTGTGAAAGTAGCCTAACCTACCAATGCTTTCAATTGAGCGAGATTTCAAAATAGAGTTCGAAACCGTGATTGAAAAATTTTCAAAAATCAAAAGCAGGCAATTTTAAATTGAGGTAAGTGGATTTACTTGGATTTAGAATTGACTGAACATTAGCTATAATGTTGTCTACTAGATTTCAAGTATTACTTTTGTTTTTTGTAGGTTCTGGCCTGCTTCTTGTTTTACTTCTTGTTTTACTACAAACCAATTCAGCGGCAGTTAAGAGTTTATCTGTTATCAGGATGTTGCACAGTACAGCAGTGCCTGAGGTAAGTGGATTTACTTGGATTTAGAATTGACTGAACATTAGCTATAATGTTGTCTACTAGATTTTAAGTATTGCTTTTGTTTTTGTAGGTTCTGGCCTGCTTCTTGTTTTACTTCTTGTTTTACTACAAACCAATTCAGCGGCAGTTAAGAGTTTATCTGTTATCAGGATGTTGCACAGTACAGCAGTGCCTGAGGTAAGTGGATTTACTTGGATTTAGAATTGACTGAACATTAGCTATAATGTTGTCTACTAGATTTTAAGTATTGCTTTTGTTTTTGTAGGTTCTGGCCTGCTTCTTGTTTTACTTCTTGTTTTACTACAAACCAATTCAGCAGCAGATCAGAGTTTATCTGTTATCAGGATGTTGCACAGTACAGCAGTGCCATGACAGTAACTGGCAGTAGGAATCTAAGCACAGAAGCTTTCTATGGATCAGGGATTGTGTAGAGCTGTGTTCTGGACTCATGGGAACAGATCAAGATGAAACTGGATATCAGTGTCCATTATGTATGGTATGTAAAGCCATATGGAGCCCTGTATTTTATGAGATCCTGCAATGGATTGCGGTATATGTCTCTTTTATAGTATTAGTAGTAATATTGGTCTTGGTATGCCTGTGGGGCGTCATTCTATAAAAAGGCGCATGCACAAAAGTTAGGGGGCGCCATACTAGGTTCGCCCTGGGTGCTGGCAACACACGATACGCCACTGGGTTTAGGTACAGGTCGTCTCTTTAAAAATGTAAAATAACATGCATGTACTTTATTTGTGTGTAAGGAATGCATGGAGCAGGCTCACGAGCAGAGTTTGCTCCATACGAGAGGTGCTGGCAGTGCAATAAAGCTGACACCATGATCAGGATCTGAGTTGACTCCTTCAGCAGGAAAATGTTACTGTCTGCTGACCCTGTCGCAGTCTACATAGCAAAGCAGAAAAGTAAGACAAAAACTGATAGATAGATAGATAGATAGATAGATAGATAGATAGATAGATAGGTAGAATTACAATATGCTCTGACGTCCTTATAACTTTGATAGGAATCTACAAGTAGATTGTGATGTACTATTTGGCCACCACTATGTTATATCCAAGGGCTGATTGGCCATAGACCCTACAGGGAAATTTCCAAGGGGGCAGCTTAATCCTTCCTCCAGGCCATCAGCAAGGTACAGAAAAATGTGATGCTCTCAACATTAATTAATGTAGGAGCATCAGGCACTTATGCACCTGGTCAGTGGCCTCAGGTGCCCTCCTGAATTGAATGATAATGTTGTCCTCAGTATTTTGTGCTACACTGTGGTATTTGGGTCTGATGAGGCAGTATTTTGTGCTGCACTATGGTTTTTGGTTCTGCTGGGGTGGTATTTTTTTTCCAGGGCCACTTTAAGTTCCCAGTCCGCCCCTTGGGCAATCTCGTCACAATCAATCAGTTCAGCCAACTTTTATTTAGGTCTCATGCACACGGCTATACCCATTTTGCAGTCCTCATTTTTCTACTTAAACTGGCTATTCTTATCCGCAAAATGGACAAAAATAGGACATGTTCTATAAATCATGGAACAGCCACATGGATGACATCTGTGTGCTGTCTGCATTTTTGCAGAGCTCTAGAAATTAATTAGCGATCAGTAAAAAATGCGGATCAGATGAAGACCAAAACTATGGTCATGTGCATAAAGCAGTACTGTGTATGGCTAGAAAAAAATATCAAGTAATCATCCTGTATTGACAAGGTGTTAGAGTAGATAGTAAACTTTAGGTCTGGGATCTCATGATTTGGCCGTGAGCACACAAGATCACACTGGCTCGTGGTTGTGTGAATCAAGCTCTCAGTTTATTTTCAAAAAGCAAATTCTTAGAAGTACACAACACATGATGACCAATTGCTGTGTTTTACATGGTTCCTCTTTTTCTAGTACATAGGAACATTTTGCTAAATTTTGTTGGTTGACTATTTAATTTGTGAAATGCAGGTCATAATCCTTCAACTAGGTTCAACTAGCGGCTAACATTCATGTACAGTGCTTTGAAAATGTATTCATACCCCTTGAATTCATATTTTTTTCATGTTACACCCACAAACTGATATATATATTTTATTGGGATTTTGATGTGATAGACCAACACAATGTAGCAAGTCTGTGTGAATTGAAAAAAAAAATTATACATGGTTTTAAAAATGTTTAATAATTAAAAATCTGAAAAGTACTCTGATACCAATAAATAAAATCCAGTTTGACCAATTGCCTTCAGAAATCACCTAATTAGTAAATAGATTCCACCTGTGTGAAATGTATTCTCAAAATAACTACAACTGTTCTGTGAAGGCCCCAGAGGTTTGTCAGAGAACATTAGTGATCTAACAGCATCATGAAAGCTAAGGAACATACCAGACAGGTCAGGGATAAAGTTGGGGAGAAGTGTAAAGCATAGTTAGCTTTCAAAAAAATAACCCAAGCTCAGAACATCTCACGGAGCACTGTTCAATCCATCATCTGAAACTAGGAGTATGGCACAACTGCAAGCCTACCAAGACATTGCCGTCCAACTAAACTAGCAGCCCAGGCAAGGGGATCACTAATTAGAGAAACAGCCAAGAGTCCTATGGTCACTCTGGGGGAGTTCAGGTACCTAATGCACTTTAGAATCTGTGCACTACTGTGTATAGGAGTACAGACTCACCTGCAGCCGCACTGAGCACTGTACAAGCCGAAGCGTTCCTTCTCCTGCCTATTCCAGAGCAGCTTCACTAAAGCCTAGCACAATACCCCGTATGGAGGTGTGTGTCTCCTCTTAACCCTTATGCTTTCCCATGACTTCCCTTGCATTCTTCTGCCGGGTCTACTGTAAAAATTAACATCCCTATACTGTTCTGCCTCTGAGCCAAATGCCACATAAACCACCTATGAGTATACTTGTGGACCCTCAAATACATCACCAATATGCTGCAAACAGAATAACCAAGTACAAAACCAGAATAAACCTTTCTACACATGCAACATTTTTCCATGCAAGGATGTCAGAACATATAGCCACTGTATTCATCACAGTATAGTATATATGCATATATCAATAAGCATACATCAGTAATATAATCAAGACGATCATATAATAAAATACTTAAATAGCAAATATTACTATTGTAGAAGACCTCTAGCATCTAACAGGAGTTTCTCAATCTGCTTTCCAAACTTTTCTGAATAAGAATAAGGGAACATGCAAGTCGAGAAAGGAAGAAACAAAATGAAGCAAAAAACACAAAAAGGAAACATTGACACTGGCACTAAGTTTAGTGCTGCAAATACTCTAGACTCTAGGGGCTGTATTACACCAATAGATTGTCTGACCAATTTCTGACCAATCAGACCAATAGCTTGTGTACAAGCATAGATTTGGACTTGTATTTCTGTAACTGTACTTTCTGATTTAGTCAGAATTAATAGGCTTCTAAGAACTACAAGCAGAATCTTAAAAGAGTTTTCCCACTACCAAAACGTGTCTCCATGATGCCACCCATGTGCATAGGCTATGCATCATGCAACGTTATGGTGCTTTCTCACATTTCCCTGCATTGGTTTCTGCTATGTTTAAACACCAGGAAAACCCCTTTACCTCCAATATCCAACCCACAGGAAATCACTGTGATACCTTGTGTCCTGATGGTTCTGTTTAGCTTTTTTTCTTGAGTTTGGCCACCCATTCACTATAATAGGCCAACCATATGGTCTCTGGATTGTAGTACTGTTATCACATAGAAGTGTGCAGTGAAGTGCTCAGAGATTATGCAATCCACCCTCCTCCACCTTACAATTGTGTCTACTGTCAACTATTATGGCTGTTTCACACGAGCGGATGCCGTGCGTGTCATCCGCAGCGTAAATGACAGCCAAGCCGTGCACTGAACAGCAGAGAAACGGAGTATTGCTACAAAATCACGGTGACAACTTTTTCTCACTATGATTTTGTAGCAAAAAGATCACAGAGAGGCACGGAGCATTATCAATCATGTTAATGCCCTGTGTCTCTGCTGTCCAGAGCAGGGCTTGGCTGTCTTTCACGCTGCGGATGACACGCACGGCATGCTCTCGTGTGAAACAACCCTTAAAGGGTATGTGTCATCAGAAAATGATTTTTAGAAATTTTGGTGATTTTTGTTTTAATTTTCCATGTCACATCTACGTAAAAAAAATTATTAAAAAAAATATAAATATATATATATTTATATATTGTAAGAAGGAACAAGGGGCCGTCATTGACGGAAGATACGTGTCACCTAGGTTCCTGGCCTTGGTGAGGTAAGAACCGGGTTTTTCCCTGAAGTGTCAGTTTTGCAGTGTGCAGTCTGACACTTCAGCTGTTAGCATGCCAGTAAAGCCGATCCGGGCTGCTTCTTATTGGGAGCAGCCAAAGAGTAGGGTGGGTGGCTGTTCCTCATGGTTCCAGGCCGGGTTTTGGCTGGGATATAAAAATCCAGCCAGCACGTTCAGCTGGTGTGGATTATCCTCCATGACAGAGAAGCTGTGGAGTCAGTGTCTTGAGACACTGAGGCCATCTATTTGTGAGAGCCGCATGCTGGGGAAACAGGCCTCTAAAGCCTGCTGTGGACTGCGGGTGGAAATCTGCTGACCAGGTGAAGGCTTTTTGCACTGTGGACTTTGTGTGGTGTGAACAGGCACTAAAACTGAACATGGTTACTTTTTATTTTTATTTTTTATGTGTGAATAAACACTGAACTTTGCTTTACAACCTTGTTTTTGCCTCTGTACTGCGTCCGCTTACCCTGCCTACCAGAGCGAATTCCCACATTTAGTGGAGGATGCGGGCAAACGCAGTGAGGCAGGCCTGAAAGCCGAAAAGTTTTTGTTTTCCCCGACACAAGTGCATGTGTCATATCAAGCCGGCAAGGTTGCCTACCCATGTCCCCTGACAAAATGGAGGCAGTCGTGAAGGCCCTCGTGGAGGCTAACTTGCAGCAGCGGGAGCCTAACAAGCAGCAGCAGGAAACTAACCAGCTACTATTGCAACATGTGATGGCGTTGCAAGTAGTGATGAGCGGCAGTAGCCATATTCGAGTTCGCGATATTTCGCGAATATTTTGTAGAATATTCGCCGAATATTTGGAAATTCTAATATTCGTTATATTCTAAGATTTCGACAAGGTAATGATCGCGTAATAATTTGTATCGCAAATTTTTCAATTGCCGAGCAAAAACATGATTTTTCCCTGCTTCTTGCTTGTTGGCCAATGAGTCATAGCACTATATCGAATATATATATTTTATTCGAATATTCGTAATATTCTAAAACAAGAATATATAGCAATATAGCGAATATTCGAAAAAAAAACTAATATAGAGATATTTAGCTAATATAGTGCTATAATCTTTTTTTCAATAGTTGAAATTTTTTTCCAATCTGAACTTCAGATGAGAAAAAAATTACAACTATTAGACAAAGAAGATTATAGCACTATATTAGCTTAATTGCTCTACATTAGTTTTTTTTCGAATATTCGCTATATTGCTATATAATCTTGTTTTAGAATATTACGAATATTCGAAAAAACAAATATATTCGATATAGTGCTATATATTAGTTTTTTAGAATATTCATAATTTTTCCCATTTAAAGTCATGATTCCTCCCCGCTTCTTGCTTGTGGGCCAATGAGTCATTGGCCCACAAGCAAGAAGCAGGGAGGAATCATGTTTTTACTCGGCAATTGAAAAATTTGTGATAAAAAATTTGCATTACGAAAATTCGCAATGAAAAAAATCTCGAATATTCAAAATTACGAATATATATCACTATATTCTAAACATTCGAGAATTTTCGAATTACCTATATTCGCGAAATTCGAATATTCGTGATCAACACTAGTTGCAAGCTACAGGAGCGTCCACAACGTCTACGATGCCCGGAAATCTGTCCGTGCGGCGATCCCTAAGATGACCCCTCGGATGATGTCGAGACCTATCTGGCGGTATTCGAAAAGGTCGCCATGAGGGAAAAATTACCCCGAGACCAGTGGGCTGAGATCGTCGCTCCGTTCCTGGCGTCTGGACCCCAGCAAGTTTTTTTTTATCTCCCCGATGATCAAGCGGCCGACTACCTGACAGTAAAAGGTGAGATCCTGGAGAGACCTGGGGATGAATGTGTTGGTCCGGGCCCAGCGGGTGCATCACTGGGAATTTAACCTGGCTGAACCTGCCAGGCCACAGTACTATGAACTATTACACGGGTTGCAAAAATGGCTGCAGCCTGACGTTTTGACTCCATATACAAGTAGAGACAAACGGACGGCACTCCGGGTGAGTGCCGTCCGTTTGTCTCTACTTGTATATGAAATCGTCGAAGCGTAACTATCTTGTTACATGTGGGACAGAGCACCACCGACAGCTCTTTCCGTGCAGACTTACTTGCTAAAGTTTTTTCACTCATATGCAGTGCCACTCTGACTTTTTTTACAGCCATTACTAACGTTTTGACTCCCACCGCTATGCTGGACCGTCTTCTGGCAGATGTGTTCTGGAGGGCTTTGCCGTACCCTTTCCAGCACTGGATCGGCCAGATGTCTCCGGGTAATGCCTTGGAGATGGTCGACCTGGTCGAGCGCTATGAGGCCACCAGAAATTTACAGGGGGGTTCTTTTGGGAGGGGGCCAGTCAAACCCCGGAAGTCTCCACCCCAGACCCGGCGGCCGGTGCCAGCTAGACCCGCCCGGGACGTACCCCCTGCAGACCCAACCTCGGTGGTCTGCTGGCGTTGTCAGGAGTCTGGACACATAAGGGCTGACTGTCTCCATTGGGGGGAACCCATGGACACCAACTATGGCTACCGCCACTCATTATATGCCAGAAAGTTGTGTGCCACAGGAACCTCCGAGACTATGGACAATGGCCACCTGTGCCAGGTGGAAGTGAGGGACACTCTGGCGGTGGGACCGCTGTATTCAGGGAGCCTGGTGTCCCTGGTAAGAGCTGCCTTGGTGCGGCCTGCCGAGTATACTGGCCGAAAGGTCGGCGTAGTCTGTATCCATCGGGACTTAAAGGACTATCCCACCGCATTGGTCTGTCTATCAACGGTGGCTGGCAGGTGGACTCATGAGGTGGTCGTGGCCACAGGGCTACATTATGAATTAATAATTGGGAGAGGCTTCCCCGGTTTCCCATCACTGTGGCCTGAGGCGAGAGTCACCAATACACATAAGACAGATATAACCCTAGCAGAGTGTCCCGGGTCAGGGGGGAGACCAGAATCCTGGGAACCTGAGTCCGAAGGGCCAGCGGTAGGGGTGACCGCCACTTCGGTGGAGGAGGGGAAGACAACCCTGCTAAGTGTGATGGTAGGAGACGTGGAGGACTTTCCGCCGGGTCCGGAGTTAGCAGAACTCAACGTCTCCGGAGATAATTTTGGTACGGCACAGCACCAGGACCCGACTCTATCTCGAGCCTGGAAAAATGTAGTAGTGGTTGAGCCACAACAACCGGGGGCCGAGTCTATGTTCCCCCGTTTTGTGGTTCAACAGGAGATGCTGTACCGAGTACGGGGTGAGCATATTGAGCAGCTGGTGGTGCCCAAGGCGTATTGCAAGCTCGTGTTGGATTTAGCCCACCAACATGTTCTTGGGGGACACCTGGGCCAGCAGAAAACGCAGGACCGGATTCTACAGCAGTTCTACTGGCCCAGTGTGTTCAGAGAGGTAGAAGAGTATTGCAAGTCTTGCCCAACCTGCCACATAACGAGCCCCCAGCCACATTTCCGTAGTCCCCTGGTCCCTCTCCCAATTATTGAGGTTTCATTCGAGCGGATCGCTATGGATCTCATAGGCCCAGTACCGAAGTCAGCTAGAGGGCAACAGCACATCCTGGTCATCCTCAACTACGCCACGCGGTACCCGGAGGCAGTGCCACTGCGTCATACGTCAGCAAACTCATACCTAGGGAGTTAATGGAGATGTTTTTTCGACTGGGTCTGCCTAAGGAAGTTCTAACTGACCAAGGGACCCCGTTTATGTCCAAGGTCATGAGGGAACTCTGCAAGTTGCTCCACATAAAACAGTTACGGACATCCGTGTATCATCCGCAAACGGATGGCCTGGTAGAGAGGTTTAACCAGACGTAAAAAAATATGTTGAAAAGAGTGGTGTCTAAGGATGGGAGGGACTGGGACCTTCTTCCGCCCTATCTCATATTCGCAGTGCAAGAGGTGCCCCAGGCCTCTACCGGGTTCTCGCCCTTCGAACTGCTATACGCAGACACCCTCGCGGTTTGTTGGACGTCACCAAAGAGGCGTGGGAACAACAACCCACACCGCACAAAAGTGTTGTTGAGTATGTCACCCAGATGCAGGGACGGATGGAAACAGTGTTACCTCTGGTTAGGGAGCATATGGAGGCAGCGCAGCGAGCCCAGAGTAGGGTCTATAATCGGCAGGCTCGGGTCTGAAAATTTAACCCGGGTGATCGGGTGTTGGTTCTGGTACCGACTGTAGACATTAAGTTCCCAGCTAGATGGCAGGGGCCCTACGAGGTACTTGAGAAAATTGGAGAGGTAGATTACAAATTATACCAGCCAGGGAGGCGAAAGCCGCAGCAGGTGTACCACGTGAATCTGCTCAAGCCATGGAAGGAAAGGGAAACCTGTACGGAAGACAGCCCATGACCAGGGTTCCTAGGGGAAGCGGTTTCGGCCCCTCGGTCTGAAGCAGGGGAAGCGGCTGCCACAGTGAAAATTGCTTTCAGCCTCTCCTCTAAACAGGCTCAGGAAGCCAGGGTGTTCATTAATCGGAACACGGATGTGTTCTCAGACCTCCCTGGACGCACGTCCGTAATACGGCATGACATTATCACTGAGCCTCAGGCGAAAGTCCGGTTAAAACCGTACCGGGTACCCAAGGCTTGGCGACAAGCCATCACGGAAGAAGTGCAGCTAATGCTCCAGCTGGGTGTCATCGAGAATTCAAAAAGTGAGTGGGCCAGTCCGATAGTAATAATACCCAAGCCAGACGGGACATTGCAGTTCTGTAATGACTTCCGCAAACTTAATGAGGTGTCCACGTTTGACGCGTATCCCATGCCCCGAATGGATGAGCTTATTGAAAAGTTGGGCCAAGCCCGGTATTTTTCTGTGTTGGACCTCACCAAAGGTTACAGGCAGGTACCCTTGACAGAGGCTGCCAAAGAAAAAACTGCTTTCGTCACGCCAGAGGGGCTGTATCAGTACAAGGTATTACCCTTTGGTCTACATGGCGCTCCCGCCACATTTCAAAGGCTAATGGATATTGTACTCCGTCCACATCGTCGATACGCTTTGGCGTACCTGCACGATATCGTTGTCCATAGCACCGACTGGGAAAGTCACCTACCTAAAGTACAGGCTGTAGTGGACTCCCTTAGAAGGCTGGCTTAACCGCTAACCCAAAAAAGTGTGCAATAGGGTTAGAAGAGACCAAGTACCTGGGGTATGTAATTGGGCGCGGAATGATCAAGTATTTTCCTCCCAGTGTGTGCTGCTGGACTGATTAGCGGCCAGGTGTGGTCAAACACCAGACTGGACTCATGTGCCGGTCCGGGTTTTGACAACACCTAACTGACTTTAAAAGACAGCTGGGTTCAGATCAGATCTCTGTATTGGAATCTGAGGCTTGTGCTGGGCTTGGAGTCCAGTGTGAGGGGAAACAGGCCACCTAAAGTCTGTTCATGGACTCTTTGAGGCAGAATTTCCAGCTGGGTGTAAACTAACACCAAAACCAAAAGGTGACGTTTTGTTTATGAACTTGCCAAGAGTGTGAATAAACACTGAACTGTTTGATTTAAGAACTGGTTGGTGCCTCTATACTGTGTCCGCTTATCCTGTCTACCAGAGCGAATCCCCACAGTTAGTGGAGGATGCGTGCAACTGCAGTGAGGCTGGCGTAAAAGCCAAAATATTTTAAATTTTTTTCCCTCTGGACACGGATGTATGTCCTGGATTAAACCAGCTAAATTTCAAAACGTGTTACTCGGCAAAATGGTAGCTGTAATGAAGGCCCTCTTGGAGGCTAACCTGCAACATCGGTAGGCTAATAAGCAGAAGCAAGAAACAAACCAGCTGCTTGATGGCTCTACAGACGGCAGGAGAATCCCTGAGCGTTCACGATGCCCGGAAAGCGGTTTGCACGGCAATCCCCAAGATGGCACCCATGGATGATGTCGATTACCAGAAAGTCAAGGGTGAGATCCTGGCGAGGCTGGGGGTGAATGTGTTGGTCCAGGCCCAGAGGGTGCACCAGTGGGAGTTTAAGCCGGCTGAGCCAGGGAGACCCCAGAATTATGCTTTATTCCACCTTTTGCAAAAATGGCTACAACCGGACGTAATGACTACCACTGCTATGGTGGACCGTATTTTAGCTGATATGTTCTGGAGGGCGTTGCCATACCCTCTTCAGCTTTGGATTGGCCAGTCATCTCCTGTTAATGCCCTTGATATGGTGGACCTGGCTGAATTATATTAGGCTATCAGTTAACTAAAGGGGGCTCTTTCGGGAAGGGGGCAGTTAAACCCCGACAATCCCCACCCCAGACCCGGAGACTGGAGCTGAAAAAACCCGCCCGGGAGGTACCCACTGCGGACCTGGCTCTGGTGATCTGTTAGCGGTGTCATGAGTCTGGTCACGTAAGGACCGACTGTCCCCATAGGGTTGAGCCCATGGACACTAACTATGGCTACCGTCGGTCGCTATATGCCAGGAAGCTGTGTGCAACAGGTACCAGGGAGTCTCTAGATAATAATCACCTGTGCAGGTGGAAGTGGGAGACACTCCAGCGGTGGCTCTGCTGGACTCGGGGAGTCTAGTGACCTTGGTAAGGGCTACCCTGGTGTGACTCGCTGAGTTTACTGGCTGGAAAGTCGAGGTAATGTGCATACATGGTGAAATAAAAGACTACCCCACCGCTCTGGTGTCTTTAACCACGGTTGCCGACAAGAAGATTCATAAAGTGGCCTTTGCCACAAATCTACACTATGAATTAATAATAGGAAGAAACTTCCCGGGCTTCCCGGAACTGTGGCCAGCTATGAGACTTACCGGTCTCCAAGAGTCAGGGATAATCCCAGGGGATTGGCCTTGCCAGCGGAAAGGGTGACTGCCACTTCGGTGGATGAGGGGGGAACAACCCAGTTGAATGTGATGGTTGGGGAGGTGGAGGACTTGCTGCCGGGCCTTGAATTGGTAGACTTGAAAGTGTCCGGTGATAATTTCAATACAGCACAACACAGGGACCCAACATTATCCCGAGCCTGGGAGAATGTGTTAATGATCGATGGAGAACCACAATGACCGGGGGCTGAGTCAATATTTCCACGTTTTGTGGTTCTCCATGATTTGCTGTATCGGGTCAACTAACTAAGGGCCGAGAATGTGGAACAGTTGGTGGTGCCCAAGGCTTATCACAAACTGGTACTAGATCTAGCGCACCAACATGTTCTCGGGGGACATCTGGGATTGCAGAAAACACAGGACCTGTATACTACAGCAGTTTTACTGGCCCAGTATGTTTAGAGAGGTGGAAGAGTTTTGTAAATCTTGCCTGACCTGCCAGATAACTAGCCCCCAGCCCCATTTCCATAGTCCCTTAGTACCTCTCCTGATCATCGAGGTCCCGTTTAAAAGAATCGCTATGGATCTCATAGGACCAGTACCAAAGTCCACTAGAGGGCACCAACACAATCTAGTTATCCTAGACTACGCTACCCGGTACCTGGAGGCGGTGCCACTGTGGCATACATCGACCAAACTCATAGCTAAAGAGTTAATGGAGATGTTTTCCCGCGTAGGACTACCCAAAGAGGTTTTGACGGACCAAGGGACCCCGTTCATGTCCAAGGTCATGAGGGAATTGTGAAAGTTGCTGCACATAAAAGAGTTACGGATGTCTGTCTATCATCCGCAAACAGATGGGCTGGTAGAAAGGTTTAACCAAACCTTAAAAAATATGTTAAAAAGAGTGGTGTCCAAAGATGGAAGGGACTGGGACCTCCTCCTGCCCTATCTCATGTTCGCAGTGCAAGAAGTGCCCCAGTCCTCTACTGGGTTCTCGCCCTTCGAACTGCTATATGGCAGACATCCTTGCGGGCTGTTGGACATAGCCAAGGAGACATGGGAACAACAGCCCACTCCATATAAAAGTGTTATTGAATACGTCACCCAGATGCAAGAACGGATAGAGACTGTGATGCCTCTGGTTCGGGAACATATGGAGGCGACTCAGCAAGCCCATAGTCGAATCTATAACCAGCAGGCTTGAGTCCGGAGCTTTAACCCAAGTGACCGGGTCTTGGTTCTGGTACCGACAGTGGACAGTAAGTTCTTGGCTAGGTGGCAGGAGCCCTACGAGGTAATAGAAAAAATTGGAGATGTAAATTACAAGGTACACCAAGCAGGGCGGCGAAAGCCGGAGCAGGTCTACCATGTTAATCTACTAAAACCTTGGAAGGATAGGGAGACCTGCACTGAGGACAGACCGCAGTCGGTTTGTCTAGGGGAAGAGGTTTTGGTCCCTCTGTCTGCTGCAGGGGAAGCGGTTGCCACAATAAGAATTGCTGACAGCATCTCCTCTAAACAGGCTCAGGAAGCCGGGAGTTCGTTAGTCGGAACACGGATGTGTTCTCGGAATTTCCTGGACACACTTCCATAATCCAGCATGATATTGTCACCGAGCCCCAGCCAAAAGTCTGGTTAAAGCCATACCGGATGCTCAGCGAAAAGCCATCTCGGAGGAAGTGTAGCTAATGCTGAGGTTGGATGTCATCGAGGAGTCTAAAAGTGAGCGGGCCAGCCCAAAAGTTCTAATACCCAGGCCAGACGGGACATAACGGTTCTGTAATGATTTTCGTAAAATTAAATGAGATTTCTAAATTTGATGCGTATCCCATGCCCCGGGTGGATGAGCGGTTAGGACAGGCAAGGTATTTCTCGTTCTTGGACCTCACCAAAGGGTACTGGCAAGTGCCCTTAACGGAGACTGCCAAAGAAAAAACTGCCTTCATCACCCCTGAGGTCTGTATCAGTATAAGGTGTTACCCTTTGGCCTTCATGGCGCCCCCGCCCCGTTTCAACGATTAATGCACATTGTACATCGTCCCCATCGTAGGTACGCCTCGGCTTACCTGGACAATATTGTCATTCATAGTACCGACTGGGAGAGTCACTTGCCCAAGGTGCAGGCCGTAGTGGACTCCCTTCGGAAGGCTGGACTAACCGCTAACCCAAAAAAATGTGCGATAGGGTTAGAGGAGACTAAATACCTAGGATATGTCATTGGCTGCGGACTCATCAAACCCCAATTGAACAAAATAGAGGCGACATGGAACTGGCCCCGACTTGTCACCACTAGGCAAGTAAAGTCATTCCTGGGAATAGTGGGCTATTATATGAGGTTCGTTCCGCATTTTGCCACTTTAGCGGCTCTGTTGACAGGGCTTTTGAAGAGACGGAAGTCCGTGATGGTCCGCTGGAATGACCAGGCGGAAGAGGCCTTTTCCGCGTTGAAGTCGGTTCTGTGCGGGTCACCGGTTGTGGTGATGCCCGACTTCAAGAGGGAGTTTGTCGTATAGATCGATGCCTTTGAAGTAGGCCTTGGAGCTGTACTCTCTCAGGAAATCAATGGGAAGGAACATCACGTTGTTTTCCTGAGCCGCAAAACTCACCCGAGCCGAGACTAGGTACAGTATAGTGGAGAAAGAGTGCATGACCATCAAATGGGCACTCGAGTATCTCCGCTATTATCTGTTGGGGAGAAATTTCCGTCTGGTGACCGACCACTCCCCTCTCAAGTGGATGAGCCAGGTCAAAGAGAGGAATGCTCGGGTCACCAGATAGTTCTTATCCTTACAGGCTGGTTGCAGAGAAACACGGATGCCCTGTCCCGGGTGCACTGTTTGGCATGTGTTAACCCCCTAAGGTTAAACAAAGGGGGGGGGGGATATGTGACACAATAAAGGGAGTTGTATGGGGAGGCAGGTATTTTCCTCCCAGTATGTGCTGCTGGACTGTTTAGCGGCCAGGTGGGGTCAAACACCGGACTGGACTCATGTGCCGGTCCGGGTTTTGACAACACGTAAATGCCTTTAAAAGACAGCTGGGTTCAGCAGAATGAATCTCTGTATTGGGATCTGAGGCTTGTGCCGGGCTTGGAGGTCTGAGACCAGTGTGAGGGGAAACAGGCCGCCTAAAGTCTGTTCATGGACTCTTTGAGACAGAACTGCCAGCTGGGTGTAAACTAACACCAAAACCAAAAGGTGACTTTTTTTGTTGAATGTGACCTTTTGTTTATGAATTTGCCAAGAGTGTGAATAAACACTGAACTATTTGATTTAAGAACTGGTTGGTGCCTCTATACTGCATCCGCTTATCCTGTCTACCAGAGCGAATCCCTGCTATATACACTCACCTAAAGAATTATTATTATATCACCTGTTCTATTTCTCATTAATGCAATTATCTAGTCAACCAATCACATGGCAGTTGCTTCAATGCATTTAGGGGTGTGCTCCTGGTCAAGACAATCTCCTGAACTCCAAACTGAATGTCAGAATGGGAAAGAAAGGTGATTTAAGCAATTTTGAGCGTGGCATGGTTGTTGGTGCCAGACAGGCCGGTCTGAGTATTTCACAATCTTCTCAGTTACTGGGATTTTCATGCACAACCATTTCTAGGGTTTACAAAGAATGGTGTGAAAAGGGAAAAACATCCAGTATGCGGCAGTCCTGTGGGCAAAAATGCCTTGTGGATGCTAGAGGTCAGAGGAGAATGGGCCGACTTATTCAAGCTGATAGAAGAACAACGTTGACTGAAATAACCACTCGTTACAACCGAGGTATGCAGCAAAGCATTTGTGAAGCCACAACACGCACAACCTTGAGGCAGATGGGCTACAACAGCAGAAGACCCCACCGGGTACCACTCATCTCCACTACAAATAGGAAAAAGAGGCTACAATTTGCACGAGCTCACCAAAATTGGACTGTTGAAGACTGGAAAAATGTTGCCTGGTCTGATGAGTCTCGATTTCTGTTGAGATATTCAAATGGTAGAGTCTGAATTTGGCGTAAACAGAATGAGAACATGTATCCATCCTCTGATGGCTACTTCCAGCAGGATAATGCACCATGTCACAAAGCTCGAATCATTTCAAATTGGTTTCTTGAACATGACAATGAGTTCACTGTACTAAAATGGCCCCCACATTCACCAGATCTCAACCCAATAGAGCATCTTTGGGATGTGGTGGAATGGGAGCTTTGTGCCCTGGATGTGCATCCCTCAAATCTCCATCAACTGCAAGATGCTATCCTATCAATATGAGCCAACATTTCTAAAGAATGCTATCAGGTGTTGAATCAATGCCACGTAGAATTAAGGCAGTTCTGAAGGCAAAAGGGGGTCCAACACCGTATTAGTATGGTGTTCCTAATAATTCTTTAGGTGAGTGTATATATCATCATCTTGCAGTTTTCACATTGACCAATAGGCCTAATAATATGTTGAGACCTCCTGTCCTGCACAGGTAACTTTTAAGTAGTCATTGCCTCATCATCACAGGCAGAATTACAATTACAGATTTCGTCATTGTATAATTAACACAGGATCTACCCTTCATAATAGGTGATATCAAAGGTTATCTACTCCCTCCTGACCTCTGCACAGGTGACAGAGCAAGCCTAGAAAACTGTTCCATAGAAGTCAGTGTGGACCCTGACCATTTTGTTGATGGCCTATGTGTCTGCATGGGCGCCCGACTCCCTCTTTTTCCTCCTGCCGCCATGCTGACAAACGCGGGCAGCAGGTAGCTTAAAGGGAACCTGTCACCAGTTTTATGGTGTCCTAACTAAAGGCAACATAAATAAGTGATTGATTCTCTTAGCACAATGCTGGTCACTTTCTTTAATTGACCCAGTCAATCTGCCAACATCTTGTATTGAAAAGCTCCAGCTGATAATGATGAGTCATGAATATTTATGAGCTCCTGACTCTCCCTGCCCACCTGCTGCTGAATGACAGTTTGTTTCCATAAGAATCAGCAGCAGGTGGGCAGGGGAGTGACTATAGCTCTGAATTAAATATACGCCGGACTCAATGACATCACGCCGGACTCCAATCAGCTCATTAGCATGCGGCATGTGGCAGCTTTGTGTGTATATTATGAGGTAACCATCTGTCACGCCAGTAAGTGAATACATCTAAGGCACTTTTTAGCAGTTAATGATTGTATATAATTAGTTAGATTATAATCAAATATCCACATGACAGGTTCCCTTTAACTATGCTATCTGTCAGGGGCGGACATATCGCCTGTTCAGCCGGTTCAGCTGCACAGGGGCCCAGCGTGTGAGGGGGCCCATTCATACTATTGAGTGCTTCTGGAAGCGCTCACTAGTATCATACTAGTGAGCGTATCCAGAAGAGCTCACTAGTATGAATGGGCCCCCTCTAGTATGGAAGAGAGAGGCTGTGGCTTCCTCCCTGGTCTCCTCCAGTCTGACTGCTTTACAGCGCGCACTATGACCTGACGCTGTACGCAGTCAGGTCATGTGACTGTGCAGTGTGGGCTGTTGGAGACCAGCAGGGCAGGCACTCACATCAGGACACCACGGCAGAGCAGGAGAGGTAAGTTTTAATTATTTATTTTTAGTCTGATCTGAGGTCTGATGGGGGGTCTGTCACATCGATATGGGGGGCCTGAATAAATAATTAACAACTAATATTGCGGGGGTCCTCCTGACTCTGGGGGTTCTGAGCAAGTGACATATGGGGGGGCCTGAGCAATTGACATATGGGGGGCCTGCCCATTTTATATACTGGCAGACATGGGGGGCACTATGGAGGGGGAAGAGCACTATAGGGGGCCCTATCTTGTATACTGGCACACATGGGGGGCACTATGGAGGGAGAGGAGCACTATGGTGGTCATTATATAGGGGAATTATACTGGCACACATTACGGGGGAATTTTATACTGGCACATTGTCAGGCACCATGGGGATAAGGGGAGGCACACTATTGGGGCACGATATAGTAGTATTTTATACAAACCGGATTCCAAAAAAGTTGGGACACTAAACAAATTGTGAATAAAAACTGAATGCAATGATGTGGAGATGGAAAATGTCAATATTTGTAATAGAACATAGATGACAGATCAAACGTTTAATCCGAGTAAATGTATCATTTTAAAGGTAAAATACGTTGATTCCAATTTTCACGGTGTCAACAAATCCCAAAAAAGTTGGGACAAGTAGCAATAAGAGGCTGGAAAAAGTAAATTTGAGCATAACGAAGAGATGGAAGACCAATTAACACTTAGGTCAATTGGCAACATGATTGGGTATAAAAAGAGCTTCTCAGAGTGGCAGTGTCTCTCAGAAGCCAAGATGGGTAGAGGATCACCAATTCCCACAATGTTGCGCAGAAAGATAGTGGAGCAATATCAGAAAGGTGTTACCCAGCGAAAAATTGCAAAGACTTTGCATCTATCATCATCAACTGTGCATAACATCATCCGAAGATTCAGAGAATCTGGAACAATCTCTGTGCGTAAGGGTCAAGGCCGTAAAACCATACTGGATGCCCGTGATCTCCGGGCCCTTAAACGACACTGCACCACAAACAGGAATGCTACTGTAAAGGAAATCACAGAATGGGCTCAGGAATACTTCCAGAAACCATTGTCAGTGAACACAATCCACCGTGCCATCCGCCGTTGCCAGCTGAAACTCTACAGTGCAAAGAAGAAGCCATCTCTAAGCAAGATCCACAAGCTCAGGCGTTTTCACTGTGCGAGGAATCATTTAAAATGGAGTGTGGCAAAATGGAAGACTGTTCTGTGGTCAGACGAGTCACGATTCGAAGTTCTTTTTGGAAATCTGGGACGCCATGTCATCCGGACCAAAGAGGACAAGGACAACCCAAGTTGTTATCAACACTCAGTTCAGAAGCCTGCATCTCTGATGGTATGGGGTTGCATGAGTGCGTGTGGCATGGGCAGCTTGCATGTCTGGAAAGGCACCATCAATACAGAAAAATATATTCAGGTTCTAGAACAACATATGCTCCCATCCAGACATCATCTCTTTCAGGGAAGACCCTGCATTTTTCAACAAGATAATGCCAGACCACATTCTGCATCAATCACAACATCATGGCTGCGTAGGAGAAGGATCCGGGTAATGAAATGGCCAGTCTGCAGTCCAGATCTTTCACCTATAGAGAACATTTGGCGGATCATAAAGAGGAAGGTGCAACAAAGAAGGCCCAAGACGATTGAACAGTTAGAGGCCTGTATTAGACAAGAATGGGAGAGCATTCCTATTTCTAAACTTGAGAAACTGGTCTCCTCGGTCCCCAGACGTCTGTTGAGTGTTGTAAGAAGAAGGGGAGATGCCACACAGTGGTGAAAATGGCCTTGTCCTAACTTTTTGGGGATTTGTTGACACCATGAAATTCTGATTCAACATTATTTATTTTTTTTACTGTAAGACATTATAAAGAGAATTATTACTACCAGGGGCATTATGGTGGGCTTTATTACAGTTGAGGGACTATGAGGAATATGAATACTTATTACTGTAGGGGCACTATTACTACTACGTATTGTCTGGTAGAAGATTATTTCTATTGGTGGGACTTTGGGGAACAGTATTACAGACCTGGTTCAGTGCAGGAATTGTTGTGCTTTTATTTCAGGTTCAACTCTTCGGAGGTTTGGATGCTGTCTGATCTCTAGACAGCTCTCCATAATGCAGCAGGAAATTGCATTTTTGAAATCTGAGATTTGTAAATTACCTGTTAAACAAACTCAGGCTGGGAATGTTGCAATGCCACTGCCACAGAGGCCCCCTAGAAATGGAAGATGGGTTACTACAGGTTCTGGTAGACTGAGAGTTGTTGATAGAAGACATGTCCCACAGTCTGTGGCTCTCCATAGTTCATTTGCAGCACTTTCAGAGCGCAAGAGCAACATGGAGGATGGCTCACGCACAGTGGGTGAGGAACAATCATCTCCCATGCCTAAAGTATGCAAGACTGCAGCCAAAAACAAAAACGATAAGGTGAGGACTGATAGTAAGCAGCTGTTAGTGGGTGATTCTATCATAAGAGGTGTGAAGTTTGAGGAAAATGGTTTTGTGAGATGTCTCCCTGGTGCTACCGCTAGCAGAGATAGACGACGTATCCTTAATATTGTTAGGCAAGCAAAGCAGGAAAGGGAGGTGAATGTTATTGTCCATCTTGGGACAAATGATCTGGTTTGCAATGAGGTTTCAAAGGTGAAGGAAGCTTTTCACCGACTTGGAAATGATATATGGGAGGTTGCATCAACTGTTTCATTCTCTGCAGTTTTGCCTGTGCATAACCTTCAGCATGACAGGAAGATGCGCATTAAGGAATTCAATGTATGGCTTGGTGAATGGTGTCTGAACCAAGGGTTTGGCTTTGTGTCTCATGTTAGCTCTCGTTGGAATGGGAAATAACTGTACAAAAAAGATGGTTTGCATCTTTCTCTCAAGGGAACTAATGTCCTCAGTGAACAGTTCAAAGTATTTGCTAAGGAGCATTTAAACTAGGAAAGGGGGGCAAAAGAGTGATAATCCAGCAGTCCGACTGCCCCCCGCAACAATGCCAGAAGATGCCAGTAGCACATAGGTTAAGAAATGACAAGTTCAGAGTCTTGTCTACAAATGCTCGCAGTTTAGGGAATAAGATCAATGAACTTGAGTCTATAATGGCATCTGAGAATATAGATTTAGGGGCTGTTACTGAGACATGGTTCAATGGGAGTAATGACTGGGATATAATAATACCAGGATTTTCTCTATATAGGAAATACAGAGAAGGCAAGAAAGGGGGAGGGGTGGCCCTGTATGTGAAAGATAGCATAAAATCTAATTTAATACAAGTTAGCAAGACCAATTTAGAGTCATTTTGGGTTACCTTGCAGCTTGATAATCATAAGGTAACTCATGCAGGTGTGATATATAGACCACCTAGCCAAGACAAAGAATTAGATGATCTACTAGTTGAGGAAATAGCTAAAATGACATTGAAAGGGGAAGTTATTATGGGAGACTTTAATCTTCCTGATGTAAACTGGAAACCAAAATAGCTAGTTCTGCCAGGAGTACAGATATTCTAAATTCCCTACTGGGATTATCTCTACAGCAAGTAGTTGAGGAGCCAACCCGGAAGGAGGCCATTTTAGATTTAGTATTCACAAATGGGAATTTGGTATCTGATATTACTGTAGGGGAAAGCTTGGGATCTAGTGATCACCAGTCAGTGTGGTTTACTATAAGTACAGTGACTGAGTCACACCACACAAAAACAAAAGTTTTAGATTTTTGAAAAACTCACTTTTCTAAAATTAGATTAGTGGTATATGAGTCCCTATTAGATTGGAACAGTTTTAAAGGGGTCCAGGAGAAATGGGACTACTTAAAAGTGGCACTATTGAAGGCAACAGATAATAGCATTAGGCTTGTCAGTAAAAGCAAAAAAAGGAAGAGACCCCTGTGGTACTCAACAGAAGCGGCCAAAATCATTAAAAACAAAAAGATAGCATTTAGTAATTATAAAAAAAAAAAAAAGAGGATGACAGGCAAATTTATAAGATTAGGCAGAGAGAGGCCAAAAAAGTTATAAGAGCTTCTAAAGCACAGGCAGAAGAGAAATTAGCTCAGTCAGTGAAAAAAGGCGATAAGACATTCTTCAGATACATAAATGAAAAAAGGAAACTAAAACAAGAAATTAACAAATTAAAAACAAAAGAAGGAAGGTATATGGAAGAAGATAAAGAACTAGCTGACTGCCTCAATGAATACTTCTGTTCAGTTTTTACAAAGGAAAATGAAGGAAAAGGACCTCAGTTAGGAAGAAACACTAATGAATCTTTTGATGCATGTGTCTTCACAGAGGAAGAGGTTCTAAGTCAGCTGTCTAAAATTACTACAAATGAGTCACAGGGGCCTGATGGGATACACCCAAAGCTATTAAAAGAGCTTAGCAGTGAACTAGCAAAACCATTAACAGATTTATTTAACCAATCACTGGTAACAGGAGTCGTCCCAGAAGATTGGAAATTAGCAAATGTTGTGCACATTCACAAGAAAGGTAGTAGGGAGGAATCGGGCAACTATAGGCCAGTAAGCCTGACATCAAAAGTGGGGAAATTAATGGAAACCATACTTAAGGAGAGGATTGTGGAACATCTAAAATACCACGGGTTTACTTCAGGGAGATCATGTCAAACTAATCTTATTGATTTTTTTGATTGGGTAACTAAAATAACAGATTGCAGAGGTGCAGTAGACATCGCTTATCTAGACTTTAGTAAGGCTTTTGATACTGTCCCACATAGAAGGCTTATCAATAAATTGCAGTCTTTGTGCTTGGACTCCCATATTGTTGAATGGATTAGGCAGTGACTGAGGGACAGACAACAGAGGGATGTAGTCAATGGAGTATATTCAGACCATGGTTTTGTTACCAGTGGGGTACCTCAGGGATCTGTTCTGGGACCCATATTGTTTAATATCTTTATCAGTGAAATTGCAGAAGGCCTTGATGGTAAGGTGTGTCTTTTTGCTGATGACACAAAGATTTGCAACAGGGTTGATGTTCCTGGAGGGATACACCGAATGGAAAAGGATTTAGGAAAACTAGAGGAATGGTCAAAAATCTGGCAACTAAAATTTAATGTTGATAAGTGCAAGATAATGCACCTGTGGCGTAAAAACCCAAGAGCAGAATATAAAATCAGTGATACAGTCCTAACCTCAGTATCTGAGGAAAGGGATTTAGGGGTCATTATTTAAGAAGACTTAAAGGTAGGCAGACAATGTCATAGAGGAGCAGGAAATGCTAGCAGAATGCTTGGGTATATAGGGAGAGGCATTAACAGTAGAAAGAGGGAGGTGCTCATGCCGCTCTACAGAGCACTAGTGAGACCTCATTTGGAGTATTGTGCGCAGTACTGGAGACCATATCTCCAGAAGGATATTGATACTTTGGAGATAGTACAGAGAAGAGCTACTAAACTAGTACATGGATTGCAGGATAAAACTTACCAGGAAAGATTAAAGGACCTTAACATGTATAACTTGGAAGAAAGATGAGACAGAGGGGATATGATAGAAACTTTTAAATACATAAAGGGAATCAACAAGGTAAAAGAGGAGAGAATATTTAAAAGAAGAAAAACTGCTACAAGAGGACATAGTTTTAAATTAGAGGGGCAAAGGTTTAAAAGTAATATCAGGAAGTATTACTTTACGGAGAGAGTAGTGGATGCATGGAATAGCCTTCCTGCAGAAGTGGTAGCTGCAAATACAGTGAAGGAGTATAAGCATGCATGGGATAGGCATAAGGCCATCCTTCATATTACATAGGGCCAAGGGCTATTCATAGTATTCTATATATTGGGCAGACTAGATGGGCCAAATGGTTCTTATCTGCCGACACATTCTATGTTTCTATGTACTGTCGGGGGCACCCTGGCACGGTATCAGCTTAGCACAATTACTTTTGGGGTACATTATGTTTACACTATTAGTGTCAGGGACACTGTTTCCTGGGCACAGTTATTTTTGAGGACACTGTGTGCCAATAATTATTGAAGAAGAACTATCTGTGTGTAACTTGTATAGGGAGCACAGTGGGCACAGTATTGGGGGTGGCAGGATGGGTGTCACAATGCACTCTGTGCGTGGTTCCAAGAGGTGGGGACTGCCGAGGCGCGCTCGCGTCATCGGCGCGCCCGGCGTCGCCCATTCCCGTGGTAGCCACACTGGGGCTGAGTGCCAAGCTGATCACCCGGCGTTCGGCTGTGTTGGAACTCAGGAGTCATGTGACGCTGGCCACGTCACATGACTCCACTGGCGCCTTATTTAAACAGGCAATCTGCTGGCCACAGATTGCCTGTTATTGAGGTCCTTCCTGCGATATTACCTGGTTTGTTGATCCTGCTTGTCTTCTGATTACCCGTCCGTCTCATCCCTTGGTCTTGGCGTTTCCTCCTAGTTCTGACTTCGGCTTCTCCTGACGATCCTCCGCTTGCGCCTCTGGTACAGTGCTGCTCTATTGGTTTCTGACTCGGCTTGTTTGACTACTCTGTTGCATGTATTGTCTGTCTTCCCTGCACTTATCCTAGCTGACTGTTTGGTGACCAGTTGTCCCTTGTCACTAGGACTTGCGAGGCAAGTAGGCAGGGACAGGGGCGCAGGTTGAGCTCAGTGGTCACTTCCCCACCTCCTGTGTGTGTGACAATTGGGTGTTCAGAAGGTGGGAGGATGATGGAAAAGTAGGAAACTAAGATGTCTGTCAAACTCTGCAGAGAGAAGAGATGGCTAAAAGAAATCATCATGGCGGTCTGGTCTGAAAGGAGAAGATGAGGACAGAGAACATCTACATCAAAGACGTCACTGGATGGAAGAGGTATGTGGACCTGTATTAGACTACTTTCACATCTGTGTTAGTGATTCTGGCAGGCTGTACCAGCAGAGAACAGTCTGCTGGAATTCACTGAATCTAATGGGGTATGGCAGAGATCCAGCCACAATTTGGCAAAAATGCTGAGAATCAGCCGGACTGGTTCGTGTCCGGCCGATTCCTTGCATTTTCTGCTGGATCAGGTGGCCGTAGTGTAGTGCCGCAGGTGTGAAAGTAGCCTTACCCTGTATGTTTTGTATTGCTATAAGTAATGTTAGCACGGAATAGGTTAGGTTGCGAATTTGGCTTAGGGAAGGGGGGGCCCAGGAACATTCTTTGCACAGGGGCCCTCTGCTGTCTGTGTCCGCCCCTGCTATCTGTGTTCCATGCCAGAGTTTTTTCTTCCTGCTG
Source organism: Bufo bufo (assembly GCF_905171765.1). Classification (NCBI taxonomy): domain Eukaryota; kingdom Metazoa; phylum Chordata; class Amphibia; order Anura; family Bufonidae; genus Bufo; species Bufo bufo. The sequence continues at coordinate 527,635,370 of NC_053392.1, read as the reverse complement.
GAGACTTACACTGGTGTTTAAGCTTGCATGTGTGTGTCTCTCTTCACCTATGAGGCAACACATACACGTCCTCTGTCTTACCAGCCTATGGCTGTATTGCAACAGGTATTGCTACAGGAAGATTCCTGAGCAACCTCATGGTTTTAGCTTGTCTATCTCCAAGTGCTAAGGTGTCTCTCTTGTCTGCTTCGCTGTGTACCAGATCTTGCTTATTGAACTCCTGGACTTTGCCTGTTTGCCACCTGCTTCTGACCTCAGACTTCGCTTACTGACCTTTCTTGATCGCTGCCTGTCCAGACCCGGATCCTACTGGCCAGGCACGTCCCTTCGGTTCTTGCACCTGGTACTCTGACCCCCTGGTCAGCTGCCACTGACTCATGGACTGTTCTTGAGTGGCACCTGGCAACTACCCTAATGACTCAAGCCTATCCTCACCATCAGAGGCCAGTCAGTGGCGCAGTGGGTCCACACCCGCTTGCATAACAGTTTGCTCAGGCCATGGATACCGCTGATCAGAACGCACCAAGCCTCACCGAACTGTGCCGGGAGTTGGCTCAGGAGAGAGAATGTCAGGTTCAGATTCTGTCCTATATGCGCAATGTGAACATGCGCCTTAATGACCTGTCGCCCACCAACCCTGCACCTTCAGCTCCTGCTGCAGCAGCTAACCTGGCGCCAGCTCCGTCGACACTCTATGTGCCATGTTCTAGTCCTCATCTGTCAGCTTCGCCACGTTTTGATGGAGACCCTAAACAGTGCAGGGGATTCATTAATCAGTGCACTCTGCACTTTGAGCTGATGCCGTATCAGTTTATTTCTGACCGAGCCAAGGTTGCCTTTTTAATGTCGCACCTTACAGGAGAAGCCCTGGCCTGGATCAACCAACTCTGAGAGAGGAGTGACCCAGTCGTTATGAATCTACAGGCCCTCCTAGAGGATTTCCGTAGGGTGTTTGACAAGCTGTAGACAGAGGTTGGGCGGACACTTGCAGTGCATAAATAGAGGTCAATGGGAGCGCATGCTAAGGACCCCACTTCCCCTGACGAAGCCACGCCAGTGGCGAAACATGTCGGGAGGGGTGCTATAGTTCAGCGCTATGTTTTAGGCATTTTAGGCAGTTTACAGTGAGAGGACTAGTAAGAGCATTAGCAACAGTTTTGGATCAGATAGAAACAGACAAATTGCAGAGTGTCATTACCAATCAAGCTTAGATCTAGCTGTTTAGGAACACAAGGCACAGTAAAGAGTTTATAGAATAAAGGAGAGACCTTCAAATCCAGTAACATTGTTGCAATCAAGTGCCAATATACAGTACTAGCAGCACAAGATGGTTACTATCTAAGTATTGCCAATTGGTGCAAAAAGTATTGCCAATTGTTGCAAAAAGATATAACCATCTCTAAGTTGTAACACGCTAGACACACTGAGTGTCTCTAACAGTTGAGACGTGGGGTCTACTGAAAATAAGTGGCCACGTACTAGCAACATGTTGCATTGAGGGGTCACAAAATAAAACATAAAATCATAAACTCTTACCCCACCAATACTTCAGTGTTATGTGAAGGTAGTGACAGCTATATTAATTTCTGTCACAAACCGGTCATACATCAGTACATAAAACTGTTCCTTTGCTCCAAGTACCTTCATGGGTGACACACCACGATAGGTATCTTCTAAACTGCGGTTGCGCCAAGGAAGTCAGTCCGTGGGCCAGTATGCAGTCCAGTTCTGGACACTGGCCTCTGAATTGGGCTGGAATAATACTTTACTGGACACCTTTTGGGAGGGTCTCTCCGTGAAAATTAAGCATGAACTGGCCGGTCGGGATGTTCCTTCTACCCTGGATGACCTTATTTCCCTGGCCATCTGGATTGATCTGCGCTTCCAGGAGCGTGCTAAGGAGGTAGCACGTGAGAGTAGACCATATCATTCAGTGTCTTCAGTCCCTCAGCCTTCTACGTCTGCGGCTGCGCCACAACCCTTGCAGGGTGACCGAGTCAGGCTGACTGAGCAAGAACGTGGTCGTACAAGGGGGCTTAGCTTCTATTGTGGCGGTACTGGTCTACTTCTCTGTTCCTGTCCTCTGAAGCCGGGAAAACTCCTGAGCCTAGGGTCTGTTGGAGAAGCGACCCTAGGTGAAGACAATTCCTCTCGTCCTCTGACTCTGCCAGTAACCTTGTCGTTAGGTGATGTTCCATTTACAGAGACGGCGCTTCTGGATTCCGGAGCAGCAGGGAACTTCCTGCAACAATGCCTAGTGGATCGTCATCAGATACCTGTTTGATGCCTGCAGAGTCCTCTGACAGTATTGTCCGTCGATGGAAAGGCTCTATCTGAGTCCATACAGTTCATCACGGAACCTGTAAAATTACAGGTGGGAGCGACTCATTCTGAAGAGATTTCGTTCATGGTCTTCTCAAGTCTGTCTCATCCTCTCCTCCTGGGACTTAGGTGGCTTCGTGTTCATGAACTTGTCCTTGACTGAAGGTCCGGAGAGGTGCTTCATTGGGGACAGTCCTTTCTTGGGAAGTGTCTTTCTTCTGTTCAGACAGCTCGGTCACCTCGGGTATCACCCAATCTCCAGGGTCTACCAGCAGCCTATCATGCTTATGCCGATGTCTTTGACAAGAAGGAGGCTGAGACACTACCTCCTCACAGGCCTTATGACTGCCCTATTGACTTGGTTCCGCGCTCCTCGTCTCCTCGTGGACGTATCTTTTCCCTGTCACCATCAGAGACTCAATCCATGTCTTAGTATATCAAGGAGAACCTTGACAGAGGATTTATCCGCAAATCTTCCTCTCCGGCTGTTGAAGGTTTCTTCTTTGTGAAGAAGAAAGATGGCTCACTACGTCCATGCATCGACTACAGGAGTCTTAACAAAATAACCATAAAAAATAAGTATCCTCCTCCCCTAATTCCTGAACTGTTTGATCGCCTCAGAGGAGCTAAAGTTTTCTCCAAATTGAACCTACATGGGGGCTACAACCTGATCAGGATTTACCAGGGAGATGAGTGGAAGACTTCAACACACACGATGGTCACTATAAATACCTGGTAATGCCCTTTAGACTAAGCAGTGCCCCTCCAGTGTTTCAAGAATTTGTTAATAATATCTTCAGAGACTTGCTATATTCCTGTGTTGTGGTGTACCTAGATCATATCCTTGTTTTTTCTCCAGATTTGGCTACTCACCGGAAACAGGTTCTTCTGGTCCTTCAAAGGTTAAGAGAAAATCGTCTGTACGCCAAGTTCGATAAATGTTCCTTTGAGCAGTCCTCACTGCCATTCTTAGGATACATAATATCCTATACTGGCCTGCAGATGGATCCTGAGAAGCTGTCAGCGATTTTAAAGTGGCCTCGTCCTTCAGGTTTAAAAGCAATCCAGCGGTTCCTGGGATTCGCCAACTACTATCGCCAGTTTATGCCGCACTTCTTATCCTTGACTACCCACATCTCCGCCTTGACCCATAAGGGAGCAAATCCTAAGAATTGGACAGCTAAGGCTGAATCTGCCTTCCAAGCCTTGAAGCAGGCCTTTTCTGCGGCTCTGGTTCTCCATCGCCCTTATGCCAACAAGCAATTCTACCTGGAGGTAGATGCATCGTCTCTTGGAGCTGGGGCGGTGCTTTCACAAAAAGCTTCCTCTGGTACGATGGTAACCTGTGGTTTCTTCTCCAGGGCCTTCTCTGCTCCTGAGCGCAACTATTCGATTGGGGACAGGGAGTTATTAGCCATCAAGATGGCACTGGAGGAATGGCGTTACCTTTTAGAGGGAGCATCTCATCCTGTGGCGATCTACACCGACCACAAAAATCTGACCTATTTGCTGTCTGCTCAAAGACTGAATCCCCGTCAAGCCAGATGGACCTTATTCTTTGCCCGTTTTTATTTCGTTCTTAATTTCCATTCCGCAGAGAAGAATATCAAAGCAGATGCTCTCTCGAAGTCCTTTGATGCTACTGATCGGGAGGAGGAGCCTCAACATATCATTGATCCCACAAAAATTCCTGTTTGTATTGTCAAATTGTCTGAGATTCCGCCCGGAATGACTTTTGTTGCGTAGAACCTCAGGAAGCAAGTTCTAGTCTGGGGTCATTCCTCAAAAATTGCAGGTCATGCCGGACAACAAAAGACTTTCAAATTCATTGCTCAGCGGTACTGGTGGCCATCCATGCGACAAGACATTCAAGAATTTGTAGCTGCTTGTCCATCCTGTGTGCAAAATAAGACTCTCCTGTTCCTGAGGTTCCCTGGCAACAAATAGCCTAGCGGTCGGTGCCGGCGCCGCTGCCTCTAACCGCAGGCACGGGCACCGAGCTCCCTCTTTTTCCTCCTGCCAAACGTGGGCAGCAGGTAGCTCAACTATGCTATCTGTGTTCCATGCCAGAGTTTTCTTCCTGCCGGAGACTTGCACTGGTGTTTAAGCTTGCGTGGGTGTGTCTCTCTTTACCTATGAGGCAGCACATACACGCCCTCTGTCTCACCAGCCTATGGCTGGATTGCAACACGTATTTAAAGGTGCTTCCTACTACAGGAAGATGCCTGGGCAACCTCATGGTTTTAGAATGTCTATCTCCAAGTGCTAAAGTGTCTCTTGTCTGCTTCGCTGTGTACCAGACAATTTTTTAAGAAAACTGTTTTGAATGGCATTGCTATCCTTCCCACTGTCTTCAAGGCTGGAAAAACGTCACTTTTTGCACACTGGATTTGCTGATATGCTACCTAATGGTGCTCTGCCCACAACAATGTAATTTCAAAGAAAATGAAAAGATTCAGGCTGCACTCGCCATTCGGTGCAACAGGCTTTTTATTCCTCCAGAATTGATTGCTGAGTACATCAAAAGCTGAATACATGGAAGCTGTAGCTGGATACATCAATAGCTGAGAACACTGCTAGGAGAAAGCCTTCACCTAGCAGTATAAAAATGTAAACAAAAAAGCCCTTGACTTGCGCTGTATTGCTCCAATGCTCATGTTAGAGAGGCCGAGTAGGGGAAGAAGGGGCTACGTCCACGTTCAGCTCTGAACCCGGACAACCCCTTTAAATATAGAAAGACACATGGAAAAGCTAAAAATAAATAGATCACTGTAAATTAAAAAAAATAAAATAACATTAAAACTTGATTAAAACAATTGGTCATTTTCTGATGTCACATTCCCTTTAAGTAAAAAATGCATCTGGTGCCAGAGGTTTACCCCCACCCACCCTAGCTATGCCCCTGGATATATTGTTCAAGTACAGCATATACAATTTTGTATAAACTGATAGGACCAAATGTGGCACCACCTAAAAATAGATTGTTCTTAACAATGAGATAATTCACCTAAAATCCGTGGACGTCGGTAAAATGTTGTCGTACAATAGAAAAAACCCAACTTTCTCAGAAGTAACACAGACTAAAACCATGATTTATGTCTGCATTGTGTATTTTTTGTGTGTTCTTAGTTTCTACATTGCACATTACTTATTCTGTGCATTCAGCCTAGTTTACGGGCGTCATATGATGCAGAAAAGTAATCTATTCTGCCTGCAGGAGATGTTCAGTGTAGGAAAAATAAGGATATCACACAAGTGTGGTGAACATTAGGAACAGGGAATTATGTCATGTAAGGCAATCTTCTCTGCTAGGGATGACAACCTCTAGAGCCCCTGTACTTGTCATCCTTGCACAGACCTATAAAGCATCATTCTTACAAACAGAACTAGACAATGATGGTTTAAAGCTGTGTAATAATAGTCGACATCACAGTTTATATAAGCTGTGATGATCTCAGCATGTATCAGAAATAGGAACAAGTTATATGTATTCTTACTATTGAGCATCATCATTCTTCTATAAGCCCCAAGAGCGACTCTCTGGTTAGTTTCAACCTGATCACAGATATTTGGCATTAGAGCGAGTCCGTCAATTCCCTTCCGTGGCTTGTATACTGCAAAACAACAGTACCTTTGTTTTTCTCACAGTTTCTGCATTGCCATAAATATGCAAATGAGCTATTAGGTTCCCCGAGGGCGGTCTTTCAGCCCTCGGTGCACTCTAGCTCCATCGCTGTTCTTTTCTTACCACTTCATCTCCAGCTTCTGAATCTACCTCTAGTCCAACCCTGTAATCTCGTGCCTGTGCCGTGCGGTTCAATCTCTGTGCAAGCACCATACAGCAAATTGATCTTGTCTGGCCTAAAAGAACTGTATTGCACATGCTCTGATTATGTCACACTACATCCAGAAGAGAACAAGGGACCAGATTATAGGCCGGGAAGGATCAATCTTCTGTACTGCCCTTGCACCAGGATTGAAAGACACAGCACTGGTGCAAGATTTCAGTTCCTTTGGTACAAACAGAGCTCTCAATGATATACATGGAGTCCTAAGGACATATATGATGTTATGAGCTCTTTACAACCATTATCCACATTTCTCAGAATTATAGTGCAATTCTAGATTCTAATCATGAATTGAATTATTTATCATTTTAAATTCTTGCTAATCATGAAATGTGTATTATGGTATTCAATGATGAGATAATTATGGTGTATTGATTTTATCGATTTATATGAAACGGTTATATATATTAAATTCACTAATAGAATTATGATATTTTGATACATGTTGGGATTCAATTAATAACCACCATACCTATTTGCCGTATCTATAACATTTTCAGGGTGTTAGGTGTACATATTTATATGAATTTATTATGTTTTTATATTTTTACATTTGCTGATATATTATTCCAATAAATGAAAGAGTGTAGTAGAACTAAGTTGTATTTGTTTCCATGTGACAGCAGATAGTGGAGTGCCCTCCTAACTAATAACTGAAGATTTCTGTTCCTGGCTAGAGTAAGGTTCAGAAGACTGGCCTTCAAATAGGAGAGGGAGCGGCTGGAAGAAAACAGGGGCCCAGGACCTGTCCTGCACTTAACAGCAAATTTGCACATTGCTTCAAAGGTGCTTTTTTGCAAGGCTCACCAATGGCAATTAAACTGACTACAAGTATTCTCCAGAACCAACCGGTGTGCATCAAGAAAGTGTGTGGGCCTGGTTTGCCACAGGTTCCCACACTGTTATCTGTGTTTTTTAAATTTCTAAATTATTTTCCTGGTCTGAGAACCATTATGTCATGAAGCCACTCAGTGACACTTAAAGGGAGTCTATCACAAGGAAATTTACTGTTAAACTGAGTACATTGGCTCTGATTTATCATACCTTCACTTCAGAATTCTAATGTCAAAAAGTAGCAAAAATAGGGTTTTTGCAACTTTTTGCACTTGCTTGCACAAAATTTTGTGACTTTTTGCATTTTTACACCACTCACTCCAGTTTTGTGGTGTGGGTGGAAAAGTGGGTCTGGATAGCTATGTTAATGAGTTTCACTCCAGATCATTGAGGCTATTTTATGGACCTCTCTGTGGACAGCACAAAAGACTTTGTAAACAAGGGGACATACCTTAAGAAAAATAGAAAATACCACAGAATTTCAACAAAGATTATTCCCGCTTTCTTTTTCTCTCTCTCCTCTTGACAGGACCAGTTTGTTACATAGTCATCTCGCCTAGTCCTGCCAATCAAGAGAAGGACGGTCTGGCAGAGGAAGAAGGAGAAGCAATGGTGGACAAAATGGCTTGCATCAGCCATTGGTGCACTTAACTGCTCAATTTCATATGGAGTAAACATATTGCCACAGATTGCAGAAGTGAAAAATATTATTACATTCAGCTTTGCTAGCCCTACAAGACATTGTGCAAGGTTTACTGGTGAATTTCCTGGTGGCAGACTCCCTTTAACTGATTATCTTCTGGATTATGAAATCCTGCATGCCTAACATGTCAATGGTTTTAGACAATTTTATCAGATAACATTGTTCCTACAACTTCAGTATACATCTCCTATGGAATGTGCAGGAGGACAGGTGCTTGGAAAACAGCTATATCATTGAAGAATAGAGGACACGTTACACAAACTATTAGCAAATGTCATTAATGCTTGATATACTCAGCAATATTAATTGTCTCTAGTCTCGTAGGTTGTTGCAGTTGATTTACAGCAACCATCAACTTATTGAGGAACCTGAATAAAAAGGCAGTGTTCATCTGCTCGACAAGTACAGGCATATAAATGTGTCCATCCACTCATAGATACCAGACATGAAAATCCTGCATGTAGTAAAATGACAGACAACCTAAAGGAAACCTGACAGTCCCGATTAAGGTCAATGGGCACCTTTAGTGTCAGTTATGTGCCCGTACTTCTGTTATTTGTAGTTGTTTTGTTTTTATAATGAATGTGAATCCCGCATTGTTTTTGTGTTCTATTATGTATGTAAAACCTTTTCATATGGACAGCACCTCTTAATCACTTTAAAATGTCACTTTACAATAAATTAAAATATCCATCTACCTAAGATAAAAGCAAGGACTTTTGCTTTAAAGTGACCTTCAGTGAGAAATAAAATCTCCACAGTGCTGTTAGATTTTCATATACAGTATATTAGTATACTTGTGGTGCTGCAGGTCTCTCTTTCCTAATTTACTAACAGGACGGTCTTATCATTTTCTGCCATGTTACAGATACAGACCTTGTTATGCTCTCCATAAGCCAGCTAAAGCTGGCCATACACATTAGATGCATATCAAGTAAACCCAATAATTTTGATGAGTTGGGTTGGTTATCTCATGCGTTTGGTGACCTCCTGTCCTGACTCTTCCTCAAAAGCTGATGTCAGGGAAGATAAGGATCAGGCAAGTCGGATTCAATTGCCCAATCCTTTTCTTAGCAGGGAGATAAAGCAATGTCAGAGGAGTCTGGCAGCTGCTTTCCCTCCTCCTCCCATATTCACGAATATGCATATGTATGGGATGATTGGGAGAGGTAGCTGTAGACATTAAGCATCCAGGTGACAGCTATCTAATGTCTATGACTAGCTTTACACAGATTAGACTTTCCATTCTTCCCCTCTCCTTCTTCCATTCACACTGCCAAGAGAGATTGCCTGCGTGAATCAGTGCTGAGGCTGCTGTGATCACAGGATTTTATTATCTAGTAAGTTCCCTCTACAGAAACAAAACTATCTTAAAGGTCCCTTGTTTAGGCAAGATATTAAAGTTATTTTAGCTACATTTTTATCTTGTTATGCTCTCAATAATGAAAAAATGAAGGATTTCAAGTCTGCTCCTACTGTTCCATACTGTATAATGAGTGTGCAGCCTGAGAGTGAACTAAGCCAATAAACAGCATAGGGTCCTAAATTGTCTTTTTTTTTTTTTTCAATTCAACATTAGGAACTTGAATTTACACACTGATATTTTTTAATTAGATCACTTCTGGTACACTTTAAAAATACAGATATAAAGTGAGTACACCCCTTACATTTTTGTAGATATTTTATTATATCTTTTCATGGGACAACCCTGAAAATATGACACTTTGATACAATGTAAAGTAGTCAGTGTACAGCTTGTATAACGGTGTAAATTTGGTGTCTAAACTGCTGGCAACAAAAGTGAGTACACCCCTAAGTGAAAATGTCCAAATTGTGCCCAATTAGCCATTTTCTCTCACCGGTGTCATGTGACTCATTATTGTTACAATGTCTCAAGTGTGAATAGGGAGCAGGTGTGTTAAACTACTTTACATTGTATGAAAGTGTCATATCTTCAGTGTTGTCCCATAAAAAGATATAATAAAATGTTTTTAATAATGTGAGGGCGTACTCACTTTTGTGAGATACTGTACCTAATCCAGCACTGTACACAAAGCAAATGTGCAAAAAATCCAGTATTCAAACTGATCATTATTAATGGATTATAAGGTCTTTTGTAAATAAAGTTCCACTGCTATAATAAATGTAATGTCAACCTACACAGCAGAAAATTATTAATATGTGGTAAATCACAGCTGGTCAATGAATCACTGTACAAGAGATGGAGTGAGATATGAGTCTGCAGGTGTTTTGTTTTAACACTATAAATGTCGTACAAACAATATAGATATTAATACAAACACAAGTCTTATAAACAACACAGAGCAAACATTAGTAAAAGAAAAATGAGATCCTGCAAAGTTCTATTGAGTTTAGAATAAGGTCAGAGAACTTATAAGAGACGTGATAATGCATAATAAAAAGGAATACTAAAGGATAAAATAAAACACAGACAATATAACTAGCGTGTGGGATGTAGTTTAAAAGTGACAGAAAATGTGTCAAGTCATAAATGAGTCCAATCAAAAACATCTTGAGTTTGTTACAGTAAAGTGATGATACTGATAATAGGTTCTAAAACAGGTAGGATAAAAATAATGGTAATATGTCTGTATTTTGTGGGGCCTGATAAATATTTTATTACTGGATGATCAGTGGCGCCCCAGGGCAAACTTTGGATTGGGGCCCCCCACCCCCATTAACTCACAACCCCATTACCCCGGCCCCTCTTCCGCCACTCGCTCTGTATATATATCATTTGGTCCCCACCCAGACTGTATATATTTCATTTGGCCCCCACCCAGACTGTATATATTTCATTTGGCCCCCAACCCAGACTATATATATTTCATTTGGCCCCCACCCTGTATATAATTGAATGATTTGCTGCCTCTGCCCCCTCTCACTCTGTATAGATTATATTTTTTGTGGCCCCCTCTTATATGGCTGTTGCGGGCCCCCCTTCTAAATTCAATTCATAGGGCCACTGCCAGGTGCCCCCAGTATGGCACAGCCCCTGCCAGGCTGCCACCCTCTCTGTATAGAGTTTATTTTCTTTTTGTGCCCCCCCCCCCCCCCAAGCCTTTCTAAATTCAATTCATAGTGCCGGGTGCCCCCAGTATGGTGCAAAAAACTTACCTCTGCTCTGCTCCGCGTTTGGTCGCCCCGTCTCACTAGCAGCATTATCACATCTTCCTGCGAGACCCGTGACCTCCAGCGCCGGATATCGCCGACATTGAGCAGTAAGTGCCTAGTGCGGCTGCGCACATCCCCAGAAATGCACCCTTTCTGCTGCAGGTGTGTGTATGGGGATGTGCACAGCCGCACTAGGCACTTACTTTTTAAATAGACAAAGCAAAGTGGAGGATGACTAGGCTGGCTAAAAGCACTTGCGGGCCCCCCCCCCTTTGCCGGGCCCGATCGTTACGCCCCTATGGATGATCATAGAAAAGAAGGACTACATCTGGACTATGGGATTTAGGTTTGGGCTCCACATTCTAAAAGGGATGTAGAAGAGCGGGAGAGGCAGTCAACTTATTAAATGGGAGGCAAGGTTCCAAACAATGAGAGGTTTGAAAAATCAGGCTTGTTTAGCTTGAAAAAAAGGTGCCTCAGTGGTTATCTCAGATACTTGTAGAAATCTACTTGTGATTAGAGTTGAGCGAACACCTGGATGTTCGGGTTCGACGAGTTCGGCCGAACTTTCGAAAAATGTTCGGGTTCGGGATCCGAACTCGACCCGAACTTCATTCCGAACCCGAACCCCATAGAAGTCAATGGGGACCCGAACTTTTGGGCACTAAAAAGGCTGTAAAACACACCCGGAAAGGGCTAGAGGGCGGCAAAAGGCAGCAAAATGTAGTTAAATCCCCTGCAAACAAATGTAGATAGGGAAATGATGAGTTAACATAAAATAAATAAAAATTAAACAATATTAATTGGAGTGAGGTCCCATAGCACAGAATCAGGCTTCAAGTCACCCACCAATGGAGAAGGTCACTTACTATTATTTTGACCACAGCACCCAGACAAAGGAGAGAGGTCCCACAGCAGAGAACCAGGCATCATATCACCCACCACAGGAGTAGGCCACCATTTAGTTACTTTGACCCCTACACCCAGACGGAGGAGAGAGGTTACACAGCAGAGAATCAGGCATTTAGATCACCCACCACAGGAGTAGGCCACCATTGAATCAGACCCCGGCAACCATGTCAGATGGCACAAGCATAAGCTTTATATCAATCAGCACAGGAGAAGGCGACTTTGACAGACTTTGACCCCTACACCCGGACGGAGGAGAGAGGTTTCAAAGCAGAGAATCAGGCATTTAGATCACCCACCACAGGAGTAGGCCCCAATTTAATGGGACCCCGGCAACCATGTCAGATGGCACAACCATCAGCTTCATATCAATCAGCACAGGAGAAGGCGACTTTGAAAGACTTTGACCCCTACACCCAGACGGAGGAGAGAGGTTTTACAGCAGAGAATCAGGCATTTAGATCACCCACCACAGGAGTAGGCCCCCATTGAATCAGACCCTGGCAACCATGTCAGATGGCACAACCATCAGCTTTATATCAATCAGCACAGGAGAAGGCGACTTTGAAAGACTTTGACCCCTACACCCAGATGGAGGAGAGAGGTTTCACAGCAGAGAATCAGGCATCATATCAACCACCACAGGAGAAGCCACCATTTAGTTACTTTGACCCCTGCACCCAGGAAGAGGAGAGAGGCACCACAGCACATATTCTGGCATCATATCAGCCACCACAGGAGAAGCCACCATTGAGTTACTTTGACCCCCGCATCCAGGAAGAGGAGAGAGGCACCACAGCACATATTCTGGCATCATATCAGCCACCACAGGAGAAGCCACCATTGAGTTACTTTGACCCCCGCACCCAGGAAGAGGAGAGAGGCACCACAGCACATATTCTGGCATCATATCAGCCACCACAGGAGAAGCCACCATTGAGTTACTTTGACCCCTGCACCCAGGAAGAGGAGAGAGGCCCCACAGCACATATTCTGGCATCATATCAGCCACCACAGGAGAAGCCACCATTTAGTTACTTTGACCCCTTCACCCAAACAGAGGAGAGAGGTTCCACATCAGAGAATCAGGCATCATATCAACCACCACAGGAGTAGGCCACAATTTAATGGGACCCCGGCAACCATGTCAGATGGCACAACCATCAGCTTCATATCAATCAGCACAGGAGAAGGCGACTTTGAAAGACTTTGACCCCTACACCCAGACGGAGGAGAGAGGTTTCACAGCAGAGAATCAGGCATTTAGATCACCCACCACAGGAGTAGGCCCCCATTGAATCAGACCCTGGCAACCATGTCAGATGGCACAACCATCAGCTTTATATCAATCAGCACAGGAGAAGCCACCATTGAGTTACTTTGACCCCCGCACCCAGGAAGAGGAGAGAGGCACCACAGCACATATTCTGGCATCATATCAGCCACCACAGGAGAAGCCACCATTGAGTTACTTTGACCCCTGCACCCAGGAAGAGGAGAGAGGTTCCACATCAGAGAATCAGGCATCATATCAACCACCACAGGAGTAGGCCACAATTTAATGGGACCCCGGCAACCATGTCAGATGGCACAACCATCAGCTTCATATCAATCAGCACAGGAGAAGGCGACTTTGAAAGACTTTGACCCCTACACCCAGACGGAGGAGAGAGGTTTCACAGCAGAGAATCAGGCATTTAGATCACCCACCACAGGAGTAGGCCCCCATTGAATCAGACCCTGGCAACCATGTCAGATGGCACAACCATCATCTTTATATCAATCAGCACAGGAGAAGCCACCATTGAGTTACTTTGACCCCCGCACCCAGGAAGAGGAGAGAGGCACCACAGCACATATTCTGGCATCATATCAGCCACCACAGGAGAAGCCACCATTGAGTTACTTTGACCCCTGCACCCAGGAAGAGGAGAGAGGCCCCACAGCACATATTCTGGCATCATACATACTAACCACCACAGGAGAAGCCACCATTGAGTTACTTTGACCCCTGCACCCAGGAAGAGGAGAGAGGCCCCACAGCACATATTCTGGCATCATATCAGCCACCACAGGAGAAGCCACCATTGAGTTACTTTGACCCCCGCACCCAGGAAGAGGAGAGAGGCACCACAGCACAGATTCTGGCATCATATCAGCCACCACAAGGGAAGCCACCATTGAGTTACTTTGACCCCCGCACCCAGGAAGAGGAGAGAGGCACCACAGCACATATTCAGGCATCATATCACACACCACAGGAGAAGGCCTCTTTCAGTGATTTAGGCCTTTGGACCCAGACAGAGGAGAGAGGCACCACAGCACATATTCTGGCATCATATCAGCCACCACAGGAGAAGCCACCATTGAGTTACTTTGACCCCTGCACCCAGGAAGAGGAGAGAGGCCCCACAGCACATATTCTGGCATCATATCAGCCACCACAGGAGAAGCCACCATTTAGTTACTTTGACCCCTGCACCCAGGAAGAGGAGAGAGGCACCACAGCACATATTCTGGCATCATATCAGCCACCACAGGAGAAGCCACCATTTAGTTACTTTGACCCCTTCACCAAAACAGAGGAGAGAGGTTCCACATCAGAGAATCAGGCATCATATCAACCACCACAGGAGTAGGCCACAATTTAATGGGACCCCGGCAACCATGTCAGATGGCACAACCATCAGCTTCATATCAATCAGCACAGGAGAAGGCGACTTTGAAAGACTTTGACCCCTACACCCAGACGGAGGAGAGAGGTTTCACAGCAGAGAATCAGGCATTTAGATCACCCACCACAGGAGTAGGCCCCCATTGAATCAGACCCTGGCAACCATGTCAGATGGCACAACCATCAGCTTTATATCAATCAGCACAGGAGAAGCCACCATTGAGTTACTTTGACCCCCGCACCCAGGAAGAGGAGAGAGACACCACAGCACATATTCTGGCATCATATCAGCCACCACAGGAGAAGCCACCATTGAGTTACTTTGACCCCTGCACCCAGGAAGAGGAGAGAGGCCCCACAGCACATATTCTGGCATCATACTAACCACCACAGGAGAAGCCACCATTGAGTTACTTTGACCCCTGCACCCAGGAAGAGGAGAGAGGCCCCACAGCACATATTCTGGCATCATATCAGCCACCACAGGAGAAGCCACCATTGAGTTACTTTGACCCCCGCACCCAGGAAGAGGAGAGAGGCACCACAGCACATATTCTGGCATCATATCAGCCACCACAGGAGAAGCCACCATTGAGTTACTTTGACCCCCGCACCCAGGAAGAGGAGAGAGGCACCACAGCACATATTCTGGCATCATATCAGCCACCACAGAAGAAGCCACCATTGAGTTACTTTGACCCCTGCACCCAGGAAGAGGAGAGAGGCCCCACAGCACATATTCTGGCATCATATCAGCCACCACAGGAGAAGCCACCATTTAGTTACTTTGACCCCTTCACCCAAACAGAGGAGAGAGGTTCCACATCAGAGAATCAGGCATCATATCAACCACCACAGGAGTAGGCCACAATTTAATGGGACCCCGGCAACCATGTCAGATGGCACAACCATCAGCTTCATATCAATCAGCACAGGAGAAGGCGACTTTGAAAGACTTTGACCCCTACACCCAGACGGAGGAGAGAGGTTTCACAGCAGAGAATCAGGCATTTAGATCACCCACCACAGGAGTAGGCCCCCATTGAATCAGACCCTGGCAACCATGTCAGATGGCACAACCATCAGCTTTATATCAATCAGCACAGGAGAAGCCACCATTGAGTTACTTTGACCCCCGCACCCAGGAAGAGGAGAGAGGCACCACAGCACATATTCTGGCATCATATCAGCCACCACAGGAGAAGCCACCATTGAGTTACTTTGACCCCTGCACCCAGGAAGAGGAGAGAGGCCCACAGCACATATTCTGGCATCATACTAACCACCACAGGAGAAGCCACCATTGAGTTCCTTTGACCCCTGCACCCAGGAAGAGGAGAGAGGCCCCACAGCACATATTCTGGCATCATATCAGCCACCACAGGAGAAGCCACCATTGAGTTACTTTGACCCCCGCACCCAGGAAGAGGAGAGAGGCACCACAGCACAGATTCTGGCATCATATCAGCCACCACAGGAGAAGCCACCATTGAGTTACTTTGACCCCCGCACCCAGGAAGAGGAGAGAGGCACCACAGCACATATTCAGGCATCATATCACACACCACAGGAGAAGGCCTCTTTCAGTGATTTAGGCCTTTGGACCCAGACAGAGGAGAGAGGCACCACAGCACATATTCTGGCATCATATCAGCCACCACAGGAGAAGCCACCATTGAGTTACTTTGACCCCTGCATCCTGGAAGAGGAGAGAGGCCCCACAGCACATATTCTGGCATCATATCAGCCACCACAGGAGAAGCCACCATTTAGTTACTTTGACCCCTGCACCCAGGAAGAGGAGAGAGGCACCACAGCACATATTCTGGCATCATATCAGCCACCACAGGAGAAGCCACCATTTAGTTACTTTGACCCCTTCACCCAAACAGAGGAGAGAGGTTCCACATCAGAGAATCAGGCATCATGTCAACCACCACAGGAGTAGGCCACAATTTAATGGGACCCCGGCAACCATGTCAGATGGCACAACCATCAGCTTCATATCAATCAGCACAGGAGAAGGCGACTTTGAAAGACTTTGACCCCTACACCCAGACGGAGGAGAGAGGTTTCACAGCAGAGAATCAGGCATTTAGATCACCCACCACAGGAGTAGGCCACCATTGAATCAGACCCTGGCAACCATGTCAGATGGCACAACCATCAGCTTTATATCAATCAGCACAGGAGAAGCCACCATTGAGTTACTTTGACCCCCGCACCCAGGAAGAGGAGAGAGGCACCACAGCACATATTCTGGCATCATATCAGCCACCACAGGAGAAGCCACCATTGAGTTACTTTGACCCCTGCACCCAGGAAGAGGAGAGAGGCCCCACAGCACATATTCTGGCATCATACTAACCACCACAGGAGAAGCCACCATTGAGTTCCTTTGACCCCTGCACCCAGGAAGAGGAGAGAGGCCCCACAGCACATATTCTGGCATCATATCAGCCACCACAGGAGAAGCCACCATTGAGTTACTTTGACCCCCGCACCCAGGAAGAGGAGAGAGGCACCACAGCACAGATTCTGGCATCATATCAGCCACCACAGGAGAAGCCACCATTGAGTTACTTTGACCCCCGCACCCAGGAAGAGGAGAGAGGCACCACAGCACATATTCAGGCATCATATCACACACCACAGGAGAAGGCCTCTTTCAGTGATTTAGGCCTTTGGACCCAGACAGAGGAGAGAGGCACCACAGCACATATTCTGGCATCATATCAGCCACCACAGGAGAAGCCACCATTGAGTTACTTTGACCCCTGCATCCTGGAAGAGGAGAGAGGCCCCACAGCACATATTCTGGCATCATATCAGCCACCACAGGAGAAGCCACCATTTAGTTACTTTGACCCCTGCACCCAGGAAGAGGAGAGAGGCACCACAGCACATATTCTGGCATCATATCAGCCACCACAGGAGAAGCCACCATTTAGTTACTTTGACCCCTTCACCCAAACAGAGGAGAGAGGTTCCACATCAGAGAATCAGGCATCATATCAACCACCACAGGAGTAGGCCACAATTTAATGGGACCCCGGCAACCATGTCAGATGGCACAACCATCAGCTTCATATCAATCAGCACAGGAGAAGGCGACTTTGAAAGACTTTGACCCCTACACCCAGATGGAGGAGAGAGGTTTCACAGCAGAGAATCAGGCATTTAGATCACCCACCACAGGAGTAGGCCCCCATTGAATCAGACCCTGGCAACCATGTCAGATGGCACAACCATCATCTTTATATCAATCAGCACAGGAGAAGCCACCATTGAGTTACTTTGACCCCCGCACCCAGGAAGAGGAGAGAGGCACCACAGCACATATTCTGGCATCATATCAGCCACCACAGGAGAAGCCACCATTGAGTTACTTTGACCCCTGCACCCAGGAAGAGGAGAGAGGCCCCACAGCACATATTCTGGCATCATACTAACCACCACAGGAGAAGCCACCATTGAGTTACTTTGACCCCTGCACCCAGGAAGAGGAGAGAGGCCCCACAGCACATATTCTGGCATCATATCAGCCACCACAGGAGAAGCCACCATTGAGTTACTTTGACCCCCGCACCCAGGAAGAGGAGAGAGGCACCACAGCACAGATTCTGGCATCATATCAGCCACCACAAGGAAAGCCACCATTGAGTTACTTTGACCCCCGCACCCAGGAAGAGGAGAGAGGCACCACAGCACATATTCAGGCATCATATCACACACCACAGGAGAAGGCCTCTTTCAGTGATTTAGGCCTTTGGACCCAGACAGAGGAGAGAGGCACCACAGCACATATTCTGGCATCATATCAGCCACCACAGGAGAAGCCACCATTGAGTTACTTTGACCCCTGCACCCAGGAAGAGGAGAGAGGCCCCACAGCACATATTCTGGCATCATATCAGCCACCACAGGAGAAGCCACCATTTAGTTACTTTGACCCCTGCACCCAGGAAGAGGAGAGAGGCACCACAGCACATATTCTGGCATCATATCAGCCACCACAGGAGAAGCCACCATTTAGTTACTTTGACCCCTTCACCAAAACAGAGGAGAGAGGTTCCACATCAGAGAATCAGGCATCATATCAACCACCACAGGAGTAGGCCACAATTTAATGGGACCCCGGCAACCATGTCAGATGGCACAACCATCAGCTTCATATCAATCAGCACAGGAGAAGGCGACTTTGAAAGACTTTGACCCCTACACCCAGACGGAGGAGAGAGGTTTCACAGCAGAGAATCAGGCATTTAGATCACCCACCACAGGAGTAGGCCCCCATTGAATCAGACCCTGGCAACCATGTCAGATGGCACAACCATCAGCTTTATATCAATCAGCACAGGAGAAGCCACCATTGAGTTACTTTGACCCCCGCACCCAGGAAGAGGAGAGAGACACCACAGCACATATTCTGGCATCATATCAGCCACCACAGGAGAAGCCACCATTGAGTTACTTTGACCCCTGCACCCAGGAAGAGGAGAGAGGCCCCACAGCACATATTCTGGCATCATACTAACCACCACAGGAGAAGCCACCATTGAGTTACTTTGACCCCTGCACCCAGGAAGAGGAGAGAGGCCCCACAGCACATATTCTGGCATCATATCAGCCACCACAGGAGAAGCCACCATTGAGTTACTTTGACCCCCGCACCCAGGAAGAGGAGAGAGGCACCACAGCACATATTCTGGCATCATATCAGCCACCACAGGAGAAGCCACCATTGAGTTACTTTGACCCCCGCACCCAGGAAGAGGAGAGAGGCACCACAGCACATATTCTGGCATCATATCACACACCACAGGAGAAGCCACCATTGAGTTACTTTGACCCCTGCACCCAGGAAGAGGAGAGAGGCCCCACAGCACATATTCTGGCATCATATCAGCCACCACAGGAGAAGCCACCATTTAGTTACTTTGACCCCTTCACCCAAACAGAGGAGAGAGGTTCCACATCAGAGAATCAGGCATCATATCAACCACCACAGGAGTAGGCCACAATTTAATGGGACCCCGGCAACCATGTCAGATGGCACAACCATCAGCTTCATATCAATCAGCACAGGAGAAGGCGACTTTGAAAGACTTTGACCCCTACACCCAGACGGAGGAGAGAGGTTTCACAGCAGAGAATCAGGCATTTAGATCACCCACCACAGGAGTAGGCCCCCATTGAATCAGACCCTGGCAACCATGTCAGATGGCACAACCATCAGCTTTATATCAATCAGCACAGGAGAAGCCACCATTGAGTTACTTTGACCCCCGCACCCAGGAAGAGGAGAGAGGCACCACAGCACATATTCTGGCATCATATCAGCCACCACAGGAGAAGCCACCATTGAGTTACTTTGACCCCTGCACCCAGGAAGAGGAGAGAGGCCCCACAGCACATATTCTGGCATCATACTAACCACCACAGGAGAAGCCACCATTGAGTTCCTTTGACCCCTGCACCCAGGAAGAGGAGAGAGGCCCCACAGCACATATTCTGGCATCATATCAGCCACCACAGGAGAAGCCACCATTGAGTTACTTTGACCCCCGCACCCAGGAAGAGGAGAGAGGCACCACAGCACAGATTCTGGCATCATATCAGCCACCACAGGAGAAGCCACCATTGAGTTACTTTGACCCCCGCACCCAGGAAGAGGAGAGAGGCACCACAGCACATATTCAGGCATCATATCACACACCACAGGAGAAGGCCTCTTTCAGTGATTTAGGCCTTTGGACCCAGACAGAGGAGAGAGGCACCACAGCACATATTCTGGCATCATATCAGCCACCACAGGAGAAGCCACCATTGAGTTACTTTGACCCCTGCATCCTGGAAGAGGAGAGAGGCCCCACAGCACATTCTCTGGCATCATATCAGCCACCACAGGAGAAGCCACCATTTAGTTACTTTGACCCCTGCACCCAGGAAGAGGAGAGAGGCACCACAGCACATATTCTGGCATCATATCAGCCACCACAGGAGAAGCCACCATTTAGTTACTTTGACCCCTTCACCCAAACAGAGGAGAGAGGTTCCACATCAGAGAATCAGGCATCATGTCAACCACCACAGGAGTAGGCCACAATTTAATGGGACCCCGGCAACCATGTCAGATGGCACAACCATCAGCTTCATATCAATCAGCACAGGAGAAGGCGACTTTGAAAGACTTTGACCCCTACACCCAGACGGAGGAGAGAGGTTTCACAGCAGAGAATCAGGCATTTAGATCACCCACCACAGGAGTAGGCCACCATTGAATCAGACCCTGGCAACCATGTGAGATGGCACAACCATCAGCTTTATATCAATCAGCACAGGAGAAGCCACCATTGAGTTACTTTGACCCCCGCACCCAGGAAGAGGAGAGAGGCACCACAGCACATATTCTGGCATCATATCAGCCACCACAGGAGAAGCCACCATTGAGTTACTTTGACCCCTGCACCCAGGAAGAGGAGAGAGGCCCCACAGCACATATTCTGGCATCATACTAACCACCACAGGAGAAGCCACCATTGAGTTCCTTTGACCCCTGCACCCAGGAAGAGGAGAGAGGCCCCACAGCACATATTCTGGCATCATATCAGCCACCACAGGAGAAGCCACCATTGAGTTACTTTGACCCCCGCACCCAGGAAGAGGAGAGAGGCACCACAGCACAGATTCTGGCATCATATCAGCCACCACAGGAGAAGCCACCATTGAGTTACTTTGACCCCCGCACCCAGGAAGAGGAGAGAGGCACCACAGCACATATTCAGGCATCATATCACACACCACAGGAGAAGGCCTCTTTCAGTGATTTAGGCCTTTGGACCCAGACAGAGGAGAGAGGCACCACAGCACATATTCTGGCATCATATCAGCCACCACAGGAGAAGCCACCATTGAGTTACTTTGACCCCTGCATCCTGGAAGAGGAGAGAGGCCCCACAGCACATATTCTGGCATCATATCAGCCACCACAGGAGAAGCCACCATTTAGTTACTTTGACCCCTGCACCCAGGAAGAGGAGAGAGGCACCACAGCACATATTCTGGCATCATATCAGCCACCACAGGAGAAGCCACCATTTAGTTACTTTGACCCCTTCACCCAAACAGAGGAGAGAGGTTCCACATCAGAGAATCAGGCATCATATCAACCACCACAGGAGTAGGCCACAATTTAATGGGACCCCGGCAACCATGTCAGATGGCACAACCATCAGCTTCATATCAATCAGCACAGGAGAAGGCGACTTTGAAAGACTTTGACCCCTACACCCAGACGGAGGAGAGAGGTTTCACAGCAGAGAATCAGGCATTTAGATCACCCACCACAGGAGTAGGCCACCATTGAATCAGACCCTGGCAACCATGTCAGATGGCACAACCATCAGCTTTATATCAATCAGCACAGGAGAAGCCACCATTGAGTTACTTTGACCCCCGCACCCAGGAAGAGGAGAGAGGCACCACAGCACATATTCTGGCATCATATCAGCCACCACAGGAGAAGCCACCATTGAGTTACTTTGACCCCTGCACCCAGGAAGAGGAGAGAGGCCCCACAGCACATATTCTGGCATCATACTAACCACCACAGGAGAAGCCACCATTGAGTTACTTTGACCCCTGCACCCAGGAAGAGGAGAGAGGCCCCACAGCACATATTCTGGCATCATATCAGCCACCACAGGAGAAGCCACCATTGAGTTACTTTGACCCCCGCACCCAGGAAGAGGAGAGAGGCACCACAGCACATATTCTGGCATCATATCAGCCACCACAGGAGAAGCCACCATTGAGTTACTTTGACCCCCGCACCCAGGAAGAGGAGAGAGGCACCACAGCACATATTCTGGCATCATATCAGCCACCACAGGAGAAGCCACCATTGAGTTACTTTGACCCCTGCACCCAGGAAGAGGAGAGAGGCCCCACAGCACATATTCTGGCATCATATCAGCCACCACAGGAGAAGCCACCATTTAGTTACTTTGACCCCTTCACCCAAACAGAGGAGAGAGGTTCCACATCAGAGAATCAGGCATCATATCAACCACCACAGGAGTAGGCCACAATTTAATGGGACCCCGGCAACCATGTCAGATGGCACAACCATCAGCTTCATATCAATCAGCACAGGAGAAGGCGACTTTGAAAGACTTTGACCCCTACACCCAGACGGAGGAGAGAGGTTTCACAGCAGAGAATCAGGCATTTAGATCACCCACCACAGGAGTAGGCCCCCATTGAATCAGACCCTGGCAACCATGTCAGATGGCACAACCATCAGCTTTATATCAATCAGCACAGGAGAAGCCACCATTGAGTTACTTTGACCCCCGCACCCAGGAAGAGGAGAGAGGCACCACAGCACATATTCTGGCATCATATCAGCCACCACAGGAGAAGCCACCATTGAGTTACTTTGACCCCTGCACCCAGGAAGAGGAGAGAGGCCCCACAGCACATATTCTGGCATCATACTAACCACCACAGGAGAAGCCACCATTGAGTTACTTTGACCCCTGCACCCAGGAAGAGGAGAGAGGCCCCACAGCACATATTCTGGCATCATATCAGCCACCACAGGAGAAGCCACCATTGAGTTACTTTGACCCCCGCACCCAGGAAGAGGAGAGAGGCACCACAGCACAGATTCTGGCATCATATCAGCCACCACAGGAGAAGCCACCATTGAGTTACTTTGACCCCCGCACCCAGGAAGAGGAGAGAGGCACCACAGCACATATTCAGGCATCATATCACACACCACAGGAGAAGGCCTCTTTCAGTGATTTAGGCCTTTGGACCCAGACAGAGGAGAGAGGCACCACAGCACATATTCTGGCATCATATCAGCCACCACAGGAGAAGCCACCATTGAGTTACTTTGACCCCTGCACCCAGGAAGAGGAGAGAGGCCCCACAGCACATATTCTGGCATCATATCAGCCACCACAGGAGAAGCCACCATTTAGTTACTTTGACCCCTGCACCCAGGAAGAGGAGAGAGGCACCACAGCACATATTCTGGCATCATATCAGCCACCACAGGAGAAGCCACCATTTAGTTACTTTGACCCCTTCACCCAAACAGAGGAGAGAGGTTCCACATCAGTGAATCAGGCATCATATCAACCACCACAGGAGTAGGCCACAATTTAATGGGACCCCGGCAACCATGTCAGATGGCACAACCATCAGCTTCATATCAATCAGCACAGGAGAAGGCGACTTTGAAAGACTTTGACCCCTACACCCAGACGGAGGAGAGAGGTTTCACAGCAGAGAATCAGGCATTTAGATCACCCACCACAGGAGTAGGCCCCCATTGAATCAGACCCTGGCAACCATGTCAGATGGCACAACCATCAGCTTTATATCAATCAGCACAGGAGAAGCCACCATTGAGTTACTTTGACCCCCGCACCCAGGAAGAGGAGAGAGGCACCACAGCACATATTCTGGCATCATATCAGCCACCACAGGAGAAGCCACCATTGAGTTACTTTGACCCCTGCACCCAGGAAGAGGAGAGAGGCCCCACAGCACATATTCTGGCATCATACTAACCACCACAGGAGAAGCCACCATTGAGTTACTTTGACCCCTGCACCCAGGAAGAGGAGAGAGGCCCCACAGCACATATTCTGGCATCATATCAGCCACCACAGGAGAAGCCACCATTGAGTTACTTTGACCCCCGCACCCAGGAAGAGGAGAGAGGCACCACAGCACATATTCTGGCATCATATCAGCCACCACAGGAGAAGCCACCATTGAGTTACTTTGACCCCCGCACCCAGGAAGAGGAGAGAGGCACCACAGCACATATTCTGGCATCATATCAGCCACCACAGGAGAAGCCACCATTGAGTTACTTTGACCCCTGCACCCAGGAAGAGGAGAGAGGCCCCACAGCACATATTCTGGCATCATATCAGCCACCACAGGAGAAGCCACCATTTAGTTACTTTGACCCCTTCACCCAAACAGAGGAGAGAGGTTCCACATCAGAGAATCAGGCATCATATCAACCACCACAGGAGTAGGCCACAATTTAATGGGACCCCGGCAACCATGTCAGATGGCACAACCATCAGCTTCATATCAATCAGCACAGGAGAAGGCGACTTTGAAAGACTTTGACCCCTACACCCAGACGGAGGAGAGAGGTTTCACAGCAGAGAATCAGGCATTTAGATCACCCACCACAGGAGTAGGCCCCCATTGAATCAGACCCTGGCAACAATGTCAGATGGCACAACCATCAGCTTTATATCAATCAGCACAGGAGAAGCCACCATTGAGTTACTTTGACCCCCGCACCCAGGAAGAGGAGAGAGGCACCACAGCACATATTCTGGCATCATATCAGCCACCACAGGAGAAGCCACCATTGAGTTACTTTGACCCCTGCACCCAGGAAGAGGAGAGAGGCCCCACAGCACATATTCTGGCATCATACTAACCACCACAGGAGAAGCCACCATTGAGTTACTTTGACCCCTGCACCCAGGAAGAGGAGAGAGGCCCCACAGCACATATTCTGGCATCATATCAGCCACCACAGGAGAAGCCACCATTGAGTTACTTTGACCCCCGCACCCAGGAAGAGGAGAGAGGCACCACAGCACAGATTCTGGCATCATATCAGCCACCACAGGAGAAGCCACCATTGAGTTACTTTGACCCCCGCACCCAGGAAGAGGAGAGAGGCACCACAGCACATATTCAGGCATCATATCACACACCACAGGAGAAGGCCTCTTTCAGTGATTTAGGCCTTTGGACCCAGACAGAGGAGAGAGGCACCACAGCACATATTCTGGCATCATATCAGCCACCACAGGAGAAGCCACCATTGAGTTACTTTGACCCCTGCACCCAGGAAGAGGAGAGAGGCCCCACAGCACATATTCTGGCATCATATCAGCCACCACAGGAGAAGCCACCATTTAGTTACTTTGACCCCTGCACCCAGGAAGAGGAGAGAGGCACCACAGCACATATTCTGGCATCATATCTGCCACCACAGGAGAAGCCACCATTTAGTTACTTTGACCCCTTCACCCAAACAGAGGAGAGAGGTTCCACATCAGAGAATCAGGCATCATATCAACCACCACAGGAGTAGGCCACAATTTAATGGGACCCCGGCAACCATGTCAGATGGCACAACCATCAGCTTCATATCAATCAGCACAGGAGAAGGCGACTTTGAAAGACTTTGACCCCTACACCCAGACGGAGGAGAGAGGTTTCACAGCAGAGAATCAGGCATTTAGATCACCCACCACAGGAGTAGGCCACCATTGAATCAGACCCTGGCAACCATGTCAGATAGCACAACCATCAGCTTTATATCAATCAGCACAGGAGAAGCCACCATTGAGTTACTTTGACCCCCGCACCCAGGAAGAGGAGAGAGGCACCACAGCACATATTCTGGCATCATATCAGCCACCACAGGAGAAGCCACCATTGAGTTACTTTGACCCCTGCACCCAGGAAGAGGAGAGAGGCCCCACAGCACATATTCTGGCATCATACTAACCACCACAGGAGAAGCCACCATTGAGTTACTTTGACCCCTGCACCCAGGAAGAGGAGAGAGGCCCCACAGCACATATTCTGGCATCATATCAGCCACCACAGGAGAAGCCACCATTGAGTTACTTTGACCCCCGCACCCAGGAAGAGGAGAGAGGCACCACAGCACATATTCTGGCATCATATCAGCCACCACAGGAGAAGCCACCATTGAGTTACTTTGACCCCCGCACCCAGGAAGAGGAGAGAGGCACCACAGCACATATTCTGGCATCATATCAGCCACCACAGGAGAAGCCACCATTGAGTTACTTTGACCCCTGCACCCAGGAAGAGGAGAGAGGCCCCACAGCACATATTCTGGCATCATATCAGCCACCACAGGAGAAGCCACCATTTAGTTACTTTGACCCCTTCACCCAAACAGAGGAGAGAGGTTCCACATCAGAGAATCAGGCATCATATCAACCACCACAGGAGTAGGCCACAATTTAATGGGACCCCGGCAACCATGTCAGATGGCACAACCATCAGCTTCATATCAATCCGCACAGGAGAAGGCGACTTTGAAAGACTTTGACCCCTACACCCAGACGGAGGAGAGAGGTTTCACAGCAGAGAATCAGGCATTTAGATCACCCACCACAGGAGTAGGCCCCCATTGAATCAGACCCTGGCAACCATGTCAGATGGCACAACCATCAGCTTTATATCAATCAGCACAGGAGAAGCCACCATTGAGTTACTTTGACCCCCGCACCCAGGAAGAGGAGAGAGGCACCACAGCACATATTCTGGCATCATATCAGCCAGCACAGGAGAAGCCACCATTGAGTTACTTTGACCCCTGCACCCAGGAAGAGGAGAGAGGCCCCACAGCACATATTCTGGCATCATACTAACCACCACAGGAGAAGCCACCATTGAGTTCCTTTGACCCCTGCACCCAGGAAGAGGAGAGAGGCCCCACAGCACATATTCTGGCATCATATCAGCCACCACAGGACAAGCCACCATTGAGTTACTTTGACCCCCGCACCCAGGAAGAGGAGAGAGGCACCACAGCACATATTCTGGCATCATATCAGCCACCACAGGAGAAGCCACCATTGAGTTACTTTGACCCCCGCACCCAGGAAGAGGAGAGAGGCACCACAGCACATATTCAGGCATCATATCACACACCACAGGAGAAGGCCTCTTTCAGTGATTTAGGCCTTTGGACCCAGACAGAGGAGAGAGGCACCACAGCACATATTCTGGCATCATATCAGCCACCACAGGAGAAGCCACCATTGAGTTACTTTGACCCCTGCACCCAGGAAGAGGAGAGAGGCCCCACAGCACATATTCTGGCATCATATCAGCCTCCACAGGAGAAGCCACCATTTAGTTACTTTGACCCCTGCACCCAGGAAGAGGAGAGAGGCACCACAGCACATATTCTGGCATCATATCAGCCACCACAGGAGAAGCCACCATTTAGTTACTTTGACCCCTTCACCCAAACAGAGGAGAGAGGTTCCACATCAGAGAATCAGGCATCATATCAACCACCACAGGAGTAGGCCACAATTTAGTTTATTTGACCCCTGCACCCAGGAAGAGGAGAGAGGCCCCACAGCACATATTCTGGCATCATATCACACACCACAGGAGAAGGCCTCTTTCAGTGATTTAGGCCTTTGGACCCAGACAGAGGAGAGAGGTCAGAGATTAGCTTCATATCCCCCAGCACAGCAGAAGACCGCTTTATTTGACTTAGGCCTCAGCACCCAGACAGAAGACAGAGGTAGCATGGCAGAGGTTATGGCTTCATGTCACCCGTTAGTTTAACCGGCCACTTCCATCTGGTTAGGCCCCGGCGCCCAGACAGAGAAGAGTTTCATTCAACTGTGGGTTTCATAAAATTTGTATCAAATAAAGAAGTGGCCCGTAGCACAACAAGACATGTTTTAGGCAGTTAATAAGGACTACTCTGCACAAGGGAGGGACAGGTCCTGTGGGATCCATGCCTGGTTCATCTTTATGAAGGTCAGCTTGTCCACGTTGGCTGTGGACAGGCGGCTGCGCTTGTCAGTAATGACGCCCCCTGCCGTGCTGAATACGCGTTCAGATAAAACGCTGGCCGCCGGGCAGGAAAGCACCTCCAAGGCATAACATGCTAACTCTGGCCACGTGGACAATTTCGAAACCCAGTAGTTGAATGGGGCCGAACCATCCGTCAGGATGTGGAGGGGTGTGCAGACATACTGTTCAACCATGTTAGTGAAATGCTGCCTCCTGCTAACACGTTCCGTATCAGGTGTCGGTGCAGATAGCTGTGGCGTGGAGACAAAACTTTTCCACATTTCTGCCATGCTAACCCTGCCCTCAGATGAGCTGGCCGTGACACAGCTGCGTTGGCGACCTCTTGCCACTCCTCTGCCTTCACCTTCCACCTGTTCCCCTGTGACATGTGGGAATGCTCTCAAGAGCGCCTCTATCAGCGTGCGCTTGTACTCGCGCATCTTACGGTCGCGCTCCAGTTCAGGAATTAAAGTGGGCACATTGTCTTTATACCGGGGATCCAGCAGGGTGGCCACCCAGTAGTCTGCACACGTTAAAACGTGGGCAACTCTGCTGTCGTTGCGCAGGCATTGGAGCATATATTCGCTCATGTGGGCCAGGCTACCCATGGGTAAGGACAAGCTGTCCTCTGTGGGAGGCGTATCGTCATCGTCCACCGTATCCCCCCAGCCACGCACCAGTGATGGGCCTGGGCTGCCACCCCGCTGTGAACTTGCGTCATCCTCGTCCCCCTCCACCTCCTCCTCCTCATCCTCCTCGTCCTCCAGTACAGTGCCTTGGCTGGCGACTTGTGAACCTGTCCTCTGCTGCTTAAACAAACCTCCCTCTGAGCCACTTCGAACAGACTGGCCCGAAAGTGTTAGAAACGAGCCCTCATCCTCCTCCTCCTCCTCCACCTGGGCCACCCCCTCTAACATCATTGCCCTAAGTGTTTTCTCAAGGAGACATAGAAGTGGTATTGTAACGCTGATAACAGTGTCATCGCCACTGGCCATGTTGGTGGAGTACTCGAAACAGCGCAGCAGGGCACACAGGTCTCGCATGGAGGCCCAATCATTGGTGGTGAAGTGGTGCTGTTCGGCAGTACGACTGACGCGAGCGTGCTGCAGCTGAAACTCCACTATGGCCTGCTGCTGCTCGCACAGTCTCTCCAGCATGTGCAAGGTGGAGTTCCACCGGGTTGGCACGTCGCATATGAGGCGGTGAGCGGGAAGGCCGAAGTTCCGCTGTAGCGCAGACAGGCGAGCAGCGGCAGGATGTGAACGGCGGAAGCGCGCACAGACGGCCCGCACTTTATGCAGCAGCTCTGACATGTTGGGGTAGTGGTGAATGAACCTCTGCACCACCAAGTTCAGCACATGCGCCAGGCAAGGGATGTGCGTCAAACCGGCTAGTCCCAGAGCTTCGCCCATTATCGCATACCACCAGGCCTGGCTTGAGGCCCACCGGCAGAAACCACTCGTCGGTCTGTTGTTCAATACCCCGCCACAACTCCTTTGCGCTGTGGGGCCTGTCCCCCAAACATATGAGTTTCAGAATGGCCTGCTGACGTTTACCCTGGGCTGTGCTGAAGTTGGTGGTGAAGGTGTGTGGCTGACCGGATGAGCTGGTGGAAGCAGTGGAGGAGGAAGCCGAGTAGGAGGAGGAGGCTACAGGAGGCAGAGAATGATGCCCTGCGATCCTAGGGGGCGGAAGGACGTGCGCCAAGGAACTGTCCGCCGGGGGCCCAGCCGCCACTACATTCATCCAGTGTGCAGTTAGTGAGATATAGCGTCCCTGGCCGTGCTTACTGGTCCACGTATCTGTGGTTAGGTGGACCTTGCCACAAATGGCGTTGCGCAGTGCACACTTGATTTTATCGGACACTTGCATGTGCAGGGAAGGCACGGCTGTCTTGGAGAAGTAGTGGCGGCTGGGAACCACATACTGCGGGACAGCCATGGCCATCAGCTGTTTGAAGCTGTCTGTGTCCACCAGCCGGAATGACAGCATTTCAAAGGCCAGCAGTTTAGAAATGCTGGCGTTCAGGCCAAGGGCTCGAGGGTGACTCGGGGGGAATTTGCGCTTCCTCTCTAAGGTTTGAGATATTGAGAGCTGAACGCTGCTGTGTGATATAGTGGAGACGCTAGTTGACGGTGGCGGTGGTGGTGGTGTCGGTGGCACATCCTCTGTTTGCTGCTCGGCAGGTGGCAACATTCCTCTCGAGGCGGAAGCCGAGGCAGCAGCGGTAGAGGGAGCAGGGGGAGCCTCAGCGAGTGCCTGGTTTTTAAGGTGTGTACCCCACTGCAGTTCATGCTTTGCATGTAGATGCCTGGTCATGCAGGTTGTGCTGAGGTTCAGAACGTTAATGCCTCGCCTCAGGCTCTGATGGCAGAGCGTGCAAGTCACTCGGGTCTTGTCGGTAGGACATTGTTTAAAGAAGTGCCATGCCAGGGAACTCTTTGAAGCTGCCTTTGTGGGGCTGGGTCCCTGTTGGCGATGTCCAGTAGCAGGCGAACTCTGGGGGCGGCGGCTCGTCTGCTTTGGCCCCCTGCTCCCTCTTTGGCTTCGCTGTTGTCTCGGTCTCACCACTACCTCTTCCTCTGAACTGTGAAAGTCATCGCCACGACCTTCAGTCCATGTGGGGTCTAAGACCTCATCGTCCTCTGCATCGTCTTCCACCCAGTCTCCCTCCCTGACCTCCTCCTGTTCAGTCTGCACACTGCAAAAAGACGCGGCAGTGGGCACCTGTGTTTCGTCATCATCAGAGAGTCGGTGACTCTGCTGTGGTGGTATTCCCATGTCCTCTTCATCTGGAGACATAAGTGGTTGTGCGTCAGTGCATGGTATGTCTTCCTCCACTGGGGAAGGGCTAGGTGGACGCCCCTGGGAAACCCTGGAAGCAGAGTCTTCAAACAGAAGAAGAGACTGCTGCATAACTTGTGGCTCAGACCGTTTCCCTGATATGCTTGGGGGTGATGTGACAGACTGATGGGCTTGGTTTTCAGGTGCCACCTGTGCGCTTTCCGCAGAAGACTGGGTGGAAGACCATGTGGTGAACGTGCTGGAAGCACTGTCGGCCACCCAATCGATTAATGCCTGTACCTGCTCAGGCCTTACCATCCTAAGAGCGGCATTGGGCCCCACGAGATATTGCGGTACATTCTGCCGGCTAGTTGAGGGAGTTCGTTCCCTACTGTGTGCGCCTGGGGCCGAACGGCCACGTCCTCTACCAGCAACAGAGGCTCCACGGACACCACCACGACCGCGTCCTCGTCCCTTAATAGTATTTTTCTTCATTGTTGCGATTCAACTCGCACCACAATGAAATATATTATTTTTTATAAGCAAAATCCCCTCACTGGAATACTTTCAGTCTTTTGACTGTATGGATTACAGATGGAATGACTGTTATATGTGAGTACCGCTTTCTTTGACAGATTCTAGTATGGGTACATATATGTTTTCCCAACCCCAGCACATTAGTTTGCTAATTCCAGATGTATGAAACGCAGGCCTAACTGTATCTAGTATATTGAACGCCAGATAAACTAACTTGGCCTTTTTTAAATAAAAAAAATTCCCTCACTGGAATACTTTCAGTCTTTTGACTGTATGGATTACAGATGGAATGACTGTTATATGTGAGTACCGCTTTCTTTGACAGATTCTAGTATGGGTACATATATGTTTTCCCAACCCCAGCACATTAGTTTGCTAATTCCAGATGTATGAAACGCAGGCCTAACTGTATCTAGTATATTGAACGCCAGATAAACTAACTTGGCCTTTTTTAAAGAAAAAAAAAATTCCCTCACTGGAATACTTTATGGCTTTTCACTGTATGGATTACAGATGGAATGACTGTTATATGTGAGTACCGCTTTCTTTGACAGATTCTAGTATGGGTACATATATGTTTTCCCAACCCCAGCACATTAGTTTGCTAATTCCAGATGTATGAAACGCAGGCCTAACTGTATCTAGTATATTGAACGCCAGATAAACTAACTTGGCCTTTTTTAAATAAAAAAAAAATTCCCTCACTGGAATACTTTATGGCTTTTCACTGTATGGATTACAGGTGGACTGGTATTAGTAGGGGTGACACAAGCACACCCAAGTCCCTGATGTAGGATTTCTATGGCACAGACCACTATTACAAGTGATTAATGGACGTTGGGAGAGATTGTGCTGCAGCACTAGTCCCAAGATGGCCGCCGCCTATCAGCCCAGTAACATGTGCCACAAAATGGTCTGCACAACCTTTAAAAAAAATAGCCTTGGACTGTGCTGCTAAATCGCTATTGGTCTGAATCCCAGGTGTAGATGTCTGACTTGTTTGGAGCTTTGGAATGCACACTGTGGCAGCTTCTGCTGCAGCACTACAAGTCGCAAAATGGCGGCCGGCGGTCAGCCCAGGTACATGTGGATGGAAAAATCACTCTGGCCACTCTAAAAATAGCCAATCCCTATCAAAAAAGCAGCTCAGCTGCAGTTGTTCAGATGAATCACAGGTGGAGGAGAGAAATTTGCTTCCAGTTATTCAATTATCCCTGCCTATTCTCGCCCTAGCATCAGCTGCGTCTATCCCTGTTCTATTCACATCGGGAGTGAGCACGTCCCGACGTGTGCACAAGCTTATAAAGAGGCTGAGTCACATGCTGCACTTGGCCAATCACAGCCTTGCCAATAGTAGGCCTGGCTGCGATGGCATCTTAGGGCAAGAAGTATGATGCATGTTGATTGGCTGCTTTGCAGCCTTTCAAAATGCGCCAAAATACATGCCGAACGACGAACCCGAACCCGAACTTTTACGAAAAAGTTCGGGTTCGGGTCCGTGTCACGAACACCCCAAAATTCGGTACGGACCCGAACTATGCTCGAACTGTTCGCTCAACACTACTTGTGATCAATACAATAACTGGCATATGGTTTATTTGTTCCCAGGATTTTGTGATGTATGGAGGAAAGGCGATTTCAACATCAATATAGGAAAGGGTTCTTTACAGTTAAAGTATTCAAACTATTGAATGCCCTATCCCAAAGGTAGTATTGGCAGATTTAATGTCAGCATTTAAATGGATTGGATGCTTATTTTATCATACAGAATGCAAATGGCATTGGCAGTTATAATTAATCTAGCAATGAACGATGTATAATGGATCAAGATGGATTTGTGTTTTTTTTTAACCTATGTACAGTAGCTATGTATGAAAAAAAAAAATCTATTATTGTATCAAAAAGGATTCATTTGTATTCCAGAAAGACAATTGACCAAAACACCATCCATTCCCCATGCAGGGAATCAATAGACAATTAGCAAAAAATGTAGTTGTAAACAATGACAAAGACATTTTATATATACCATGGTACAGGCTCAGACTGGCCCACAGGGGAACAGGTCCTTGAGCAATGTGGGCCGGTTGGGTCTTTGAGCAATGTGGGCCCCTTGTCACCCATTTCCTGCACAAGTGGCATATGATACAGTAGATTGGCTGCACCACATATAGATGGGCAGCGTGTAGCATATCAACCAGCCTATGTTCATATACAACTGAGTAGATTATTTAACAAACTACCTATAGATGCATCAAGTGGCTGAGATGATTTCCAGGCAAAGAGTCAGATTAGCCAGTATCCTCAGTCCAACACTGTCATGGTATAACATGAAAAAGGGATGGATGGAAAAAAGAGCCCTGAAAATCAACATGTGGAGGTACTGTATATGAAGTGTGTACAATGTGTCAGGGGCATAACTAGAGTCTTATGGGCCTCAGGACATCACAAGACTCAATGGCATGGCTACAATCTATAAAGATATATGTCCCACCACCCAAAAAATAATATTAATTTATTATCCCATAAGACAATTTTTGACATTTCATAATAGTCGTCTGAATAATAGTGCCATAGAATTAACATATAATGCCACTTATACAAATAAAAACTATTACTGAAGAAAAAAAAGAGTATACTTATAGTGTTACTAATACTAACAATAGATAAGGGCCAAATAATACGTCTAGACCATTGATGGCGAACTATGGTACGGGTGCCAGAGGCGGCACTCAGAGCCCTCTCTGTGGGCACCCACGCCCTGGAAAAACTCTATGGTTAGACTTTTCCTGCCATTTATCAGCACAGGGCGCACTTTGAACGGCACGAGCAGCGCATTGAATGTAGGCAGACTATTATATCTAAATGATAAAGTACATGGAAGATATACTGTATTGGACTGTAGTATTCAGGGTAAATTGCTGTGTTGGCACTTTGCGATAAATAAGTGGGTTTTGGGTTACAGTTTGGCAACTCGGTCTATAAAAGGTTCACCATCACTGCTCTAGACCATGAAGACAATTTGCCATCACATGGTGACTTAATATTATCAGCATACTACAAAAAATAAAAATAATGCACTAAGAGCAAAATGGCCACTATAAAGTGACTGTATAGTAGTAGTAAATACCCATTCCAAAAAAGAGAAAAAACATGGATTGCACATCCACCAACTATGCATTGATCTGTTGCTTCTCAACATAATTACTAGTATACAATGCCATAGTCCACTACTGTACATGGGGCCATTTGTATACATTTTGATCAAACTGACAACGTCAAGCAATTATGCTGAGAAGCAATGTAAATTGGGAAGCAACAGATCAATGCATAGCTTGTGGATGTTTTATCCATGTTTTTACCCTTTTTGAAATGAACATTGTCTTGCCTTTCTCTCATGGTATCAGCATTCGGCCCAGGTGTTTTTAATTTGTAGGAGACTGCATATAGGTCTCAGTTTAAAGGGACACTGACAGGCCCAAAAAGCATATTTAGGTATATAAATGACCGTACAGGTCTTATAAAGTGTATTAGAATCATCTAAGTATCCCCCCTGTCCACCTTATAACTACAGTAAAATGAAGTTTTATAACCTGCTTGAATCGTGTTCAATCTGCCCAAGGGGCGGTGTTTCATCTCAACTTGCGCCCAGCCAGCCTCGCCCCAACTGCAGTTTGAAGCGCCGCCCAGCGAAGTGAATATTGATGAGCTAGGCGGCGCTTCAAACGGCAGTTGTGGCGAGGCTGGCTTGGCACAAGTTGAGATGAAACGCCGCCCCTTGGGCAGATTGAACACGATTCAAGCAGGTTGTAAAACTTCATTTTACTGTATTTATAAGGTGGACAGGGGGGATACTTAGATGATTCTAATACACTTTATAAGACCTGTACTGTCATATATATACCTAAATATGCTTTTTGGGCCTGTCAGTGTCCCTTTAAGTTCTGAGACCACATGGGCAGGTTCACATCTGTTCACATGGTGCTGATTGATGTGGCTTTGATGTTGTGATTGTGGGTTGGTGAGGCCAAGGGAGCTCAGTCTGACAGCAGGGGTGCTGTTGGGCTGCTGGGTCTTGCTTCCTGTGGGTGCTGTGTTTTGGCAGCAGTGGTTGCCACGTGGTGCTGTGCCAAATTAGAGTAGATTCCACTTGAAAAAGACAAACTTGACATAGTGAGTGGGCTTATGCTCTTTGATCAAAATGTATACACATGGCCTTGTATATAAGAGTGGACTATGGCGTTTAATACTAGTAATTATGCAGAGAAGCAATGTAAATTGTGCTGAGAAGCAACAGATCAATGCAGAGCAATCCATGTTTTTTCTCACTTTTGGATTAGTAGTAATTACCAGATGTACTTGGGGCCTGTAGTGTACTGTAAGTGATTACAGTACAGTTACATCCAGTCACTTACAGGAGATGTCCTCTATGATTTGAATCGTTCATGTTCACTTTTCTTCTCTATCCAGCACATACCACCATGAAGACTCCTTCCAGCCACAACTTCTTTGTGCCTGCAGAGTATAATCCCATGAGCCCAACCTCTGGCAGACAACAGACATGAAGCAGATGGTTGCTGACCAGAGGAATTGGCAGAGCAAGGAGCCAATAGCTCTCTGCTCCACCATAGCTTTCAGCTGAATTGCATCCTGAAGATACGGATCCAGTTGAAGTGACACTTGCCTGGGGATTCAAGCAGCCCCCTTCCCCTCAGGAGCTCAGAAGAGAGCACGAAAGAACCTAGATTCAGCAAAATATTCTACTTCTTAAAGGAGGCAAACAAATAAGCAAATGTCTGACAGATTTAATGTCAGACACTCTTTTCAGTATAAATGGAGTACTCTATGAACCTCTGCAGTAGTGTTAATCGAGCATGCTCAGCCGAGCACTAGTACGGCTCAAGCATTGCTAAGCTCAACACATCACGGAATTCAGCCGAACACCGCGTGTGCTCGAGTCAGTGTATTTAAATGTAATTTAGCATCTATTTCTGAAGAGTTCCTGCTGGGATTTGAACGCCCAACCCCTTGTACATTAGAGGCAAGGACCTTATCCACTCAGCTATAAAGCTGAACGCTAAACTTTGTCATAAAAACCTCATAGAGGTTTCTGATGTAGTAAGTATTCCTTTTCAGCAGAAGACTTATTTTATATTTCTGTGCATGCCAACATGTAGCTGTATAGTGTGGTGGTAAATGTTGTTTCCTCTAAAATTCAAGGTTGGGAGTTTGGATCCCGGCAGACACATTTATATATGTATAGGTTTTTAGCCATAATATATTTACATACAGTGGATATAAAAAGTCTACACACCCCTGTTAAAATGTCAGGTTTCTGTGATGTAATAAAATGAGACAAGGATAAATCATTTCAGAACTTTTTCCACCTTTAATGTGACCTATAAACTGTACCACTCAATTGAAAAACAAACTAAAATATTTTAGGTGGAGGGAAGAAAACTAAAATAAAATAAAATAATGTGTTTGCATAAGTGTGCACACCCTCTTATAACTGGGGATGTAGCTGTGTTCAGAACTAAGCAATCACATTCAAAATCATGTCAAAT
This sequence comes from Bufo bufo, assembly GCF_905171765.1. Lineage (NCBI taxonomy): Eukaryota > Metazoa > Chordata > Amphibia > Anura > Bufonidae > Bufo > Bufo bufo. The sequence continues at coordinate 527,598,419 of NC_053392.1, read as the reverse complement.
AGGAGTCAGCATACACCCGCTGTCACGAGGGTGTCAAGAACCACGCCGGACTCCGTTATACCCGGGGTCAGGAAGTCGCAGCGGTTGGCTGCGCGCTCTATGTAAGATAGGGCTGTTTCCTTATGGTAGCTTTCTGGGTTTGCTTTGCAAACCCTTTTGGCTCACTCAGGGATCCGTAGCTCCTTCTCCTCAGCTGTTCCTTGTCCAGCACTCCCAACCTCCTTATATTCCCCTCTCACACTTCTCTGGTTGCCAGATATAGAGCTTCCTGCCTGGACATCTATTCTGACCCTCTGGAGCTGTGTTGCTGCGTTCTCTGGTTGTTGGTCCAGAACGCTACCCTCCGGATACCTGTTGGACCTTTGTGGTCTGCGGTGGTCGCCCACCTGGGTGTATGTGTTTGTCTGTATTGTCTGTCCTCTCCCTGGTGTTTCCCTCTTAGTGTCAGTGGTGCGGACTATCGATCCCACCGGCCCGTTCACTATCTAGGGCTCATTTTAGGGAAAGCCAGGGTTTAGGCACGTGATCGCCGCACGGGTGAGGAACCCGTCTAGGGACGTCAGGGCAGTCAGGTGCCAGCCGCAAGGTGAGTCAGGGGTCACCACCTTACCCTCTACCTTGGGCAGGGCTTTCCCTTTTCCCTCCCTGTGCATGACGCCGGTCATTACACCTGCCATCATTTAAAGTGCCTCTGATTAACCCGAAATAAAGTTCAGCTTCTCTAGTTGGTCTTTCCTGAAATTTTTTTAGTCGCATCCCACAGCAAAAGCCATGGTCCACAGAGAGCTTCCAAAGCATCAGAGGGATCTCATTGTTAAAAGGTATCAGTCAGGAGAATGGTACAAAAGAATTTCCAAGGCATTAAATATACCATGGAACACAGTCAAGACAGTCATCATCAAGTGAAGAAAATATGGCACAACAGTGACATTACCAAGAACTGGACGTCCCTCCAAAATTGATGAAAAGACGAGAAGGCTATGGGGTAGAGTGGCAAGACGAAAGCCTTTTCTTACGAAGAAAAACATCCAAGCCAGGCTACATTTTGCAAAAACACATCTGAAGTCTCCCAAAAGCATGTGGGAAAAGGTGTTATGGTCTGATAAAACCAAGGTTGAACTTTTTGGCCATAATTCCAAAAGCTATGTTTGGCGCGAAAACAACACTGCACATCACCAAAAGAACACCATACCCACAGTGAAGCATGGTGCTGGAAGCATCATGCTTTGGGGTTGTTCTTCAGCTGGAACTGGGGCCTTAGTTAAGCTAGAGGGAATTATAAACAGTTCCAAATACCAGTCAATATTGGCACAAAACCTTCAGGCTTCTGTTAGAAAGCTGAACATGAAGAGGAACTTCATCTTTCAGCATGACAACGACCCAAAGCATACATCCAAATCAACAAAGGAATGGCTTCACCAGAAGAAGATAAAAGTTTTGGAATGGCCCAGCCAGAGCCCAGACCTGAATCTGATTGAAAATCTGTGGGGTGATCTGAAGAGGGCTGTGCACAGGAGATGCCCTTGCAATCTGACAGATTTGGAGTGTTTTTGCAAAGAAGAGTTGGCAAAAGTGCTGTAATAAAATCAAAAGGTGCTTCAACAAAGTATTAGATTAAGGGTGTGCACACTTATGCAACCATATTATTTTATTTTTATATTTTTTCTTCCCTCTACCTAAAAGATTTCAGTTTGTTTTTTAATTCAGTTGTACAGTTTATAGGTCACATTAAAGGTGGAAAAAGTTCTGAAATGATTTATCTTTGTCTCATTTTTTTACATCACAGAAACCTGACATTTTAACAGGGGTGTGTAGACTTTTTATATCCACTGTATATTATTGTATATTTAGAATATACAATATATTATAATATATGCAAATATATCATGGCTAAAAACATCAGTAGTAGTTTCCCACATATTATGCATTCATATATATAAGAAGTATGATTTTATATATATATATATATATATATATATATATATACACTGCTCAAAAAAATAAAGAGAACACTTAAACAACACAATGTAACTCCAAGTCAATCAGACTTCTGTGAAATCAAACTGTCCACTTAGGAAGCAACACTGAGTGACAATCAATTTCACATGCTGTTGTGCAAATGGGATAGACAACAGGTGGAAATTATAGGCAATTAGCAAGACACCCCCAATAAAGGAGTGGTTCTGCAGGTGGTGACCACAGACCACTTCTCAGTTCCTATGCTTCCTGGCTGATGTTTTGGTCACTTTTGAATGCTGGCGGTGCTTTCACTCTAGTGGTAGCATGAGACGGAGTCTACAACCCACACAAGTGGCTCAGGTAGTGCAGCTTATCCAGGATTGCACATCAATGCGAGCTGTGGCAAGAAGGTTTGCTGTGTCTGTCAGCGTAGTGTCCAGAGCATGGAGGCGCTACCAGGAGACAGGCCAGTACATCAGGAGACGTGGAGGAGGCCGTAGGAGGGCAACAACCCAGCAGCAGGACCGCTACCTCCGCCTTTGTGCAAGGAGGAACAGGAGGAGCATTGCCAGAGCCCTGCAAAATGACCTCCAGCAGGCCACAAATGGGCCCGACGTCCACAGGTGGGGGTTGTGCTTACAGCCCAACACCGTGCAGGACGTTTGGCATTTGCCAGAGAACACCAAGATTGTCAAATTCGCCACTGGCGCCCTGTGCTCTTCACAGATGAAAGCAGGTTCACACTGAGCACATGTGACAGACGTGACAGAGTCTGGAGACGCAGTGGAGAACGTTCTGCTGCCTGCAACATCCTCCAGCATGACCGATTTGGCATTGGGTCAGTAATGGTGTGGGGTGGCATTTCTTTGGAGGGCCGCACAGCCCTCCATCTGCTCGCCAGAGGTAGCCTGACTGCCATTAGGTACCGAGATGAGATCCTCAGACCCCTTGTGAGACCATATGCTGGTGCGGTTGGCCCTGGGTTCCTCCTAATGCAAGACAATGCTATACCTCATGTGGCTGGAGTGTGTCAGCAGTTCCTGCAAGACGAAGGCATTGATGCTATGGACTGGCCCGCCCGTTCCCCAGACCTGAATCCAATTGAGCACATCTGGGACATCATGTCTCGCTCTATCCACCAACGTCACGTTGCACTACAGACTGTCCACTAGTTGGCAGATGCTTTAGTCCAGGTCTGGGAGGAGATCCCTCAGGAGACCGTCCGCCACCTCATCAGGAGCATGCACAGGCGTTGTAGGGAGGTCATACAGGCACGTGGAGGCCACGCACACTACTGAGCCTCATTTTGACTTGTTTTAAGGACATTACATCAAAGTTGGATCAGCCTGTAGTGTGTTTTTCTACTTTAATTTTGAGTGTGACTCCAAATCCAGACCTCCATGGGTTGAAAAATTTGATTTACATTTTTTTATTTTTGTGTGATTTTGTTGTCAGCACATTCAACTATGTAAAGAAAAAAGTATTTCAGAAGAATATTTAATTAATTCAGATCTAGGACGTGTTATTTTTGTGTTCCCTTTATTTTTTTGAGCAGTGCATATATAAGTGATGAGCGAGCACCAAAGTTTTCGAACACATCGCGATATTCGTGCACTCGACCGAGCACCCGAGTATAATGTAAGTCAATGGGAGACAACCCGGCACCCCCTGCTCGGATGAGGGGAGGGTGCCTGGACCATAGGAAAAGGTCTGAAAGTGATGGAAACACCTCTGATACCGATCAGGAACAGCAGGGGGACCATGTCTGGATGCATCTTGGACACCAATGTCGCTGCTGGGAACCATGTTGTCCAAGTTGTACGCCACTTTTACAGACGGACAAAAAGACGCCCAAAACCCCGCCCCCACAAAAAAAAAATCCTTTTTAGAGGAAAAATTGTTAGGAAACTTTCTTTCCTGTAGATTCAATTGTATATACAGCGTAAGTGCTGCCATAAATTACAAGGAAGAAGCACTCCAATACAGCATGTATTTCAACTAAAGGAGGGCCTCATTCACATGGTGGTACAATTGTTCAGGTAATGGGACTCCTACACTCATACAGCCTATGCACTAAGTGAAAGGGCTGCCAAAAATTACAAGGAACCGGCACTCCAATGCACCTTTTATTACACATAAAGGAGGGCATCATACTCCCCTTTAAAAATTATAATTAATGGCCTGCTGGTGACCCTCAAAAAACATTTGGAGCAAGGGTCTGCTGGTTACCTTCTAAAAAATTACAGGTGAGGGCCTTCTGCTGAGCTGACCCTCTTAAACATTATGGTTGAGGGACTGCTGGTGGGCTGACCCTGGAAAACATTGGAGGTGAGGGCCTGAAGGTGAGCGAACCCCATAAAACATTGTAGTGAGGGCCTACAGGTGAGCAGACCGTATAAAACATTGGAGGTGAGGGCATAAAGGTGAGCGAACCCCATAAAACATTGTAGTGAGGGCCAACAGGTGAGCAGACAGTATGAAACATTGGAGGTGAGGGCCTGAAGGTGAGAGAACCCCATAAAACATTGTAGTGAGGGCCTACAGGTGAGCAGACCATATGAAACATTGGGGGTGAGGGCCTGAAGGTGAGCGAACCCCATAAAACATTGTACTGAGGGCATATATACTGTATGGAACAGGAGGAGGATGAGAAAACAAGATTCAAACATATACTGTCTTTTGGAGGTGAAAAGGGTGCATCTGAATTTTGAGGATTGAGTACATTGTAAAGCATACATTTAAATTGCGTGTTTGTTCCTCATGAGCTCAGCGTTCCTCTGGTGGAGTGGAGAAGTCAGGGGAAATTCAGGCCTTGTCACCATTGCCAGTGGACAAGCGGATACTCTTATCTGTTATAATGCCACGAGCAGCACTAAATACACGCTCAGACAATGTGCTGGCGGCAGGGCAGGCCAGCACCTCCAAGGCATAGAGCGCAAGTTCGCTCCATGTGTCCTGCTTGGACACCCAGTAGTTGTAAGGCACCGAGGGATCATTCAGGACGCTGACACGGTCTGCTATGTATTCTTTCACCATCTTCCAAAACTTGTCCCTCCGTGAGCAACTAGACCGCGCTTCAGGGTGAGGTTGCTGGCGGGGTGTCATAAAAGTGTCCCATGCCTTGGACAGTGTTGCCATGCGTTTGTTGGAACTGGTGTGTGTTCCCCTTGTCTCCCTTCCTTGGTTGCCAAAGGAAGTACGGACTCTGCCGCCAGCATTGTCAGATCAGCTTCAGCACGGCCTGTTGACGTTTCAACACAACAGTGCTACACTGCTTCCAGCTACCGACTGATGGCTGACTGCTGGAGATAGAAGTGGTGGAGGTAGCGGCGGAAGAGGAGGAGGAGGAGGAGGAGAAGTGGGGGTTGGAGCCAGTAACATAGCTGCTGGCTGAGACCCTGATGGATGTAGGGCCCACAATCCTGGGCGTGGGTAGCACCTGTGCCATCCCAGGGTACGACTCACTCCCGGCCCCCACAACATTCACCCAGTGTGCGGCCAGGGAAATGTAGCATTTCTGGCCACAGCACTTGTCCATGTGTCCGTGGTGAAGTAGACCTTCCCAGTAACTGCATTGGTCAGGGCACAGGTGATGTTATGGGACACATGTTGGTGTAAGGCGGGCACGGCACACCGTGAAAAATAGTGGTGGCTGGGGATTGCGTACCGAGGGACGGCCGCTGACATCAGGCTGCGAAAGGCCTTAGTCTCCACAAGCCTATATGGCAACATTTCAAGGGACAGTAATTTTGAAAGTTGCGCATTTAGAGCTATGGACAGTGGGTGGGTGACTGGGTATTTCCGCTTGCGTTCAAATGCCTGGGGTAAGGACAATTGGACGCTGTGCTGGGACAGGGAAGTGGATGTATTAGCTGATGGTGCATGCAAAGGCCCAGATGCAGGGCAAGGGGCATCCGGACCTGCGCCTTTGAAAGGGGATTGGCCAGCAGTGCATAACACAGGGGAAGAGGAGGCAGTGGGGTGGCCGGCAGACCCATATTGTGGACCCAGGCGTTCGGCCCACTGATTAGGGTGCTTGGATGCCATGTGGCGGATCATGCTGGTGGTGGTGAGGTTCAATTTGGTACGGCACAGGTTGCAAACTATCACTCTTTTGTCGTCTGCACTTTCCACAAAAAAGCGCCATACTGCGGAACACCTACCCCTTGGCAAGGGAGACTTACGCATGTGGGTGCTCGGTGTAACAGTTGCGGGCCTGTTTGGTGTGGGCCAACTTCTCCCTTTTGCCACCCCACTGCCTCTTACAGCTTGTTGCAGTGCTGCAGATCCCTCCCCATCTGTACTGCTTTCCTCGCTCTGCTTTTTACCTTCCCAAGTTGGGTCAGTGACCTCATCATCCACCAACTTCTCTTCCACTTCCTCATCCCCATCCTCCTGACTTGACCTAAGCACAACCTCAGTGATTGACAACTGTGTCTCATCCTCATCCACCTCGTGAACAAATAATTGACATTCACCACCCTCATCTTCTTGAACCTGTGATAGGTCAAGAGGTTGTTAATCAGGGCACAAGATCTGTGCCTCTTCAAGCGTGCTTGGCGAGAGGGCCAAATCTAGTGAAGGCGATGAAAATAAGTCATGGGAATGTCCGAGTGTGTTATTGTTAAAGATGTGTGAATTGTATTCTATATTTTTTGTATATCTAGGACTGTAATGAGTTAAACTTTTTCTACTCCAAGTGCCTCCCCCCTCCCCATCCCTCTCTTTGTTTCAAGGCTAGAGAGGAAGGGGGGCAAAGTGCTGGGCTGTAAGAAGTGTCTGATTTCTCATCTTCTTGCAGGTGTCCCATAGAGTGTGGTAGAGATGCGTAAGCCAATCATATGGCTTGATGATATATATTATTCACTGCCTATAGAGAAGCACCTCTTTGAAGTGTCACATATGACGTATGCAGTATTATTGTTAGATTGTCCGCCATTCCAAAATGGCGATGGTAACGAGATGTTTACATTAGTTCACATTCCAAAGTGGTATTCACTGCGCAAATGCAGTTGAATAATCTCCTCTCTCTTATCTCTTCTTCCTTTTTGACCAATGAAACAATGTTTAAGCCTCAGTGAGGACTGCCCTCTTCTGAAGATGTATAATACGGCTTACCTGATTTAAATAAAGTTAGAGATTGCTTTGACCAACTTCTGTGTCAGTGTTCAGTCTCTCAGCCACGCTTGGATATTAACCCTTGGGGGGGTACATTGATCTGGAACACCAGAGTGTATCTAAAATGCCCTAATTTAGGGCTGCTTTAACAAATGGCCCCCAACGTGGGGCCCCAAGGGCGAATGTAGCATCAAACAGCTGACAAGACGGGCCCCTGAGCTTGACGAACGGCAGAGGGGAGAGGATTGCAACCTCAAAGAAAGGTGAGAATTTTTTTTAACTCATCTGCCTTTCTGCTATTTACTTCGTCATGCTCAGATAGCTCAGTCCGCTGTGGGGTGGTACCCATGTAAGTATAGTAGTCGGCTGTAATGCTGAAAGCCTGGGGTCCATAGAACCATAGTCTGAAATCATAGATCACTCTGGTGTGTATATGTTTTGTGTGTGATATATGCGAGGAGTGAGTTGAGCACAGACGGTAAAACCACAGACAAAGGGAGGGGACCGTAACATCCTGGTTTGGAAGGGGGCGCTGTAGCGCCGAGTTGTGGGACAAAGAAACTCCGGCTGACCTGACCAGGAAAACGTGTAGAGCCGTATGACCTTTTTGATCTAAATGGAAGACTGCAGAGACTACCTGACCTGACCCTAGGAAGATGGTAGAACCTCTCATGACCTTTTTGATCTAATGGAAGACTGCGGTGATATTCTCTACCTGACCTGACCCCCAGGAAGATGCGACGGAGCCCGGCCTGACCCCTGGTTTTGGGGAAGACGTGCGGGGAGTCCCGGCTGACTAGTCAGACGTGATAGTCAGATTTGAGCAAACCAGTGGGGAGGGTGAATCCTTTGTCTGCGGAGGAAAGGGTTAAATGTGCTGATCACTCCTCTATTTTGTGTGTGTGTCAGTTTGTAATACTGTTGTTAAGATGGGTCAGTCCCAGTATTAGAAAATACAGCCCCTAGCTAGTAGCGAGGAAAGAGGGAGATTATAGGATGTGATATGGAGAATTGAAAGTTAAAATGTGACAAAGAATGTTAGAGAAAGTGTGGCCCCGGACAGAAGGTCGTCCGGCTGGCAACAGGGATGAAAATCTGTAAGAAACTGAAGTTAGAGCTTACAGACTGAGGGCATCAGAACTCTGGTGATGTTGAAGGGGGAGTTTTAACGAGTGAGAAAACAGAGCAGTGTCAGGAACTGTGAAATAGAGAAATCCATTTCCCCCCCCCCTTCACACAGAAACATTCCTGAGATAAGAGGAGCAGGAAAATGGGGGGAGGGAAAAATGGGGGCAGAGAATCGTATTGAGTAAGTGATGTTATATGTGTAATATTATTATTATAGAAGACAAAGAACTGTTTAATAATCTTCTTTCTTCTTTCCCAAGCAGTGCACTGTGGGAATCCGGCTTTTAACAAAATGACTGTATGATTATAACCTGTATATTGTCTTACAGCGACAGACCATCAGCAATTCTGGGTGTGGTATGGATAGCTGTGGAAAGCTGTGTTTGTCTGTGCTGCAAGTTTTGGGATGAAACAATGTGGGTTGGAGACATGAATGATTCAGTGGAATGTGAATGGGTGTGGCTTTGAGTTGTAATTGAGGCGAATATGTGTGAAGACTGATTATGAGCTGTTAATGAAATGTATATGAATGCGTATGGAGAACGGTATTTGTTTTTTAAATAATATGCGCATTGAGGATTTTATTTTATTTTTTCTTGGAAGTTTTGGGGTTTTTATTGGTGCCAACAGCATTGATCAAGCTGTACATTTTTTTATATCGAAGTCAATGAAGTTTTTATGGGCCCTTTGTGTGTTCATGTCTGTATTGTCAGATCTGTTTGTTTCAATGTTTGAAGTTAGGTGTTACATGTTAAGTGTTGTGCTAAACATCAGAGCTCTGTTCTCATAGATAGCTAGCACATTACTGACGGACAAAGGGAGGACCACAGCGTCCGACTGAAAGGGGTGGGCTTATGACTCAGAGCGGAGGGAGGAGGATAGGGGTGGACGTTACAGACAACGACAGCCCTTGTGCCCATCCCCTAGTTATAAGACACTCCCATGGAAGATGAGAAGTCCTGTTTTGTTTTCCAGTCTACTAATTCCGCGATTGGGAAAGTTGGATACTTCTGTAAGCCAAAATGCAAAGTAACATCAAGCGGCATTGGGTGGTTCAGTGGTGCCAAACATAGGTAGTGTTCCTTTGGCATTGCTACAGCCCTGATGCCAAACGCCTCATTGAAGTGAGGAAAAAGTAAGTCTGCCACCCTGTGATGGGCCTGCAGAGTCTGTGGGACCCAGATCCCAGAAGAGAGAGTGTTGTGCTGTGTTTGGTACTCCTCGTCCACACCACACGAGAGGATTGTATTCTATGTTGACCAATGCCCGGATCACTGTCCGTCCCCACAGACACCCATGTTTTGTTGTCATAAGGAGAACACAAAGACAGGGGGGGGGGGAGTTAGATCAAGATTAGGAAACAGGAAATCCAGTATCGGCTCTACTTTTAAACATTTTTAGCAGATTCAGTCTGGCCCAATGATATCCCTCACTCTGGGTGATAAAGAAGTAGTCCCGTTTTTGATGGATACTGGAGCAGCCAAGACAGTTGTGCACAGCAAACATGGCCTCCCCTGATTTACTCTCCAAGCACACCAGTCTTTGGGTAGAAGTGGATGGGAAAGTAGTACGCTCCCTTTTTCAACAGAAACCATCCACATTAGATTTGCCCCTAACCAAGATGTGCTTGCCCATTTGCTGGTCAGTAATAACGCCCCTTGTTGCCTCCTAGGTGCAGATTTGCTTGCAAAAGTACATGCTGGTATCTCACATCAGGAGGACGGCACTGTGAAGCTTACAGGTGCCCTCAACGACCAGGAACTTTGTTTGTTAACGACCAGGAACTTTGTTTGTTAACGACCAGGAACTTTGTTTGTTGGCCATTGGTGATAAAATTCCCTGGTCCATGTTTGTATCAGTACTCCCAGAAGCTGAAAAAAGTAAAACCACTCACCATTGGATGGTACATGACCTACATGCCGTTAATGAAGTCACAGTTTCTAACGCCCACATCGTGCCCGATACACACACCTTGTTGGCTCAGGTTCCCATTACCCCTACTCACTCCACTGTGATTGATTTGTCCTTTAGTCCCCACCGCTTCACAGATGAGGTGGTAGATGCTTTTTATACCTAGAACTGGCAATTTTGTGTTCCCCCAACAATGTACTATCAGATTATTACATTTAGATTGTATTGCTATGAAGTGAGTGGCCATGACTCAGCTGTCCTCACCCAACTGCATGGCCAGCAATAACGCCCCGTAGCATATTATTCAGCCAGACTTGATCCCGTGGCCAGAGGTGCCCCTTTCTGCATCAGAGCTGTAGTAGTTGTACTAGCTATGCTTGATGAAAGCTCTGAGATAACTCTGAACCACAAAGTGATGGTGATATTACATCTATCCTGATGAACGTACAATCCAAATGATTGTTTTGTTGCCCGTTATTTGAGAATGCAGTGTTCCATTTTGTTGCCTGACAATGTTGCTCTCCAAATGTGTAATACTTTGGACCCAGCCACCCTGTTGCCTCTGGACCAAGGGGGAGGGAGGAGTTAGGGCACCGCACTTTAAACTTTTCTTCAAGATCCAAAGGAAGAGGCTCCTGACTGTTTGCAGATGATGTCACAAGAGGTAGTGGGATTTGGTAAATCAGCCATTAGGTAATCTAGATCATGTGCTCTTTGTGGATGGATCGAGGTATGGCCAGGATGGCAGGTACTACACAGGTTGGGCAGTGGTGATTAAAAGTCAACTACCACACATGTCTGCTCAAGAAGTGGAGCTAAAAGACTCTGAAGATGGCTTGCAGATATGCAGATGGAAAGAACAGCCAACATTTACACTGATTCCAGGTGTGCTTTTGGGATAGCCCATGACTATGGGCACATATGGAAAGCCAGAGACTCCTTGATCGCTTCAGGTAAACCCATCGAAAATGGGGAAGCAGTGAGGTCTCTGATGGAAGCCCTCTTGTCACTAACATGAGAGGTGATGATAGCAACGAAAGGCCACTGTAAACAGATGCAGAGGAGCCAAAGGGGAAAGCCACGGCAGATCAGGCGGCAAAAATGGCTGCCAAATTACCTAAGCAGACCCCTGTCTTAAGTGGCCACAGTTCAGGTCCCTGAAAGAACTCCTCCTGTCTCCCGAAAGTTCTTAAGACCTTACAGAACCAGATGGGGAAGGAGGAAAGGGACTGGTGGATGGAAAAGGGGGGACTACAAATAGGAAGGGAAACTTTGCCTTCCCAGGTCCCTCTAATCCACGATGGCACAGGCAACCCATGGAGTGACGCACCAGACAAAAACTGCTATGTGTGATTTAGTACGTAGCATATGGTACGCCCCAGGGTTCAGCACTGTAACAGTCAGACATACTCAAGGATAAACGGTTGTGCCCACAACAACGTGGGCAAGGTGGTTAAGGTACCCAAGAAACACGTCTTGCTTTTTGTATCTGTTTCAACGTTTACAGACTACCTTCAACTACACAAGGTGGGCATGTATGAGTATGTATTGATATGTGACTTGTTTTCAGGATGGCCAAAACTGTACCCAAAGAAGTAAAAAAGATGATGGCCGAAGTTGTGTGCAGGTATGGGGTACCTTAGATCATTGAAAGTGACACAGGTGTTCACTTCACAGGTGAAGTGATGCAGGAGATGATGAAGGTTTTGGATGTAGGACAGGCCTTACATGCTTCGTACCATCCACAAAGCAGCAGTAGAGTAGGGAAAAGGAACTGAACGGGACACTAAGTTAAAGATTCAAAAGCCCTAACAGAGTGCCTGCTGGTAGCCCTCTTTTAGTAAGGTATACGCCTAACCGTGAGACAGGCCTTTGTCCCTATAAGGTCCTTTTTGGGTCAGGCCCTAGGATAGGATTTTATTTCCCACAGCAGCTCCAGATGCAACATGGTTGTCTGACAGATTATGTGATCAGTTTGTACAAGCATTTGACTAAAGTACATTTTCGAGTTTTTGCTTCACTTCCAGGTTTTGATAAAGTACCAGGAACCCACCCACTTGTGTCTGGAGATTGGGTGGTAGAAAAAGACACGTTAGAAAAGTCCTAAAACCCTGGTTTGATGGTCCATTCCGAGTGTTGTTGAACACATGCACAGTGAAGCTCAAAGAAAAGGAAAATTGGATTGATTTCAAGGAAGTCTTGAGACTGGTTTTCCCTTGTGTGACTGTTGATCATGACTCAAAAGAATATGGAAAATTGCATGAAAACATCGATCCAGAAAATCAGGAGTACTGATGACCTCCAGTACCCCATATAATGTCAACGCCGGTTAGGGAAAGATCATCTGACTTCCCCGTGCTCAAATGCAGTGTCACGGGAGGCTGTTCACTAGGGATGGCTTGTCGTGGAAGCTGGTGAAAAGGAGGCGGAGCATTGGGACAGATGGTTAGGTTTAGGGAGAGAATGAAATTCAAGGGGGGACTGTTAAAGATGTGTGAATTTTATTCTATATTTTTTGTATATCTAGGACTGTAATGAGTTAAACTTTTTCTACTCCAAGTGCCTCCCCCCCCCCCCATCCCTCTCTTTGTTTCAAGGCTAGAGAGGAAGGGGGGCAAAGTGCTGGGCTGTAAGAAGTGTCTGATTTCTCATCTTCTTGCAGGTGTCCCATAGAGTGTGGTAGAGATGCGTAAGCCAATCATATGGCTTGATGATATATATTATTCACTGCCTATAGAGAAGCACCTCTTTGAAGTGTCACATATGACGTATGCAGTATTATTGTTAGATTGTCCGCCATTCCAAAATGGCGATGGTAACGAGATGTTTACATTAGTTCACATTCCAAAGTGGTATTCACTGCGCAAATGCAGGTGAATAATCTCCTCTCTCTTATCTCTTCTTCCTTTTTGACCAATGAAACAATGTTTAAGCCTCAGTGAGGACTGCCCTCTTCTGAAGATGTATAATACGGCTTACCTGATTTAAATAAAGTTAGAGATTGCTTTGACCAACTTCTGTGTCAGTGTTCAGTCTCTCAGCCACGCGTGGATATTAACCCCTGGGGGGGGTACATTGATCTGGAACACCAGAGTGTATCTAAAATGCCTTAATTTAGGGCTGCTTTAACATTATCAACGGTTTGTCCGACTCCTGACTCTACATGGTAGGAGGAAGGAGGATGAGGATTCTGTGGACCAGACTCTTTGCTAATGAGACTGGTCTTGGTGGAAAAGGGGGTTGAAGAATAATCTTCTGTCATCCAACCGACCACCTGGTCGCACTGGTCCGACTTGGACAGTGTTGTCCTGCGACGCCAAGTTAACTGCGAAATGAAACTGGGTACGGTGTTTTTTTTTCTTTTTTCCAGTTTCACCGGCAGCTGGCACAGTTTCATTGCGCCCAGGGCCACGGCCTCTGCCTGAACCGTCAGCAACACGCCCACTTCCCTGTCCCTTAGTGCTCGCCTTCTTCATATTAAAAGTTTTATTGTATAGATGTTGGACAACTTTGTTAAATTTGCCACCAGCAAAATTTCTTCGCTGCTGGATTACTGTATATATGGTTGCAACCTAAATGCAGACACAGATGTGACTTAAACCAGTGAAATTTGTGAAACAAGTATATAAACTTAACCAAGAATGTGGCCGGTCACACCAAATATAAATATGGCTTCTGTGGCGAAACCAACCTCGCCACTGGGTTTCGGAGGGGCCTGGCTACCAGCCTCTTGCCTCAGGATTATGGCCCATACTAACTTTAAAGGAGCAGACAGACCGGCCGCACAGCTTAAATCTGTCTTTGCAATTGTATTTTGTTATGTGAGGGTACCCAGATAGCTAATTTTATTGTATTTGTGTATTCTGAGTGCCATTCACCTAATGATATGCACTCAGATTTGAGCTATCTGGGAATTTGTTAAATGTCTGTTTGCTGTGGGGGTGTGACATTGTGTGTTTGGGTGGTGATTCCTGTCCTGTTGTATCTACATGTGTATTGGCGATTTCCCTTTGTCCTGAGAGATAATTGAATTACTCCTCGGGTGTCTCCAGGGCAGAGAGGAGGAAACCATGATGCATTGTGGGGATGTGTTGTGTCGGTCTATCCTGCAGTGCTGCATATCTGTCCTGTGTCACAGTCTTCATTCTGGTCCCCTAGGGGCGTGTCCACCAGATGGGGACCTGCATAAATACGGGCGGGTAGCCCTCAATAAAGTGTTCCTGTTTTACCCTTTATCATGTTGAGGAGTTGTTTCACACTTCTTTGTTATGAATATAATTCCACATGTGTTAATTCATAGTTTTGATGCCTTCAGTGTGAATCTACAATTTTCATAGTCATGAAAATAAAGAAAACTCTTTGAATGAGAAGGTGTGTCCAAACTTTTGGTCTGTATTGTATATATATATATATATATATATATTTTTTTTTTTTTATTATTATTATTATTATTATTATTATTATTACACATTTAGTTTGTGCCATACATTTTTTACAATTAAATGCCTTACAATTACTAAAATATATAAATTTAATTTCTAAAATGTTTCTGCCAGGATTCAAACTCCCAAGCTTGTACATTAGAGGCAAGGATTTTAACCACTACACTATAGAGGTACATTTTAACCTGCACATAAATATAAAATAAGTCTTCTGCTGAATAGGAATACATTACTCACTACATCAGAAACTTCTATGAGGTTTTTCTGACACAGTTTAACATTCAGCTTTATAGCAGAGTGGATAAGGTCCTTACCTCTAATGTACAATGTTGGGAGTTCAAATCCTGGCAAAAATGTCTCAGAAATTAGATTTAAATACACTGGGGTGTCCCCAAGCACTGACTCCATATATGGATATAGCTACAGTGAGGAACAGAAGTATTTGAACACCCTGTGATTTTGCAAGTTCTCCCACTTAGAAATCATGGAGAGGTCTCACATTGTAGGTGCATTCCCACTCTGAAAAACCGAATAAAAAAAAATAAAATCAGGAAATCACATTGTATGATTTTGAAAGAATTTATTTGTCTTGCACTGCTGAACATAAGTATTTGAACACCTGATAAACAACAAGAATTCTGTCTCTCAATGACCTGTTACTGTGCCTTTAAAAAGTCCACCTCTACTCCACTCATTAATCTAACTTAGTAGCACCTGTCTGAGCTCTTTAAAGACACCTGTCCACCCCACAGTCAGTCAGACGCCAACTACTACCATGGGCAAGACCAAAGAGCTCTCAAGAGACACCAGAGACAAAATTGTGGACCTCCACAAGGCTGGAAAGGGCTATGGGGCAATTGCCAAGCAGCTTGGTGAAAATAGATGAACTGTTGAAGCAATTGTTAGAAAATGGAAGAGGCTAAAGATGACTGTCAGTCTCCCTTGGACTGGGGCTACATGCAAGATCTTACCTCGTGGGGTATCACTGATGATAAGAAAGATGAGGAATCAGCCCAGAACTACAAGGGAGATGCTGGTCAATGACATGAAGAGAGCTGGGACCACAGTTTCAAAGGTCACTGTCGGTAGAACACTACGCCGTCATGGTTTCAAATCATGCATTGCACGGAAGGTTCCCCTGCTCAAGTCATCACATGTCCAGGCCCGTCTGAAGTTTGCCAATGACCATCTGGATGATCCAGAGGAGACATGGGAGAAAGTCATGTGGTCAGATGAGAACTTCACTCGTCGTGTTTGGAGGAAAAAGAAGGATGAGATGCATCCAAAGAACACCATCCCTATTGTGAAGCATGGGGGTGGTAACATCATGTTTTGGGGGTGCTTATCTTCGAATGGGACAGGACGACTGCACTGTATTAAGGAGAGGATGAATGGGGCCATTTATTGTGAGATTTTGAGCAACAACCTCCTTCCCTCAGTCAGAGCATTGAAGATGGGTCGTGGCTGGGTCTTCCAACATGACAACGACCCGAAGCACACAGCCAGGATAACCAAGGTGTGGCTCCGTAAGAAGCATATCAAGGTTCTGGAATGGCCTAGCCAGTCTCCAGACCTAAATACAATAGAAAATCTTTGGAGGGAGCTGAAACTCCGTGTTGCTCAGCGACAGCCCCGAAACCTGACAGATCTAGAGGAGATCTGTGTGAAGGAGTGGGTCAAAATCCCTGTTGCAGTGTGTGCAAACCTGGTCAAGAACTACAGGAAACAATTGACCTCTGTAATTGCAAACAAAGGCTTCTGTACCAAATATTAACACTGATTTTCTCAGGTGTTCAAATACTTATGTTCAGCAGCGCAAGACAAATAAATTCTTTAAAAATCATACAATGTGATTTCCAGATTTTTATTTTATTTTTATTCTCTCAAAGTGGGAATGCACCTACAATGTGAATTTAAGACCCCTCCATGATTTCTAAGTGGGAGAACTTGAAAAATCGCAGGGTGTTGAAATACTTCTGTTCCTCACTGTATATATGGAGTCAGAGCAGGGACTCCTAAGCCGAACTAGAGTCCCGACACCCTCCCCTCTTCAGAGCAGGGGGTTCCTGGGGTTCTACCATTGACTTCCGTTGTGCTCGGGTGCTCGGTAGAACACCAGAGCATCGCAAAGTGTTCTACCAGAGCACTTTGGTGCTCGATCAACACTACTCTGCAGTCATCATGTATTATCTGTCAATGCAGGTTGTTTCTGCACAGAAAATGTAAGCACTTGGAGGAAAATATTTACCAGGCATCATGTGCCCAAGTTGTAATCGTCTTAGACATGATTTTTAACTGACTGAATGCAATTTAACCAATTAAATGGTGCGTAACAGTAGATTTGGGGACACAAAATAAATATTGCTCTCTTCCTTCCATATTCTCTGTTTTATAGATCCATTATCAAACGTATGCAGTAATGGGAGTAATCTGGACCCACAGGCATCATGGACCTATTACCAACCACTATAGTCATTATATGTTTGTTCTGGGTTACTTAATTGGATTTGGCACTTGTCTTTTCAAATCTTTCCATCTTAACTTTAAATCTCTTTACTGCCCAAATTACTAGTTAGCCGAGCAACTCCTAAGGGCATTGTTCCAGCAGTCTCCTGGTATACACTTTTTAATCCCTTTACAGGAATCTGGACTTCACTGCAGAGGAACCACCAGGCCGCTACCTTCTGGAGTAGTCTCTGTATAACTGACAGGTTAACCACAGGGGTAAAGACACCAGTGCAAAGTACAAAGTGGACTTCCATCTGAATTTCAGGGAAAATTTGATTCACCACGAAGCCGCATTTCCTCGTGATTTGTGGTAATTAATCAATTTTCCCTGAAATGAGTGGGACCCCATACTCCAATCAAGAAGCCTCCATGGCCATCTTGATTGAAGATCCCATACGAAACCTGGCATTACGCCACACATTCACCACGCCACCCGGCGTGATGATGTCATCACTAGTGTTGAGCGAACCCGAACTGTAAAGTTCGGGTACGTACCGAACGTTGTGAGTTCGGGTACCCGGACCCTATCCCGAACTTTGCACAAAATGTTCAGGTTCGGGCATTTAATAAAGCTTGTTGAAAAGCTGCAGGGCAGCCAATCAACAAGCTTTTAAGCTGTGGGCACTTAGAAGCCATCACAGCCATGCCTAGTAATGGCATAGCTGTGATTGGCCGGTGCATCATGTGACCCAGCCTTTATACAAGCTGGATCGTGTGTAGTACCCCCCATCAGCTCTGAGTAGTGCAGGGACAGGAAGCAGGCAGTTGAAGTGTGGGAGAGTATTAGGAATCTCATCTGGCTATTTATTCTGTGTGTGACCTATAGTAATTCTTTTGTGGGTGCAATACACTAGCTTTGCACCCCTGACACAGAAATACAATAATTAATATGGCTGTTAATTCTGTGGGTGACCTATAGCGAATTTTTGTGGGTGCAATGCGCCATCTTTGTACCCCTGACACAAAAATATAATAGTTAATCTGTCTGTTTGTGGGTGACATATACCCATTTTTGGTGTGAGGTACACCTGCACTGCATACGTGACAGAGAACTTAATATAGTTACTCCTTCTGTTAGTTCAGTGGGTGACATATACCATTATTTGTGTGAGGTATACCTGCACTGCATCAGTGACAAGGCAATGAATATAGTTAATCCTTCTGTTAGATCGGTGGGTGACATATACCCCTTTTTGGTGTGAGGTACACCTGCACTGCATACATGACAGGGAAATTAATATAGTTAATCTATCTGTTAGTTCGGTGGGTCACATATACCCATTTTTTAAGTGAGGTACACCTGCACTACATCCGTGACAGGGCAATTAATATAGTTAATCTGTCTGTTAGATCAGTGGGTAACATATACCCATTTTTGGTGTGAGGTACACCTGCACTGCATACGTGAAAGGAAAATTAATATAGTTAATCCGTCTGTTAGTTTGGTGGGTGACATATACCCATTTTTGGTGTGAGGAACACTTGCAATGCATATGTGACAGGGAAATTAATATAGATAATCCGTCTGTTAGATCGGTGGGTGACATATACCCATTTTTGGTGTGAGGTACACCTGCACTGCATACGTGACAGGGAAATTAATATAGTTAATCCATCTGTTAGTTTGGTGGGTGACATATACCCATTTTTGGTGTGAGGTACACGTGCACTGCATCCGTGACAGGGAAATTAATATAGTTAATCTGTTTGTTAGTTCAGTGGGTGACCTCAAAGAATGAGGAGAGCATTAAATAAGGGACATGGCCCTGGTCGTGGTGCTGTTGGTGGAGCTCCTTTTGCAGGGAGAGGACGTGGTAGATCTGTGCCAGCTACACGCCCAAATGAAACACCTTCCTCAGGTGCATGTAGGCGACAGAACGTTCAGCGTTATTTCGTAGGCCTGAATACCGGTGTACGAATGGTATGGCCAGAACAATTAGATGCAGTAGTATATTGGGTGGCTGAGAGTGCCTCCAGTTCCTTCACATTGTCTCCCACCCAATCCCCTGGTGAAATAGCATAGTTTGCACCTGCAGCCCATGGGCATCTGTCTTTCACCTCACCCCCTTGCAAATCAGCCAAGCAATCTGAGCCCCAAGTCATGCAGCAGTCTCTTATGCTTTTTGATGACGCTGCTGGCAGGGTTTCCATAGGCCATCCACCTAGCCCTGCCCCAGAAGTAGGAGAGATTGAGTGCACTGATGCCCAACCACTTATGTTTCAGGATGTGGACATGGGAGGACCACAACAGCACTTCCCTGATGATTACGAAACACAGGTGCCAACTGCTGCGGCTTTCTGCAGTGTGCAGACCGGCAAGGAGGGTAGGGGAGAAGAGTGGGTGGAAGATGATGTGGAGGATGATGAGGTCCTAGACCCCACATGGAATAAAGGTCATGCGAATGACGTGTGCAGTTCGGATGAAGAGGTGGTGGTCACACAGCACCAGCTGCACAGCAAAAAAGGGAGCAGGGTGCAAAAGCAGAGTGGCCGTCCCCTAGCCAGTACACCTGCTAATACCCACCGCACCCAGGGACTGAGCACACCAAAGCAAGCTCCAAGGAGTTCCCTGGCATGGCAGTTCTTCAGACGATTTGCTGACGACAAGACGCGAGTGGTTTGCACGCTGTGCAATCAGAGCCTGAAGCGAGGCATAAATGTTTTAAACCTGAGCACCACCTGCATGACCAGGCATCTAAATGCAAAGCACGAGCTGTAGTGGAGTACACAGCTCAAAAACCACTAAAGATCTCAGGCTCCTCCTGCTCCCTCTTTTGCTGCTGTCTCGGCCTCTTCCTCCCCCTCTGTAGTGACAGTGGCACCTGCCACTCCGCAAATAGAGATTGTGACAGCAACACCATCACCTCCACCACCAAGCATCTCCACACTGTCCCATGGAAGCGTTCAGCTGTCCATCCCCCAAACACTGGAGAGAAAGAGAAAGTACCCCCCTACCCACCAGCTAGCCCGGGCCCTGAATGCCAGCATTTCCAAATTCCTGGCCTTTGAAATGCTGTCATTCCGTCTGGCCGAGACTGAGAGTTTTAAAAGCCTTATGGCGGTGGCTGTCCCACAGTACGTGGTTCCCAGCTGCCACTACTTTTCCAGGCGAGCCATCCCTGCCCTGCACAACCAAGTGGCGGACAAAATCAGGTGTGCACTGCGCAACGCCATCTGTGGCAAGGTCCACATAACCACTGATACGTGGACCAGTAAGCATGGGCAGAGACGTTATATCTCCCTAACAGCACAGTGGATAAATGCAGTGGCAGCTGGGCCTGAGGCGGATAGCAGTTTGGCGCATGTCCTTCCACCACCAAGGATTGCAGGGCCTCTTCCTCCCACTCTGCTTCCTTCTCATCCGGTCAGCATAAAACCTGCACCACCAACTTCGGCACAGCCAGGGGGAAATAACAGCAGGCTGTTTTGAAACTCATCTGTTTGGTGACAAAACCCAACACCGCGCATGAACTGTGGACTGGCATGGAACAACAGACCGAAGAGTGGTTGGTGCCACTGAGCCTCAAGCCCGGCCTGGTGGTGTGCGATAACGGGTGAAATCTCTAAGCAGCTCTGGGCCTAGCCGGTTTGACGCACATCCCTTGCCTGGCGCATGTGCTGAATTTTGTGGTGCAGAGGTTCCTGAAGAATTACCCCGATATGTCAGAGCTGCTGCAGAAAGAGAGGGCCATTTGTGCGCGCTTCAACGTTCTCACCATGCTACTACTCGCATGTCTGCGCTGCCTCATATGCAAACTTTACCTTGCACATGCTGGAGAGACTGTGCAAGCAGCAACAGGCAATTTCAGCTGCAGCACACAAGAGTGAGTGACTCTGTGGAACAGTACCACTTCACCACCAATGAGTGGGCCTCCATGGAAGAGGATGTGGCACAGGAGGAAGAGGAGGAGGAAGAGGGATCAATTCCACGGTTATCCGGCCAGTCATTCACAAGTGGCTCAGAGGCTGGGTTCCTGCACCAACAAAGGTGAGGTACATAACTGTCCAGCCAGGACACAGTTCTGGAGGATGAGGAGGAGGAGGAGGATGATGAGGAGGAGGAACCGTGTTCATAGCAAGGTGGCACCCAAAGTAACTCATGGGCATCACTGGAGCATGGCTGGGGGGATACAGAAGACACAGACGATACACCTCCCACAGAGGACAGCTTTTCGTTGCCTCTGGGCAGCCTGGCACACATGAGTGACTACATGCTGCAGTGCCTGCGCAACGACCGCCGAGTTGCCCACATTCTAACCAGTGCTGATTACTTAGTGGAAGCACAAGGCGAAGGCAGAGGAGGAGAAGGAAGTTGCCAAAGCAGGGAGGGTTAGCATGGCCGAAATATAGAAAAGCTTTCTCAGCATGCCACAATAACCAGCACCACCAGCTGATACGGACTGTCTTAGTAGGAGGCATCATTTCAGCAACATGGTGGAGCAGTACATGTGCACACGCCTACACGTACTGACTGATGGGTCTGCCCCATTCAACTTCAGGGTCTACAAATTGTGCACATGGCCTGAGCTTGCCCTTTATGACTTGGAGGTGCTGGCCTGCCCTGCGGCCAGTATATTGTCCGAACTTGTATTTAGCACGTGATCACAGACAAGCGCGGTCGCCTGTCCACAGCCAACGCGGACAAGCCCACATTCATTAAAATGACCCGAACTTGACCCAAACTGGAACCCAAACCCGAACCCCATTGAAGTCAATGGGGACCTGAACTTTGGTGCACTAAAATGTCTGTCAAATAGTCATAGTAAGGTCTAGAGGGCTGCAAAAGGAAGCAAAATGGGTGTAAGAGCAGGACAATTGCCCTGCAAACAAATGTGGATAGGGAAATGACTTAAAATAACATAGAATAGAAAAAAAAATTAAAATAATAATCTTGAACTAGGAGGCGGAGGTCAAAGTGGAGTAGGAGGTTAAGGAGGCGGTTGACGTGGCGGTGTAGGTGGAAGCGACAGTGGAGGAAGAGGAGATAGCCAAGACTGTTTTTTTTTTTTTGTTTGTTTATTTGTTTTTTACTTTATTTTTATTTTTTTTATAAATTTGGGAAGGCCCCAAAACAATGGAAAGAAGAGAATGCAAAGAGAAAGTGTGCTGGAGTATAACAATAACTGTGTGCAGCTGGTATACTTGTCTAATCAGCACAAGGTACAGAGAAGTACTGTGGGATCCATGCCTGGTTCATTTTAAGGAACGTTAGCTGTGGACAGGTGGCTGCGCTTGTCTGTGATCACGTGCTAAACACACGTTCGGACAATACACTGGCCGCAAGGCAGGCCAGCACCTCCAAGTCATAAAGGGCAAGCTCAGGCCATGTGCCCAATTTGGAGACCCAGAAGTTGAATGGGGCAGACCCATCAGTCAGTACGTGTAGGCGTGTGCACACATACTGCTGATATGCTGCCTCCTGCTAAGACGATCCGTATCAGCTGGTGGTGCTGGTTGTTGTGGCGTGTGGACAAAGCTTTTCCACATTTCGGCCATGCTAACCCTCCCTTCTGAGGTGCTGGCGGTGACTTCTTCCTCCTCCTCTGCCTTCGCCTTGTGCTTCCACTGATCCCCCGCTGCCAAGTGGGAAGGCCATCAGCAGCACGTCTACCAGTGTACGCTTGTACTCGCGCATCTTTCGATCACACTCCAGTGACGAAATTAAGGACAGCACGTTGTCCTTGTAGCGGGGATCCGGCAGGATGGCCACCCAGTAATCAGCACTTGTTATAATGTAATCGTTGCGCAGGCACTGCAGCATGTAGTCGCTCATGTGTGCCAGGCTGCCCAGAGGCAACGAAAAGCTGTCCTCTGTGGGAGGTGTATCATCTGTGTCTTCTGTATCCCCCCAGCCACACTACAGTGATGCCCATGAGCAGCTTTGAGTGCCACCCTGCTGTGAACACGGTTCCTCATCATCATCATCCTCCTCCTCATCATCATCTTCCAGAACTGTGTCCTGGCTGGCCAGTTGTGTACCTGGCCTCTGTTGGTGCAGGAACTCACCCTCCGAGCCACTTGTGAATGACTGGCCTGATAACTGTGGAAATGATCACTTTTCCTCCTCCTCTTCCTCCTGTGCCACATCCTCTTCCATGGAGGCCCACTCATTGGTGGTGGAGTCAGGGCCGATCCTACACGGGGTGCAGTGGGTGCCCCGCACCCCAGCGCTGCGGCCCTGGTGACAAGTGGGGGCGGCCGCGGCCGGCGGCAGGGCAGAGCAGGAGATGAGCGCCTCCATTGCGGAAGCGCTCATCTCCATAGTCATCTGTATTGCCGTCCTCAGGACGGCAATACAGATGTCTGTCTGTGCTGCGGCAGAGGAGGGAGAGGTGTGTCCCCTCCTGTTCCTCTGATAGGCTGCCGGCTTAGTGCTGGCAGCCTATCAGAGGCCGGTGATGGCGCGATGACGTCATCGCGTCGCCTGAGCCGTATAGCGAGGGACACAGACGGAAGAGGTGGCCTGCATCGCATCGCATTGCTGGAGGTAAGTATAAGTGTATTATTTTTTTTATTTTTTTTATATAGGTACAATACTGGGCTGGCACATGATAAGGGGGCTACTGGGCTGGCACATAAGGGGGGCTACTGGGCTGGCACATAAGGGGGGACTACTGGGCTGGGCTGGCACATGATAAGGGGGGCTACTGTGCTGGCACATGATAAGGGGGGACTACTGGGCTGGCACATGATAAGGGGGGACTACTGGGCTGGCACATGATAAGGGGGGCTACTGGCACATGATATGGGGGGCTACTGGCACATGATATGGGGGCACTCTGGCTACTGGCACATGATATGGGGGCACTCTGGCTACTGGCACATGATAATGGGGGGGATCTGGCTACTGGCACATGATATGGGGGGGGCTCTGGCTACTGGCACATGATAAGGGGGGGGGGGCTCTGGCTACTGGCACATGATAAGGGGGGCTACTGGCACATGATAAGGGGGGCTACTGGCACATGATAAGGGGGCTACTGGCACATGATAAGGGGGTCTACTGGCACATGATAAGGGGGCCTACTGGCACATAAGGGGGGCTACTGGCACATAAGGGGGGCTACTGGCAAATGATATGGGGGGCTCTGGCTACTGGCACATGATATGGGGGGGCTCTGGCTACTGGCACATGATGGTGGGGGGGCTCTTATTTCTGGCACATGATTGGGGGCACTCTGGCTACTGGCACATGATATGGGGGGCTCTGGCTACTGACACATGATATGGGGGGGCTCTGGCTACTGACATGATATGGGGGGGCTCTGGCTACTGGCACATGATGGTGGGGGGGCTCTTATTACTGGCACATGATTGGGGGCATCTATGGGGGCACATCTTACTGCAGATTATTGGGGGGCACTATAGGGGCATCTACTGAGGCTAAAAAAGAAGATATTTTATATGGGGGCTCTGTATAGGGGCATTTTATACTGGGACACATTATGGTGGGTACTATGGGGAAGGGGGGGGCACTATGGGGGTCATCTACGGTGGCACTGAGAAGGGGTATTTTATATTGGCACATTATGGGAACATTAGCTCAACTGGGGGCATTACAAATGTTTTGCATATTATAAGGAGAATTATTACTACTGGGGGGGCATTATGGTGGGCTTTATTACTCCCCCATGGTATGACCCCCTAGTAGCAGCACCAGCCTCTCCCTGCTCTGCTATCCCTCTGCCCTTTCTCCAAATCCTTATTATGAAATCTTTCTCATTAGGTTAAAGCACAACATCAGCTCCGCCGAGCCCCCGGCCAAAGTGTTGAAGTGGCGTCCGAGATCCCCAAGGGCCAAGTCAAGTAACTGTAAGTTTTTATGGGGGTTCTACAAAAGAGCTATCGTGGGGCAAAGTTCATATTCGTGTTTACACACGTGTTTTAAAATGAATGCTTTCTCCTATTATAAACAAGTAAATAATGACGCAATGCTGTGGGGCTGGTGTGCAACTTTTTCCAGGGCTGGTTTTTATCCCCAGTCCGGCCCTGGCCGAGCGAGCCGCCGGGACTTTTTTTTTTTGACTTTTTTTTTTTTTTAAGCCGAGCAGCCGAGCCGCCGATTCGTGGGGCTGAAGTTGTTGCCATAGAAACATTGTAAAGGGGAGGAGTTAGTAAGATAACCACGCCCATGTGGGGGCGCCAGAAATATTTCTGCACCCAGGCGCCTGTGACCCTAGGATCGGCCCTGGGTGGAGTGGTGATGTTCCGCAGAGTGACTCACCCGTGCGTGCTGCAGCTGAAACTCCAGAATCGCCTGCTGCTGCTCACACAGTCTTTCCAGCATGTGGAAGGTGGGGTTCCACATTGTGGGTACGTCGCATATGAGGCGGTGAGTGGGAAGGCTGAAGTTACGCTGCAGCGCAGACAGGCTAGCAGCAGCAGGGTGAGAACGCCTAAGGCTACTTTCACACTGCCGTTCCATTTTGCCCATGATCACACACCGCCAGGCTGGGCTTGAGGCTCAGTGGCCCCAACCACGCATCGGTCTGTTGTTCCATGCCCGTCCACAGCTCCTGTGCGGTGTGGGGTTTTTCCCCAAAACAGATGAGTTTCAAAACAGCCTGCTGTCGTTTCCCCTTGGCTGTGCTGGAGCTGGTAGTTCAGGTGTTACGCTGAGCCAAACTGCTATCCGCCTCAGGCCCAGCCGCCACTGCATTTACCCAGTGTGCTGTTAGGGAGATATAATGTGCTTACTGGTCCATTTAAACGGTGGTGTGGGGTTTCGCTTTGGTAGATAGGGTAAGCGGACGCAGTACAGATGCAAAATGCAAGTTCTTAACTCAAACTTCAGTGTTTATTCACACTTGCGGCAGTTGCAAAAAACAACACGTCACTTTGCAGTATTTGGTTTTAATTCACACACAATGGAAAGTTCATATTGCACAAGTCACCTTGTTGGCAGTTCTGCCTCCAGTAGTCCACGGCAGGCTTTAGGGGGCCTGTTCCTCCTGCACATGTGTCTCAGCCCTCCAGTCCGGCACAAAACCTCAGATCCCAACACAGAGACTCAGCTGCTGAGCCTAGCTGCCTATTTAAGGACAGCCAGGTGCTGCCAATACCCGGACCGACACTTAAACTCTGGTCCGGTATTTGACCTCACCTGGCTGGAAACCAGCCCAGCTGCCCATGTTGGGAGAAAAATACCTGCCTTCCCAGACAAAATACCTCACTGTGTCACATAGGTTTTGTGGACCTTGCCCCAGATGGCGTTGCGCAGTGCACACCTGATTTTGTCCACCACTTGGTTGTGCAGGGCAGGGCAGGGATGGCTCGCCTGGAAAAGTAGTGGCGGCTGGGAACCATGTACTGTGGGACAGCCACCGCCAAAAGGTTTTTAAAAGTCTCCGTCTTCAACAGACGGAATGACAGCATTTCAAAGGCCAGGAATTTTGAAATGCTGGCATTCAGGGCGAGGTATAGCTGGTGGGTAGGGGGGTACTTTCTCTTTCTCTCCAGTGTTTGGGGGATGGACAGCTGAACGCTTCCATGGGACAGTGTGGAGATGCTTGGTGACGGTGACAGTGGTGGAGGTGTTGGTGTTGCTGCCACGTCCTCTGTTTGCGGGGTGGCAGGTGCCACTGTCACTCCAGAGGGGGAGGAGGAGGCCGAGACCGCAGCAGATGAGGGAGCAGGAGGAGTCAGATACCTTTCTTGGTTTTTGAGGTGTCTACTAGACTGCAGCTCGTGCTTTGCATTTAGATGCCTGGTCATGCAGGTGGTGCTCAGGTTTAAAAAATGTATCCCTCGCTTCAGGTTTCGATTGCACAGCGTGCAAACCACTCGCGTCTTGTCATCAGCACATTGTCTGAAGAACTGCCGGTTTGGGTGTACTCAGTCCCTGGGTGCAGTGGGCAGTAGTAGGTGTACTGGCTAGGGGACGGCCACTCTGCTTTTGCACCCTGTTCCCTCTTTTGCTGTGCGGCTGGCTCTGTGTGACCACCACCTCTTCCTCCGAACTGCACACGTCGTTCGCATGACCTTGATTCCATGTGGGGTCTAGAACCTCATCATCCTCCGCATCATCTTCCACGCACTCTTCACCCCGGCCCTCCTTGCCGCAGCAGTTGGCACCTGTGTTTCGTCATCATCAGGGACATGCTGCGGTGGTCCTCCCATGTCCACATCCTGAAACATAAGTGGTTGGGCATCAGTGCACTCAATCTCTCCTACTTCTGGGGCCGGGCTAGGTGGATGGCCTATGGAAACCCTGCCAGCAGAGTCATCAAAAAACATAAGAGACTGCTGCATGACTTGGGGCTCAGACTGCTTGGCTGATTTGCAAGAGGGTGAGGTGAAAGACAGATGCCCATAGGTTGCAGGTGCCAACTCTGCGCTTTCAGCAGGGGACCGGGTGGGAGACAATGTGAAGGAACTGGAAGCACTGTCAGCCACCCAATCTACTACTGCCTTTACTTGTTCCGGTCTCACCATTCATACAATGGTATTTGGGCCTGCAAAATAACGCTGAACGTTCTATCGCCTACATGCACCTGAGGAAGGTGTTTTATTTGGGCGTGTAGCTGGCACAGATCGACCACGTCCTCTCCCTGCAAAAGGAGCTCCACAAACACCAACAGCACCACGACCAGGGCCACGTCACTTATTTGACGCTCTGCTCATTCTTTGAGGTCACCCACTGAACTAACAGACAGATTAACTACTGTATATTAGTTTTCCTGTCACGTATGCAGTGCACGTGTACCTCACACCAAAAATGGGTATATGTCACCCACCGATCTAACAGATGGATTAACTATATTAATTTCCCTGTCACAGATGCAGTGCAGTTGTACCTCACACCAAAAATGGCTATAGGTCACCCACAGAATTAACAGCCAGATTCATTATTATACTGCTGCGTCAGGGGTGCAAAGATGGTGCATTGCACCCACAAAAGATCGCTATAGGTCACCCACAGAATTAACAGCCAGATTAATTATGATATTTTTGTGCCAGGGGTGCAAAGCTGGTGTATTGCACCCACAAAAAAATCACTATAGAATAAATAGCCAGATTAAATAGCAGAATAAATAACACAGATATACCACAGAATAAATAGCCAGATGAGATTCCTAACACTCTCCCTCACTTCAGCTGCCTGCTTCCTGTTCCTGCACTATTTAGAGCTGGTGGGTGGTGCTACACGTGATCCAGCTTGTATAGAGGCTGAGTCACATGATGCACCGGCCAATCACAGCCATGCCATTACTAGGCATGGTTGTGATGGTTTCTAAGTGCCCACAGCTTAAAATATTGTTGATTGGCTGCCCTGCAGAACCCAAACTTTTGCTGCAAAGTTCGTGATCTTGTTCGCGTACCCGAACTCGCAAAGTTAGGTACGAACCCGAACTTTGCAGTTTGGGTTCGCTCAACACTAGTTACGAAACCGAATTTCCTCTTGTAACAAATCAATTTTTTCTAAAAATGGGGGTTGAAAATACAAAAAAATATACTCAACTCATCCATTTGCTCGTATAGAGGACATCCGCTCCCATCTTGATTGAAGAAAACCCACTAAAAGACCTGCGGCGAGGTGATGACTTCACGAGGTGACCTCACTGGACTTGCTCAGTGACGTCACCACGTGCTCGCAGCGTAATCACCTGGTGACACCATCACGCTCGCCTCAGGTTCTTTAGTGGGTTTTCTTCAATCAAGATGGGAGCAGACGGCGTCTCCACGAGCAAGTGGATGAGGTGAGTATTATTTAATTTTTTTAACCCCTGATTAACCCCTGAAAGGCTTAATGTAAGTCACAGATGTCACGATCAGCATTGCACACGTCATCTGATGGGTTAATTGACGGGAGTGGCGTTTTAACAGAGGGGGCACAGAGGGAATTTCTACCATGGAGGGGGCACAGAGGGCATTACTACTACAAAGGTGGCACAGAGGGCATTATTACTACAAAGGTGGCACAGGGGGCAATACTACTACAAAGGGGACACAGAGGGCAATGCTACTACAAGGAGGGTACAGAGGGCAATACTACTACAAAGGGGGCACAGAGAGCAATACTACTACAAAGGGGGCACAGGGGGCTTTACTACTGTCAAGGTGGAACAATGGGCATTTCTACTACAAAGGAGAACAGAGGGCATTACTACTACAAAGGGCGCACAGAGGGCAATACAACTACTAATGGGGCACGGAGGGCAATACTACTACAAAGGGGAATAGAGGACATTACTACTATTAAGGGGGCACAATGGGCATTACTTCTATGGAGGGGGCACAATGGGCATTACTACTATGG
This sequence comes from Bufo bufo, assembly GCF_905171765.1. Lineage (NCBI taxonomy): Eukaryota > Metazoa > Chordata > Amphibia > Anura > Bufonidae > Bufo > Bufo bufo. The sequence goes on along the minus strand of NC_053392.1, from coordinate 527,569,094 downwards.
GGGGGGGGTCACAATGGCCATTACTACTGTTAGAGGGGCGCAATGGGCATTACTATTTTGAAGAGGGCACAATGTGCATTATTACTATGAAGGGGGCACAGAGGGCATTGCTTCTATGTAGGGGGCACAATGGGCATTACAACTATGAAGGGGCACAATGGGAATTACTACTGTGAAGAGGGCACAGAGGGCATCACTACTGTGAAGGGGGCACAGAGAGCATTACTCCTGTGAAGGGGGTGGGCATAACTGTTATGGGGCACTTAGTGGGCATTATTACTGTGAAGGGGGCACAATGGGCATTACTACTGTGAAGGGGCACAGAGAGCATTACTCCTGTGAAGGGGGTGGGCATAACTGTTATGGGGCACTGAGTGGGAATTATTACTGTGAAGGGGTCACAATTAACAATACTACTGTGAAGGGGCACAGGGGCATTATTACTGTTATGGGGGGCACAGTGAGGGCATAATGAGGGCAATACTACTATGAGGGGGTACAATTTTTTAAACGTAGTAGGGGAGGGGGGTGACAGAGAAAGGATCCGCCCCGGGGTGGTGCAATACACCCTAGGCACACCGCTGTTTGTAACTAATCAAATTTCTTGTTGAAGTTTATCAAAGCAGCCAAAATCAAATTTTTCAAAACCTCACTTATCGCTACTCATTTTATAAACAGGCTTCATACAGGCAGCCAGCATGTTAATTTTCAAATCTACGTATATGTAGGGGATTTGAGGCTCTGTGTCAGAAAAACTAGCACAGAATTTGGAGTTAAAAATTATATGATAAAAAATGTTGGAGATGAGATGAACTTTAAAGAGGTTGCCCAACATTAGCAAAATTGGGACACAGAATATGGTATGAAATATGAGCATTACTTACCTGTTGCATCACCTGCTGCTCCAGGGCTGCTATTCAGATTCTCCATTGTCTATTTTTTTCACAGGACTGCAGCGCTGATCTCATGTGATTAACACGCGGCCAATTCAGCCAATCACTGGGCTCAACAGAGTACTTTTAAGGCCAGTGATTGGCTGCAACGATCATGTTTTGTTGACCTAATGCCTATTTAGCTATTTTACACCATTCTCTGGTTACTTTCCACTTTTTGGTAATGCTGGACAACCCGATTTAAGGGAAAATCAATATCTGAATGGCAGGGGTCTAACATCTTACACCCTGGACAATCAGCTGTTCCTAAGTGGCATCAGAAATAGGCACTGGAACTATGCAACTCTGTCCATTGTGAGGTGGACTCAGTTGGTTACTGCAGCTCGGCTCCCATTCACATCAATGGGAGCAGCGCTGTAGTAACCAGCTTTGTCCACCACACAGTAGCTGAAGCTGTGTAGTTCTGGCCCCTATTTCTGGCACCAGCACTGCCGCAGAACAGCTGACTGAAGTGGGTGCAGGGTGTCACACCTCCTTTAATCAGATATTGATGGTTTATCCTCAGGATAGGCTATCAGAAACCTACTATACCCCTTTAATGTAAAAGTGGGCCTTAATCTGCTATTAGCACCTATAGTACCTACCATATGGATATCTCACCTACAATGAACAGTACCTACCACATAGATATCTCACCTAGAAGGAATAGTACCTACCACATGGATATTGCACCTAGAAGGTACAGTATCTACAACATGAATATCGCACCTAGAAGAAACAGTACCTACCCACATGGATATCTCCACTAGAAGAAACAGTACCTACCAAATGGATGGTGCACCTAGAAGGTACAGAACCTACCACATGAATATCTCACCTAGAAGGTACAGTAGATATCACATAAATATTGCATCTAGAAGGTAATTTACATACCACATGGATATCGCACCTAGAAGGAACAGAACCTACCACATGGATATCTCACCTAGAATGAGCAGTACCTACCACATGGATATCGCACCTAGAAGGAGCAGTACCTACCACATGGATATCGCACCTAGAAGGTACAGTACCTACCACATGGATATCTTCATATGAATTCCATTCCAATAACACAAAATGTAATGTATTTCAGTTTTAGAGATGGTAGAGGATAATAGTATACCAATGGGACAAAAGTACTAATATATAGAGCTGGAGAGAGACAAATTTAGTATTTCAACATTTATTTTCCTAGACAAATTAAGCATGAAGAAAAAGTGATCCATCGTGCTAACAGGCAGAATTTGTTAGAATCTCTGGATCTGCCAGTTTTTTTTTGTTTTTGTTTTTTCAGAACATGGAACTGGTACAATAGAAAATGGACACATTATTTATAGGATATGACATTTCTTGCCAGTAATAAAAGACGTCTTGTTTTCACTGGGTGAGGATTAGCTGGTCCTGGAATTACATCTGCTATGCTATGCTCTTCAATCATGTTAGAGACAATAATGGATTTGGCAGAGAATAATGTGAATGGATCTTTGCTCTTATTTATCCATATTTCTGATGAGCTGTCAAAAGTAGCATTCCTTGTTATTAATAATTCAAAGCGGAATACTTTCCACATGTTCTCACAACAGATGCTCATAATAATGGAGATTGTGTATATTTTGATATTGGAATATTATACTGTTTTTCCCTCCAATCCTCCTTCTCCCTGAATTCTGACCAAGTTCTCCTGGTCAAGGCTATGTACACAACTACACTGAAGCCTCAATGGAGTCCACTGGGACCTGGATCCAGCACTGAATCGAGACAGTAGTCGAAACATCTCAATGTTTGGCGAATAAAGTTGCATCCATTTATTTGGTCAGTTATTTCGACCAGTTATTGTGCGCCAAAACCAGGTGCAGGCAAAAAACACAGAACAGGTGCAAATCTTTCCATTACACCTGCTCTCTGAGTAGGCTTCACTACTGGTTTTGGCTCACAATAACTTATGGAAATTACTGACCAGAGGCGTAGCTATAGGGGGTGCAGAGGTAGCAGTCACTACCTGGCCCAGGAGTCTGAGGGGGCCCAAAGACCCTTGTGCCGCATAAGAAGACACCTGTATTATATATATTACACCTCTGTCTGGAGGGAAGGGGTTAGGTCAAGAATTTGTGCCGTTTCAATTTTTGCCTCAGGTAGCACGAAGGCTATGTGCTTCCATGCCCCTGGCCACAAAGTACTGAGGGAAGGGGGGGCCCAAGCTGAACTCTTGTACCAGGACCGATGAACCTTTAGCTACGCCCTGTAACTAACCAAATAACTGGATTAACACCTCAGGATCACTTCTGATGATCGTATCTATTGTGTATGTTACATGTGTTGACAATGTGGCCACAAGCAGTCATGAGGAGATGATTTAAAGGATCTCAATAGGTTCTCCAGAATAACCCCCTATTATATACAACTGACATTACACTGGGTATTACCTGTCTTTGGAGATGCTCTCCAATGTAATATATAGTAGAGGTGCAGAATAGTAAAGTAGTTACCATAGCGGGTGTGGGAGCCAGAGGGGTTTCTGTTCATATGAGGATAAAAGTACTATAGTGACACATGATAGATGGGTGGAAGGCAGATTATGCATTGGAGCTCAAGTAATTTAACCTGTGAAAAGTTTTAGGCCCCATTTACACAACCTTATTTTTGCTCGGCATCTGATCCGTCTGCTGTCCACATCCGTATGTCCTTTCCGTAGCCCCACAAAAAAGATAGAACATGTCCTATTCTTGTCTGTTTTATAGACAAGGATAAGCATTCTTATAATAGGTCCGCAAAAAAAAAAGTATGCAACACGGACATCACACGGACATGCTATGTATTTTATGCGGATCCGCATACCGTAAAATACATATGGTTATGTGAATGCACTCTTACACTTCTATTAGCAAAATTTAAAAATCCAAGATACAATAAGAGACTACATTCTCTAGACATCTGTTCTTCGCAAGTCAGTATTTTGGAGGTTTTGTAGAGGTGGTGCCAAAATATAATATCCGAGAAATGTGTGAGATTCCTGCCTCCAAATCTGACATTCAGCTTAGGGCTCATGCGCACAACCATGTTTTGCATCCGTGCTTTTTCGTGGCTCACACACATCCATTTCTATGGGTCTGTGTGCTATCTGCATCTCTATTTTCGTTCTTCAAATTAAAGAACATGTCCTATTCTGCTCCGTAATGCGATCAAGAATAGTCATTTCTAGTGATAGGAGTGAGAAAAATGCGTATTGCATACAGAAGCTGGTTTACGGATCCCGATACGGACACGGTTGTGTGCATGAGTCCTAAGAGATCCGCCAAAGGAGTCCAAAGTGAACGTGCATTTATTAAAACAGAAAGGTCGTATGTTCAGGAGACTTTTATCTGTTTATGTCCTAGACATTCATTCACAGAATAAAATTAAGACAATATTTAGATCCATCAACAGCAGCTAGCCTGCAGATACAATGCCAACAGGATGCTTGCTTCAAGTGGAGCATCAGTTTAATTTATAGTCTTGGGCTGGATCCTTTATGGAGCTAGAACCTTTGATCATACATTTTCATTTTTGTATTGTGTGATAAGGGAATGCTATGGAGTGAACACATAGAATATATTCCTTTATTTGAAAACAAAAGATATGTATTCAAAGTTACGCCAACAGTAATGCTGGGGCCCTTTCACACTTGCGTTGTCCGGATCCGGCGTGTACTCCATTTGCCGGAATTACACGCCGGATCCGGAAAAACGCAAGTGAACTGAAAGCATTTGAAGATGGATCCGTCTTCAAAATGCGTTCAGTGTTACTATGGCAGCCAGGACGCTATTAAAGTCCTGGCAGCCATAGTAGTAGTGGGGAGCGGGGGAGCAGTATACTTACAGTCCGTGCGGCTCCCGGGGCGCTCCAGAATGACGTCAGAGCGCCCCATGCGCATGGATTGTCCGTTGTGCTAATTTTGCATCCATTTTAGCCAATTCTGTCTGAGATCCATTATTTTTGAGGGGAAGAAAAGTCCTCCACGAAGGACTTTTTCTTCCGTCTAAAATATAGGATCTCAGACGGAAATGGCTGAAATTGTTCCAAAATGAGCACAATGGATGCTCAAAATACAGAATCTTTTATTTATTCATTTATTTATTTTTTCTGTTCTTCTGAAGGATAAGAAGAATGGAAATTAAAACAGTTATGTGAACCCAGCTTAAATGTCATCGCTGAACGCTTCAGCTCCGCACTCTATCTTCCTGGTGTGTCTGTGCTTTCTGTTCTTCTGCTCTGTTAAAGGAGAAGAAGAATGGAAAGGATGGATTTGTCACATAACTGAACCGAATGGAGCCTACGTGCCCCACAGACTATAATGGGATCTGTTAGGTTTCCGTTCAGAAGATCGATTTTGTAGAGGAGACAAAAGCCCTGCATGCAAATAGCCCTCTTGGTCAGGTACATATGCCATTAATTAATAAAAGGTGCAAAAAACAGTTAAAAGACAGCTGTAATATTATGCAGCCAGTTTTAGTTCTGTGAGGACATGAACAGTCCTCTTTAAAGGTGTTATCCAACCATTATAATGCCCCCCAAAATTCCAGAGCACTTCAAACAGGTCATACTTGTCCAGCTCCCCCACACCCGCGCCACCACTGATGCCCGCACAGTCGCCGCTGCATCTCCCTGCATAGATCAAAATATCCAGCAATGGTCGGGGACAGCCAATAGCAGGCCGCAATGGGGACGAGCCTCCCTAGCGTCACCTGGGATGTTTTGATCTACACGATAGGAGTGGCGGCCGTGCGGGCATTAGGAGCGATGTGGGTGCGGGGAGTGGGTTAAGTATAACCTGTATGAGGTACCCGGGCATTTTGAGAGCAATATAGGAGTTGGATAACCACTTTAAAAAAGGGTAAACTAGTAGAAAAGAGATAATGCTCTAGATAGAGAACAACAAAGAATGCTAAGAACTGAGGTTTATGAAAGGGAGTCAATCATATATATGGTAACATATCCACCTATGTATGCAAATATGGAATGTGCTGAAAGATATACAAATCCTAAAATATAAAAATATAAAAAATAATGTAAAAGGAACAAGACGTACAACTAACAGTACAGCTCATTTAGGAAAAGGAAATGACTTGTAAGACTAGTCGGTAGAGATGGCCTTGCGGTTTGCCCTGCTGTGTCGTTTCGTGGCGAACCTTGCTCGTTCGCGATTCGCCGAACATGCGAACATATGGCCATGTTCGCATGCGCCATATTCTTTTACATTGTGTCGAACTTTGACCCATGACACATCAATTAGGTGGGACAGGACAGCCAATTGAGACGTTTCATCACATGGACACACCCCCACCCTATAACAGAACCCGATCTGGCAGCCATTTTAAATTCTATGTTTTGCCAGTGTAGGGAGAGGTTGCTTTGTGGAGCAGGGACAGACTGTTAGGGACACCAAACGCTAGCTAATAGGGCCACAAAAGTCCTTTTAAGGTGTGCTATCCATAGGTGTGATATACTGAGGGGTGTGATCTGCTTAGAAAGTATATTATAGTGCATTTGCATTGTGCAGCAGTTGTGTGTGGTTCTGCTGCGATACCGCAGCTATATAGAGGGACAAACGCTATTGGATTAACTAATTGCAACTGGTGTGATATACCTGTTGACCCCCAAAAAATGATTTAGGGGTGCAATATACCAGCTTCCACAAAATCCTGATTAAGTGGTTTGATATACCAGCTTCTACAAAATACTGATTGAGGGGTGCGATATACCTGCTTCCACCAAATATTGATTGAGGCCTGCGATATACCTGCTTCCACAAAATACAGATTGAGGGGTGCGATATACCTGCTTTCACAAAAAACTGATTAAGGAGATAGATATACCTGCTTCCACCAAACATTGATTGAGGCCTGCGATACACCTGCTTCCACAAAATGCTGATTAAGGGGTTTGATAAACCTGCTTCCACAAAATACTGATTGAGGGGTGCAATATACCTGCTTCCACAAAATATTGATTAAGGGGGCTAATATACCTGCTTCCACAAAATACTGATTAAGGGGTTTGATATACCTGCTTCCACAAAATACTGATTGAGGGGTGCGATAAACCTGCTTCCACAAAATACTGAATAAGGGGTTTGATATACCTGCTTCCACAAAATACAGATTAAGGGGTGCGATATACATGCTTCCACCAAATATTGATTAAGGGGTTCTATATACCTGCTTCCACCAAATACTTATTGAGGCCTGCGATACACCTGCTTCCACAAAATACTGATTGAGGCCTGCGATACACCTGCTTCCACAAAATACTGATTGAGGGGTGCGATATACCTGCTTCCACAAAATACTGAATAAGCAGTTTGATATACCTGCTTCCACAAAATACAGATTGAGGGGTGCGATATACCTGCTTCCACCAAATATTGATTAAGGGGTTCTATATACCTGCTTCCACCAAATACTGATTGAGGCCTGCGATACACCTGCTTCCACAAAATTCTGGTTGAGGCCTGCGATACACCTGCTTCTGCAAAATACTGATTGAGGGGTGTGATATACCTGCTTCCGCAGAATACTGATTAAGGGGTTTGATATACCTGCTTCCACAAAATACAGATTGAGGGGTGCAATATACCTGCTTCCACCAAATATTGATTGAGGCCTGCGATACACCTGCTTCCACAAAATTCTGATTGAGGGGTGCGATACACCTGCTTCCACCAAATATTGATTACAGGGTTCTATATACCTGCTTCCACAAAATACTGATTAAGGGGTTCTATATACCTGCTTCCACAAATTACTGATTGAGGGGTGCGATATACCTGCTTCCACCAAATATTGATTGAGGCCTGCACTACACCTGCTTCCACAAAATACAAATTGAGAGGTGCGATATACCGGCTTCCACCAAATATTGATTAAGGGGTTCTATATACCTGCTTCCACCAAATACTTATTGAGGCCTGAGATACACCTGCTTCCACAAAATACTGATTGAGGCCTGCGATACACCTGCTTCCACAAAATACTGATTGAGGGGTGTGATATACCTGGTTCCACAAAATACTGAATAAGCAGTTTGATATACCTGCTTCCACAAAATACAGATTGAGGGGTGCGATATACCTGCTTCCACCAAATATTTATTAAGGGGTTCTATATATCTGCTTACACCAAATACTGATTGAGGCCTGCGATACACCTGCTTCCACAAAATTCTGGTTGAGGCCTGCGATACACCTGCTTCTACAAAATACTGATTGAGGGGTGTGATATACCTGCTCCTCAGAATACTGATTAAGGGGTTTGATAAACCTGCTTCCACAAAATACAGATTGAGGGGTACGATATACAAGCTTCTACCAAATATTAATTAAGGTGTTCTATATACCTGCTTCCACCAAATATTGATTGAGGCCTGCGATACACCTGCTTCCACAAAATTCGGATTGAGGGGAGCGATACACCTGCTTCCACCAAATATTGATTACAGGGTTCTATATACCTGCTTCCACAAAATACCGATTAAGGGGGTTTGATATGCCTGCTTCCACAAAATACAGATTGAGGGGTTCTATATACCTGCTTCCACAAATTACTGATTGAGGGGTGCGATATACCTGCTTCCACCAAAAAATTATTAAGGGGTTCTATATACCTGCTTCCACATAATATTGATTGAGAGGTGCAATATACCTGCTTCCACCAAATATTGATTGAGGCCTGCGATACACCTCCTTCCACAAAATACTGATTGAGTGGTGTGATATACCTGCTTTCACAATATACTGATTAAGGGGATTGATGTACCTGCTTCCACCAAATATTGACTGAGGCCTGCAATACACCTGCTTCCACAAAATACTGATTAAGGGGATTGATATACCTGCTTCAACCAAATATTGATTGAGGACTGCGATACACCTGCTCCCACAAAATACTGATTAAGGGGATTGATATACCTGCTTCCACCAAATATTGATTGAAGCCTGCGATACACCTGCTTCCAAAAAATACTGATTAAGGGGTTTGATATACCAGCTTTCACCAAATACTGATTGAGGCCTGCGATATGCCTGCTTCCACGAATACTGCCCTTCTCTAGGGAATTTGGCACAGGGTCATTTTGAAAATGACAGGCAGAGGAAGAGGCAGACCATTCCGCAGGGGTGGTAGGAGTTGGGCAGGGGCACCAGGCCGGAGCCTAAGTGGGAAGTTGGAGAAGGTGCGTGCGATTAAGTCAAAGGACGCACCAGAGTTGGCTGAGTGGCTCACTCAGTCTTCCGCTTCTGCACCCTCCTCATCCTCTGTATCTGCACCCTCCTTACTCTTTGCTGTGTGCACCCCCAAAAGACACCACCACCACCATAGCCCCTCCGCTCGAGTCAGAGGAATTATTTTCAAATCCAGACCTTACCAAAGCGCAGCCATTCTTGGCATCAGATGAGAAAGAGGAGGTAGCAATGGCCTCCACCCAGCGGTCTGACGACAGTACCCAGATTAGCCCAAGGAGGGCGGTCCCCGCTGTTGCTGCCTACTCCGAGATCTCTAATGTCAGTGGTGGTGAAGGTGACGATGATGACATGTCAATGGACGTCACGTGGGTGCCCACAAGAGAGGAAGAGGAGGGGAGTTCAGAGGGAGAGACAGAGCTGCAGATAGGGAGGAGAAGGAGGAGAAGCAGGCAGAACTCGCAGTGCGCCGGAGACAAAAATCAGAATGCAAATGTATCTGGAGTGAGGCATCCACCGTGCATGGTCACATCTTGCGCTCCCAGGACGCCGGCAAATTGCAGTGTGTGCTTTTTTCTAATGTGTCAGCTGCTGACAATAGTGTTGCCATCTGCAGTCTGTGCTGTCAACGCATAAGTCACGGTAAGCCCAATACTCACCTAGGGACGACCGCCTTAAGAAGGCACCTGGCCTCCCATCACCAAGCTTAGTGGGAGCAACGCCATCAGAACCCACAAAGCCACACTCCAGGAGCTCCACGTCCTGCCTATTCTCCTCTCTCCTCCCATTTGTCCTCCACTCCACCTTCCACCGTGCCGTCATCGCGTTCATCTGGCAGAAGGCAGGCTTCTGTGGCCCAAATGTTCGAGCGTAAAAAGTTGATGACTCCAGATAATCCTCTTGCCCAACTGCTGACCGCTGGCTTGTCAGGACTGCTAGCACACCAACTACTGCCATATAAAGTGGTGGACTCGGAGGCCTTTAATAAATTTGGATCCATTGGCACACCGCAATGGAAAGTCCCTGGAAGGAAATATTTCTCCCAGAAGGGCATCCCAGAGCTATATGGCCACGTTCAGCGGCAAGTGAATCTATCTCTGGCACACAGAGTCGGTGCCAAGATACATCTGACCACAAACACATGGTTTATCAAACACGGGCAGGGAAGGTACATAACTTTTACTGCCCACTGGGTGAACCTTCTGATGGTTGTCAAGCATGTAACCCGTGGCACCCGTGTGGATTTGGTGTTACCGTCAGAGATTGCATGCAGGCCTGCCTCTTCTTCTCCTCGTCCATCCTCCGTCTCCTCCTCAGCTGACTCCTCCTTTTCCACTGCTACCGTCTCTTCCGCTGAACCCCCCAAGCTCCCCAGAATCTATTTGACGTGCCAGGTAAGACGTTGCCATGCTGTGGCTGTTGTGCCTGGAAGCCAAGAGCCACACTGGTCCTGCACTGCTTTCTGCTCTGCGGTCACAGGCCGATCAGTGGCTTACCCTGCTCAATTTGACAGTTGGTAAAGTGGTGTGCGACAACGGTGCCAATCTGCTGAGTGCACTGAAACAGGGCAAAATGACACACATGCCGTGCATGGCACACGTCCTGAACTTAGTCGTGCAGCGATTCATTGCCAAATACCCCGGGGTCCAGGACATCTTGCGGCAAGCCAGGAAAATCTCTGGCCATTTTAGAAGATCTTAGATGGCCATGGCTCGCCTTGCTGACATTCAGCGGCGGCACCACCTGCTCGTCAGACGTCTGATTTGTGAAAGCCCGATGCGCTGGAACTCCACCTTGTATATGCTTGATAGGCTGCTCCAGCAGCAACGTGCCCTTAACCACTACCTGTACGAACTCTGCAGCAGGACAGGTTCTGGGGAGCTTGGTTTCTCTTCACCGCGCCAGTGGTTGCTCATGCACGACGCATGCAGACTTCTACGGCCATTTGATGAGATCACAAAACTGGTCGGTTGCAGCCAGGGCGCCATCTGTGACATTGTACCTTATGCCTTCTTTCTGGAGCGTGCTTTGCGTCGTGTCATTAATCAAGCCATCGAGGAGCAGGAGCTGGAAGATGAGGAAGTTGCAATGCTGAATGAATTCCCAGGGGGGCTACTCCATCTGAGAAAAGTCAGCAGGAGTGTGAAGAGGAGTCAGAGAAGGATGGTGGCTGGGGGGAGGAGGAGCAAGAAGAGCAGGCTTTGAGGGGGATTTTAATCTTTTCGGGGATCCCTGGTGTTGTCCGTGGCTGGGGGGAGGAGACCGAGGACGACATTCTCCTGGGCGATGAGCAAGAGCCAGGCCGTTTCACAGCTTCCAATTTAGTTCAAATGGGGGTCTTCATGCTCCAGTGTTTAAAGAGGGACCCCGGTATAGAAAACATGAAGGGCAAGGAACAGTACTGGGTGGAAACGTACTTAGACCCCAGTACAGACATAAAATGGCGGACATGCTACCAGCATCACAGAATGCAGCATTTCCAGGCCTTGCTGTGAGAGATGCTGCATTCTGCTGTGGTGGGCGCTGGCAGAGGAATTTCCACCAACAGCGAAACAGCTGCGGATACCAACCCTACCGCGCCTGCAAGAAGAGGGCGGTTTGAAGATGTGTTGGTCACTTCGGATATGAGATCATTCTTGCATTCAACCCATCGACAGCCGCCCTCCCTATCCAGCCAAAGGGAACGCGATGTGGACGCTCTGAGAAGCGAGGAACCCCTGGACTACTGTGTGTGCAGGCTTGACCTGTGGCCAGAGTTGGCACAATTTTCCATAGAACTCTTGGATGGCCCCTCATCGAGTGTCCTGTCCGAAAGGACGTTCAGCAGAGCAGGGGGGATTGTGACTGATAAGCGCAATCGCCTAGCTCACGACAGTGAGGACTACCTCACATTTCTAAAAATAAATGAGGCATGGATCTCGGAAGAATTTAACACCTGTGGCGACCACGTGTATTTGAATTTCCTCATGCCAGCCCACACATATCCGCCACCACCCAGAACAAAGAATGGTCCTTGTCTTATGTATTTACAGCGGCATAAAAGGCCTTTTCTGTCAGGTGAATGCCTAATTTTTGGGGCCTAGACTCCAGTGGCCTACAGTAAAAATTATATCCAGTGACCGCCTTATGTACCTCCAAGACACATAGTCACTAGTTCTTTTCTGTCAGGTGAATGCCTAATTTGTGGGGCCTGTACTGGCCCACAGTAAAATTTCTAGCCAGCAACTGCCTATTGTGTTTCCAGCCACATCATCAAAAGTTCTTTTCTGTCAGGTGAATGCCTAATTTTTGGGGCCTGTACTGGCCTACAGTAAAATTTTTAGCCAGTGACCGCCTAATGTACCGCCAGCCACATAATCACAAGTTCTTTTCTGTCAGGTAAATGCTTAATTTTTGGGGCCTGTACTGGCCTACAGTAAAATTGTTATCCACTGACCGTCTAATATACCTCCAGCCACATAATCAATAGTTCTTTTCTGTCAAGTGAATGCCTACTTTTTGGGGCCTGTACTGGCCTACAGTAAAATTGTTATCCACTGACAGTCTAATATAGCTCCAGCTACATAATCACTTGTTCTTTTCTGTCAGGTGAATGCCTAATTTTTGGGGCCTGTACTCCACTGGCCTACAGTAAAATTGTTATTTAGTGACCACCTAATGTACCTCCAGCCACATAATCACTTGTTCTTTTCTGTCAGGTGAATGCCTAATTTTTGGGGCCTGTACTCCACTGGCCTACAGTAAAATTGTTGTTCAGTGACCACCTAATGTACCTCCAGCCACATAATTACTTGTTCTTTTCTTTCAGGTGAATGCCTAATTTTTGGGGCCTGTACTCCACTGGCCTACAGTAAAATTGTCATTCAGTGACCACCTAATGTACCTCCAGCCACATAATCACTTGTTCTTTTCTGTCAGGTGAATGCCTAATTTTTGGGGCCTGTACTGGCCTACAGTAAAATTGTTATCCACTGACCGTCTAATATACCTCAGCCACATAATCACTTGTTCTTTTTTGTCAGGTGAATGCCTAATTTTTGGGGCCTGTACTCCCCTGGCGTACAGTAAAATTATTATTCGGTGACCGCCTAAAGTACCTTCAGCCACATAATCACTTGTTCTTTTCTGTCAGGTGAATGCCTAATTTTGGGGCCTGTACTGGCCTACAGAAAAATTGTTATCCACTAACCGTCTAATATACCTCCAGACACATAATCACTTTTTCTTTTCTGTCAGGTGAATGCCTAATTTTTGGGGCCTAGAAACATAGAAAAATAGAATGTGTCGGCAGATAAGAACCATTTGGCCCATCTAGTCTGCCCAATATACTGAATACTATGAATAGCCCCTGGCCCTATCTTATATGAAGGATGGCCATATGCCTATCCCATGCATGCCTAAACTCCTTCACTGTATTTGCAGCTACCACTTCTGCAGGAAGGCTATTCCATGCATCCACTACTCTCTCAGTAAAGTAATACTTCCTGATATAACTTTTGAACCTTTGCCGCTTTAATTTAAAACTATGTCCTCTTGTAGCAGTTTTTCTTCTTTTAAATATTCTCTCCTCTTTTACCTTGTTGATACCCTTTATGTATTTAAAAGTTTCTATCATATCCCCTCTGTCTTGTCTTTCTTCCAAGCTATACATGTTAAGGTCCTTTAACCTTTCCTGGTAAGTTTTATCCTACAATCCATGTACTAGTTTAGTAGCTCTTCTCTAAGCTCTCTCCAAAGTATCAATATCCTTCTGGAGATATGGTCTCCAGTACTGCGCACAATACTCCAAATGAGGTCTCACTAGTGCTCTGTAGAGTGGCATGAGCCTGTACTCCACTGGCCTACAGTAATATTGTTATTCAGTGACCGCCTAATGTGCCTCCAGCCACATAATCACTTGTTCTTTTCTGTCAGGGGAATGCCTATTTTTTGGGGGCCTGTACTCCCGTGGCCTAAAATAAAACATTTTGAGAGTTTTCCTTTAAGACGCATAAAAATGGCCCCTGATTAAAATACATATTTTTGCTATTGATCCCCCTCTGGTATGTCACTGTCCATGTTGTGGACTATTTCTTCTAGTAAGTATTTGGTGGCTGCAAATATGACCTTAAGGTTTTTCATTTTCGCCTGGCATTAAAATGAATGGGGCCCAGCGCGAACATTTGATTGCGAACGCGCGAATCCAGAAATTCCTTTTAGGCCACTGTATACTATTAACATTTACAGGATTTTAAGTGTGTTTAATGATGCTTTTAGCAGTCACTTAACAGCTTCATTAAGCCTCATACTAAGTTTTCATGATTAATAAGATTCCTGGATAATCAGGCTTATTTCTAGGAAAGTGATTTTTCTACTTGGAAATACTATTCTAACACCTCTTGTTCTTTGCAATCATTACAGCATTTGAGTACCATCAAAGGTAAAGGCCAATTATTTTTATTAACACAACGTTATTCTGTGGAACACAACAGTGATTTACCCTGAGATAATTCTCAGCCTAATATCGGTCCAATAAATTAAAGCATTTCACTCTAGCACAGAACAGCATAATCAACAGTTCCTAGAAATATTTCAGAAAAGATCCCACTGTCAGGAGAACTGGCAAATATTACTCATTGTAATGCCGATTCTCGGCGAACCCAATCTCTATACACTAGAGTAACTGACTAGTCAAAAAGTTTTAATTTTGATATCATTAAAAATTGTAGAAGTATAATGACCATATATTAGAAGATCGATGAGTAGTGATCTTGTACTGCCAGTGAAAGTGGAAATCACAGCTCAAGCTGTCACGCCCTGCCCTGTGTGTGTTCTGAGACGATCTGTCAGAGTTGCTGCACGTGACTCGATCTGACAGTTTTGTTTTGGGTTTGAACAGAATCCCACCTCCTATCAGGTGTGGTTCGTTTGGTCATTGGGGAGGCTATTTATTCCTTCCCCTCCCTATAGCCTTTGTGGGTTATATGTCTTCCTTGTTTGTGTGCTGGAAGTTTTGGTGGATTGTCTGCTCCAACTGATCTAAAGATAAGGCCTTTTCCCTTTTCCCTTCAGTGTCTGTTTTTACTAGGCCCCTAGAGTGATGCTAGCTCCTTCGGTGGTTGAAGGAGCTGGTAGTCTCTTTCCCTTTTCCCTACTGCTGAGGGTTTGGCCCAGTGTGTTTTAGCTTAGGTACGTGGGCATGTGCATATCTACCATCGAGATATGCACATGGGCATAGCAGCGTAGGGAAAGTCTTTTAGGGATTGCTAGGAGGTGACCCCTTTGTTCCCTAGCTTTTGGGGCCTAGTCAGTTGTTTTGTTTGCTTTGCCGTTTGCTGTTTCCTTCCCTTATCTTACCTACCGTGACATTATAACCCGCCCTACTGTCATTTTTTGCAAAATGGAGACTATTGATGCTTTGGTTGATCGCATGCAGGGATTGTCTTTGGAGGTAGCGGACCTCCGCAATTCGGTTGC
This sequence comes from Bufo bufo, assembly GCF_905171765.1. NCBI lineage: Eukaryota > Metazoa > Chordata > Amphibia > Anura > Bufonidae > Bufo > Bufo bufo. The sequence continues at coordinate 527,553,491 of NC_053392.1, read as the reverse complement.
ACAGTATCAGAGTACTTTGGTGTCTGGTGCTGCCGGAGGAAACCAGGTCTGCCTGGAACCTAAGGTCGCTCTCCCTGATAGGTTTTCTGGGGAAAGTGATAACTTTGTCCGGTTCAGGGAGTCCTGTAAATTATATTTTCGTCTGCGTCCGATTTAATCTGGAGACGAAAACCAGAGAGTTGGGATTATTATTTCTCTGTTAAAAGTGACGCTCAGTCCTGGGCTTTTTCTCTGCCGACCGGTTCTCAGCCCCTCCGGTCGGTGGATGAATTTTTCGAAGCCCTGGGTCTGATTTCTGATGACCCTGACCGGGTCTCTATGGCTGAATCTAAGTTGTGCAGCTTGTGCCAGGGAGAACGTACTGCTGAGTCGTATTGTGCGGAATTTAGAAGATGAGCGACTGACTCGGAGTGCAATGATCCTGCACTCCGTAGTCAGTTCTGTCAGGGATTATCTGAGAGATTAAAAGATGCCCTTGCATTTCATGAAAAACCTGATTGCTTGGAGGCGGCCATGTCTTTGGCCGTACGGATTGATAGGCTTCTTAGGGAGAGATGCAAGATTCCCTTCGGGCAGGGGGTACTGCCTGGTGGTGACACCTGAATTAGGGGCTGGAGAGGAGCCTATGCAATTGGGCCAGGTTACTTCTTGCTCTGGTAAGGGAATTTTTGGAGGCTGAATAGACTGTGTTTCTTCTGTGGTAAAGAAGGTAATTTCGTTAATGTGTGCCCTTTTATTAAACCTCGAAGTGGTAATGAAAAACAAATAGGGGATCCCTTCAAAGAAAAGAAAAAACTCCCTTACTCTTGGTAGTGTGAATGGGGAGTCAGAGCAGGCATATTTGTATCCTACCTGCAGTACCCGATTCCTCCTGCCAGCCATGGTGGCGCTAGACTCTGTAAATTTTTTGTTAAAGGTGTTTGTTGACAGTGGCGCAGGGGTTAATCTTATTGATTTTCAGTTTGTTCCCTGTCATGGCTTTAAAACTACCGCATTAAGCAAAGAGATACCTGTGTTTGCTATAGATTCCGCCCCCTCTCGCAAAGATGTCTAGCATATATTGTTCAGGATATTCATTTAAAGGTGGGTGATTCTCATGTTGAGTTCATTTCCTGTTTTGTTATGAAAGGTTTGCCTGCTCCGATGGTTCTGGGTTTACCATGGTTGATAAAACATAACCCTACCATTGACTGGCAAACAAGACAAATCAGGAATTGGAGTGAATTTTGTATGGACAACTGTCTTTTGCCTCTATTTCGGGGGTGGTCACTAAGGTGTTGCCTCAGTTTCTTTCTGATTTTTTTGGATGTATTCTCGGAGGGCGGAGTTCAGGAGTTGCCCCCTCACCGGGAGTATGATTGTCCGGTCAATCTTATCCCCGGAGCAAAATTGCCAAAATCTCAGTTATAGAATCTTTCTCAACCCGAAAGAGTAGCTATGCAGGAGTACATTGCCGAGAGTTTGGCAAAGGGACATATTAGACCATCTAAGTCTCCTATGGCCGCTGGCTTCTTTTTCGTAAAGAAGGGCGGATTCCTTAGACTGTGCCTAGATTTCCGGGAACTGAATCTCATTACAGTCCGTGATCCTTATCCCCTTCCCTTGATTCCGGATCTTTTTGATCAGATTGTTGGTGCTAAGGTGTTTTCTAAGTTGGATTTAAGAGGAGGTTATAATCTGATCAGAATCAGGGAAGGAGATGAGTGGAAAACGGCCTTCAATACCCCCGAGGGTCACATCGAGAACCTAGTCATGCCCTTTGGTTTAACTAATGCTCCAGCAGTCTTTCAGCACTTTATCTATGACATTTTTCATCATTTGGTGGGGAGGTTCGTGGTTATTTATCTCGATGACATACTAATTTATTCTCCCGATATGAAGACTCATCAGGATCATTTGAGACGAGTGTTATTATTCCTTCAGAAGAATAAATTGTATGCTAAGTTAGAAAAATGTGTGTTTGCTGTTCAGGAGCTGCCGTTTTTGGGGTACTTGCTTTCTGCTCCGGTCTTCGTATGGATCCGAAAAGGTCAGTGCGTTACTTGAATGGGATCGTCCGGAGAATCAGAAAGCCCTGATGCGGTTTTTAGGATTTGCTAATAACTACAGAAATTTCATCCTGAATTATTCCACCATTGTCAAAAAAATGACAAATATGACTAGGAAGGGCGCTGACTTCTCTATCTCAACCTGATGTGTCTCAACCCTTCATTGTGGAGGTTGACGCGTCAGAAGTGGGAGTCGGAGCAGTCTTGTCGCAGGGTCCCTCTCCTAGCAAATGGCGCCCGTGTGCTTTTTTCTCCAAGAAACTCTCGGCCGCCTAGAGAAATTCTGATGTTGGGAATAGAGAGTTGTTGGCCATCAAATTGGCCTTTGAAGAGTGGCGCCATTGGCTAGAAGGGGCTACCTATCCGATTACGGTATTTACTGACCATAAGAATCTGGCCTACCTGCAATCTGAAAAGCGTTTAATTCCTACCAGGTTCAATTTTGTGGTCACCTATCGCCCTGGGATTAAAAATTGCGGGACATCCTGGAAGTAGATACACTGTAGATCTTATTTCCCAGAGATTCTGGTGGCCTGGGTTGCGTAAAAGTGTTGAGAGTTATGTAGCAGCTTGTGAGACCTGTGCACGCGTGAAGGTGGCGCACACTCGGCCATCAGGATCCCTTCTTCCTTTGTCCATCCCATCTCGTCCTTGGACGCATTTGTCCATGGACTTCATTACTAATTTGCCGAGTTCCTCTGGGAAAACTGTGATTTTGGTGGTAGTGGACCGCTTCAGCAAGATGGCTCACTGATGTGGCGTCTCATAGGGGGACGCAATTTTTTTCCAGGTTTTGGAGGGCGTTTTGCATTCGTCTGGGTATTCAGTTGTCTTTCTCTTCGGCTTTCCATCCTCAGTCGAATGGTCAAACTGTGCGCACTAACCAGAACCTGGAGACTAGAGTTGAGCGAACACCTGGATGTTCGGGTTCGAGAAGTTCGGCCGAACTTCCCGGAAATGTTCGGGTTCGGGATCCGAACCCGATCCGAACTTCGTCCCGAACCCGAACCCCATGGAAGTCAATGGGGACCCGAACTTTTCGGCACTAAAAAGGCTGTAAAACAGCCCAGGAAAGAGCTAGAGGGCTGCAAAAGGCAGCAACATGTAGGTAAATCCCCTGCAAACAAATGTGGATAGGGAAATGAATTAAAAAAAAAAAAAATAAAAATGACCCAATATCAATTGGACAGAGGTCCCATAGCAGAGAATATGGTTTCACGTCAGCAGAGAATCAGTCTCTTCATGCCATAGCAAAGAATCTGGCTTCATGTCAGCACAGAATCAGTCTCTTCATGCCATAGCAGAGAATCTGGCTTGATGTCAGCACAGAATCTGTCTTCATGTCATAGCAGAGAATCAGGCTTCACGTCACCCATCACTGGAACAGGCCACTGTCACACATTTAGGCCCCGGCACCCAGACAGAGGAGAGCGGTCCCGTAACAGAGAATCTGGCCTTATGTCAGCGCAGAATCTGTATTCATGTCATAGCAGAGAATCAGGCTTCACGTCACCCACCACTGGAACAGGCCACTGTCACACATTTAGGCCCAGGCACCCAGGCAGAGGAGAGAGGTCCCGTAACAGAGAATCTGGCCTGATGTCAGCACAGAATATGTCTTCATGTCATAGCAGAGAATCAGGCTTCACGTCACCCACCACTGGAACAGGCCACTGTCACACATTTAGGCCCAGGCACCCAGTCAGAGGAGAGAGGTCCCGTAACAGAGAATCTGGCCTTATGTCAACACAGAATCTGTCTTCATGTCATAGCAGAGAATCAGGCTTCACGTCACCCACCACTGGAACAGGCCACTGTCACACATTTAGGCCCAGGCACCCAGGCAGAGGAGAGAGGTTCTGTAACAGAGAATCTGGCCTTATGTCAGCACAGAATCTGTCTTCATGTCATAGCAGAGAATCAGGCTTCACGTCACCCACCACTGGAACAAGCCACTGTCACATATTTAGGCCCCGGCACCCAGACAGAGGAGAGAGGTCCCGTAACAGAGAATCTGGCCTTATGTCAGCGCAGAATCTGTATTCATGTCATAGCAGAGAATCAGGCTTCACGTCACCCACCACTGGAACAGGCCACTGTCACATATTTAGGCCCAGGCACCCAGGCAGAGGAGAGAGGGCCCGTAACAGAGAATCTGGCCTTATGTCAGCGCAGAATCTGTATTCATGTCATAGCAGAGAATCAGGCTTCACGTCACCCACCACTGGAACAGGCCACTGTCACACATTTAGGCCCAGGTACCCAGGCAGAGGAGAGAGGTCCCGTAACAGAGAATCTGGCCTTATGTCAGCGCAGAATCTGTCTTCATGTCATAGCAGAGAATCAGGCTTCACGTCACCCACCACTGGAACAGGCCACTGTCACACATTTAGGCCCCGGCACCCAGACAGAGGAGAGCGGTCCCGTAACAGAGAATCTGGCCTTATGTAAGCGCAGAATATGTCTTCATGTCATAGCAGAGAATCAAGCTTCACGTCACCCACCACTGGAACAGGCCACTGTCACACATTTAGGCCCAGGCACCCAGTCAGAGGAGAGAGATCCCGTAACAGAGAATCTGGCTTGATGTCAGCACAGAATCTGTCTTCATGTCATAGCAGAGAATCAGGCTTCATGTCACCCACCACTGGAACAGGCCACTGTCACACATTTAGGCCCAGGCACCCAGGCAGAGGAGAGAGGTCCCGTAACAGAGAATCTGGCCTTATGTCAGCGCAGAATCAGTCTTCATGTCATAGCAGAGAATCAGGCTTCACGTCACCCACCACTGGAACAGGCCACTGTCACACATTTAGGCCCAGGCACCCAGGCAGAGGAGAGAGGTCCCGTAACAGAGAATCTGGCCTGATGTCAGCACAGAATCTGTCTTCATGTCATAGCAGAGAATCAGGCTTCACGTCACCCACCACTGGAACAGGCCACTGTCACACATTTAGGCCCAGGCACCCAGTCAGAGGAGAGAGGTCCCGTAACAGAGAATCTGGCCTTATGTCAGCACAGAATCTGTCTTCATGTCATAGCAGAGAATCAGGCTTCACGTCACCCACCACTGGAACAAGCCACTGTCACATATTTAGGCCCCGGCACCCAGACAGAGGAGAGAGGTCCCGTAACAGAGAATCTGGCCTTATGTCAGCGCAGAATCTGTATTCATGTCATAGCAGAGAATCAGGCTTCACGTCACCCACCACTGGAACAGGCCACTGTCACATATTTAGGCCCAGGCACCCATGCAAAGAAGAGAGGTCCCGTAACAGAGAATCTGGCCTTATGTCAGCGCAGAATCTGTATTCATGTCATAGCAGAGAATCAGGCTTCACGTCACCCACCACTGGAACAGGCCACTGTCACACATTAAGGCCCAGGTACTCAGGCAGAGGAGAGAGGTCCCGTAACAGAGAATCTGGACTTATGTCAGCGCAGAATCTGTCTTCATGTCATAGCAGAGAATCAGGCTTCACGTCACCCACCACTGGAACAGGCTACTGTCACACATTTAGGCCCCGGCACCCAGACAGAGGAGAGCGGTCCCGTAACAGAGAATCTGGCCTTATGTCAGCGCAGAATCTGTATTCATGTCATAGCAGAGAATCAGGCTTCACGTCACCCACCACTGGAACAGGCCACTGTCACACATTTAGGCCCAGGTACCCAGGCAGAGGAGAGAGGTACCGTAACAGAGAATCTGGCCTGATGTCAGCGCAGAATCTGTCTTCATGTCATAGCAGAGAATCAGGCTTCACGTCACCCACCACTGGAACAGGCCACTGTCACACATTTAGGCCCAGGCACCCAGGCAGAGGAGAGAGGTCCCGTAACAGAGAATCTGGCCTGATGTCAGCACAGAATCTGTCTTCATGTCATAGCAGAGAATCAGGCTTCACGTCACCCACCACTGGAACAGGCCACTGTCACATATTTAGGCCCAGGCACCCAGGCAGAGGAGAGAGGTCGCGTAACAGAGAATCTGGCTTCATGTCAGCACAGAATAAGTCTTCATGTCATAGCAGAGAATCAGGCTTCACGTCACCCACCACTGGAACAGGCCACTGTCACACATTTAGGCCCCGGCACCCAGACAGAGGAGAGGTTCATTCAACTTTGGGTTGCCCCGCAATATAATGGTAAAATGAAATTAAAAATAGTATTGAATGAGGAAGTACCCTGGAGTAGAGTAATAAATTGTTAAGGGGAGGTAGTTAATATCTAATCTGCACAAGGGATGGACAGGTCCTGTGGGATCCATGTCTGGTTCATTTTTATGAACGTCAGCTTGTCCACATTGGCTGTAGACAGGCGGCTGCGTTTGTCTGTAATGACGCCCCCTGCCGTGCTAAATACACGTTCAGACAAAACGCTGGCCGCCGGGCAGGCAAGCACCTCCAAGGCATAAAAGGCTAGCTCTGGCCACGTGGACAATTTGGAGACCCAGAAGTTGAATGGGGCCGAACCATCAGTCAGTACGTGGAGGGGTGTGCACAGGTAATGTTTCACCATGTTAGTGAAATGTTGCCTCCTGCTAACACGTTCCGTATCAGGTGGTGGTGCACTTAGCTGTGGCGTGGTGACAAAACTTTTCCACATCTCTGCCATGCTAACCCTGCCCTCAGAGGAGCTGGCCGTGACACAGCTGCGTTGGCGACCTCTTGCTCCTCCTCTGCCTTCGCCTTGGGCTTCCACTTGTTCCCCTGTGACATTTGGGAATGCTCTCAGTAGCGCGTCTACCAACGTGCGTTTGTACTCGCGCATCTTCCTATCACGCTCCAGTGTAGGAAGTAAGGTGGGCACATTGTCTTTGTACCGGGGATCCAGCAAGGTGGCAACCCAGTAGTCCGCACACGTTAAAATGTGGGCAACTCTGCTGTCGTTGCGCAGGCACTGCAGCATGTAGTCGCTCATGTGTGCCAGGCTGCCCAGAGGTAAGGACAAGCTGTCCTCTGTGGGAGGCGTATCGTCATCGTCCTGTGTTTCCCCCCAGCCACGCACCAGTGATGGGCCCGAGCTGCTTTGGGTGCCACCCCGCTGTGAACATGCTTCATCCTCATCCTCCTCCACCTCCTCCTCATCCTCGTCCTCCTCGTCCTCCAGTAGTGGGCCCTGTCTGGCCACATTTGTACCTGGCCTCTGGTGTTGCAAAAAACCTCCCTCTGAGTCACTTTGAAGAGACTGGCCTGAAAGTGCTAAAAATGACCCCTCTTCCTCCTCTTCCTCCTGGGCCACCTCCTCTTCCATCATCGCCCTAAGTGTTTTCTCAAGGAGACATAGAAGTGGTATTGTAACGCTGATAACGGCGTCATCGCCACTGGCTATGTTGGTGGAGTACTCGAAACAGCGCAACAGGGCACACAGGTCTCGCATGGAGGCCCAGTCATTGGTGGTGAAGTGTGTCTGATCCGCAGTGCGACTGACCCGTGCGTGCTGCAGCTGAAACTCCACTATGGCCTGCTGCTGCTCGCACAGTCTGTCCAGCATATGCAAGGTGGAGTTCGACCTGGTGGGTACGTCGCATATGAGGCGGTGAGCGGGAAGGCCGAAGTTATGCTGTAGCGCAGACAGGCGAGCAGCGGCAGGGTGTGAACGCCGGAAGCGCGAACAGACGGCCCGCACTTTATGCAGCAGCTTTGACATGTCGGGGTAGTTGCGAATGAACTTCTGCACCACCAAATTCAGCACATGCGCCAGGCAAGGGATGTGCGTCAAACCGGCTAGTCCCAGAGCTGCAACGAGATTTCGCCCATTATCGCACACCACCAGGCCGGGCTTGAGGCTCACCGGCAGCAACCACTCATCGGTCTGTTGTTCTATACCCCGCCACAACTCCTGTGCGGTGTGGGGCCTGTCCCCCAAACATATGAGTTTCAGAACGGCCTGCTGACGTTTACCCCGGGCTGTGCTGAAGTTGGTGGTGAAGGTGTGTGGCTGACTGGATGAGCAGGTGGAAGAAGAGGAGGAGGAAGCTGAGTAGGAGGAGGAGGAGACAGGAGGCAAAGAATGCTGCCCTGCGATCCTTGGCGGCGGAAGGACGTGCGCCAAACAGCTCTCCGCCTGGGGCCCAGCCGCCACTACATTTACCCAGTGTGCAGTTAGGGAGATATAGCGTCCCTGGCCGTGCTTACTGGTCCACGTATCTGTGGTTAGGTGGACCTTGCCACAGATGGCGTTGCGCAGTGCACACTTGATTTTATCGGACACTTGGTTGTGCAGGGAAGGCTCGGCTGTCTTGGAGAAATAGTGGCGGCTGGGAACAACATACTGTGGGACAGCAAGTGACATGAGCTGTTTGAAGCTGTGTGTGTCCACCAGCCTAAATGACAGCATTTCATAGGCCAGTAGTTTAGAAATGCTGGCATTCAGGGCCAGGGATCGAGGGTGGCTAGGTGGGAATTTACGCTTTCTCTCAAATGTTTGTGAGATGGAGAGCTGAACGCTGCCGTGTGACATGGTTGAGATGCTTGGTGACGCAGGTGGTGGTGTTGGTGGTACATCCCATGTTTGCTGGGCGGCAGGTGCCAACGTTCCTCCAGAGGCAGAGGAAGAGGCCGAGGCGGCGGCAGCAGCAGCAGAAGAGGCCGAGGCAGCAGCAGAAGAGGCCGAGGCGGCAGCAGCAGAAGTGGCAGCAGGGGGAGCCTGAGTGACTTCCTTGTTTTTAAGGTGTTTACTCCACTGCAGTTCATGCTTTGCATGCAGGTGCCTGGTCATGCAGGTTGTGCTAAGGTTCAGAACGTTAATGCCTCGCTTCAGGCTCTGATGGCACAGCGTGCAAACCACTCGGGTCTTGTCGTCAGCACATTGTTTGAAGAAGTGCCATGCCAGGGAACTCCTTGAAGCTGCCTTTGGGGTGCTCGGTCCCAGATGGCGGCGGTCAGTAGCAGGCGAAGTCTCTTGGCGGCGGGTGTTCTGATTTTGCCCAATGCTCCCTCTTTTGCTACGCTGTTGGCTCGGTCTCACCACTGCCTCTTCCTCCGAACTCTGAAAGTCAGTGGCACGACCTTCATTCCATGTGGGGTCTAGGACCTCATCGTCCCCTGCATCGTCTTCCACCCAGTCTTGACCCCTGACCTCCTCAGTATGCACACTGCAGAAAGACGCAGCAGTTGGCATCATCAGAGACGTGCTGAGGTGGTATTCCCATGTCCTCATCATCAGGAAAAATAAGTGGTTGTGCGTTAGTGCATTCTATCTCTTCCACCCCTGGGGAAGGGCTAGGTGGATGCCCTTGGGAAACCCTGGCAGCAGAGTCTTCAAACAGCATAAGAGACTGCTGCATAACTTGAGGCTCAGACAGTTTCCCTGATATGCATGGGGGTGATGTGACAGACCGATGGGCTTGGTTTTCATGCGCCATCTGTGCGCTTTCTGCAGAAGACTGGGTGGGAGATAATGTGAACGTGCTGGATCCACTGTCGGCCACCCAATTGACTAATGCCTGCACCTGCTCAGGCCTTACCATCCTTAGAACGGCATTGGGCCCCACCAAATATCGCTGTAAATTCTGCTGGCTACTGGGACCTGAGGTAATTGGTTCACTAGGACGTGTGGCTGTGGCAGAACGGCCACGTCCTCTCCCAGCACCAGAGGGTACACTAACACCACCACGACCATGTCCACGTCCGCGTCCCTTATTAGATGTTTTCCTCATTGTTCCCGTTCACAACAATTTTGAGAATGGCAAATTTGGGAATGCTTTTTCAACCCAGAACAAAAAGTCTGCTTTTACGGTCACTACAAATAACTTGACCAGCTAAAACTGTGCAGATTTGGTTGAATAGAGATGTGAGACCTGTTTTTTTTTGCGCTGTGTGACAGTTATAGGTTTAATCACAGAATGACACTTCTATCAGCACGCTAGCGTGTGTCTTAGGTTTTTCTGAATGACACTATCAATACCTTCAATGTAAGATTTTCTTTTTGGGATAGATTTCAAGTAGGCCTCAAATACCACAAACTAGTTATTTTCAGAATGGCAAATTTGGGAATGCTTTTTCAACCCAGAACAAAAAGTCTGCTTTTACGGTCACTACAAATAACTTGACCAGCTAAAACTGTGCAGATTTGGTTGAATAGAGATGTGAGACCTGTTTTTTTTTGCGCTGTGTGACAGTTATAGGTTTAATCACAGAATGACACTTCTATCAGCACGCTAGCGTGTGTCTTAGGTTTTTCTGAATCACACTATCAATACCTTCAATGTAAGATTTTCTTTTTGGGATAGATTTCAAGTAGGCCTCAAATACCACAAACTAATTATTTTCAGAATGGCAAATTTGGGAATGCTTTTTCAACCCAGAACAAAAAGTCTGCTTTTACGGTCACTACAAATAACTTGACCAGCTAAAACTGTGCAGATTTGGTTGAATAGAGATGTGAGACCTGTTTTTTTTTTTGCGCTGTGTGACAGTTATAGGTTTAATCACAGAATGACACTTCTATCAGCACGCTAGCGTGTGTCTTAGGTTTTTCTGAATCACACTATCAATACCTTCAATGTAAGATTTTCTTTTTGGGATAGATTTCAAGTAGGCCTCAAATACCACAAACTAGTTATTTTCAGAATGGCAAATTTGGGAATGCTTTTTCAACCCAGAACAAAAAGTCTGCTTTTACGGTCACTACAAATAACTTGACCAGCTAAAACTGTGCAGATTTGGTTGAATAGAGATGTGAGACCTGTTTTTTTTTGCGCTGTGTGACAGTTATAGGTTTAATCACAGAATGACACTTCTATCAGCACGCTAGCGTGTGTCTTAGGTTTTTCTGAATGACACTATCAATACCTTCAATGTAAGATTTTCTTTTTGGGATAGATTTCAAGTAGGCCTCAAATACCACAAACTAGTTATTTTCAGAATGGCAAATTTGGGAATGCATTTTCAACCCAGAACAAATGTCTGCTTTTACGGTCACTACAAATAACTTGACCAGCTAAAACTGTGCAGATTTGGTTGAATAGAGATGTGAGACCTGTTTTTTTTTGCGCTGTGTGACAGTTATAGGTTTAATCACAGAATGACACTTCTATCAGCACGCTAGCGTGTGTCTTAGGTTTTTCTGAATCACACTATCAATACCTTCAATGTAAGATTTTCTTTTTGGGATAGATTTCAAGTAGGCCTCAAATACCACAAACTAGTTATTTTCAGAATGGCAAATTTGGGAATGCTTTTTCAACCCAGAACAAAAAGTCTGCTTTTACGGTCACTACAGATAACTTGACCAGCTAAAACTGTGCAGATTTGGTTGAATAGAGATGTGAGACCTGTTTTTTTTTTGCGCTGTGTGACATTTATAGGTTTAATCACAGAATGACACTTCTATCAGCACGCTAGCGTGTGTCTTAGGTTTTTCTGAATCACACTATCAATACCTTCAATGTAAGATTTTCTTTTTGGGATAGATTTCAAGTAGGCCTCAAATACCACAAACTAGTTATTTTCAGAATGGCAAATTTGGGAATGCTTTTTCAACCCAGAACAAAAAGTCTGCTTTTACGGTCACTACAGATAACTTGACCAGCTAAAACTGTGCAGATTTGGTTGAATAGAGATGTGAGACCTGTTTTTTTTTTGCGCTGTGTGACATTTATAGGTTTAATCACAGAATGACACTTCTATCAGCACGCTAGCGTGTGTCTTAGGTTTTTCAGAATCACACTATCAATACCTTCAATGTAAGATTTTCTTTTTGGGATAGATTTCAAGTAGGCCTCAAATACCACAAACTAGTTATTTTCAGAATGGCAAATTTGAGAATGCTTTTTCAGCCCAGAACAAAAAGTCTGCTTTTACGGTCACTACAAATAACTTGACCAGCTAAAACTGTGCAGATTTGGTTGAATAGAGATGTGAGACCTGTTTTTTTTTGCGCTGTGTGACAGTTATAGGTTTAATCACAGAATGACACTTCTATCAGCACGCTAGCGTGTGTCTTAGGTTTTTCTGAATCACACTATCAATACCTTCAATGTAAGATTTTCTTTTTGTGATAGATTTCAAGTAGGCCTCAAATACCACAAACTAGTAATTTTGAGAATGGCAAATTTGGGAATGCTTTTTCAACCCAGAACAAAAAGTCTGCTTTTACGGTCACTACAAATAACTTGACCAGCTAAAACTGTGCAGATTTGGTTGAATAGAGATGTGAGACCTGTTTTTTTTTTTGCGCTGTGTGACAGTTATAGGTTTAATCACAGAATGACACTTCTATCAGCACGCTAGCGTGTGTCTTAGGTTTTTCTGAATGACACTATCAATACCTTCAATGTAAGATTTTCTTTTTGGGATAGATTTCAAGTAGGCCTCAAATACCACAAACTAGTTATTTTCAGAATGGCAAATTTGGGAATGCTTTTTCAACCCAGAACAAAAAGTCTGCTTTTACGGTCACTACAAATAACTTGACCAGCTAAAACTGTGCAGATTTGGTTGAATAGAGATGTGAGACCTGTTTTTTTTTCCCGCTGTGTGACAGTTATAGGTTTAATCACAGAATGACACTTCTATCAGCACGCTAGCGTGTGTCTTAGGTTTTTCTGAATCACACTATCAATACCTTCAATGTAAGATTTTCTTTTTGGGATAGACTTCAAGTAGGCCTCAAATACCACAAACTAGTTATTTTCAGAATGGCAAATTTGAGAATGCTTTTTCAACCCAGAACAAAAAGTCTGCTTTTACGGTCACTACAAATAACTCGACCATCTAAAACTGTGCAGATTTGGTTGAATAGAGATGTGAGACCTGTTTTTTTTTTGCGCTGTGTGACAGTTATAGGTTTAATCACCTCCGGACCGCCTAACGCAGGATCGCGTTCCGGAGGTGGCAGCGCTGCGCACAGTCACGCATATACGCGTCATCTCGCGATGGCCGAGATTTCCTGTGAACGCGCGCACACAGGCGCGCGCGCTCACAGGAACGGAAGGTAAGAGAGTTGATCTCCAGCCTGCCAGCGGCGATCGTTCGCTGGCAGGCTGGAGATGTGTTTTTTTTAACCCCTAACAGGTATATTAGACGCTGTTTTGATAACAGCGTCTAATATACCTGCTACCTGGTCCTCTGGTGGTCCCCTTTGTTTGGATCGACCACCAGAGGACACAGGTAGCTCAGTAAAGTAGCACCAAGCACCACTACACTACACTACACCCCCCCCCCCGTCACTTATTAACCCCTTATTAGCCCCTGATCACCCCTGATCACCCCATATAGACTCCCTGATCACCCCCCTGTCATTGATTACCCCCCTGTCATTGATCACCCCCTGTAAAGCTCCATTCAGATGTCCGCATGATTTTTACGGATCCACTGATAGATGGATCGGATCCGCAAAACGCATCCGGACGTCTGAATGAAGCCTTACAGGGGCATGATCAATGACTGTGGTGATCACCCCATATAGACTCCCTGATCACCCCCTGTCATTGATTACCCCCCTGTCATTGATTACCCCCCTGTAAAGCTCCATTCAGACGTCCGCATGATTTTTACGGATGCACTGATAGATGGATCCGATCCGCAAAACGCATCCGGACGTCTGAATGAAGCCTTACAGGGGCATGATCAATGACTGTGGTGATCACCCCATATAGACTCCCTGATCACCCCCCTGTAAAGCTCCATTCAGATGTCCGCATGATTTTTACGGATGCACTGATAGATGGATCCGATCCGCAAAACGCATCCGGACGTCTGAATGAAGCCTTACAGGGGCATGATCAATGACTGTGGTGATCACCCCCCTGTCATTGATTACCCCCCTGTAAAGCTCCATTCAGATGTCCGCATGATTTTTACGGATGCACTGATAGATGGATCGGATCCGCAAAACGCATCCGGACGTCTGAATGAAGCCTTACAGGGGCATGATCAATGACTGTGGTGATCACCCCATATAGACTCCCTGATCACCCCCCTGTAAAGCTCCATTCAGATGTCCGCATGATTTTTACGGATGCACTGATAGATGGATCGGATCCGCAAAACGCATCCGGACGTCTGAATGAAGCCTTACAGGGGCGTGATCAATGACTGTGGTGATCACCCCATATAGACTCCCTGATCACCCCCCTGTAAAGCGCCATTCAGATGTCCGCATAATTTTTACGGATGCACTGATAGATGGATCCGATCCGCAAAACGCATCCGGACGTCTGAATGAAGCCTTACAGGGGCATGATCAATGACTGTGGTGATCACCCCCCTGTCATTGATCAACCCCCTGTAAAGCTCCATTCAGATGTCCGCATGATTTTTACGGATGCACTGATAGATGGATCGGATCCGCAAAACGCATCCGGACGTCTGAATGAAGCCTTACAGGGGCGTGATCAATGACTGTGGTGATCACCCCATATAGACTCCCTGATCACCCCCCTGTCATTGATTACCCCCCTGTCATTGATTACCCCCCTGTAAAGCTCCATTCAGACGTCCGCATGATTTTTACGGATCCACTGATAGATGGATCGGATCCGCAAAACGCATACGGACGTCTGAATGAAGCCTTACACAGGCGTGATCAATGACTGTGGTTATCACCCCATATAGACTCCCTGATCACCCCCCTGTCATTGATCACCCCCCTGTCATTGATCACCCCCCCCTGTCATTGATCACCCCCCCCTGTCATTGATTACCCCCCCCTGTCATTGATCACCCCCCTGTAAGGCTCCATTCAGACATTTTTTTGGCCCAAGTTAGCGGAATTTTTTTATTTTTTTCTTACAAAGTCTCATATTCCACTAACTTGTGTCAAAAAATAAAATCTCACATGAACTCACCATACCCCTCACGGAAACCAAATGCGTAAAATTTTTTAGACATTTATATTCCAGACTTCTTCTCACGCTTTAGGGCCCCTAGAATGCCAGGGCAGTATAAATACCCCACATGTGACCCCATTTCGGAAAGAAGACACCCCCAGGTATTCCGTGAGGGGCATATTGAGTCCATGAAAGATTGAAATTTTTGTCCCAAGTTAGCGGAACGGGAGACTTTGTGAGAAAAAAATTAAAAATATCAATTTCCGCTAACTTGTGACAAAAAAAAAAAATTTCTATGAACTCGCCATGCCCCTCATTGAATACCTTGGGGTGTCTTCTTTCCAAAATGGGGTCACATGTGGGGTATTTATACTGCCCTGGCATTCTAGGGGCCCCAAAGCGTGAGAAGAAGTCTGGTATCCAAATGTCTAAAAATGCCCTCCTAAAAGGAATTTGGGCCCCTTTGCGCATCTAGGCTGCAAAAAAGTGTCACACATCTGGTATCGCCGTACTCAGGAGAAGGTGGGGAATGTGTTTTGGGGTGTCATTTTACATATACCCATGCTGGGTGAGAGAAATATCTTGGTCAAATGCCAACTTTGTATAAAAAAATGGGAAAAGTTGTCTTTTGCCAAGATATTTCTCTCACCCAGCAAGGGTATATGTAAAATGACACCCCAAAACACATTCCCCAACTTCTCCTAAATACGGCGATACCACATGTGTGACACTTTTTTGCAGCCTAGGTGGGCAAAGGGGCCCACATTCCAAAGAGCACCTTTAGGATTTCACAGGTCATTTACCTACTTACCACACATTAGGGCCCCTGGAAAATGCCAGGGCAGTATAACTACCCCACAAGTGACCCCATTTTGGAAAGAAGACACCCCAAGGTATTCCGTGAGGGGCATGGCGAGTTCCTAGAATTTTTTATTTTTTGTCACAAGTTAGTGGAAAATGCTGATTTTTTTTTTATTTTTTTTTTTCATACAAAGTCTCATATTCCACTAACTTGTGACAAAAAATAAAAACTTCCATGAACTCACTATGCCCATCAGCGAATACCTTGGGGTCTCTTCTTTCCAAAATGGGGTCACTTGTGGGGTAGTTATACTGCCCTGGCATTCTAGGGGCCCAAATGTGTGGTAAGGAGTTTGAAATCAAATTCTGTAAAAAAATGACCTGTGAAATCCGAAAGGTGCTCTTTGGAATATGGGCCCCTTTGCCCACCTAGGCTGCAAAAAAGTGTCACACATCTGGTATCTCCGTACTCAGGAGAAGGTGGGGAATGTGTTTTGGGGTGTCATTTTACATATACCCATGCTGGGTGAGAGAAATATCTTGGCAAAAGACAACTTTTCCCATTTTTTTATACAAAGTTGGCATTTGACCAAGATATTTCTCTCACCCAGCATGGGTATATGTAAAATGACACCCCAAAACACATTCCCCACCTTCTCCTGAGTACGGAGATACCAGATGTGTGACACTTTTTTGCAGCCTAGGTGGGCAAAGGGGCCCATATTCCAAAGAGCACCTTTCGGATTTCACAGGTCATTTTTTACAGAATTTGATTTCAAACTCCTTACCACACATTTGGGCCCCTAGAATGCCAGGGCAGTATAACTACCCCACAAGTGACCCCATTTTGGAAAGAAGAGACCCCAAGGTATTCGCTGATGGGCATAGTGAGTTCATGGAAGTTTTTATTTTTTGTCACAAGTTAGTGGAATATGAGACTTTGTATGAAAAAAATAAATAAAAAAAAATCATCATTTTCCACTAACTTGTGACAAAAAATAAAAAATTCTATTAACTCACTATGCCCATCAGCGAATACCTTAGGGTGTGTACTTTCCGAAATGGGGTCATTTGTGGGGTGTTTGTACTGTCTGGCCATTGTAGAACCTCAGGAAACATGACAGGTGCTCAGAAAGTCAGAGCTGCTTCAAAAAGCGGAAATTCACATTTTTGTACCATAGTTTGTAAACGCTATAACTTTTACCCAAACCATTTTTTTTTTTTACCCAAACATTTTTTTTTTATCAAAGACATGTAGAACTATAAATTTAGAGCAAAATTTCTATATGGATCTCGTTTTTTTTGCAAAATTTTACAACTGAAAGTGAAAAATGTCATTTTTTTGCAAAAAAATCGTTAAATTTCGATTAATAACAAAAAAAGTAAAAATGTCAGCAGCAATGAAATACCACCAAATGAAAGCTCTATTAGTGAGAAGAAAAGGAGGTAAAATTCATTTGGGTGTTAAGTTGCATGACCGAGCAATAAACGGTGAAAGTAGTGTAGGTCAGAAGTGTAAAAAGTGGCCTGGTCTTTCAGGGTGTTTAAGCACTGGGGGCTGAGGTGGTTAATCACAGAATGACACTTCTATCAGCACGCTAGCGTGTGTCTTAGGTTTTTCTGAATCACACTATCAATACCTTCAATGTAAGATTTTCTTTTTGGGATAGATTTCAAGTAGGCCTCAAATACCACAAACTAGTTATTTTAAGAATGGCAAATTTGGGAATGCTTTTTCAACCCAGAACAAAAAGTCTGCTTTTACGGTCACTACAAATAACTTGACCAGCTAAAACTGTGCAGATTTGGTTGAATAGAAATGTCAGGTCTATTTTTTAGGCGCTGGGTGACAGACTCAACTTGCCCCTGATGTAATATATGGCCAAAAAATAACCACACTGTTGATGGTTAAATGCACTTGGGTGACACAGGCTCAGCCTGCAGCTGATGTAGTATATGGCCAAAAAATAATCAGACTGTTGATGGTTAAATGCACTTGGGTGACACAGGCTCAGCCTGCAGCTGATGTAGGATATAGCACAAAATAACCACACTATCGATGGTTAAATACACTTGGTGATAGCTCGTGCTGGCGCACCACAAGTCACAAAATGGCCGACGATCACCCCAGAAAAAAAGTGATCTAAAAACGCTCTGGGCAGCCTCAAAAAAGTGAGCAAGTCAATAATAGCACTTCAATGATCCACAGCTGCAGATCGATCACAGAATCAAGTCTTTTGGAGGAGTTAATCTGCCTAATCTCGCCCTAACGTCGCAGCTGCAACCTCTCCCTATACTGATCATAGCAGAGTGACGTGCGGCGCTACGTGACTCCAGCTTAAATAGAGGCTGGGTCACATGGTGCACTGGCCAATCACAGCCATGCCAATAGTAGGCATGGCTGTGATGGCCTCTTGGGCCAAGTAGTATGACGCTTGTTGATTGGCTGCTTTGCAGCCTTTCAAAAAGCGCCAAGAAAGTGCCGAACACCGAACCCGAACACGGACTTTTACGAAAATGTTCGGGTTCGGGTCCGTGTCACGGACACCCCAAAATTCGGTACGAACCCGAACTATACAGTTCGGATTCGCTCATCCCTACTGGAGACCTATTTGAGGTGTTTTGTCGATGAGAATCAGGATGAGTGGTCCTCGTTCTTGTCTTTAGCTGAGTTTGCCTTGAACAACCGTAGGCAGGAGTCAACTGAAAAGTCACAATTTTTTGGCGCATATGGTTTTCACCTTCAGTTTGGTACTTTTTCTGGGACCGAATCTTTTGGGATACCAGAAGAGGAAAGATTCTCTTCCTCTATGTCATCTATCTGGCGGAAAATTCAAGTTAATTTGAAAAAATGGGTGAAAGATATAAACGGATGGCTGACAAGAGACGTATGATTGGTCCGGACCTGTGTGTGGGTGATTTGGTGTGGTTGTCCACTAAAAACATTAAGCTGAAGGAACCCTCTTGGAAATTGGGTCTAAGATTTATTGGCCCTTACAAAATCTCGGCCATTGTCAATCCGGTGGCGTTTTGTCTGGAACTTTCACAGGCCTGGAATATTCATAATGTGTTTCACAGGTCCTTGTTGAAGAAATATGTGGAACCTGCGGAACCATCTCCTTTGCCTCCTCCTCCTGTTTTGGTTGATGGTAATCTGGAGTTTCAGATTTCCAGAATTCTCAATTCACGTGTTCTTCAGGGTTCCTTTCAGTACCTGGTGCATTGGAGGGGATACGGTCCCGAGGAAAGAATGTGGGTTCCGGCTACCGATGTTAACCTTGTTAATGCCTTTCACAGGGCACACCCGGATAAAGTTGGGCCTGGGTGTCTGGAGGTGCCCTGCCCTGTGGGTGTTCTGAGACGATCTGTCAGAGTTGCTGCACGTGACTCGATCTCAGAGTTTGTTTGGTTCGGTTGGTCATTGGGGAGGCTATTTATTCCTCCCTCTCCCTATAGCCTTTGCGGGTTATACTTCTTCCTTGTTTGTGTGCTGGAAGTTTTGGTGGATTTGGTGGATTTCTGCTCCAACTCATCTAAAGATAAGTCCTTTTCCCTTTTCCCTTCAGTGTCTGTTTTTACTAGGCCCCTAGAGTGACGCTAGCTCCTTCGGTGGTTGAAGGAGCTAGTAGTCTCTTTCTCTTTTCCCTACTGCTGAGGGTTTGGTCCAGTGTGTTTCAGCTTAGGTACGTGGGCATGTGCATATCTACCATCGAGATATGCACATGGGCATAGCAGCGTAGGGAAAGTCTTTTAGGGATTGCTAAGAGGTAACTCCTGTGCCTGTCATCCATTACGGCCCCCGGTCTCTTTCTACCTGCTTGTGCTCACTGCACCACAAGCTCAATCCTGAGCCCGGAACATCCCCCATCCTGTGAGCTCTCCTGCCCATCTCAGCAGCTCATTGCATTACATCTGCTGCTAGGGAGGCTATGATAAGTTCCATTCATCAGGGGAATGGGGCTAGATTAGTATTTTTATTTTTATTAACGCTAAGTGGTCAACATTATTGTAAGTAGGCAGTAAGGGGGCATAACTACTGTGTGCGGGCACTAAGTGGGCATTCTCCTGTGTCTGGGAACTAAGGGGGCATTTTACTGGGGCACTATCAGGGACCCTATTTGTGCCCTACACTACTGTGTAGGGCACAAATAGGGCATACAGGGCCTGAGCAGCATACTATAAAGTACTGCGAACATGGATGGTCTTGACTATCCACAGGATGGGAGTTTGAGAGGAAGTCAAAAATCAGAGAGGCAGTCAAAAGCCTGCCTTTCTGATATGTATTGTATACCCTTGACTATAGGGAAGTGTAGTATTTGGTCATGTAAATTTTTTTGACATTTGATTATTTGGGAAGCGCTAGAAGACAGTATAAAAATGAACATATCTGTATCACTAAGGCTCAGAGTTACAATTCTGACATTTTGCTTATATTAAAAAATTCAATAGCATAATTTCCTTTTGCAGTTAACAATATGAAATCAGTAGAAGATTCCGCCTGTCCATGTGCATATCCCAGTGAAACAAGACAAGGGTGTGAACATGGTAAACCAGCTGCTCAGGCCCCACTGCAGCATTAATCTAGTAATGTATTTTTCCAGCCTCACTTTTTATTTATAAAGACACGCTTTGCAAATTACAGTCATTGAAAAATGAACTTGCAAATATTTCAGCAGAGGCTTGCAAATTACAGTTAATCACATCCAATTTTGGAAGACACACACAGCATTTAACTGCCATTAAAAGCAGCCAGTTTCCCGCAAGTCATCTCACTCATGTACTGTAACAACTTAATATGCAGCTCTAGATACAGTTTTCTGGTCCAGATTTGTCACAATAATTAATTGCAGTGGACTTTAACCATGAGTATATACAATACAATGTATCCAGGCATTCCAAGGGAAAGTGCACACACTTTTTAGATGTTGATTGGAAACTATTCAGTGTGTATTTTATGTACATGTCTTAGGCCTCTTTCACATGGGCGTTGCGGGAAAATGTGCGGGTGCGTTACGGGAACACCCGCGATTTTTCCGCACGAGTGCAAAACATTGTAATGCGTTTTGCACTCGCGTGAGAAAAATCGCGCGTGTTTGGTACCCAAACCCGAACTTCTTCACAGAAGTTCGGGCTTGGGCTCGGTGTTCTGTAGATAGTATTATTTTCCCTTATAACATGGTTATAAGGGAAAATAATAGCATTCTGAATACAGTAAAAGTAAAACAGCGCTGGAGGGGTTAAAAAAATAAAATAAAAAATTTAACTCACCTTAGTCCACTTGTTTGCGGCCCGGCATCTCCTTCTGGCTTCATCTGATCTCTGTGCAGCAACAGGACCTTTGGTGATGTCATTCCGGTCATCACATGATCCATCACCATGGTAAAAGATCATGTGACGTACCATGTGATGACCGGAGTGACGTCATCAAAGGTCCTGTAACTGTATTTAATGCTCACCACAGGTCCTATTCAACAAAGGAGACAGAAGGAGATGCCGGCTACGCGTTCAAGTGGACTAAGGTGAGTTAAATTATTATTATTATTTTTTTAACCCCTCCAGCCCTATTTTACTATGCATTCTGTATTCAGAATGCTAATATTTTCCCTTATAACCATGTTATAAGGGAAAATAATAATGATTGGGTCTACATCCCGATCGTCTCCTGGCAACCGTGCGTGAAAATCGCACTGCATCCGCACTTGCTTGCGGATGCTTGCGATTTTCACGCAACCCCATTCACTTCTATGGATCCCTGGGTATGGAAGAGCTGGAAGAGCAATAGGGCTGATAAGGGACATTGAGGGTCTTAGTTATTAGGAAAAAATTAAAAAATTACATTTATTTTATCTTAAGAAGAGGCGTCTAAGGAGGAACATAACTTATACAAATATATAAATGGCATCAAATCCCTTCAAAAAACAAGGGAATCTGCATTTGTCTGGAGAAGAAAAAGTTCAGTCTCCAGAGGCGACAAGGCTTCTTCACTATAAGAACTGTGAATCTGTGGAATAGTCTACTTCAGGACGTGGTCACAGCAGGAACAGTGGATGGTTTCAAAAAAGGCTTAAATTAATTCTTAGAACTAAATAAGATTAATGCTTATAAAATGGGTAGAATTCTGGCTTCTCACTCTACTTTCCTTCATCCGCTTCCCCACTCATCTCTTAGTTGAACTTAGTACAACCGTACTAACTATATAACTATGTTAGAGAGAAGCTTTGACATAAGACCTTTTACAGCTTATGTTATTAAATAAATTTACTGCACTGTGGAAAGTTTATAGACATTTTATAAATGACTGTGAATTAATAAAAGCCACCAGAGAGCATAGCCTCTGCTTACTTCTCATTATCCTTTTATTTTGTAAAAAAAAAAATTATACTCCATCAGGACGTATTTGTTCGCTCATTTCCGTGAGCTGCAGATTCAATTTCAGATATCATAAATCAAATTAACAGTATCTTTGTAATCACAGTTAAGATGATGTGTACTTAGGGATGCTAATGTGTCCTTCTACGTATTTATGTAAGGATAATGGTCCAAAGCCCTAAAGATTCCTGATTTGTGATTATTCTTAATAACAGGCTAGCACAAAGTAGCTAATGTAAGACCTGGAAATATTAGCGCATTACATTTTCCATGAAATCTACACTAGACTAAATAACCCGTAGGCCACCCCGACAGAGTGGAGTGGGTGTCAGCAGTAAGTTTGTTGACGTCACTGATTATTTTGCCCTTCCTCTGATCCATCAGAACAATAAGCCCCAAAAAATGGATCCTGTCTGTGGACCATCCGCCTTCACTCTGTCAGCATTTGGTCAGTAATCCATCAGTATTGCTAAAGCCCCAAAAAACAGGAGTGGATCCAAAACAGAGATGACACCTTAATGGAATATTTGCATGTCTTCTGTATTTTGTACCCACTCCTGCTTTTGGCTACCAAATCATAAGCCAATTCTGATGCAAAATAGGGGCCATGTCATGCAAGCCTTACAGCTAGACATGTCGCGAACCGGGCGAACCACCATAGACTTCAATAGGCAGGCGAATTTTAAAACCCACAGGGACTCTTTCTGGCCACAATAGTGATGGAAAAGTAGTTTCAAGGGGGACTAACACCTGGACTGTGGCATGCCATAGGGGGATCCATGGCAAAACTCCCATGGAAAATTACGTAGTTGACGCAGAGTCGGGTTTTAATCCATAAAAGGCATAAATCACCTAACATTCCTAAATTGTTCGGAATAACGTGCTTTAAAACATCCAGTGTGTGTATACGATCAGGTATGATGTTGTATCGATCAGGTAGTGTAAGGGTTATGCCCGCTTCACAGTGACAGACCAAACTCCCCGTTTAACACACCGCAAATAACCGCAAAGAGTTGTCAATAGTTGACACACTCATGACATAAATTTTATTCCTCTATGCGTCAATCTTGGTGTAGTGATGACTGTGCTCGTGCGCACGTTCGGGAGATTGCAGGCGATGGCGGTTTTTCAAAGCCTATGGTTGTGCTGAGGTAGTTCAGTGACAGTTAAGTGACCCAGAAAACAATGATTCTGCAGTGTGGGCCCATTGTTGGCCTAGTAGGCTTTAATGATCACCTTAGATGATCACAAAGAAAATTAATGTTTTTTCTATGAAAAATTATCCAGCAGATCGCTTTTGGTCTGTTCACAATGAAGCAACGACCTTATCTCATCTGGGGTGTGCCAACATTGCCAACACACTGATAGAGGTGATGATCGCTTCATTGTGATATGCAAGCCCCTTCACCACAATAAGGTAACGATCACGAAGGGGAATTGACACATGTATGTGCCTTTTTTTTGTTTGGTTTTTGCAGCCACAGTGCAGCACCAGAGGCCAGAAAAATTAGGCATGTACACTTGCCTGAAAAATTAGGTATTGTTGCAGCCGCTGCTACAAAAAAAATTATGTTTTCCAGGCAGAAAGTGCACTAAAACATTGTGGCTTGAACCCTAGTTGGTGGGGGAGAAGTCACGCAAGTCATCCAGCATGCAGAGATTAAATACAGCAGCGTGGGGACCATTTTTAGCCCAAGGCATCTCATCAGGCCTTTTTTAGTCAAATGCATCCCCCACTGTCAGTCCTTTCGGGATCCATGCCTTATTCATCTTAATAAAGGTGAGGTAATCTAGACTTTTTTGACCTAGGCGACTTCTTTTCTCAGTGACAATACCTCCTGCTGCGCTGAAGGTCCTTTCTGACAGGACACTTGAAGCAGGGCAGGCCAGACGTTCTATCGCAAATTGGGATAGCTCAGGCCACAGGTCAAGCCTGCACACCCAGTAGTCAAGGGGTTCATCGCTCCTCAGGGTGTCAATATCTGCAGTTAAGGCGAGGTAGTCTGCTACCTGTCGGTCGAGTCGTTCTCTGAGGGTGGACCCCGAAGGGCTGTGGCGATGCGTAGGACTTAGAAAGCTCTGCATGTCCTCCAGCAACAACACGTCTGTAAAGCATCCTGTCCTTGCCGGCGTGGTCGTGGTAGGAGGAGGATTATTTTCACCTCTTCCCCTATTAGATTCCCGTTGTGCTGTGACAATCACCCTTATACACTGTGTAAAGCATACTTTTTAACTTGTTTTGGAACTGCTGCATCCTTTCCGACTTCCGGTAATTCGGTAACATTTCAGCCACTTTCTGCTTATACCGGGGGTCTAGTAGCGTGGCCACCCAGTACAGGTCGTTCTCCTTCAGCCTTTTTATACGAGGGACCCTCAACAGGCATGACAGCATGAAAGACCCCATTTGCACAAGGTTGGATGCCGAGCTACTCATGTCCCGTTCCTCGTCCTCACTGATCTCATTGAAGGTCTGTTCTTCCCCCCCAGCCACGTACAACACCATGGGTCCCAGATAGGTGACAACGAGCACCCCGGGGTGCATGCTGTGGTTGGTCTTCCTCCTCTTCAAAGCCACATTCCTCCTCTGACTCCTCTTCCTCAGACTCCTCTTCCAGCGTTGCCGCAGGTCCAGCAAGTGATGATGATGAGGTTGTTTCTGGTGGTGATGGTGACCACAACTCTTCCTCTTCCTCTTCACGCTCATCTATGGCCTGATCCAGCACTCTTTGCAGGGCACACTCCAGGAAGAAAACAAATGGGATGAGGTCGCTGATGGTGCCTTCGGTGCGACTGACTAGGTTTGTCACCTCCTCAAAAGGACGCATGAGCCTACAGGCATTGCGCATGAGCGTCCAGTAACGTGGCAAAAAAATACCCAGCTCCGCAGAGGCTGTCCTAGCACCGCGGTCATACAAATAGTCGTTGACGCCTTTTTCTTGTTGGAGCAGGTGGTCGAACATTAGGAGTGTTGAATTCCAACGTGTCGGGCGGTCGCAAATCAAGCGCCTCACTGGCATTTTTCGCCGCTGAATATCGGAAAAGTGCGCCATGGCCGTGTAGGAACGCCTGAAATGGCCACACACCTTCCTGGCCTGCTTGAGGACGTCCTGTAAGCCTGGGTACTTATACACAAAGCGTTGTACGATCAGATTCAACACATGTGCCATGCACGGCACCTGTGTCAACTTGCCCAAATTCAATGCCGCCAACAGATTTCTTCCGTTGTCACACACCACTTTGCCGATATCCAGTTGGTGCGGGGTCAGCCACTGATCCACCTGTGCATTCAGGGCGGACAGGAGTGCTGGTCCGGTGTGACTCTCTGCTTTCAGGCAAGTCAACCGCAAGACGGCGTGACACTGTCGTATCCGGGATGTGGAATAGCCCCTGGGGAGCTGGGGGGGTCCAGTTGATGTGGAGCAAGACGCAGCAGCAGAAGAGGACTCAGCCGAGGAGGTTAGCAAAGAGGATGGAGTAGGAGGAGTAGAGGGAGTGGCAGCAGGCCTGCCGGCAAGTTGTGGCAGTGTCACCAACTCCGCTGCAGAGCCACGCATTCCATGCTTGGCAGCCGTCAGCAGATTTACCCAATGAGCAGTGTACGCGATATACCTGCCCTGACCATGCTTTGCAGACCAGGTATCAGTGGTCAGATGGACCCTTGCCCCAACACTGTGTGCCAGACATGCCATGACTTCCTTTTCCACAATAGAGTACAGGTTGGGGATTGCCTTTTGTGAATAAAAAATTTGGCCGGGTACCTTCCACTGCGGTGTCCCGATAGCTACAAATTTTTTGAAGGCCTCAGACTCCACCAGCTTGTATGGTAAA
This sequence comes from Bufo bufo, assembly GCF_905171765.1. Classification (NCBI taxonomy): domain Eukaryota; kingdom Metazoa; phylum Chordata; class Amphibia; order Anura; family Bufonidae; genus Bufo; species Bufo bufo. The sequence goes on along the minus strand of NC_053392.1, from coordinate 527,527,670 downwards.
AGCTGGCGGGCTAAGAGTTCCGACAAGCCAGCTGTCAGATGCCGGGCAAGGGGGTGACTCTGTGACATTGGTTTCTTACGCTCAAACATTTCCTTGATAGACACCTGACTGTGGGCAGATGAGCAGGAACTGGTGAGAGGCAGAGTGGCGGGCGGTTGAGAGGGGGCAAGGAGGACAGCAGTGGTTGACGTGGCTGAAGATGCTGGACCAGGAGGAGGATGGTGGCTTTGAGTTTGTGTGCTGCTTGTACTCATGTGTTGATCCCATAGGCGTTTGTGATGTGAGATCATGTGCCTTCGCAAAGCTGTTGTACCTAGGTGGGTGTTGGACTTCCCACTACTCAGTTTTTTTTGGCACAGGTTGCAAATGGCATCGCTGTTATCAGAGGCAGACACACAAAAAAAATGCCACACTGCTGAGCTTTGCAATGACGGCATTCTGGTGGTGGCAACAGCATGCGTTGATTGGCATGCTGTCTAGCTGACCCTGGGTGCCGATACATGCTGTCTGACTGTGCCACTAGCTCCTTGCGGCGACCTCCCCCTGCTTCTAACTCGTCTCCTCCTCCTCTCTGTCTCCCCATCTGAACTTTCCCTCTGTTCTTCTTCTCTTCGAGCGGGCACCCACGTGACATCAACGGACACTTCGTCATCATCAACCGCTTCACTTGTATCTGACAACTCAGCAAAGATAGTAGCAGCGGGTACAACATCATCATCACACTGTACGTCCATGTGTGTAATGCTGCCTGACTGAGACATATCCCTGTTATCTACATCCTCTGGCAATAAAAGTTGCGCATCACTAATTTCTTCCAACTGATGTGTAAATAACTCCTCTGACAGATCAAGTGAAGCTGCTGTGGTGCTAGTGTTGGTGGTGGCGGCGGGCGGGCGAGTGGTAACTTGAGAGGTGCCCGAAGCTGAGCTGGAGGAGGATGGTGCGTCAAGGTTCCGAGCGCAAGCTGTAGAAGATTGGGTGCCCTGTGTAAAGCAGTCAACTATGTTCTCAGAATTTTTCGAGTTCAGGGTACGTGGCCTCTGAACACTGGGCATTATTCTGGGGCCAAAGGAAATCACAGCACCACGACCACGACGGCCCCTGCGGGGTGGCCTGCCTCTGCCTGTCATTTTATTTTAGATTAGTTGTACTATGCGTGCAAGGTACTGTGCCACCCTATATGAGTGGTGGGCAGTGGGCACAGTACAGTCTGTGGGCCTGACACACACTGGCAGGCAACTGCAATTATATTACAGAGAAAAAAAATTATGACTTTTTTTATCTGCAAGGTACTGTGCCACCCTCTATGAGTGGTGGGCAGTGGGCACAGTACAGTCTGTGGGCCTGACACACACTGGCAGGCAACTGCAATTATATTACAGAGTAAAAATTAAATGACTTTTTTATCTGCAAGGTACTGTGCCACCCTATATGAGTGGTGGGCAGTGGGCAAAGTACAGTCAGTGGGGCTGACACTCACTGGTAGGCAACTGCAATTATATTACAGAGGAAAAATGTAATGACTTTTTTATCTGCAAGGTACTGTGCCACCCTATATGAGTAGTGGGCACAGTACAGTCTGTGGGCCTGACACTCTTAGGCAGGCAACTGCAATTATATTACAGAGGAAAAATTAAATGACTTTTTTATCTGCAAGATACTGTGCCACCCTATATGAGTGGTGGGCAGTGGGCACAGTACTGTCAGTGGGCCTGACACTCACTGGCAGGCAACTGCAATTATATTACAGAGGAAAAATTTAATGACTTTTTTATCTGCAAGGTACTGTGCCACACTATATGAGTGGTGGGCAGTGGGCACAGTACAGTCAGTGGGCCTGACACTCACTGGGCTGTGCAATTATATTACAGAGTAAAAATGTAATGACTTTTTTTTATCTGCAAGGTACTGTGCCACCCTATATGAGTGGTGTGCACACAGTACAGTCTGTGGGCCTGTGGCCTCTCGCACACGGGCAGGCAACTGCAATATATATATATATATATAAAATAAAAAATAAAAGCAGACTGATGCACCAGCCCTAAAAAGGGCTTTTTGGGGTGCTTGGAGTAGCTTGGGTTGGACGGCACTCCTCTGGTGTCGTTTTGGTACGGTGCTCAATGGTAATTTGAGGTAATATAGTGAAGGAAACTACGGCACTCGTTTTTAGTAGTTTTGAAAATTTATATTTTCATTTCATAATATTTCATATCATATTCATTTCATCATTTATCATTCTATTTTTGTCAGCATCCAGGAATATAATTTGCACAGACTGGCCAACGTTTCGGTCCTAGTATGGGACCTTGATCACGGCCTGGAGTAAAATATAATGCAATATATCAGGGTATATTTTACATGATGAAAAGATACATATTTAGTTCATAGTATATACAGCAAAAAATGTCCAGTGTCTAATATATGGGGACACAGAGGATGGGTAAAAAGCATACTTTCAACTCATATTAGTATCATCAATAGTAGAGTTACATTGAGAGAGATATAAAGACATGTATAGCTAAACGCATCGGTGATTAACAATAGAAAAAACAGTAGAGAAACCAGCAGCAGCCGGGATATAAATACGCTTGGTGAGGTTCATAACTAGCAAGCACGGGCAGAGTAGTGCAGGTCAGCAGAGCGTCTCAGGGGTGGCGTGGCCTGTAAAGTGTGGCATAAGTTATACCATGTTATCAGTAACCAAATGGCAGGTCATAGTAGGGCTAGGTATATAAACACAAGGCAGATCTGCAATATATGAGTAAGTAAGTGGGGGCCATGGTCCGGTTACCTATGGGCATCTATCTGGAGCTGCCGATGGTAGAGAGAGTAACAAGGGTGCAGGCAGAGCGGCGGGATACAAGTAGTTAGAAGGTCCAGCATTTACCTTAGTCTTTGCTGCATGTTGCCTGTGTGGGATGCGCTAGCTTGCACTGCGCTTGTGTCCCTTTTGAATGGTGCCATTGGTGCGGGCGAGCGTCCTGTGCACGTGTGCCCGGCCCCGTCGCACGCATTACGTCATCACGCTCGGGCGAGTGACGTCACTGCGGCAGCGGCATCCGTGCGCATTCGCAGTGGGCCGGCCGGGACCCGAGCTGGCAAAGTAGTATTGGCAGCGTTATGAAAAAAGGGGATTAGATTACCCAAACATAGATAAGTTTAGCGATCATGATCTCAAAGGGCATGTAGGGTGATACAGTATGCCCCCTGAGAGAAAGACTGGTTAAAGCAGGCTTTGGAGTAAAATATATGGGGACCCAACCAGGGTAGACATTTGCTAGCAGGCATGATATGTTTATTTATACCATAAATCTATAGTGCTATATTTTATCTATATAGTAAAGACATAATATAAGTGTTGGAGCAGCACAATCTATTTGTTATATACTATGTACTATATATTATTGTATACTATATTAACGCCAGTACAACTATGTTAAAATAATACTATATGGAGTACTATACGGCTATGGTATATCTCATACTACCTGGTTGGGATGGACTTTATGAGTCATTTTGTCTGTGGGAGGTAAAGGAGAAAATATGGTGTTAGTAAGCATATCATAACAGGTTGAAGGTATAAGCATTAACAAGTGATACAAAAAGCAAAAGAAATTATGAGGTTTTAATGTCCAATCCTATATGTCATACGATATAGTGATATAGATCTGGTATTATCACGATGTACAAAAGTCAAAGTCCCTATTCATACCATTTGGAGAAAGGGTATTGAGTTCAAATATCCAGAAGGATTCGCGTTCTTTGAGACGCGCAATCCGGTTCCCACCTCTTCTTCCCGCGGGTATTTGTTTGGGGTGCTATCAGGACGCTGTCCTTACAGCAGATGAGTCTTTGAGGAATGGAGTGGACACAGAACACTGGCCTAGCTAACGCTTTCCCTATTAATTCAGCAGCAGCAGCTGCACTCTCCCTGCTCTAACTAACACTGCAGCTTCAGAATAAATCTAAGAGGGCTGCCGTCCTTGCTTTTTTTTAGGAGGTGGGAGGGTCTGGGAGGGAGGGTATGCTGATTGGCTGGAATGTGTCTGCTGACTGTGAGGTACAGGGTCAATGTTTGCTCAATGATGACGTATAGGGGGCGGACCGAACATCGCATATGTTCGCCCACCTTGGCGAACGCGAACAAGCGATGTTCGCCGGGAACTGTTCGTCGGCGAATAGTTCGGGACATCTCTACTTACAGCTGCTACATAGACAGGATCCGTCGTGCGTCTCATTATTCCTTCCTTCTGACAGATCAGATGGGTCAAATGAATGATGATGTCAGCCAGGCCGAAAGGCAAATTAGTGGCCCAGTCATGAAGTGGGGAGGGTGGGAACAGTATGAGAAGTCCATAGAGTGGCCCTATGACATAGTGGTGAGGTTGCAGCAGCATGAGGAGACCACAGAGTGGCCCAATGACAGAGTCTGGAGGTGGCAGCAGCATCAGGAGGAGGCCACACCAGTGTGGAGGTGGCAGCAGCAGCAACAGAGTAGCACAATGAAAGAGTATGGAGGTAGCAGCAGCATCATGAGGAGGCCACATGGTGGCACATTTACAGTGTGGAGGTGGCAGCAGCATAAGGAGGCCACAGAGAAGCACAATGACAGAGTGTGCAGGTGGTGGCAGCAGCAGCATCAGGAGGAGGGCACAGGGTGGCACAATTACAGTGTGGAGGTGGCAGCATCAGGAGGCCACAGAGTGGCACAATTACAGTGTGGAGGTGGCAGCAGCAGCATCAGGAGGCCACAGAGTAGCACAATGACAGTGTGGAGGTGACAGCAGCAGCATCAGGAGGCCACAGAGTGGCACAATTACAGTGTGCAGGTGGCAGCAGCAGCATCAGGAGACCACAGAGTGGCACAATGACATAGTGTCGAGGCGGCAGCAGCAGCATCAGGAGGAGGCCACAGAGTGGCACAATGACAGTGTGGAGGTGGCATCAGCATCAGGAGACCTGAGTGGTGAGGTGGCAGCAGCATCAGGAGACCACAGAGTGACCCATTGACAGGGGAGTGGGGAGGTGGGTGGCAGAAGGAGCACTTGGCATCAGATATGTGGCATCAGGCGGGTGGAAGCATCAGAATAGTAGCTGAGGCAGGTAGCCAGAAGAAACCGGTCTCTTTTGTCAAAGTGTTGGTGTGGCACCATGGATGATCTAGTCTGATGCATCAGGCATTGGTGGGTGGAAATCCTGGCTGATCCACGCTTGAATTATCTTGACAAAGGTCAGTCTCTCCACATTTTGGAGTTCTTCTTGGGGTAACTATGGCCCCTGCTGCACTAAACACCCGCTCTGATGCCACACTACTGGCTGGGCAGGACAGCTTTTCCAGGGCTAACTCTGCCAGTTGCGGCCACAAATAAAGGTTGGCTGACCAGTAGTCCAGCGGATATTCAATGTGGGGTGGCAGGGTACTGTCCAAGTATGCCACCACCTGCTGGTTCAGGTCCTGCTTCAGGTCTAGCTGCTGCTGCTGCTGGTTAGTAGTTTTTTCACTAGGCGGGTGAAGAAAGCTGCTCTTCAGCGACTCTAGACTCAAGTTGCTACTGATGAAGCTGGAACTGCTCCTACCCCCCACACTGCCACAACAGCCATGGCAGAGGAACGTGAGCGCAGAGGGCCCCCCAATCAGACCTGCGAGAGTATGGACGATGGCGCAGATAGTCAGCGGCCAACTGACTACATAGGATGTCTCTATAGTAGTTCAGTTTGTCCTCCCTCTCAGCAGGTGTAAAAAAGGCCGCCATTTTGGACCGGTAGCGAGGGTCCAATGAGGTGGAGAGCCAGAAGTCATACTGACAATTCAGCTGTCACTGCGCAAGCAAGTGAGCATGCATCGGGCCATTTGTACAAGTGACTCGGAGGGACTCCCTGCCCCCATCTCCACTGCATATTGCCACGGTGTGTCTGGTTCCTCTGCCTCGTCTTCCTCATCGCCCTGTAGCTCCTCTGATTGCTCCTGCTCCTCCTCTCCTGTCACCTGTGTATAAAATCCACCAACTTTGCTACACATTGCTTGTGCACCAATGTCCTCCTCCTCCTCCATTTCAGCCCCCGCACAGGGCTCATGTGGCTGTGAGATCTAGGTCACGTCTCCAGTCCCCTGACCAGCCAGATTTACCAGCATCTGTTCCAGGACATGAAGCAGTGGAATGACGTTGTTCATCCTGTAGTCCTGGCGACTGACAAATAACGTGGCTCCTCAAAGGGCCTGAGCAAACGGCAGGTGTCACGAATGAGCTGCCACTGGCTGACATCGAAGTTACACAGAGGAGTAATCCTGTCCGCTTGTATCATAAAGAAATCGTTTATGCCCTTCTCTGTTCGTATAGTCGGTCCAACATATGGAGGGTGGAATTCCAACGGGTGGAAACGTCACATATCAGCCTATTTTGGGGGAAGCCGTTCTGCCACTGCAGCTCAAGGAGGGTGTGCTTTACGGTGTACAAGTGGCTGAAGTGCATGCAAAGTTTTCCTGCCATTTTTAGGATGTCTTGAAGATGGATAGAAGTCTTCAGGAACCGCTTGACAAGCAGATTGAACACGTGTGCCATGCAGGGCGCATGGCTCAGCCCTCCTTGACGCAGCACTGACACCATGTTCTTTCTGTTGTCAGTCACCATGGTTCCGATTTTGAGTTGTCGCAGAGAAAGCGAGGATTTGATTTCTTGATGAAGGACACGGAGCAGTTCCTCCACTGTGTGACTCTGTTCGCCCAGGAAAACGAGGTGCAGAACAGCGTGACACCGCTATGCCCTGCACATTTGGTATGCTGGAGGGGCACTGTGAATTGTCTCTGCAGTGGAGGCTGAAAACACATTGGAGGATGAGGAGGCAGAGGCAGACATTGTCGCAGGATCAACGGTGTGAGAACGTGGAGGCAGAAGTGGTGTCACCTGGCCAAGTTGATGGTGTAGCTGTGCAGGAGCCACATTCACCCACTGGGCCATAAAGGACATGTATTGTCCCTGACCGTAGTTACAGTTCCACATGTCGGCTCTGCAGTGCATTTTGGCAGACACCGACAGGCTCAAGGACTGGCCCACCTTCTGTTCTACATACGTGTGCAGGGCTGGTACTTCCTTTTTGGCAAAGAAATTACGGCTTGGGACTTTCCACCTCGGCTCAGCACAAGCCATCAGTTCTCTGAAAGGTGCAGAGTCCACCACTTGGAAAGGATGGGACTGCAGCACCAGCAACTTGACCAGAAGCACATTCAGCTTCTGCACCGTTGGATAAGTGCACACATACTGTTGTCTCTTGGCAATCCCTTTGGTGATCGATTGCTGACGGAATGACTGATGAGTAGTATGTGGGGTAGCAGGAACATCAGGACCAGCAGATGATGGGAAGGACAGACAGCTCCCTTTGGCTGAGGTGGTGGAGCCTTGACTGCCTGAAATCAGGTGTGTGCCACTGCGTGATGCAACGGTTGCTGCGGCAGGCTGGACCACCACATCTGAGCCACGGTTCTTCTAGGCCACTTTATGGTGATGCTGCATATGTTGACGCAGGGCCGTGGTGCCAACATTGGCACCCTGGCCACGCTTCACCTTCTTCCTACAAATTCTACAAATGGGCATTTTCACCTCCTCTGGTGGCTTAACAAAAAACTGCCACACCGCCAAGTAGGTGATTTTACCCCCAACACTCTGCACTGACTGCTACCGCCGCTGCTTCCGTGAACCCCTGCACCACTACTTTCCGGGCAGGTAGGTTCCTGCGAAGTGGGTGGTCTACCCCGGGCATGTTTGGCTCCCGATCTACCACTGCTGTGACCCTGCTGACTCCCAGCCACGCTAACGACTTGCTGGCTCCGCCGCTCCCTCACGGGCAAGCTGCCACTTTCTTCTCCCGATAATGTTAAAGTCCCTAATTCACCTGACTCCCAAGTGCGATCAGCTACATCATCATCGAGTACTGTCTGCACGTCACTGATGTCCTACTCAACGGTCTCTGGGTCAGGAGAATAATCGCTCGCAACACCAGCTCCCACGCCACTCTCCTCATCACTACTTGTCCGCCTACCAGAGCAAGCAGCGGATGTCTCTTCCATATCTTGGCTGGCCAGTAGCTGCTGTCTGTCCCCTAGTAGCTTGTCCTCGGTGTATAGTTGGGCTGAGCCCACAGCATCTAATACTTCTCTGGCTGAGGGAACAGAAAAAGACAGAGGCAGGTTGAGGACAGGTGAGGGCACAGGGCCTGCTCCCAGGCCATGCCAACTAAGGGTTGTCTCTGACAAACCCACCAACCCTTGGCTGGGGGTGTCTGATGTCACTTGGGACGAAGTGGTCAACCATTCAAGAACCGCTGGGTTGGTGGTCAAGACACGACCGCTAGGTGACACCGGGAGCTCAGGCCTCTCAATGCGACTCCTGCTGCCATGCCCTCTTACTCTGCTGCGGCCTGTGCTTGTGCCAGAAACATTTAGGCCTCTGCCACTCCCCTGTGACATACTGTTAGATCAAATAAATAAAAAGGAAATTAAAACACCCAAAAAAAGTCTGTAATTTTCTCACTTTACCACACAATGGCTAATAAGCCCTTTTTTTCCCCCACTAATACACACCAAAGAAAGCTTTAGAACATATAACTGCACTGCTGAATGGCAAATAGGCCCTTACTTTTTTCCACTTATACACGCCACAAAAGGCTTTAGAACATATAACTGCACTGCTGAACAGCAAATAATACAGCCAGGTCCATAAATATTGGGACATTGGCACAATTCTAACATTTTTGGCTCTATACACCACCACAATGGATTTGATATGAAACTAACAAGATGTGCTTTAACTGCAGATTCTCAACTTTAATTTGAAGGTATTTACATCCAAATCAGGTGAACGGTGTAGGAATTACAACAGTTTACACATGTGCCTCCCACTTGTTAAGGGACTAAAAGTAATGGGACAATTGGCTTCTTAGCTGTTCCATGGCCAGGTGCGTGTTATTCCCTCATTATCCCAATTACAATGAGCAGATAAAAGGTCCAGAGTTCATTTCAAGTGTGCTATTTGCATTTGGATTCTGTTGCTGTCAACTCTCAAGATGAGATCCAAAGAGCGGTCACTATCAGTGAAGCAAGCCATCATTAGGCTGAAAAAAACAAAACAAACCCTTTATAGAGATAGCAAAAACATTAGGCGTGGCAACAAACAACTGGAACATTCTTAAAAAAAAGGAACGCACCAGTGAGCTCAGCAAGACCAGAAGACCCGGAAGACCATGGAAAACAACTGTGGTGGATGACCGAAAAATTATTTCCTCGGTGAAGAAAACACCCTTCACAACAGTTGGCTAGATCAAGAACACTCTCCAGGAGGTGTATGTGTGTCAAAGCTAACAATCAAGAAAATACTTCACCAGAGTGAATACAGAGGGTTCACCACAAGATGAAAACCATTGGTGAGCCTCAAAAACAGGAAGGCCAGATTAGAGTTTGCCAAACTACATCTAGAAAAGCCTTCACAGTTCTGGAACAACATCCTATGGACAGATGAGACCAAAATCAACTTGTACCAGAGTGATGGGAAGAGAAGAGTATGGAGAAGGAAGGAACTGCTCATGATCCTAAGCATACCACCTTATCAGCGAAGCATGGTGGTGGTAGTGTCATGGCGGGGGCATGTATGGCTGCCAATAGAACTGGTTCTCTTGTATTTATTGATGATGTGACTACTGACAAAAGCAGCAGGATGAATTCTGAAGTGTTTCGGGCAATATTATCTGCTCATATTCAGCCAAATGCTTCAGAACTCATTGGACAGCGCTTCACAGTGCAATGACCCAAAGCATACTGCAAGAGCAACCAAAGAGTTTTTTAAGGGAAATAAGTGGAATATTATGCAATGGCCAAGTCAATCACCTGACCTGAATCCGATTGAGCATGCAATTCACTTGCTGAAGACAAAACTGAAGGGAAAATGCCCCAAGAACAAGCAGGAACTGAAGACAGTTGCAGTAGAGGCCTGGCAGAGCATCACCAGGGATGAAACCCAGCGTCTGGTGATGTCTATGCGTTCCAGACTTCAGGATGCAATTGACTGCAAAGGATTTGCAACCAAGTATTAAAAAGTAAAAATTTGATTAATGATTATTATTATGTCCCATTACTTTTGTTCCCATAACAAGTGGGAGGCACATATGCAAACTGTTGTAATTCCTACACCATTCACTTGATTTGGATGTAAATACCCTCAATTAAAGTTGACAGTCTGCAGTTAAAGCACATCATGTTCGTTTAATTTCAAATCCATTGTGGTGGTCCATAAAGCCATAAAATTTTAGAATTGTGTCGATGTCCCAATATTTATGGACCTGACTATTATATATTTTTTGCCACTAATACACACTAAAAAGGGCTTTAGAACATATAACTGCACCGCTGAACGCCAAATATATATGTAGTGTCCCACTAGGTAAATGTGGGCACTACACAAGGGTCAATTGGGCCATGTTGTTCTCCACCTCCTGTGGAACCGTGCCATTGTATTTTATATGACATTTTAATGTATATTTTCATGTTATTTAATGTTATCTCCAGTTGACCAGGCCTGTAGGGGTGTAATTCCTCCTCCTAGACACTAGGGGGAGCTAGGGGGACCCTAGTATATATAGCCAGGTCTAGACCAGAGGGAGAGAGTTCAGTCAGAGTTGTGGATTCCTGAAGTCAGTGGGCACCCTAGGCAGAGGGTAGCTGGGATCCAGCCTCTGATATGCAGCTAGACAGTCCAGGCTTCTAGTTGCAACCAGGAGAAGAGCCTGCCTCCTGAGAGAAACAAGTTCCCATAAAAGAGCAAAGCAGAGCCAGTATTCCAGCCAGACAAGAGAGCTGAAGGGCAGAAGGATTTTATTGAAAGCAAGGATATATACGAGAGGAAGTTTTCCCTAACCAAGGATAAAGCCAGCAATAGGGCATACGGGCCTTGGGATAAAGACAGACAGGATTTCTGAGGAAAAGTGCAGCCTGATCTGTAAGTGTGTTAGCCCTCTGAGTATCTTGCAAGAACATTGTGCCTGCCATTATTGTATAAGCCTGCTTGTGACTGCTACTGTCATATGGAACTAAACCAAAGACTGTAAATAGTTCATTGTTTCCAGTAAAAGGAAGTTCTGGTTCACCACAACATCGTGTTCCTCAATTATTCCTATTATAAATCGGTGTGCCACCGTTACCGGCACTGGCGTTACGAACTTAAAGGGACCTTGCCACCGGCACATTAAACCTGCAACACCCAGGGGACCTCACCTACCACCAGCCTGGTCCCTATACATTGAGAGTGCCCCAGAGGACTCCTGTGCCAGCCTCTCCATCACTGCTGTACGCCTGCCCAGGGTCTTCCATAAACTGTGAGTAACCAAGAGCAACCCTCGTTTGCCTATTAGCCGTGACCTGACCATCGCAATACCCTGCAGGGCTGCGTACTGCATATATTTTTTGCCACTAATACACGCCAAAAAGGGCTGTAATTTCTCACTTCATCACACAACTGCAAATACTTTTTTTGTGCCACTAATACACGCCAAAAAGGGCTTTAGAACATATAACTGCACTGCTGAACGGCAAGTAATATATATTTTTGTGCCACTAATACACAACAAAAAGGGCTATAGAACATATAACTGCACAGCTGAACGGCAAATATATATTTTTTCCCACTAATACAAGCCAAAAAATGCTTTAGAACATATAACTGCACCGCATAAGGGCAAATAAGACGTAGAAATATTTCCTTGTAATAAACCCTGTTAATGGCTGTATCAAACAGCACTTGCACCCCAATAACAAGAAAGTTTTGCTGGAATTACAGAGCTGTATAATGGCAATTTGTATCCGCAGTCAGTGCAGCAAGGTGTAATAGGATTGTTCCTATTACCCAGGCTGTAAACTCCCCTACTGAACCATGTTCTGCTTGAATACTGTGGAATGATTCCTCCGAGTCCTATGCTTTCCCTGAACTTCTATGCAGCAAAATAAAAGTTTTAAATTCTTTTCTACCACTGTCCTTAGCGCCTGCTGACATCTCTCCCTGCACTAAGTACATTGGAAAATGGCTGAATCCAAGATGGCTGAGGCTATTTATAGGACTGTGACATCACAGGGCTGGCTGCTGATTGGCTGCATAAAAAGGCATTGTGGGTGATCCCTCGTTCCCAGAGTTCCTTGCTCCATGTCCAAACACGTGCAGCAGCCATTTTAGGAAACAATGCGATTCGTTATTACGAAGCATGAGAAAATTCAGTGCGAATCAAATTTTTCCTTCAATTTCATTGTAGTCCTGCTGGGTTTCAGGTTCTCTATGTTGTGTGATATCTTTGTTTACTTCTAGTGAATAGATATCTGCCCTTCTCCTATGATGGACACACAGGTGAACGACTTGAACTCCATCACGTAACCTGGAAAGCTTTCAGTTCACTGGAGGTAACAATGAAGGTTTCACTGAATGACAATTTTATCAGTACATGATTTATGTTAACAAAAAATTAAGTTTTCATTGCCAGGAATCACCAGGCACCAACCTGCTATGAATAAAATAAATTGGATATGCTTTGCCAGCAAACAAGACATGTTATCAGCACTGCACAGCCTCCCGCCATTAATTTCTCTGTAACGTCTGAATTTACAAATTCCTGTGATTTAAGTCAGCTTTGCCCAGTCTGCTCAATTTATTTTCAAAAATTATTTCTGCATAGGTAAAATACCCCTCATAATTCATATCGGCGTTGTCCATGCTCCACTCGTTAACTTTATACTGGATGAACAACATTGCAAACCCATTTGACATTTATATCAGCACCGTCCCACAACACTGTGCAAAACAGCTGCGGCATTGGCTGAGAATAACAGGAATTTATAAATGCAGAGGAAAAGGTAATCTCAGTACTGTATGTACTGTGTATATTGCACAAATGATATTGAGTCTCAATGTTTCAATCTAGTAGTCAGAACTTATATTTGAAATTAAAGGGGTTGCCTGGACTTTGATATTGATGGCCTATTCTTAGGATTGGTGAGGTTCTGACTCAAATAAATGTCCACTGACCAGCTGACTGAAGAAGCCACGGCACCCCTTCATTGTTTACAAGGCATATGTTTGGTAGTAAATAAAGTTGTGTTGGAACTGCACTGCTTTTCTTTTTTAACCGGCCTCTTTCTTTGGTGCACACAACCAAATAATAAGACACAGGACAACGATACTCCCATTGTTTGTTCCACGAACCTCCAAAGGATTCTCTATAGGGTATCAAGGATCACAAAATAGTGTAATACCTCCAATGCATTTAAATAACAAGGATTTATTATACTCACAAACATATTAAAATTGCCAGCATATCATAAAATAAGTTTGCATCTCTGCCCAAAGATGCAAACTTATTTTATGATATGCTGGCAATTTTAATATGTTTGCGAGTATAATAAATCCTTGTTATTTAAATGCATTGGAGGTATTGCACTATTTTGTGATCCTTGATACCCTATAGAGAATCCTTTGGAGGTTCGTGGAAAAAACAACGGGAGTATCGTTGTCCTGTGTCTTATTATTTGGTTGTGTGCACCAATGAAAGAGGCCGGTTTAAAAAGAAAAGCAGAGCGGTTCCAACACAACATAATTTTCTTCTGTGTGAATACGACCCATTTCACTTCTGGAATCAGCAGTGCAAGTACTCTATAGCCACGTGATAGAAACTTTTTTTTGAATATATTTGGTAGTGGCTGCGCCTGGTATTGCCCCTCTACTGCTCCGACTTATTCAAGTAAATGGGACTGAGCTGCAATATCAGATATAGCTACTACCAAATGTGTAACACTCTGCACGGAAGACAAAAAAAGAGGATGTAGTGTTCATTATAATTATTAAAGTTTTTTTCTTCAGGATTACTATGATTTTTAAATCAAATGTTTTTTATTAAGGTTTTCAAGAAAATAACATTAATGAGAGAAAGTAGGAAAAATAATGTGGCATATACATTGAAGTGGAAGCAGCCACTCAATAAGAACATACATTTAGCTATAAGCCGCCACACGCAAGGTGGAATCGATATCTATACCATTATAGGAAGAAGGAAAACAATTAAGATACAGGAACATACAGTATAAACCAATACAACTGATGTTAAAGAGACTAATATAGTGTTCAGCTCCAAATTAGTACAAATTTTTGCACAGATATATTAACTGATGTACAGTGAGGTGCTATCATGGATGACTAACCTAGACTCAACAAGAAGTATGTATGCCTCAATAGGGAATAGAGAGAACGCAGAGAGACCCATCTAGTGTCTGTCAATATTGTGAGAGATTCCAATGTAAGCCAGAATGGATAAGAGGATGTTGTTGATATTTTAAGGGGATTACATTTCTGGATATTCTACAGGTGAAGTGTACTATCTGGAAAAGTAAGGATGAGAGATCCAGGGAGACCACTTGTTCCTATATCTCACCTGGGAGATTATCATAGGTGGGAGTAAACTTTCATATCTGCAGGATGTATTCAACTCATTGATCACTTCTGAGAGTTCAGGAGGGGCTTGACTTTTCCAATGACGGGTCACAATCAATTTGGCACTAAGAAAAATTTGTCCCACTATTGGCCTAGGCGTAGGATGGATGTGATGGATACCTACGAATAAAAGAGCAAGCTCAGGGGATGGCGATATGGCTTGATTAGCCAATTCCCCAACCAATGTGAAAATTTGTTTCCAGAAAGTGTCAATAATTGAACATGTCCAGAGGATATGAAAGAGTGAACCGTCGCATCCACATCCCCTCCAACATAAAGGGGAGGTAGATGGGTACATAGTGAGTAGTCTCTGAGGAGTAAAATACCAATTTAGGAGAGTCTTAACTCCCGCCTCGTAATGAGTAATGCACTTGAAATTAGATGTTAAGAAGCCAATAGCATATGACCAAGAGTCATCTGAGAATGAACGGCCTATCACCTGTTCCCACTGTTTGAAAGGTTTAGTTTTGATAAATTTGGTTTTGTCACCTAGGAAGTTGTAAATACGACCCGTCGCCCCTTTCCTCAATAAGCCTGGGGATTGAGGATTACTATGATTTTTAACAGATATGCTCATGTAGTTGGTTACCTCATATACACCTTCACCATGCCTCTTCATTTTTAATTTATACTAAAGTGGGGAAAATTGGCTTCTACCTCACAGGGTTTTTTTTTTTTTGCCTTCCTCTGGATCAACTTGCAGGATAACAGGCCGAACTGGATGGACAAATGTCTTTTTTCGGCCTTATGTACTATGTTACTATGTTACTCTCCTGACCTTTTTTCACCTTGTAAATAAGTCAATCTGGTTTGTTCCCATCCTGTATGTAGCAGTTCCTGTTCCTGTATCCAACCAAACCCATGATGCACTTCTTTCTCTGACACAAATCCAGTACCACCCCTAACACCTAGCTAGTTACATAGACACTGCCCTATACTGCCCCTAACACCCAGCTAGTTTATAGCTCCTCCCACCCAGCTACTGTAGTTACATAGACACTCCCCTATACTGCCCCTAACAACACCCAGCTGGTTTATAGCTCCTCCCACCCAGATAGTTACCTAGACACTCCCCTATACTGCCCCTAACAACACCCAGCTAGTTTATTGCTCCTCCCACCCAGCTAGTTACATAGACATTCTCCTATCACTGCCCCTAACAACACCCAGCTAGTTTATAGCGTCTTCAACCCAGCTACTGTAGTTCCATAGACATTCTCCCCTTTCACTGCCCCTGCTGCTGCTTTGACACTCCCATGGACATGACTGGAAATGGTCAAGTGACCACAGCCCAGAACAGAGCAATAAAGGTAAAAGAAATCTATTACAACATTACAGCTACCTTCATAAATTATTATTTTAAAGAATGTTTATGCAAACCGTATCCCTTTAAGCATTGGCACAATGCATTATTTTACCTATACATAATCTACTGTTATCTAGTTCTACATATAATGGGAGAATAGGCACTGAACAAGCTATAGTGAAATTTAAAAAATGCACTCCGCTCAAAGAGGTTGGCCCAAGCAGCTACGTTTCTGACATATCAATAGGATATGCCCTAAATGTCATAAGTGCAGGCCCCAGTTCTGGGACCCGCTCCTATCTCAATATTGGAGCTCCTTTGTGAATCCGAGATGCATGGCATTTTAAAGTGGGCACTTTACAATATGGATGAAATTTATCATGTATTTACGTTAGTCAGATGGTATTTTTATATAAATTATTTGATTATTGAATTAATTATGACCACTTATGATACTTGATGGAATGTTGTGCACATATAACCTCCCTATGGCGCATGTCACTTAGCTTGAGAAAGGCCTCATTGTGTTGGGTTGAAACAGCACAGTTAAGGTGAATAAAATTGGGTCCAACATCCTCCACCATATGTGGAGAGCTGCCTCTTTTTTGCCAAGTAGACATTGTGAGACCAAGATCCGACGGTGTTGGAGGGATTGCACCCACCTTCATATTAACAGCACTGCTGATTTTCTCTGTATCTATCTATCTATCTATCTATCTATTGTATCTACTGTCTCCCATATCTATTTTGCATCTATCTGTCTATCTATATATATCCGTCTAGCTACTGTATCTCAGATAGATAGATAGATATACACTCACCTAAAGAATTATTAGGAACACCATACTAATACGGTGTTGGACCCCCTTTTGCCTTCAGAACTGCCTTAATTCTACGTGGCATTGATTCAACAAGGTGCTGATAGCATTCTTTAGAAATGTTGGCCCATATTGATAGGATAGCATCTTGCAGTTGATGGAGATTTGAGGGATGCACACCCAGGGCACGAAGCTCCCGTTCCACCACATCCCAAAGATGCTCTATTGGGTTGAGATCTGGTGACTGTGGGGGCCATTTTAGTACAGTGAACTCATTGTCATGTTCAAGAAACCAATTTGAAATGATTCGAGCTTTGTGACATGGTGCATTATCCTGCTGGAAGTAGCCATCAGAGGATGGATACATGTTCTCATTCTGTTTATGCCAAATTCAGACTCTACCATTTGAATGCCTCAACAGAAATCGAGACTCATCAGACCAGGCAACATTTTTCCAGTCTTCAACAGTCCAATTTTGGTGAAGATGAGTGGTACACGGTGGGGTCTTCTGCTGTTGTAACCCATCCGCCTCAAGGTTGTGCGTGTTGTTGCTTCACAAATGCTTTGCTGCATACCTCGGTTGTAACGAGTGGTTATTTCAGTCAACGTTGCTCTTCTATCAGCTTGAATCAGTCAGCCCATTCTCCTCTGACCTCTAGCATCCACAAGGCATTTTTGCCCACAGGACTGCCGCATACTGGATGTTTTTCCCTTTTCACACCATTCTTTGTAAACCCTAGAAATGGTTGTGCGTGAAAATCCCAGTAACTGAGCAGATTGTGAAATACTCAGACCGGCCTGTCTGGCACCAACAACCATGCCACGCTCAAAATTGCTTAAATCACCTTTCTTTCCCATTCTGACATTCAGTTTAGAGTTCAGGAGATTGTCTTGACCAGGACCACACCCCTAAATGCATTGAAGCAACTGCCATGTGATTGGTTGACTAGATAATTGCGTTAATGAGAAATAGAACAGGTGTTCCTAATAATTCTTTAGGTGAGTGTAGATATACATATACATAGATAATAGACAGATGGTAGATAATAGCTAGAAAGTAAAGATATCTATCTATCTTTACTATCTAGCTATTATCTACCATCTGTCTATTATCTCTATCTATCTATCTATCTATCTATCTATCTATCTATCTATCTATCTATCTATACACAACATGAATTACATTTTGAACTTAATCACAATGTGTTCAGACCCCATTCATTTATTTTCATTGATGCAATGTTATGGCCTTTCTAAAGCATAGGGTTCTAGAAAAATATAATTGGACTTATGTACGCAAAGAATATACTGTATTATGTTGCCCATTAAGCCAGCTGTCATTTTTCTATTTCAGGTTAACATGATAGTAGTGGTTGGGACGAGTCCTCCAATTTCCTTTTGCACTAGTTTCCATAAAACCCCTTTATGTGTCTATTTTAATGTAAATAATTGGCAGCCCAATAACAATTAGACATAATTAGTAAATCCCTGTGAGAAAGCTTGCTGGGTCATACAGTTAAAAATAATAATTGCTTATGCCCATAAACACATATGAAGCATTAAGAATAGAACATTGTTTGGTTGAACATTCCTGGCCTTGACCTTGCCCTGACCAACCACTAATACATACCATACACAACTTTCTCCACGGCCTTGGTATGGATTGTTTTTGTCAGCCAAGCAAATTTATATTTCCATACAGCTTTGCCTGAGATGAATAGTTACTAGTACCTCATTAACACAGATACACATATTCATACTAGGAACAATTTAAAGGATTATCCCAGCTTTTAGATATTGATGATCTATCCTCCAAAAAGGTCATCAACATCACATAGGTGGGGTCTGAAAACCAGCAGCCAAATCAAGATTCATAGTACCTTGCTTCCCATAGGTATGGAAAAGGTTAAGTGTCTTTGTGCATTAATCTGCTTAAAAAAACTTTCAGGTGAGGTCAGAGAGGGGCTGAAGAATGAGCCATCAGACAGCCAGTCTGAAAAATGTATTGCAGGACAGCTTTCTGCAGCTGCTATGTACTACGAAACATAGAAGCTGGAGAAGCCAAACAAAGCAGAATTTTTAATAAAAAAACTTTCCTAAAAAAATTATGAGATGACGCATCACTGATAAAAGTGGAATCCATATCCAAGGATATGCTGGCACGCGTCTGGACAGAATGGGCTACCGCCTAGATATCAGCCATGTTGCCAACGGAGCTCACATCAAGCTTTTGTAATATATAGATAAAACTAGGATATATAGTGTGTCTTTTCATATTAATATATTTTTTGTTTTTTTTTCTCAGTTCTGGACTGATATGAATAGCAAGGTTATAATTTTTCACCATTCAATAGACAAGGTGTCTAGACCTGCACCACATTTATCACAGTGGCTCATGCCGGATGATGAATTTGGTGCATGGATGAACATTTTGGATAACATTATACCAACTATTGGCTGGCTGCATCCTCTATGGTATGTGCACACTATCATGAGTCCCCTCAATGTTTTCCAGGAGTTTGCAGGAGCTCAGTGAGGAATGGGGGTGAGTATCCACCTAGAAACGACTGATCTGGTGTCAGCACTGACAGCAGGGGTGTTGCTAAGTTAAAACATTCGGGGCCCGGGCACCTGATGTTTTGTCCCAGGTCCCGAATGTCCTGCCTGCCTGCTAGATACAACTGTATTGCCATCCACAGGACGGCAATACATTTGAATCTAATGCAGTGGAAGAGCTGAAGGACCTGTGGTGACATCACAGGTCATGTGACCAGTAAAACAGTCAGTGGTTGAGAAGGACCTGTGATGATGTCACCATCATGTGACTAGTGCAGGAGAGGGTGGCAGTGAAGAGGGGAAGAAGCTGAGGTGATGTCTACTACATCAGGAAAGGTAAGTGAATGGAGAGGCAAAGCAATGCTGAGAGTTGTGGTTATTTAACTGGGACTGTATGTTAGGGCTGAAGGGAGGGATGTTATTTACATGGAACTGTGTGTTGGAGGTGGCTGGGGAGGGGGTCATGTTATTTTCATGGGACTGTATGTTCATAGTGGCTGTAGGAGGGAGTGATGTTATTTACATAGGATTGTATGTTGGAGGGGGCTGGGGCAGGGTGATGTTATTTACATGGGAATGTATGTTGAAGGCGGCTGTGGGAGAGGATTATGTTATTTACATGGGACTGTATGTTGGAGGGGCAATGGGAGGGAGTGATGTTATTTACATGGGACTGTATGTTGGAGGGGCAATGGGAGGGAGTGATGTTATTTACATTGGACTGTATGTCAGAGGGGGCTGGGAGAGGCAGTAATGTTATTTACCTGGGACTGTATGTTGATGGCAGCTGTGGGAGGGAGTGATGTTATTTGCATGGGACTGAATGTTACAGGGGTCTGTGGGAGGGAGTGATGTTATTTACATGGGACTGAATATTCAGGGGCGATGTTATTTACGTGGGACTATATATTGAAGGTGGCTGGTGGGGGGAATGATGTTATTTACATAGGACTGAATGTTGAGGGGGTGATGTTTACATGGGAATGCATGTTGGAGGCATCTGGGGAGGGGTGATATTATTTACTTAGGACTGTATGTTGAAGGCAGCTGGGGAGGAGGTGATGTTATTTACATAGGACTGTATTTTGGAGGGGGCTGTAGATAGAGAGGGATGTTTTGTTTACATGGGACTGTTTATTGGAGGGGTCTGGAGAGATGTGTGATGTTATTTACATGGGACTGTATGTTGGAGGGGTGAAGAGAGGGGAGTGATGTTATTTACATAGGACTGTATTTTGGAGGGAGTAGGAGAGATGGTGTGATGTTATTTACATGGGACTGTATGTTGAAGCGAGGAATATAACTACAAGGGGACCGTAAATCCAGGGGACATTATAGGCGTTCTTATTACTACTGAGGGCTCTATAGGAGGGACTTATAGATCCGCCTTATTTCTACTAACAGTACTATGGGGGGCCTTATTACTACTGAGGGGTCTGTAGATAGCTTTATTACCACTGGGGGAACAATAGGGGGCCTTATTTGTAGTGGAGGGCTCTTCTACTAATGGGTGCACTCTTGGGGAGCATTATCATGGTTGGGGGCACTGTAGGGGGCATTATTACTATGGGGGCACCTTATTTTTCTTCAGGATAGTATCTGGGGGTATTGGGGAGAACAGTGAGCAGCAGCATTACACTGTGGGGACTCCAAGTTGGGGAATGATGATAGAAATGTTAGGAAGCTAAGATGTCTGTGTGTCACACTCTGCAGAGACGAGGCGGCTGAGAGAAGTTGTACTGACCAAATGGAGAAGATGATGACAGAGAAGATCTACATCCGAGGAGACGTCACCTGGGAGGCTCTGGATGTGACAGGTATGTGCTGCTGTATAGCAAGTACAGCAAAATGCGGTGTGTGGGGGGAGGGGACGACTTAGAGAACTGGGCCATATTTATTGGGGCTTGGGCCCTGGATCTTTTGAGACCCTAGCAACGCCCCTGACTGACAGTACTATACATTTATTAATATAGTTAACAGGGCTTGCCAGACATGACAGACTCCCTTTAACATGCTTGGAATTAGTAAAGAAATAAATCATTTCAATTCTCCCTGTAAGAAAACATAAACTAAAAATGTGCAATATACACTAGACATTCAGGAAGAGTAAAGCTTTGCCTGCCCGGCAGCACTTAAGATGTATACAATGGACGTCACAAGTGAACTGTATATTTGGATTAGTTTCTTTAAACTTACACTCCCAGTTCACTAGCTCGATATTTGTAAGGAAGCAGATGTCTGTCTCTGTAACAATGGCAGGAAACTTGAAGGAGACAAGTTTATTCTTTATGTTTTCTATAGTATTTTGGGTGTATAATGTTAATACAATGGCTGGATTAACTTCAATGGAATGTACTTTTACTTCTTAATTATGCCTTACAAGCATGTACACCGTTAAGTATAAGACAACCAGAGGATGTTCCACTAATTTGAGATTTTTGTTGAATGGATATTATATTTTCAGCAAATTACATTTAGTCAAAGGGTATTTATCATTTTCACAAACTTCTAATATGCCTTAGTGATATGAAGCTTTTTATCTGTTGGGCACCAGATGCAGAGAACCCCTCTGATTGCTAAAAGGGGGGCAGAAGCATTTCGATAAATGCTCTCTTGCTCCTTCATTTCTTTTTGGCTCTGATCAGCCATCCAAGCAAGCTGTGTAAGGATCCATAGAAGGTCCATACATTTTCTTACAATCTGTTTAGTGCTTAGTCCAGACTCAGAGGAGATCTGAACACAGCCAAGGCACACCACTCACATGAGCACTTCTGCTCCCTAGTTTTGGCAATCTTCGGGAGTGTTACCCGATTACCCACTGATCAAATCTTCTGAGATGTCAGAAATTTGTGAAAATAAGTGCTTTTTTTATTTACTCTCCAGTCATGAGCTGAAAATAAATGTCAATCAGTAACTACAGAGGATGTTCTTCTATATTACACAGATTTTGCTTCTTGGCAAATCTTTAGTTTAGCTCTATTAGGGCAGAGCTGTGATCTGTGTCAATGTAAGTCACATCTTCTGTCTCACCATTAGACCAGGATGCTGCTCTCTTCCTCCCCCTGTAGCTTTGCCTGCTTTAATGCTGTGTATAACGGTTCCCATATACCTTCAATAGCTTTTTCATCTGACAGCTATCTCTACCGAATCCTCCATACACATACATGCTCCACTAGGCTGAGCTTGTATGTGTTTTCAGAGAGGAGAAAGCTGCTGCCAAAAACCTTTGTTGGTGGCTTACTTCCTGGGAGAACAAAAGGATTGTGGCTTGAAATTAAATCAATTGTTCTCTCCTCCAACATCATGTGTCAGTGGAAAATCGGAAACTCCCCAGACACATTAGATTTGTACTGAAAATAACAGTGTGGTAGACAAAAGTCTTTTATATGTATGGGGTCCTTCACCAAGAAGTCAATACATGGAATGCAAATTTATCACTTTATTACTGCAAGGACAGAATGATGATAATGTCCACACTAGAAAGCCAACCTGTGAATGACAGGGTCATCCAACAGTCTAAAGTATGTGGCGAGCTCCTGACTTTCCCTAGACAGATGACGTTGGGATTGAGAAGGATCAGGCCATCTCCCCATTAATTGCACATATATGTTAGGCCAAGCTGAACATGTTTGGAGAAGCCGAGAGAGAGCTGGGAGAGATATCTTTTGGACAAATGATTGTTTGATCATGTAAATTGATTTCACTTACTACCGTACTCACATTATAATTACTGAAACGAAGTCCTGATACCAGCGCTGGTCCCACTGCTAGGGTTGACAAAGTCGAATTCTAGCCGAATTTCATGGAAAATGTCGATTCTCTGCGAAGCCAAATTTCCTTGTGCTTCGTGGTAGAGAATCAATTTTCCCTGAGTAGTGCTAAAAATTTTCTAAAATCATACTTACCTCATCTCGTTTGAGCACAAAGAGGTGGCTGCCGCCATCTGAGAGGTACAGTGATGGACGGCAGTGCCATTGCACCAACTACTTACAAAGAAAAGGGGTTTGTGACAAAGTAATTAGTTGCAAAGCAAATGTTTTGTAAAATTTGGCAAAGCGCCCGAATCAAATTTTTAAATACTTCGCTCATTACTACCCACTGCACTTCATTCAAACACATGTCTTGGCGCATGACTAGTGACATGCTTGATGCAGAGATGGAGAAATGGGCTTTCTTAGTTATTGCCACATAGAAAGGGCCACTACTCATGTGCCTACACAGAGGGGATGGGATCGCTCTTTCTATGTCAGTATGAACCTGGAAGAGCGGCGGGACATTGAGACAGAGATTGTAATGTGAGTATTAGAGATGAGCGAATTTCCGCTTATGAAATCCGTTCACACTTCGTTTGGTGGTAAAAGGTGAATAGCGTTTTGGATTCCGTTTCCACGGACCATAACGCATTTTTATGATGGAATGCATAACGGAACGCCTTTAGAGGCATTCCGTTATTCATTCCGTCATAATAGAAGTCTATGGGCTGCAAAACTGATCCGTCCCGTTTCTGTTATGCAGGTGAAGACTTAGGCTCAGGAGAGGACTCCCCTGCATAACGAAAATGGGACGGATCCGTTTTGCAGCCCATAGACTTCTATTATGACGGAATGCATAATGGAATGCCTCTAAAATTCATTCCGTTATGCATTCCATCATAGAATTGCGTTATGGTCCGTTGTAGCGGAATCCAAAACGCAATTCACCTTTTACCACCAAATAAAGTGTGAACGAATTTCAAAATATGAAATTTGCTCATCTCGAGTGAGTATATTGGTAAGTTTAATCAATTAAAATTTCAAACACATTAAAATACACATTTTTATCTGGCTTAACATTCTCTATAATGAATAATGAGAAGTTTTAACGTTTTCCAGGATACTTTTTGTATCCCAAGCTTTTTTTTCAGGATTTCTGCTTGCAGTCATTACATGGAAACCTTTATACTTTACATCCATGGAATAGAAATATGTCATGCACAGAGGTGTAAGTTTTGTTACAGTGGAGAGGATGGATAACTGCAACAAGACATACACCTGTGCAATATATAACCAGGACAGATTTGGATCGCCTACATATACAGTACAGACCAAAAGTTTGGACACACCTTCTCATTCAAAGAGTTTTCTTTATTTTCATGACTATGAAAATTGTAGATTCACACTGAAGGCATCAAAACTATGAATTAACACATGTGGAATTATATACATAACAAACAAGTGTGAAACAACTGAAAATATGTCATATCCTAGGTTCTTCAAACTAGCCACCTTTTGCTTTGATTACTGCTTTGCACACTCTTGGCATTCTCTTGATGAGCTTCAAGAGGTAGTCACCTGGTTTTCACTTCACAGGTGTGCCCTGTCAGGTTTAATAAGTGGGATTTCTTGCCTTATAAATGGGGTTGGGACCATCAGTTGCGTTGAGGAGAAGTCAGGTGGATACACAGCTGATAGTCCTACTGAATAGACTGTTAGAATTTGTATTATGGCAAGAAAAAAGCAGCTAAGTAAAGAAAAACGAGTGCCCATCATTACTTTAAGAAATGAAGGTCAGTCAGCCGAAAAATTGAGAAAACTTTGAAAGTAAGGGCTATTTGACCATGAAGGAGAGTGATGGGGTGCTGCGCCAGATGACCTGGCCTCCACAGTCACCGGACCTGAACCCAATCGAGATGATTTGTGGTGAGCTGGACCGCAGAGTGAAGGCAAAAGGGCCAACAAGTGCTAAGCATCTCTGGGAACCCCTTCAAGACTGTTGGAAGACCATTTCAGGGGACTACCTCTTGAAGCTCATCAAGAGAATGCCAAGAGTGTGCAAAGCAGTAATCAAAACAAAAGGTGGCTACTTTGAAGAACCTAGAATATGACATATTTTCAGTTGTTTCACACTTGTTTGTTATGTATATAATTCCACATGTGTTAATTCATAGTTTTGATGCCTTCATAGTCATGAAAATAAAGAAAACTCTTTGAATGAGAAGGTGTGTCCAAACTTTTGGTCTGTACTGTATATATACACTCACCTAAAGAATTATTAGGAACACCTGTTCTATTTCTCATTAATGCAATTATTTAGTCAACCAATCACATGGCAGTTGCTTCAATGCATTTAGGGGTGTGGTCCTGGTCAAGACAATCTCCTGAACTACAAACTGAATGTCAGAATGGGAAAGAAAGGTGATTTAAGCAATTTTGAGCGTGGCATGGTTGTTGGTGCCAGATGGGCCGGTCTGAGTATTTCACAATCTGCTCAGTTACTGGGAATTTCACGCACAACCATTTCTAGGGTTTACAAAGAATGGTGTGAAAAGGGAAAAACATCCAGTATGCGGCAGTCCTGTGGGCAAAAATGCCTTGTGGATGCTAGAGGTCAGAGGAGAATGGGCCGACTGATTCAAGCTGATAGAAGAGCAACGTTGACTGAAATAACCACTCGTTACAACCGAGGTATGCAGCAAAGCATTTGTGAAGCCACAACACGCACAACCTTGAGGCGGATGAGCTACAACAGCAGAAGACCCCACCGGGTACCACTCATCTCCACTACAAATAGGAAAAAGAGGCTACAATTTGCACGAGCTCACCAAAATTGGACTGTTGAAAACTGGAAAAATGTTGCCTGGTCTGATGAGTCTCGATTTCTGTTGAGACATTCAAATGGTAGAGTCCGAATTTGGCGTAAACAGAATGAGAACATGTATCCATCCTCTGATGGCTACTTCCAGCAGCATAATGCACCATGTCACAAAGCTCGAATCATTTCAAATTGGTTTCTTGAACATGACAATGAGCTCACTGTACTAAAATGGCCCCCACAGTCACCAGATCTCAACCCAATAGAGCATCTTTGGGATGTGGTGGAACGGGAGCTTCGTGCCCTGGATGTGCATCCCTCAAATCTCCATCAACTGCAAGATTCTATCCTATCAATATGGGCCAACATTTCTAAAGAATGCTATCAGCACCTTGTTGAATCAATGCCACGTAGAATTAAGGCAGTTCTGAAGGCAAAAGGGGGTCCAACACCGTATTAGTATGGTGTTCCTAATAATTCTTTAGGTGAGTGTATGTATGTATGTATATATATATATATATATATATATAATGAAGGTACTCATTTAATGACTGCAACTAGAAATTCCAGAGGAACTGAAACAGAAAGTGTATTGGAAATGTTATTACTGCTCGTTATAAAGTAACTAAAGATGAGTGAACTTCTTGAAACTTGTTTCGTGTCCGATTTGCTGAATCTGTCAAAACATTTGATTCGGTTACAAATCAAAAGTGCTCCAATTGGCCTGAAAATTGGTATGTGACACTCTAAGGCGCACTAGGATTCATATTTTTCTCTCTTGTATTTCTGTATTTTTTCTATATATTTATATTTTTTATTTTTGCTCTCTGTCTGCCCCCTTCCTTTTAAGCTCTTTAACGCAATTACAGCAATAGCAAATATTGTAAGAGTGACACTGACATAACCTAACTAAGGCTAAATATATGGATGACAGTGTTAACAAAAAAAAAACACTGTTATGCTTTTTACAATTAAAAAACGTTTAAAAAAAGTCAATTTTTCCGGGCAGATGGTGTTTAAACACAAACAGTGTTCTGTCCTCCTTATATGTGTGTGTGGGGGGGACATTCAGGGGGCATAGGTTGACATGTGGCTTACCTCCCTCCTAGCAACTCACTGACACAGGAGTAACATCCACTGCAACTTTTGTGCAAGGATAGGGTGAAACTGAGAACAGAAAAAAATAATGCTTACTATAGTGAATGAGCATGTGACAAAATAATATAGCATATTACAGTACAAAGCTATGTAGAAAACAGATATGTGTATGAGATACAGGTTACATACAGCGCGGCATATAAATGTGCATGAATATGCAATTCTGCAATGCTAACTAGTCAAAACGTACCAGCGATGCCACATTAGGTCTAGTGGGGCGGATGATTACAAAAGAGCTTCTTATCTTTCAGTTCATCTTGGAAAAGATTACTGCTATAGGCTGAGTTGATGATGTCACCAGGGTCATAGGTGATATAATACAGTGCTCGCATGGGACATACAAAGAAATAAATGCTGGCTAGCTAGAAACTATTTGCACAAACAGCAACTACAGTAGATTGGGCTATAACAACATGGATACTAGCAGAGTAAATGCATACTCATACAGATATCTTGCTGGAGGCATGACACACAATGTGTCTTGTTCTCCACAAGTGTTCCAAAAACAATGCCTTAGCGGGAGCACATCCTTGCTGTATTTATAAACACACAAGTGTCAAGTATCAGAAGAAACACTGGCTTGTTATGAACAAGACTTGAAAAATTCTCCCTTACGTTTGGGAGCAGTAAAATGTGGATGTGGAAAGGGTAAGGTAACATCTAAGGTGTGTATGGGTAATAGTGGCATGCAGAAAAAATGGTTGCAGCAGCAGTAGCAGAACAGCATGAAACAGACAAGGCAGTAGATATGTTTGCAGATGTGTAGGGATAATAATAGTAGTAGTAGTAGTGGTGGTTGCTGGGTAGGGGTAATGCTAGTGGCAGTATGTATCTGCAATGGCATAAATAGCCACTGTCAGCAATTTCAGATCTATTCTAAAGGTGTGTAAAAATTCACACATATCCATGCCTTATTTTGATAAAAGTAATGTTTTTTAGACTTACGGAGGACAAATTTGTCCGTCTGGGTGTGACGACTCCACCTCCCACGCTGAAAACCCTGTCTGAGATGACACTGAAGGCTGGACAAGACAGTATAGCAAGAGCAAGCTGGCTAGTTCTGGCCAGTGTACCAATTTGCCTGCCCATGAGTTCAGGGAATGGGGTATGGGACAGGGAAAGGCCACAATCATTAAAAAAAATAAGACAATTTTATGCAATTTTTTTTGAAGAAAAGAATGAACAGCTTGCCAGAAGTATCACACAGCAGAATGAAATGTCGGTGAAGGTGCAGAACAGCTCTACATTTCCATTATGACAAGACAAGTTTTACGGACATCTGGCAAAAAGTACAGCTGTTAGCATACAGAAGAATTTGGTAAAGGTATGGAACTGTGCCACATTTCCAAAACGACAAGACACGTTTTATGGACAGCTGGACAGGGCTAGCAAGGCCGCTGAATTCAATTTTGGGAAGGCACAGAACTGCACCACAGTTACAACAACAGTGGTACAGCAGCAACTGCACCACCAACTTGTCCAGGTGGGAGTTCAGCTTGCACACAAGCTAATTGTGGGTCACGAATATTTTCTCATAGCCACACATTCTGTCACAGATGTCTCACGATAGAGCGGAGGACAAGGAGGAGGAGGAGTCTGAGCAAGATAGCAAGCAGCTGATGATGATGATGACAAGAACACTGTGGTACTTGGGGATGGGGCCTGGCTGCCGCAAAGAAAACCATGAAAAGGAGGACAGACCTGTTCCGATCCGGAATGCTGGGCATTCTATATCTCACAGGATTCAGTGATGCTGCCTCATGTGATGCAATACAGCCCTGGTACCTATGTTTGTATTTGAACACCCACAGCTTATTTTCATTCCGCAGATCTTGCACACGGCAATCTTGTGGAGAAAAAACACCATACAGGAGGTACAAGTACTTGCACCAAGCTTGGCCTAGGTCTGGCACATTTTGAGTCTGTGCTCACCAGTTCCCAAGATGACCATAATAGAATCAGGCCCCTGCCAGTCTATTTGGAAGCTTTGGCCATAAGTTACCTCTGGTCTTTATTGCCGCAGAGGCCACCACCCTCCTCCTCTGACGTCACCCTCCTCCAAAGCACCCTGATCCAGCTCCAAAACACAATCATCATCATAATCCTCACCCTCGCTGCCACTTTTAGCAGACTGTGATATGTCATCGTGGGATCCCTGGTCCTCCTCCCCATTCCCTGCTCTGTATTTGCTCTGAGTGCCACTGTCACTACCACTGTCCCTACCGCCACCACCGTGGCAACAAATGCCACTATTACTACCACCATCACCAACACAGCTATGCATGGGGTCCTCCAGCTCCATCTGAACCTCCACATGGCAGTTCAAACGCTAAAGCTGATGCTTCTCACACAAGTCACCGACAGGAAGATTATCTAAGTATCTTCCATCATATTCACTAAAACTGCACGATATCTTGATGTAATACAATGCGTGGAATTAAACTGCTATATTAATGTAGTTATTGTAGTACCACATGTTCACTAAAATTGCACAGTATCTTGACATAATACAGTGCATGGAAGGAAACTGCTATATTAATGCCTTTAATACAGTACTACATGTTCTCTAAAACTGCACAGTATCATGACGTAATACAATGCGTGGAATAAAACTGCTGTTAACCTGAAGGGTTAATTGTGCTGATCAAAGCCCCCTGTAAAAGATCGGGTGCTGCCAGGCAGCAGGGGGCAGTCATGTACACATTTTGTAGTATATTCTAACTAGAAGCGTCCCCATCACTATGGGAACGCCTCTGTGTTAGAATATACTGTCGGATATGAGTTTCACAATGTAACTCAAATCCGATGGTATATTCTAACATAGAGGCGTTCCCATGGTGATGGGGACGCTTCAAGTTAAAATATACGATCGGATTGGAGAAAACTCCGATCCTATGGTATATTAACTCCTGACTTTACATTGAAAGTCAATGGGGGACGGATCCGTTTGAAATTGCACCATATTGTGTCAACGTCAAACGGATCCGTCCCCATTGACTTGCATTGTAATTCAGGATGGATCCGTTTGGCTCCACACGGCTAGGCGGACACCAAAACGACTTTTTTTTCATGTCCGTGGATCCTCCAAAAATCAAGGAAGACCCACGGACGAAAAAACGGTCACGGATCACGGAAAAACGGAACTCGTTTTTGCGGACCGCAAAAAAAAACAGTCGTGTGCATGAGGCCTAACGATGCTAGACTAATCGATGCACCTCTTGCTAGTTGATCTGTTTTGGACCTTCTAATAAAGTCAATTAGTAAATTGTCCTTAACCCTTACATCTTCCACCCTCAATAAAGCTAGAGAATATTTGTTTGCCGACACTAGCTCACCTACCCGGGTTGCCCCAAAAAAGGCCAAAACAAAAGCAGTTTTGAATAGTGATGCCTCATAAACCGAATACGTACAAAACCCCAAAACTGACACAGTCCTTTCCAATAATTTGAGTGAAATTGGTCTTCTAACATCTGAACAAACTAACTCCCTCCTGACCCCTTTCAAAAACTGCTTAACTATAAATTGATTAGAGAATGATTGGTAACCGGCTAACTTAACCCCTTAAGGACTCGGCCCTATTTCACCTTACGGACTTGGCCATTTTTTGCAAATCTGACAAGTGTCACTTTAAGTGCTGATAACTTTAAAACGCTTTGACTTATCCAGGCCATTCTGAGATTGTTTTTTCGTCACATATTTTAATTCATGACACTGGTAAAATGAAGTAAAAAAAATCATTTTTATTTATAAAAAAAATACCAAATTTACCAAAAAATTGTAAAAAATTGCAAATTTCCAAGTTTCAATTTCTCTACTTCTATAATACATAGTAATACCTCCAAAAATAGTTATTACTTTACATTCCCCATATGTCTACTTCATGTTTGGATCATTTTGGGAATGATATTTTATTTTTTGGGGATGTTACAAGGCTTAGAAGTTTATAAGCAAATCTTGAAATTTTTCTGAAATTTTAAAAAACACAATTTTTAGGGACCAGTTCAGGTCTGAAGTCACTATGCGAGGCTTACATAATAGAAACTAGCCAAAAATGACCCCATTCTATAAAATACACCCCTCAAGGTATTCAAAACAGATTTTACAAACTTTGTTAACTCTTTAGATGTTCCACAAGAATTAATGGAAAATAGAGATACAATTTAAAAATTTCACTTTTTTGGCAGATTTTCCATTTTAATAATTTTTTTCCAGTTACAAAGCAAGGGTTAACAGCCAAACCAAACTCAATATTTATGGCCCTGATTCTGTAGTTTACAGAAACACCCCATATGTGGTCGTAAACTACTGTACAGGCACACGGCAGGGCACAGAAGGAAAAGAATGCCATACGGTTTTTGGGAGGCAGATTTTGCTGGACTGTTTTTTTTTAAACCATGTCCCATTTGAAGCCCCCCTGATGCACCCCTAGAGTAGAAACTCCATAAAAGTGACCCCATCTAAGAAACTAAACCCCTCAAGGTATTCAAAACAGATTTTAATAACGTCGTTAACCCTTTAGGTGTTCCACAAGAGTTATTGGCAAATGGAGATGAAATTTCTGAATTTCAATTTTTGGGCAAATTTCCATTTTAATCCATTTTTCCCAGTAACAAAGCAAGGCTTAACAGCCAAACAAAACTCAATATTTATGGCCCTGATTCTGTAGTTTACAGAAACACCCCATATGTGGTCGTAAACAGCTGTACGGGCACACGGCAGGGCGCAGAAGGAAAGGAATGCCATACGGTTTTTGGAAGGCAGATTTTGCTGGACTGGTTTTTTTGACACCATGTCCCATTTGAAGCCCCCCAAATGCACCCCTAGAGTAGAAACTCCAAAAAAGTGGCCCCATTTTAGAAACTACGGGATAGGGTGGCAGCATTGTTGGTACTAGTTTAGGGTACATATGATTTTTGGTTGCTCTATATTACACTTTATGTGAGGCAAGATAACAAGAAATAACTGTTTTGGCACAGTTTTTTTTTTTGTTATTTACAACATTCATCTGACAGGTTAAATCGTGTGATATTTTTATAGACCAGGTTGTCACGGATGTGGCAATACCTAATATGTATACTTTTTTTTATTTATGTAAGTTTGACACAATGATTTCTTTTTTGAAGCAAAAAAAAATCATGTTTTAGTGTTTCCATAGTCTGAGAGCCATAACATTTTCAGTTTTTGGGCGATTACCTTGGGTAGGGTATGATTTTTGCGGGATGAGATGACGGTTTTATTGGCACTATTTTGGGGTGCGTGTGACTTTTTCATCGCTTGCTATTACACTTTTTGTGATGCAAGGAAAAATTTATAATTTAGCACAGTTTTTATTTAAAATTTTTTACGGTGTTCATCTGAGGGGTTAGGTCATGTGATTTTTTTTATAGAGCCGTTCGATACGGATGCGGTGATACCAAATATGTCAACTTTTTTTATTTATGTATGTTTTACACAATAACAGCTTTTTTAAAACAAAAAAAATGATATTTTAGTGTCTCCATATTCTGAGCCATAGTTTTTTTTATTTTTTGGGCGATTGTCTCAGGTAGGGGCTCATTTTTTGCGGGATGAGGTGATGGTTAGATTGGTACTATTTTGGTGGGCAAACACCTTTTTGATCGCTTGCTGTTGTACTTTTTGTGATGTAAGGTGACAAAAAAATTGTTTATTTAGCACAGTTTTTACTTTTTATTTTTTTACGGTGTTCATCTGAGGGGCTAGGTCATGTGATATGTTTATAGAGCCGGTCGATACGGATTCGGCGATACCTAATATGTATACTTTTTTTCCCCTCTATTTTTTACCAATTTTTTTTAACTTATTTGGGGAAAATTATGTTTTTGTTTATTTTTACTTGAAATTTTTAATTTTTTGTGGGGAAAACTTTCTTTTTTCAACTTTTTTTTTCGCTTTATTTTTTTGTCCCACTTTGGGACTTGAACTTTTGGGGGTCTAATCCTTTACAATGCATTCCAATACTACTGTATTGGAATGCATTGGCTGTATGAGTAATACTGTGTGTATTACTCATACAGCTTCCGGCCTGTGAGATCCAGGGGGCTGGATCTCACGGGCTCTTCACCGGAAGGCAGCGCGATGCCTTCCTTAGGCATCACGCTGCCTTCCATGCCATCGGGTCCCCCCCACAGCCCCATGGGTACCCGATGGCACTGCCGACCACCGCCGTCGCACCAGGTAAAAGCCGCAAACAGCAGCATTTAGCCGTGGTGCCTGCTCAATGATTTGAGCAGGCACTATGTTCCGATCACCGCCCGCCGGGCAGCGGTGATCGGAACTATAGATGACGTACCGGTACGTCATGGGTCCTTAAGGACTCGGGAACCATGCTGTACCGGTACGTCATGGGTCCCTAAGGGGTTAAAGAAAAATGAAACCCCACAAACAACTTTATTAACAGCAGAAAAACCTAAACCATCCTCCAATAACGAACATAAAAACTGAAAACAATTGATTCAAGCCAGAATTAACCCCTTAACAACCCAGGACGAGAATGCTCGTCCTCAATCGCCGGCACTTAGCGCTCGAGGACGAGCGTTCTCGTCCTGCAGTTGTTCCTTCCCCCGCGTGTGCTGTATTGAAACAAGAATCAGACCCTGTCCCATAGTTAATAAAATGTAAGTTTTACAACTTTATCGACCATCTCTATAAATATATCACATGACCTAACCCCTCAGGTGAACACCGTAAAAAAAAAAAAATTAAAACGTTGTAAAAAAAGCCATTTTTGGTCATCTTACATCACAAAAAGTGCAATATTAAGCAATCAAAATGTCATATGCACCCCAAAATAGTGTCAATCCAAACGTCATCTCATCCCACAAAAAATTAGACCTTACCTAAGATAATCGACAAAAAACTGAAAAAACTATGGCTCTCAGCCTATGGAGACACTAAAACATGATTTTTTTTGTTTCAAAAATGAAATCATTGTGTAAAACTATCATAAATAAAAAAATTGTATACATATTAGGTATCGCCGCATCCGTGACAAACTGCTCTATAAAAATACCACATGATCTAACCTGTCAGATGAATGTTGTAAATAACAAAATAAAAACGGTGCCAAAAAAGCTATTTCTTGTTACCTTGCCTCAAAATAAGGCTAATATAGAGCAACCAAAAATCATATGTACCCTAAACTAGTACCAACAAAACTTCCACCCTATCCCGTAGTTTCTAAAATGGGGTCACTTTTTTGGAGTTTCTACTCTAGGGGTGCATCAGGGGGGCTTCAAATGGGACATGGTGTCAAAAAAACAGTCTAGCAAAATCTACCTTCCAAAAACCGTATGGCATTCCTTTCCTTCTGCGCCCTGCCATGTGCCCGTACAGCAGTTTGCGACCACATATGGGGTGTTTCTGTAAACTACAGAATCAGGGCCATAAATAATGAGTTTTGTTTGGCTGTTAACCCTTGCTTTGTAACTGGAAAAAAAATATTAAAATGGAAAATCTGCCAAAAAAGTGAAATTTTGAAATTGTATCTCTATTTTCCATTAATTCTTATGGAACACCTAAAGGGTTAACGACGTTTTTAAAATCAGTTTTGAATACCTTGAGGGTGTAGTTTCTTAGATGGGGTCACTTTTATGGAGTTTCCACTCTAGGGGTGCATCAGTGGGGCTTCAAATGACACATGGTGTCCAAAAAAACAGTCTAGCAAAATCTGCCTTCCAAAAACCATATGGCATTCCTTTCCTTCTGCGCCCTGCCGTGTGCCCGTACAGCAGTTTACTACCACATATGGGGTGTTTCTATAAACTACAGAATCAGGGCCATAAATAATGAGTTTTGTTTGGCTGTTAACCCTTGCTTTGTAACAGGAAAAAATATCTTAAAATGGAAAATCTGCCAAAAAAGTGAAATTTTGAAATTGTATCTCTATTTTCTATTAATTCTTGTGGAACACCTAAAGGGTTAGCAACGTTTGTAAAATCAGTTTTGAATACCTTGAGGGGTGTAGTTTCTAGAATGGGGTCATTTTTGGTTGGTTTCTATCATGTATGCTTCACAAAGTGACTTTAGACCTGAACTGGTCCTTAAAAAGTTTGTTTTTGAAAATTTCTGAGAAATTTCAAGATTTACTTCTAAACTTTTAAGCCTTGTAACGTCCCCCAAAAATAAAATGTCATTCCTAAAATGATCCTAACATGAAGAAGACATATGGCAAATGTAAAGTAATAACTATTTTTGTAGGTATTAATATGTATTATAGAAGTAGAGAAATTGAAACTTGGAAATTTGCAAATTTGGTATTTTTTTATAAATAAAAAAGAATTTTTTTTACTCCATTTTACCAGTGTCATGAAGTAAAATATGTGATGAAAAAACTATCTCAGAATGGCCTGGATAAGTCAAAGTGTTTTAAAGTTATCACCACATAAAGTGACACTGGTCAGATTTGCAATAAATGGCCTGGTCCTGAAGGTGAAAATGAGCCCGATCCTTAAGGGGTTAAAACAAAAGACCGGAACAAATTTGACACCATCTCCTCCAAGAAAGAGAATAACCATTCCACGTCCAGGGAGCTAAAGACTTCAGAATAAAGCTGCAGATCATTCCAAACCTGATCCGGACATAAAATCCACTTTTTCTCCGCTTCCGGTACTAGAGAAAAGAACCTTTCCCACTGGAAGCGGGAAAGGGAATCAGCTTTTGAATGATCTTTACTAGCAATATGCTTAGCTTTGATCCACAAATTTAGCTCTAATAGCTCTAAACAACAATGAACTAGATAACGCAATAACTTCTCAACTACTTTGCAATGAGAATATAAACAATGAATAGCAAAAATTACACCTTTATTATCCGAGAAAATTAAAACTCTTTTATTCCTGAAAGCATAACCCCAAATCACTAATGAAACAACGATAGGAAATAATTCTAGAAGAACTCAATTTTTTACTAAACCCAGGACCTTTAACCACTCTGGCCACGGCTCAGCTGACCACTGACCACCGAAAAAGGCTCGATACCCCAAGAACCAGAAACATCGGTGAATAAACCTAAAGCAACGGCGTTTTTGAACTCCTCTTGCCATGTTCTATGTCCATTAAAATGAATAAAAAACTCCTCCCAAACAGCCAAATCATCTCTCAAATCTCTGGTAATTCTAATATGCGTGTAAGGAGATTTTAACCCTTTCGTTGCCATATATAAACTCGGCCCACTGGAATAACCCTAGAAGCAAAGGCTAATAGGCCGAACAAACTCTGCAATTCTCTTAACTGAACCTTTTTCACTAAAAGAATCCTCCTAATGGCTAATAGTGTTTTATTTATTTTATCCATAGGCAGCCTGAATTCTTTATTAACAGAATCAATAATGATACCTAAAAGCTTAATTTCTTTACAAGGCCAAACCGTCTTCTCTTGAGCTAATGGGACACCAAACTGCTTACAAATCTGCATAAAACCAAACAGCAAACTTGAACACTCACTAAATGAACCTACAAATAGAAAATCATCTAAATAATGTAACATACTTGACAAACCCACAGTCTTTGTAACTACCCAGTGTAAAAAAGTAGAAAACATCTCAAAATAAAAACAAGCCCAATACAAACCTATAGGAAGGCATTTGTCAAAGAAAAACTCACCATTAAAATGAAAGCCCAAAGAATTAAAGCCATCTGGATGAACTGGCAGCAAACGGAAAGCTGACTTAGCTAAAAAAACAACCTTCGCCAACAGAATTTAATAAAGAAACTGTGTCATCAAACGATGAATAAGAGACTGATGCTGTCTCTTTATCCAAAGTATCATTAAGAGATGGCTTCAATGGATATGATAAATGATGAATCAATCTATAGTCACTGGGATCTTTCTTTGGAACTAAACCTAACAGGGACAGCCTAAAATCTGAAAAAGGGGGAGAAACAAAAGGGCCTTCAGCTCTACCTTCTTTAATTTCTTTATCAATTTTCTGTTTAACTATATACAAGTTCCGCTTAACTGATGGAAAATTATCCAACCAAACACAACCTTTTACAAAAAATTTAGGGACATAAAAACCAAACGAAAAACCAATAATAATTATTTTTGCCTTCAGCCGGTCTGGAAACAATACTAGCCAAGGTCGCATTTCTTCCAATTTCACCGGCGTCTGAGCTTTTTGGAAATTCTCTACTATTGTGTCCTTGCAAGGATGATTGATTCAACTTCTTAAAGCAGCGAAAACTGGGATGAGCACCAGCACAAAATGAACATTCGTAACGGTACCTGCACTTAGCTAACCATTTGCATGCCGATTCATTGTATGCAAACCATACGCCTTTTTTAAAAGTAGCACTAGACGCCGGTGGAATATTTGGCCTAGCTTGGAAACCAGCTCTCTGCGGCAACATCAAACTGAGCCAAAGTCCAACATCCTTTGCTCTCCATTTCATGTTGCCATGAACTGCCAATTTTTGACGAAATGTTTCATCATATGTAAACCATGCGAGGCCGCCAAAATTCCGGTAAGCCTCTAGAATAGAGTCCATATGTTGAAACAAGCCAATGGCAAGATGCGAGTGTTTAGCACATAAAACTGAGGCGTATATGCAACAGGCCTGCAACCAATTATGAAAAGACCATGGTGCAGACCTATTTCCTATCCTCCTCCTTTTCATCACCTTTCTTATCAAATTTAAATGGTTATTCTACATAACAAACCGGTTATTCTACATAAATACAACTGACTTAAAGGTATGTAAAAAATGAAAATCAGACATCATATCGTACATGACAAGCTTTCTAACAAAGCTAAAGCCAGCCCTGTACCTCACATGGATCCAGAGATCTCCACATTCACTCTGCTAGATTTATATTGGCAGTTCAAAGGGAGTGTCCTTTCTCAGGGACATGTCTTTCTTCTGAAGCTCTCTCTCTATCACAATTTAGGAAGCAGTTGAAGGAGGAAGCTGAGCATGTGCGGCCTTCTCAGTAAGTAGGACAAAGAAATAAGAAAAGAAAAAAACAGCAGGTGGTGCTATACAGATATATTTTATTGAAAAAACTCAGCGGCTATACAACATTTTTAATTACATGCAATTACAAAAGTATTCAGATCCAGGTGCTAGTTTGAAAATTGTAGAACATTTTTCTTAGGACAACACCTTTAATGTAAATATCATTGGCGAATATCCACAAAATATGACTGAGCAGCTATAAAGGAATAGTCAAACACAATGTTCTTGGATGTTTCTACTCCCTAGGTGAAATAAGTGTTAATGAAATCATTGACAACACATTTTCTATGTTATTTGGCATAGCATAGTTCATCACCAAATATTCCATGGATCCTGTACCTATTGTTACAGTCTGTTGGACTAGAATGGGGATCCTTAAAGAGGTTGTCTTACTTCAGCAAGTGGCATTTACCTTGTAGAGAAAGTTTACACAAGACACTTACTAATGTATTGTTATTATCCACATTGCTTCCGTTGCTGGCTTGATTCATTTTTCCATCACATTATATACTGCTCGTTTCCATGGTTAAGACCACCCTGCAATCTATCAGTGGTGGTCGAGCTTGCACACTATAGGGGTTGTCTCACTTTAGAAAATTGCATATAATCATGTGGACACAGTTAATACAAGTCACTTACTAATGTATTGTGATGGTCCATATTGCCTACATCACATTATACACTGTTCATTTCCATGACCACCCTGCAATCCAGCATCGGTGCTTGTGCTTGCACACTATAGGAAAAAGAGCCAACCTCTCTGGTGGCCAACACCGTGGGAGCGTGTATAGGTACGCATGCGCAGCAGATCCCAAAGTGACCATGTCCTATCTGCGTTGCAGTGGCCGTAACCCCTGGAAACGAGCAGTGTATAATGTGATGAAAAAATGAAACCAGCCGGCAAAGGAGGCAATATGGAGAATCACAATACATTAGTAAAGTGCCTTGTATTTACTTTGCCTACATGATAAATACCATTTTCTGAAGTGAGACAGCCCCTTTAAGGGTGTATTCACACACTGGGGTCAAATTGCATTTCTGCCATTATTTTTGAAATACGTAGCATTTTTATTATTGTGAGAACCACAGGGAAAAAAATAAACATGATATGACTACATCATTTTAATACACCCTAAATATGATGCATACAAAAGAAATGAACTGTATTTCCATATATTTTACAATTTATTATAAGCTGTATGTTTTCTCATGACACTGTTATTTTACAGATCATTTTCCTCCGATTATATCACTTCCTATGTTTATGGCAATAATATGAACATACTTCACGAGTAGGAAAATTCTTGATATAGTAAATTCTTACAATTTTCCACAGCTCTGTGTAGACATAAGCAGATAACTCTGGGATATGTCACACACTACAGTGCAGAATATTTCATGCTACAAAAATGCAATTAGAAGATTTTTCTTGGCAGGAGACAAAATAAAAGAATGATAAAGTCTTGCAATTAACCAGTGTGCCTGTTTAGTTACATCAAGAGAAATACAGGATTGAGAATGTTTTTGACCTAAGCCAATCAAATTAACTGGCTTCCTGTTGGAAAAAAAATAAATGAACATTATTCTCTTTAAAGGGGTATTCTGTTTGAAGAAAATTATGTTGTAATGTGCTTAGGGTGCTGTGTAAACATTAAAAGCAGTACTAACTGCACAGATAAGCCTGCTGTTCCTAAACCAATGCTGCTCAATCTCCCATATCTCTCTTTGCTTCCTGGTCCAGCAAAGGCGTTCCCAAACAGGTGTGAAGTGACCAGGAACGGGTACGCTGACGCCACTTATGCAGTGGCCCAGGATACGGGTGGATAATAGTCTGTATTTGTTAGTGACGCCAATTGCAGCGTGCACAGGGTACTACCTCAGGGCCCTTCCAAGGTGTTATAACGCACGTCCCAGATTAGGAATGCCAGAGTGGGGTAATGGCCTATAATGTCTCTATAGGGTAGTGGTAATTGTGTCAACGGTGTCTCCTACCTGGGTACGGCTGGAATCCTGGCTCACTTGCAATGAATTTGAGTGTAGTGATAGTAGGAGTAATAGAGGAATTGTGCACCAGAAATTATGTCCAGACCTTTAGATGAAGTTCAACCGTTTCTTTACTGAAGATAACTTGTGTCCAAGCAGTATACAGCTTTGGTCTCTGGTCCCAGCAGGTTTTAGCAATCATTGGCAGGAATAAATACTTCTGCTTTAATGTGAGCTTGCAGAATAAGTCATCTGCTTGATAGCTCTGTAACTGTGGCAGGAATTAATCTTCTGCACTTTTCTGTAACTTCTGCTTTATGGAGACAGACTAGCTGAAGAGGAATGGCTTCTCCTAGGTCTCTGGACTTATCTCTCAGATGGATTCTCAGGGGATGCTTTCTTCCTGGAACTCTGGAGGTTGTAGTTTCTTCTTTCTTTCATCCAGCTGAGCTGCAGGTGCTCAGACTGGGGATATGATCAAGTCTCAGCCGAGACAAGATCCTTGCTGTCTTCCCTATGCAGGGGATCTCCTGAACGCTAGCACATAGCCTTCCCCTAGCAGGGGGAGGCTACACTAACTCTAACTCTAACTTTCTTCTCCACCCATGCTGCAGGATGTGGGAACAGCCCACTCCCCTCACAGACAGGGAGCTAAGCTGGAATAATCCATTCCAGCCTAGATACACTAAACTGGGACTTGTACCTGGCCAATGCGTTGCTGCCACCTGCTGGCGAACCTGGAAAATTAGAGAAACAATTGTGTTTAACATGGTTTTATATGCACATTTTTGAAGACATAATATAAATTACATCAGATGACAATGTAAAGGCTCTTAGAAGATAGTAGCGCGGTAGAGGCGTGTAGTAGCACAACTCTGGGGTGTTACAGGTGCATCTGACCACTGCAGACAATCTTTGGTTGCAGCTGTGACCTGATACATCCAGAGATTGGCTGCAGCAGTCACATGCCCCATACCTGCTTCATTCCCGTGAGAGGAGCTGAACCTGGACATAACCCCTTACTCACCCCTCCAAGTGGAGCATTGGAGCATTTCATGCTCTGATGCTCTCCCTTGCCCTGTGCATAGCGCAGAGCAAGGGCTTTTTCTTCATATCCGGTGACATACTGGGTTTTCTCACAGTAGGCTAGTCTGAGGTTTCCGCCTAGCAGTGAGCCTGATGACATAACCGCCAGAAATGGGCGGTCATTAGCACTGCCTTAGCCTGTAAGACAGCCTAGGGCAGCAGTAAAGACCGCCCATTAGTGCCGGTGACATCATCAAGAACACTGCTAGATAAAAGCCTCCACCTAGCAGTGTGAAAATATAAACAAACAAAGCTCTGATGCTGTCACCGGCAGTGATGGCCAGTTTGCAGTGTTCGCCGACGAACACATGCGATCTGCCATCTTTATTCCCAAGCCCGGCGATGCAGAGGTAAGTCATTATCTTTTCCTGCGCCGCAAGCCGCTCTGAAACACATGCAGTCACCAGGAGCAGGCAGTTCAGAGGACAGCCTTTATCGGGCTGTTCTCGGAACTACCTGCTCCAGGTGACCGCATGTGTTTCAGAGCGGCTCGCGGTGCAGGCACAGGTAAGGACTTACCTCTGCATCGCTGGACTTGGGAATATTGCAGATCGCATGTGTTCGTCGGAAAACACTGCGAACTGGCCATCACTGGTCACCGGCACTAATGGGCAGTCTTTATCGCTGCCCTACGCTGTTTTACAGGCTAAAGCAGCGCTAATGACCGCCCATCAGGCTCACTGCTAGATGTAAACCTCCGCCTAGCCTACTGTGAGAAAGCCCAGTTGTCACCGGAAATGAAGAAAAAGCCCTTGCTCTGAGCTATGCACAGGGCAAGGGAGAGCATCGGAGCATGAAATGCTCCACTAAGAGGGACTGGAGGGGTGAAGAACGGGTTATGTTCAGGTTCAGCTCTGAACCCGGACAATCCCTGTAAGGTTTTAGCCTTAAAGGGAGAAATACTTAAAAACAATTGAAAAGCAAAACAGGGTGTGGGGTTATATCAGTAAGGGAATTTACAACTAATTTTCTTGATGCACATATAGAAAGAAAGAGAAAACAACTATTTCTATATTGGATAATATGGAATAATACATATCTACTCTAACTTCACTACAGAAGTATTAGAACATTAGACATTTACTAGTTTCTTAAAATGAAAGTTCATGTAAAATCAAAAAATGACAAACTTATAAATATACTTACAGTAAATGATTCCCTTCTACTCAAGGGGTGTCCCACCTGGCCTCCTGGTCTTCCTTGTGTATAAAATTATGATGATGGGTCATCCTTTCTGACCACAAATCACTTACCACATCAGTCAATCGCTAGTCACATCAGTGTGAATCAATTAATTAAACAAACCATCTACGGTCACATTGGTTTAACTTTGTTAGACCTGTTTGGTCATAGTCAGCTGTGTTGTAGATTGTAAGTACAGCTTGCAAACTCTGTGCAATATTGTTCGCAAATTACTTGCAATTTAAGTTGTTTGGGAATTCAGCTCTAGGTGGCGTCCCTTCAGCTCTAGGTGGCGTCCCACCTGAGGAAGAAGTCAGTAACCTATGGGACTTTGAAACGCGTCTGGGAGGAATCTGGACTCTGTAACACCTCCATCCTTGCGTACGCTGGAGAATACCTATATCTCTACCTCCTTATCATCAGCTGACTGAGAAACAGATCCGTCCCATACATGAACTAGTGCCCGCTATAGAACTTCCTGGAGTGATACTGTTCCATCCCTACCTTGACCGGAACAAGCCAGGACTCGAGCACGAGGGACGCCGAAGTAGGGGAGATCAGAGGGAAAAGCCGCACTTCGATTTGGAGGTAAGGGAATAGTACAGCTCAAAGACAGGTGGGACGCCACCTAGAGCTGAATTCCCAAACAACTTAAATTGCAAGTAATTTGCGAACTATATTGCACAGAGTTTCCATTATGACATATTGACACTGTTAGTCGCTCGAACGTATGGTGTGGACCCATACAGCACCCTCTAGTCACAGTTAATATTCGAACTGAGATCAGCCGATTTTCAGCGAAAGTCACACAAGTGTATTACAATACCAGCATCTGGCGATTGTTTTAATCGAACACCGGGCGATTATTTTAATCGAATACCCGGCCCTGATCTGGCGATTATTATAATCGAAAACCCGGTTTTGATTGTGGTGGATATGCTAAGTGCTTATATGCTGCCAGGCTTATGTGATTAATCAGTCAACCCACGCCCTAGTGATCTTCATTCTTATTCGTCATTTTAGTGATGTTTTAATCCATTGGTTTTTAATTTCTGTACAATTTACGTATCTTGTATGATTTTTTTTTTTATATTATGACATGAAATATTGTATTAATTGAATCCAATTAAAGTCGAGTGTTTAAGCAGTTCTCCAGGTATATGAGTGCCATATCTTTGACCACTATTTATGAAAATAGTTATATTTTTAAATAAACGCTCCAAAGTGTTACGGACAGTGTAGTTGTCCTGGTTCTGATATTCCACCTTTAACCCCTGTACAGGGATGTGGACTAAGCTATAGGGAATAGTGTTGATCGAGCACCGTAGTGCTCGGGGGCTCAGGCCAAACACATTGTGATATTTGGGTGCTCGACCGAGCACCCGAGTATAATGGAAGTCAATGGGAGACCCCGAGCATTAAACCAGGTACCCCCTGCTCTGAAGAGGGGAGGGTGCCTGGTTCTTAAGAAAATGTCAGAAATTGTTGGTAACACCACCGAAATGGTTCTGTAACAGCATGGGGAGGATGTATGGATGCATCTTGAAGTTGCTGCTGTTTGCTGGGAACAATGTTGTCCGAATAGTACGCCACTTTTACATAATGACAATAATATGCACAAAACCAAGGGGGAAAAAATCGATTTTAGATGAAAAATTTATAGAAAACATTCTTTCCTGAATATTTACTTGTATATAAGGTGCAAGTGCTGCCAAAAATTACAAGGAAGAGGCACTCCGATACACCCTTAGTTACACATAAAGGAGGGCATCATACACACCCTTTAAAAATTATGATTGATGGCCTT
Source organism: Bufo bufo (assembly GCF_905171765.1). NCBI lineage: Eukaryota > Metazoa > Chordata > Amphibia > Anura > Bufonidae > Bufo > Bufo bufo. Next base: position 527,483,722 of record NC_053392.1, on the reverse strand, counting down.
CTGGTGACCCTCAAAAACATTAGGAGCAAGGGCCTGCTGATCTGACCATCTAAAATATTATGGGCGGTGGCCTTCTGCCGCTTTGGTGACACCAGTTAAGCTGGGGCCGATGACACGTCCCCGGGACGGCAACGATCCATTCGGATGTCTGGCCTATAAACTTTCGATGTAATTGTCAGCTCAAAACCATTGTAAACTACAGGTAATGGGGAATCAGTGTTTTATTTCGGAGAGGGAGTCTGAGAAACGGCTACCACATCCAAGGAAGGCAAGCGGGTGGCGCGCAAATCACACACTCCTGACTCGTGGAGGTAGTGATGATAAATAACAATACAGGACTCTTAAGATGCCCTGCTATTGGAATGAGTAATAAAAAATTACAGGGAATGTCACAGCGGTATTTTGGATGAGGAAACGTTATACAGGAGAGGCTCTGATGCCGCTTTGATGACTCTAGATAACTTCTGCCTGATCGCATGACCCCATGACGTCCACAATCCATTTGAATATCTTCCCTATCAACTTTCGATGTTCTTTTATGCGCCTAACATGGTGACAACCGGTAAATGAGAATCATTGTTCGATTTCGGAGAGGGAGCCTGATAAACGGCTACAACTACTACTTCAGAGCAAGGCAGCATGAGTTGCAGGCCTGCAGGTTAGCTGACCCTGTAAAAGATTTTAGGTGCAGGCCTGCGGGTGAGCTGACCCTGTAAAACATTATATGCGAGGACCTGCAGCTGAGCTGACCCTCAAAATATTCTATGCGAGGGCCTGCATGTGAGCTGACCCTATAAAAGATTTGAGTTGTGGGCCTGCATGTGAGCTGACCCAGTAAAGGATTTGAGTTGTGGGCCTGCATGTGAGCTGACCCAGTAAAGGATTTGAGTTGTGGGCCTGCATGTGAGCTGACCCTGTAAAATATTTGAGTTGGGGGCCTGCAGGTGAGCTGACCCAGTAAAAGATTTTAGGTGCTGCCTGCTGGTGAGGTGAAACCGACAAACCCAACTTGATTTTGATGGCTGCATTAATCTGCAGGTGACCTTCATACAGCTCCACAGATTTCTTTCCATCTGCATCTTTCTAAACAATCTGTGGCCTTAGTCTTTTATCCAGACTCAGTCATTGTGCCACTATGTGGCCTCCTCATGCTGCCATCTCCACATGGCCACTGAGTCTGCTTATATAGAACCTACCAGTAGCCATTTGGCTCCAGGAGAAGTATATGGTGGGCTCAGCGTGCATGTTGGTACTTGCATCCCTGGATCCGATGAAAGCTGTAATGGCACCGGACGGGGTTAAAAGCAGAGTGTGCTTGGCATGTATGCTGACCTGCATTCCCTGGACTTTGTGTGGCTGTTATGGCCCATGAACAGGTAGGAACTAGTGTTAGGGACCACTCATTAGAGGCGACCTTGACGTGGTGAGTGGCTTATTACGCTTTGGCCAAAATGTACACCAATGCCTCATCCAGCATGGAGGAATGCTGGATGTAGAGTGCTATCACATTTGTATTTTCCGTTTGTATATGTATTTCGCCATAGTGAAGTGCACCTACATACAGGTTGTGCTGACCCAATCCCCCACATCTCCACATCATGTCACCTTGCCACTCATTTTTATCAACATAATGCTGCTGATGCTGCTTAAAAGACCTTAAACTGATCACCAGGCCCACAATTTAATTAAGGTTTTGGAATCGATAAACCCGACTTGCTTTTGTGGGCTGCATCAGTGGTGTAGCTAGAAACGACTGGGCCCCACAGCAAATTTTTGAATGGGGCTCCATTCCACAGTAATTTTTTAGCGACCCCTTCCTTTCATGCCGCCCCCATTCCTGTGGCTAGTAAAGATCGCTCTCTCAGACTAGGGCCGACATCCATTTTATACACTGTCTATACTGTCACTGTATATAATTTCATTGTGTAATACTGTTGAGGGGGCCCTGACCAAATCCTTTAGTCCTCCTCCTCCTGGATGGGCCCCTTCTGTGTCAGGGCCCCAAATCTGCAGCATCCCCTGCTTCCCCTATAACTACGCCCCTGGTCTGCATTAATCTGCAGGTGACCTTCATACAGCTCCACAGATTTCTTTCCATCTGCATCTTTCTCAACAATCTGTGGCCTTAGTCTTTTTTCCAGACTCAGTCATTGTGCCACTATGTGGCCTCCTCATGCTGCCATCTCCACACCATGTCACCTTGCCACTCATTTTTATCACCATGCTGTTGCTGATGCTCCTTAAAAGGTTTTAAACTGATCACCAGGCCCACAATCTAATTAAGGTTTTACGCACAAAACCAAAGTAAAAAATCAATTTCATAGGAAAAATTGAGTGAAAACATTCTTTCCTGTATATTCACTTGTATATAAAGTGCAAGTGCTGCCAAAAATTACAAGGGAGAGGCAGTCTGATACAACCTGTATATCACATAAAGGAGGGCCTCATTCACATTGAGTTGCGGGCCTGCAGGTGAGCAGACCCTGTAAAAGATTTGAGTTGCAGGCCTGCAGGTAAGCTGACCCTGTAAAAGATTTTAGGTTTGGGCCTGCAGGTGAGCTGACCCTGTAAAGAATTATATGTGAGGGCCTGCTGGTGAGTGGACCCTGTGAAGAATTATATGTGAGGGGCTGCTGGTGAGCGGACCCTGTAAAAAATTTGATGTGAGGGCCTGCTGGTGAGCGGACCCTCTAAAAAATTATATTCGAAGGCCATATATGCGAGGGCATTATATGTGACGAATAAGCAATGCATGTTGATATGACGGAAGAGGAGGATGAGAAAAGAAAGATTCAACAATATACCTTTGTTTGTGGTGGAAGGGGTGCATGGGAATACAATGTATTAACTACATTAAAACAACACATTTAAAGTGCCTTTATGTTAATCAGCATTCCTCTCGTGGAGTCGAGAAGTCATGGTCATTGCAGGCCTTGTTCATTTTTATATAAGTCAATCTGTCAGCATTTTCAGTTGACAGGCAGATATGCTTATCTGTTATAATGCCACCAGCAGCACTAAATACACGCTCAGACAAAACGCTGGCGGCAGAGCAGGCCAGCACCTTCAAAGCGTAGAGCGCCAGTTCGTGCCACGTGTCTTGGACACCCAGTAGTTGTAAGGTACTGAGGCATCATTGAGGACACTGACATGGTCTGCTATGTATTCCTTCCCCATCTTCCAAAATGTTTCTCTCCTTGTGGCAGTAGGCCGCACATCAGAGTGAGGGTGCTGGCGGGGTGTCATGAAACTATCCCAGGCTTTGGAGAGTGTTGCCCTGCCTCTGTTGAAACTGCTGTGTGTTCCCCTTGTCTCCCCTCCTCGGTTGGCCAAGGAAGTACGGACTCTGTCAGATTGAAAATTTTGGAGCAATTTTCCAACAAGGATCTTCTGGTATTGCACCATTTTGCTCGTCCTCTCCACCAGAGGAATGAGAGATGAGAAGTTTTCTTTGTAGCAGGGGTCGAGAAGGGTGAACAACCAGTAAACCGTGTTGTTTAAAATGCGTATAACGTGCGGGTCGCGGGAAACGCAGCTTAACTTGAAGTCAGCCATGTATGCCAGAGTACTAACAGGCGAGACTTCGCTGTCATCAGGAGGATCACTCCCAATCTCCTCATCCTCTTCCTCCTCTTCTGCCCACCCACGCAAAACAGATGGAATTGAACTTCCATGGGTACTACCCTCTGTAGCTGAGGCAACTGTCTCCTGCTCCTCCTCCTCTTCAGCCTCCAATTCGCGCTGAGAAGACGAACTGAGGGTAGTCTGGCTATCATCAACCTGTGTAATGTCTTCCCCCATTTCCACCTCTTCCACATGCACAGCGTCGTCCTTTATTGTGAGCAGAGAGCGTATAAGAAGACATGGAAGTGGGATGGTGACGCTCATAATAGCGTTATCGCCGCTCACCAGCTGTGTTGATTGCTCAAAGTTGCGTAAAACCTCACAGAGGTCAGACATCCATGCCTACTCCTCGCTTGTGAATAGCGGAAGCTGACTGAAAAGGCGACGACCATGTTGCAGCTGGTATTTCACAACTGCCCTCTGCTGCTCACAAAGCCTGGCTAACATGTGGAACGTAGAGTTCCAGCGCGTGCTCACGTCAAACAACAGCCGGTGAGCTGGCAATTTCAAGCACTGCTGCAGCGTTGACAGACCGGCTGAAGCTGTCGGTGACTTGCGGAAATGTGCACACACTAGGCGCACCTTCATCAGTAGCTCAGGCAAATTGGGGTATGTTTTTAGAAACTGCTGAAACACAAGGTTGAATACGTGGGCAAGGCATGAAATATGTCTAAGGTTGCCCAGCTCCAAAGCCGCCACCAAGCTACGGCCATTATCAGACACAACCATGCTTGGTTCTAGGTTGAGTGGCGAGAGCCACAGCTCAGTCTGGTCTCTTAACCCCTGCCACAGCTCTGCGGCGGTGTGCTGTTTGTCACCTAGGCAGATCAGCTTCAGCATGGCCTGTTGCCGCTTCCCCACTGCAGTGCTACACTGCTTTCAGCTACAGACTGATGACTGACTGGTGCCGCACGCAGGATAATTCGGAGGTGGAAGTGGAGGAAGAAGAGGCGGAGGAGGAGAAGTGGGGGGTGGAGCCACTAACGTAGGTGGTGGCGGAAACCCTGATGGAATTGGGGCCCGCAATCCTTGGCGTCGGTAGCACCTGTGCCATCCCAGGGTACGAGTCGCTCCCGGCCTCCACAACATTCACCCAGTGTGCCGTCTGGGAAATGTAGCATCCCTGGCCGAAAGCACTTGTCTGTGGTCATGTGTCTGTGGTTAAGTGGACCTTCCCAGTAACTGCGTTGGTCAGGGCACTTGTGATGTTAAGGGACACATGTTGGTGTAAAGCTTGGATGGCACACCTTGAAAAAAAGTGGCGGCTGGGAACTGCGTAACGAGGGACGGCCACCAACATCAGGCTGCAGAAGGCCTCAGTGTCTACAAGCCTAAATGGCAACATTTCCAGGGCCAGTAATTTGGAAAGCTGCGCATTTAGTGCTATGGCCTTTGGGTGGGTGGCTGGGTATTTGCACTTGCGTTCAAATGCATGGGGTAATGATGCTGCACTGGGACAGCGAAGTGGATGTGGTCGCTGATGGTGCTTGCAAAGGTCCAGGTGCAGGGCGGGAGGTATCCGAGCCTGCATCTTGGACAGGGGATTGTCCAGGACGTAACACCGGGGAAGAGGAGGCAGTGGTGTGACCCGCAGACACAGATTGTGGACCCCGGCGTTCGGCCCACCTATTAGGGTTCTTTGATGCCCTGTGGCGGATCATGCTGGTGGTGGTGAGGTTGCTAGTGTTCACGCCCCGGCTCATTTTGGTGTGGCACAGGTTGCAAACTACTATTCTTTTGTTGTCCGCACTTTCCTCAAAAAAGCGCCATACTGCCAAACACCTACCCCTTGGCAAGGGAGATTTACGTGGAACAGTTGCGGGCCTGTTCGGTGGTGCCCACCTTCTACCTTTTGCCACCCCACTGCCTCTTCCAGCCTGTTGTAGTGCTGCAGATCCCTCCCCCTCTGTACTGCTCTCCTCGCTCAGCTTGTTGCCACCTTTCCAGTTTGGGTCAGTGGCCTCGTCGTCCAGCACCTCCTATTCCACTTCCTCACTCTGATCATCCTCCTGATTTGTTGACCTAACCACAACCTCAATGATTGACAACTGTGTGTCATCCTCTTACTCAACCTCTTGGGACAGTAATTGAGTCATTTGCAACTGTGTCTCATCATCATCCACCTCATTAAACACTAATTGCTGTTCCCCAACATCATGTTCTTGTGACTCTGGATGCTCAAGAGATTGGGAATCGGGGCACAAGATCTCAGGTCCCTCTTCAAGCGTGCTTGGCGAGAGGGCCAAATCAATTAATGGCGATGCAAAGAGGTCCTTGGAATATTTGAGTATGGGATCACTTGTTTGGCCAGACTGTAAATGGTGGGAGGAAGGAGGATCAGGGTGAGGATCGTGTGGACCAGACTCCTGGCTACTGAGACTGGACTTGGTGGAAGACAGGGTGGTGCTTAACCGATTGGAAGCACTATCTGCTGCAATCCAACCGACCACCTGCTCGCACTGGGCTGACTTCAAGAGTGGTGTCCTGCGCCGCCCTGCAAACTGGGACATAAAGCTAGGTATCTTGGATGATTGTTTTTCTTGTGCTCTGGCAGCAGGCACAGTTTCCCTGCGCCCAGGGCCACTGCCTCTGCATGCACCATCAGCATCACAGCATTACAGTGATGGCAGTACTTACCTGCACGTTTATTGCCTGCTTAGCAGCCACAAAACGTGCGGGAAGGAGACTCGAGCATGGCGCTCGAGCACATGTGGTATTCAGCCGAGCATGCTCGCTAAACACTAATAGGGAACCAACCAGGCAACTACCTCCTTGAAAAGTCCCAGTGTAGTTTGGAGTCAGACACAGCAATGCAAATCACCAAGGATTAGGAGACATTCAAAGTAGGGAAACAGGCCTAGGTCAGTCAGGGCAGACAGAGGTCATGCATATCTGAGAAACGAATCAGAGGTCAGGGTAGGCAGAGTTCACGCGTATCCCAGAAACATCTGAAGTCAGGGCAGGTAGCAGAGTATCAGGGTTGGTAAATAGGCAGAAGTTCGGTACACAGCAGACAGAATAACACATATTCAATGGTAAGTAGACATCTAGGAACCTAAGCTCTGGCAAATAGTGGCAAGTAGTAAGTAGAGCGTAGCATTTATAGCAGAAGCTGATTACAATGAGAAGCAGCCATGTAACTGCACACAGCAAGGAGACGAAGGGAGTGGTGGTAGCAGAAATGGGAGTAGTAGTAGCTCAATGAATAATGTTCTTAATTAATAACAACTTACTGCCTATGTAACAGAATGGTGTCTATGGCCCGAGGCTTGTCTAATGCCAGAGACAACCAATCTATGTACAGATCTGCTTCTGTAAACTTGATCTTATCAGCACAGAGTACTGGTTATTTACTGAATATGGTAGGTCCAGGTAAGACGGTAGGAAGTGACCCAACACACTGGGGAAAAAAGCAGGAACATGCTGTCCTTGAACTGTTGATGATTATAAAAACACAACTTTTTGCTCATGGCTTACATAGTCTTGTATTGTTATATGTTATAGTTGTGAGCTCTTACAACCTGTTCCTGATAAGTGACCTGTTTTTTATGCAGCGGTATCTATAGTTGTGTTACTTTATAAATAACAAGCAGCTTCATTTCTATTCCTCTTTTCTTATTTAATACAAAGTTTCTATTAACCATATGGCTTTTCAATGAGCTGAAGATGCAAAGTAAATGAAGGTCTGGTCTCAGTTTCTGAATTTACATTGTTTTCCAATTAATACTCCCAAGTGGATTACAAAAAGTTATTCTAAGCCTTTTTTTACATACAAATCCAAGTCCCAGTGCATTAGGTCAGACTGCTCTATATTCTGTTTACTTTTATCTTCACATTGAGGGATTTGGTGGGATAATTGCTATGCTTCACATTTTTACCTCCGCTTTATAAGACTTTACATTAAAGCCGGCTGGGGGAGAGCAGAGAACGTTGGTGCTTGCTGTTTAAGTAGCTCCCATTGCAGTGCATAAGAGCTTCGGAAACAGCGTAGCCCTGAAATCTGTGCTGTCTCCGAATTAGGGGAATGGCATAGCTTGCTGTGCTACGCTATTTCCGTAGCTCTCATGCACCGTCATGGGAACCTCTGAAACAGCAAGAACTGGCATGCTTCGCTGTTTCCTGGCCGGTTGGTTGTCTGCACTATGTCTTGCAAGATGAGACAACCCCTTTAATGTGTGTTGTAGTCTTTTTTTTGTTTCTAAAATGGGGAAACCTTATGATGCTAGTAGCTATTGCCATAGCTATGGGGAGACAGTGGCTAAGGGGCCCACTCTTTAGTAGGAACTATGGGGGGGTATCAAAACTGGTGTTAATTAAAACTGTCTTAGTTGCCCATAGCAACCAATCAGATTTATCTTTTCATTTTCCCAAATGAGCTCTGAAAAATGAAAGGTGGAATCTGATTGGTTGCTGTGGGCAACTAAACCAGTTTTCCTATTGCACCAGTTTTGACAAATCTACCCCATTATTCCCTTTTGATGGAAAGAAGAAGTTGTTGGTTTCTGCTATCTGGAATTTTTTTTTAGAAGATCTGATATAACCAGGGCCCGTCTTAGTGGTTTACACAAGGGGCATTAATGGTCCTTACTGAAGTGGCCTCATGGTCTGGGCACCCCTTTCCTACACTTGGTGCCAAAAGCAACTTCCCAGGATGCATCAACATCAGGACTTGCTGACTAATTTGTAGTGTAATGTAGTGTAGTGTCATGTAGACAGCCGTCTTTCCGTGTTGTTTGGGCACGTTACCACAATATTTATTGAGCACTGTAAGGGGATAGTTATAGTTGTGCCCACTACTGGTGAAATGTACGATGTCTTAATAAAATAAAAAAACTGGCATAAGATGAGCCTCATAATAATTTTTGTGCATCTAAGGAGACTCAGAGTCATAAACAATCTGCTGGAATCCCACCCACACCTCACCCACTATTTAGAAAAGAGACAAGCATGTTCAGCAAGCGCAGGAGGAGGCAGTTCAGAGGATGGGAGTGATAGTGGCCCTAATGAGGTGTGTGTCAACAGGTGTACTCCCTGAGAATCAGTGCAGAGGAAATGCAGTTTTGAAAAATGACGCCAGAATTAAACGTGCAAAAGTCTCTTTTACTAAGTGCAACATAGAACCTCAAATATATTCAGTAGCAGCTGGTTTCAAGTGCAATTAAATATGGAGACAGGTTGGATGGCTGCAGTTTAGCACTATGTAGTACTGGTCTAATAGTATTCCGGGTGTTAGGTGTCTAAGACATAGTCCCTCACCTGACAGCAGTGTCTTTAGTGATGATTGTAACTTTTCACTCTGCTGTCTGTCTTCTCAAGGATTTATTTCACACTGTATATCTTTGATCTCTCTAGAGAATTCTCTTTAAGAGTAGGAACTCAGGTGTGTGCTTCCTCTCTGTGGTTAAACTGGAACTTCTCTTGGCAGAATGCAGGACCAGCCCACTCCCACCAAGAGAGGAGTAACAGGGTGGTTAGTCCTGCTCCTCTCAACCTTTGCCATTCATTCAATTCATTCAACTGGAACATTCGGCCAAATTAACAATATGAAAACAATACATAACAATATATACATAATTATATACAATTATAGTACCCCCAGGTCTGGGCTACACAAGGTGTAAAAGGGGGGAAAGTAATAGATTTTTGGCAAAGCTGGACTTTCTATGCCGGAAAAAAACTGATGTAGAAGAATTTAGAACTTTCGCCTCTATGATTATATTATTTAACTACAATAATGGGTGCCATGGAGCACACTCCCTTCAATTGTGTATGCCACTGCGCAGATTGATAATATAGCTTAATTAGTTTAATGGGAATTTTATATATATATATATTATTCAGTATAACTTGTAATTTATTGATTTATATCTGTGCTCATAGGAGGTGGTCCTATCAGTGATTAATGGCCTTCCTTCTATGATGTGTATACAGAGAGCTGTCAATCACTGATAGGACCGCCTCCTTGACTTCACAGCCCTGAATGAGCACAGACATAAATGAACTACCATATTTTTTGCTTTATAAGACACACTTTTTCCTTCAAAAATGGGGGGAAAATGTCAGTGCATCTAAGGCTACTTTCACATTAGCGTGTAATGACCGGCGTCACGCAAAGGGAGGGAAATGGGAAGGCCCTGTCCAAGGGAGAGGGAAAGATGGTGACCCCTGACTCACCTTGCGGCTGGCACCTGACTGCCCTGACGTCCCTAGACGGGTTCCTCACCCGTACACCGATCACGTGCCTAAACCCTGGCTTTTCCTAAGATGAGCCTTATGTAGTGAACGGGGCGGTGGGATCACTAGTCCGCACCACTGACACTAAGAGGAAAACACCAAGGAGAGGACAGACAATACAGACAAACATATAATCCCAGGTGGGCGACAACAGCAGACCACCAAGGCCCAACAGGGATCCGGAGGGTAACGTTCTGGAACAACAACCAGGGAACACAGCTACACAGCTCCAGTGGGTCAGTATAGAAGTCCAGGCAGGAAGCTCTATATCTGGCAACCAGAGAAGTGAGAGATGGGAATATAAGGAGGTTGGGATTGCTGGACAAGAAACAGCTGAGGAGGAGAAGCTACGGATCCCTGAGTGAGCCAAAAAGGATTGCAAGGCAAACCCAGAAAGCTACCATTAATAAACAGCACTGTCTTTAGACATAGAGCGCGCAGCCACCCGCTGCGACTTCCTGACCCCGGGTATAACCGAGTCAGGCGTGGCTCTTGACACCCTCGTGACATAGCGTTTTAAATTCCACTACTGAGATCCGTCATAGGAGTTCAATAGCGGAAGAAAACACTTCCGTTTTCCCCATTCATTGTCAATGGGGACGAAACTGAACTGAACTAAACGGAATGCACCAAAATACATTCCGTTCCATTTGGCTGCGCTCCTATCGCAGACAGAATAACGCTGAAAGCAGCGTTTTTCTGTCCGCGATGGGGTGCGGAGCAAGACAGATCCGTCCTGACACACAATGTAAGTCAATGGATAGAAAACCCATCCCCCATTGACTTTCAATGGTGTTCATTACATGTACAACCAAGTGAAATCTGGATGATGTTGAATCATCGTGTAAGCATCAGACTCTCTTACTAGAATCAATGATTAGTAAAATTACATAAGGCCCTGACTCTTGACCTTTGAGCCAATCTATAGTGAAAGGATAACAGAGCCGCCCCAAACCTCCCACTGTTACTCAATTTTCTAACTCCCTTGACAGGAGAGTCATCCGCACAGATGTTGAAAGGGACACAACTGAGTCACGTTCTGTTATTTTATCTTATTATTCAGTACATTTGGGTGGAAAGAGCTCTAACTGTCTACAAAGAAGAAAACACAACAAATCAGATGATATCATATACAGTACAGACCAAAAGTTTGGACACACCTTCTCATTCAAAGAGTTTTCTTTATTTTCATGTGGAATTATATACATAGCAAACAAGTGTGAAACAACTGAAAATATGTCATATTCTAGGTTCTTCAAAGTAGCCACCTTTTGCTTTGATTACTGCTTTGCACACTCTTGGCATTCTCTTGATGAGCTTCAAGAGGTAGTCCCCTGAAATGGTCTTCCAACAGTCTTGAATGAGTTCCCAGAGATGCTTAGCACTTGTTGGCCCTTTTGCCTTCACTCTGCGGTCCAGCTCACCCCAAACCATCTCGATTGGGTTCAGGTCCGGTGACTGTGGAGGCCAGGTCATCTGGCGCAGCACCCCATCACTCTCCTTCATGGTCAAATAGCCCTTACTTTCAAAGTTTTCCCAATTTTTCGGCTGACTGACTCACCTTCATTTCTTAAAGTAATGATGGCCACTCGTTTTTCTTTACTTAGCTGTTTTTTTCTTGCCATAATACAAATTCTAACAGTCTATTCAGTAGGACTATCAGCTGTGTATCCACCTGACTTCTCCTCAACGCCACTGATGGTCCCAACCCCATTTATAAGGCAAGAAATCCCACTTATTAAACCTGACAGGGCACACCTGTGAAGTGAAAACCATTTCAGGTGACTACCTCTTGAAGCTCATCAAGAGAATGCCAAGAGTGTGCAAAGCAGTAATCAAAGCAAAAGGTGGCTACTTTGAAGAACCTAGAATATTACATATTTTCAGTTGTTTCACACTTGTTTGTTATGTATATAATTCCACATGTGTTAATTCATAGTTTTGATGCCTTCAGTGTGAATCTACAATTTTCATAGTCATGAAAATAAAGAAAACTCTTTGAATGAGAAGGTGTGTCCAAACTTTTGGTCTGTACTGTATAAATAAATCAACCACACTATATTCCCATTTAAATCCATGCAGTACTCAGAATCTTACTTAAGGGGTTTTCAGATGATGAAGTGCATTTGACTCCCTCAGCGTAATTGTGATCTGTGACCCACACCCTGTGTTTACATCCTGGTGCAAGACTCACAGGCAGTGTCTGTAGCATCAGGTCTCTGCCTCTCCTTCCCCTCCCAGATCCAAGCAGGGCAGCAGACTCATTAATATTCAATTCAGTGCAGAGAATAATATATGTTCAACTGGTCTTCATCAGGATTTTAACCCCAAACTTTCTGTATACTAGGGAGAAGAGTTACCATTACACCACAGACTGGCTTTATCAAAACAGCTGAATTTTCTGTGCTTAAAAAGCTATTTTCTTCTAAGACATATCACTAAATAAATGGTATTTTACTGAAATGAAAGGGAAAAAATTGTGCCTTTTACCAATCACCATAAATAATGTGTTCACTATATTGTACAGCCTATTATGATTATAGGGATATCAAACACTGTCTTGCGCCATTTCATACTAATTATGTTACAAAAACTTCAATGGCATTTGCTGCAATATATATTTTTTAAAACAATAAAAATTGTGACTTTTACCATAAAAGACAAACGCTAAAAAGTATAAATTATCCCAGCATTGCTAGCTGGTTTGAAGTAATGCTAAGCAGCAAGAATTATCCACGCAAAACCATTTCTATAATATACAAACACTTGATATCTCCCATTCCAGCACCTAAACCTGCTATAGTTGGTCTGTGGGAAAAAGATCTTCATCGTACTTTAACTCCACTCGAGATAACTAAAATCTTGATCTCTCCACACAGATTATCTAGATGTGTACGCATTCAGGAGAACAGTTACAAGGTCCTAATGAGATGGTACAAAACCCCAGATAAGACGTGTCTCTATAATCCCAATGCCCTCGATACCTGCTGGAGATGTAATAAGGCCAGAGGCTCCTTCTTACTCATCTGGTGGTCATGTGAGCTTATCAACCCATGGTGGCACAATATAGTTTCCTTGTGCAATCAGATCTGCCAGACTTCCCTAACTTGCACGCCAGATCTTACTTTGTTATCACTAGGTATAAATGGAGTGGGCCCTTTTAAGTCTTCACTTTTTTCTCTCTTGGTAGCAGCAGCTAGATTACTTCTACCTGTACACTGGCTATCTTCTGAGATCCCTAGTACTGAACATTGGGTTAATAGAGTGGACCAAATTTACAGAATGGAGGAGATCTCGCATTGGGAATCATGCACTAGACACATTTTTCTCCAGATTTGGTCCCCTTGGAGGTCATATAGGGGTTTCTCCTGATCTTACATTCCCCAACACCCGTGGACTAGTCTTTAAAAGTCTGGTCTTCCTCAAGCCAATTACCCTCCACCTCATGTCACATCAATCTGATCACAGTATACCTTGTACAAAAAAAGAGCAAGGATTTAACAAGGTAAAAAAATCTCATTTTATTAATTATAAATCACATGAGCATTACAGGTGAGACTCAAAAGGGACAGAACATGGAGACTGGGCCACAAAAGGGCTCTGCAATGTGGAGAATCACAATGGGGGATAATGTGACCATATACAGCAGGTAACAGACAATTAACAGAAGCTGTGAATATTGGAGTAGTTCGGGTGCAATTGCTGTCCCCTAGTGTTGAACAACTACCTAGCTCTTATTCACAGCGTCCAAGCAATGGATGCTGTAGGGTGTAATTGGACAGTGCAATACTACTCATAAAGATGGCATATAACAATAACTGTAAATCACTAGTCCCACCCTAATCCAGATACCATGTTACCTACCCATGTTGCTGCTGAAAAATGGTGACACGGTTCCCCCACTGCTTTGACCTCAACACGTGTTTCGCCACGTAGGCTTCGTCAGTATACCTGTCATGTTGTTATCTTACTTGAATGTTTATGTTCATTTACCCATGATCTATGTGGCCTAGCAAGCCTCTTTCTCACTCTCCAATGCTATTTAGAGGCCTTCTGTATTTAAGATCTCGTACTTCATGGTATGTAATTTGTACATGTTATGTACTTGACTATGTTTATCTCATGAAAATAAAAAACAATAAAAATTGTCAATTTAAAAAAAAAAAGTATAAATTAAATTTTTCTGCCACAACTTTTAAAATAAAGATTATTTTACAGTTCTCAATGAGATTTGAACCCCTGACCTTTTATACAGTAAACAGCTGCCATACCCACTACTCTATAGAAAAGCTTTGCTGTAGAGCATTTTTTATGGTTTATTATAGTTTTTATTTTTTTATTAAATACAACAAAACAGTGTTTGGTATCCCTGTAATCATAATAACTAGAGATGAGCGAATAGAAGCTGATGAAGTGGAATTCGATCCGAATTTCAGGAAAAATTCAATTCGCAACGAATGCGAATCTCCTCGTGCTTCGTGGTAACGAATCACAATTTTCCTAAAATGGTGGCTACACGTGTGAGGACTGAGGACATGGGGCAAGAAACTTTGGGAAGGCGGGATCACCAAGATTGACATGTCTACATGCAGCCAATCAGCAGTCAGCCCTGTGATGTCACAGCCCTATAAATACGGCAGCCATTTTAGATTCTGCCATTTTCCAGCGTTCAGAGTGCAGGGACAGACATATGAAAGCGCTTGGGACAGCAAGTGGAAAAGCGATTGTGGGGAAAAAAAGACAGAAAAAAAACTATTTATAAGTGCAGGGAAAGGATAGGAATCATTTCACATCATCAGTGCAGGGAGAGACCTCAGAAGGCGCTAGGGACATTGATAGGAAAGTGATTTACAAGTGCAGGGAACGATTATTTGGGGAACCAAATAGTCATTAGACAGCTCTGTCATTCCAGCTTTTTGTTATTGGGCTGCAAGTGTTATGTTAAAAAGCCTTTAATGGCTTATATCTTAGTATCTTATTCAGTACGACAAGAAAAATATATATGCATTTCACTTCTGCAGTTATTTCTGTTGAAAGCGTATAGGAGCCTATTTCACTATATATATATAACAAGAAAAATATATACGCACTGCACTGTTGCAGTTATTTCTGGTGAAAGCTTATAGGGGCGTAGTTCAGTACTACAAGAAAAATATATACGCACTTCACTCTTTACTTGTTTTATGGTCAAAGCGTATAGTCGCCTATTTCAGTCCAACAAGAAAAATATATTCTCAGTTCACTTCTGCAGTTATTTCTGTTGAAAGCATAAAGGGGCGTATTTAAGTACAACAAGAGAAATAGATACCCACTGCACTGTTGCAGTTATTTCTGGTGAAAGCGTATAGGGGCATATTTCATTAAAATAAGAAAAATATATATGCACTGCACTGTTGAAGTTATTTCTGGTGAAAGCGTATAGGGGCATAGTTCAGTACTACAAGAAAAATATATACGCACTTCACTCTTAAATTGTTTTATGGTCAAAGCGTATAGTGGCCTATTTCAGTCCAACAAGAAAAATATTTTCTCAGGTCACTTCAGCAGTTATTTCTGTTGAAAGCGCATAAGGGCGTATTTCACTACAACAAGAAAAATATATACGCACTGCACTGTTGCACTTATTTCTCGTGATAGCGTATAGTGGCGTATTTCAGTAAAAAAAGAAAAATATATATGCACTGCACTGTTGCAGTTATTTCTGGTGAAAGTGTATAGTGGCCTATTTCAGTTCAACAAGAAAAATATATTCTCAATTCACTTCTGCAGTTATTTCTGTTAAAAGCGTATAGGGGCATATTTCAGTACAACAAGAAAAATAGATACGCACTGCACTGTTGCAGTTATTTCTGGTGAAAGCGTATAGGGGCGTATTTCAGAAAAAAATGAAAAATATATACGCACTGCACTGTTACAGTTATTTCTGGTGAAAGCATATAGGGGGGTATTTCAGGAAAAATATATATATATACGCACTGCACTGTTGCAGTTATTTCTGTTTTAAGCGTATTGGGGAGTATTACAGTAAAAAAAGAAAAATATATATGCACTGCACTGTTACAGTTATTCCTGGTGAAAACATATAGGGGCGTAGTTCAGTACAACAAGAAAAATATATACGCATTTCACTTCTGCAGTTATTTCTGTTAAAAGCAAAAAGTGCGTATTTTAATACTTCAAGAAATATATATACACGCACTTCACTCTATGGCCCCTTTCACACGGGCGAGAATTCCGCTCGGGTGCAATGCGTGAGGTGAACGCATTGCACCCGCACTGAATCCGGACCCATTCACTTCAATGGGGCTGTGCACATGAGCGGTGATTTTCACGCATCACTTGTGTGTTGCGTGAAAATCGCAGCAAGCTCTATATTGTGCACTTTTCATGCAACGCAGACCCCATAAAAGTAAATGGGGCTGCTTAAAAAAATCGCAAACATCCGCAAGCAAGTGCGGATGCGGTGCGATTTTCACGCATGGTTGCTAGGTGCTAGGATGGGGTCCCGATCTTTATTATTTTCCCTTATAACATGGTTATAAGGGAAAATAATAGCATTCTTAATACAGAATGCTAAGTAAATTAGGGATGGAGGGGTTAAAAATTTTTTATAAATTAAACTCACCTCATCCACTTGTTTGCGCAGCCCGGCTTGTCTTCTTTCTTCTTCTTTGAGGACCTGGGAGAAAAGGACCTTTGGTGATGTCACTGCGCTCATCACATGGCCCATCACCATGGTGATGGACTATGTGATGAGCGCAGTGACGTCACCAAAGGTCGTTTTCTCCCAGGTCCTCAAAGAAGAAGAAAGAAGACAAGCCGGGCTGCGCAAACAAGTGGATGAGGCGAGTTTAATTATTATTTTTTTTAAGCCCTCCATCCCTAATTTACTTAGCATTCTGGATTAAGAATGCTATTATTTTCCCTTATAACCATGTTATGAGGGAAAATATTAAAATCTACAGAATAACTAACCCAAACCCGAACTTCAGTGAAGAAGTCCGGGTTTTGGTGTGGGAAGCACACATTCAGGTTTTTCTCACGCACTTGCAAAATGCATTGCACTCGCACGGAAAAAACTGAACAACGCAACGCAACGCAATCGCATACAAAACTCACCCCACTCGCAGACAAAATCGCACGATTTTCCCGCGACGCACCCGCATCCTATCCGGCCCTCACACGCGATGCCTGTGTGAAGGAGGCGTATACGTTTTTTCTGGTCAAAGCATATAGGGGCGTATTTCAGTACAACAAGAAAAATATATTCTCAGTGCATTTCTGCAGTTAATTGTGGTGAAAGCGTTTAATGGACTATTTTAGTACAAAAAGAAAAAATACATTTGTCGCTTTTAGAGGTGTTTTAATTTCTGTTTAATTTGTGTAGTTCAGCTACAAGTATGTCAGGCAGAGAAGTGCCAGGCCATGCACAGAGGAATGGCAGAGGTATGAATGTTTCGAGCGCAAGCAGAGGTTGCAGCAAAGTAAGGGAGCTTGGCAGCAGGAGTTGCAGCGAGAGGCCTGAGCTCCCGGTGTCATCTAGCGGTCGTGTCTTGACCAGCAACCCAGCCATTCTTGATTAGTTAACTCTGTCTTCCACGTCATCCCAAGTGACATCAGACACCCGCAGCCTACAGTCAGTGGGTTCTTCAGACACAATCCTTAGTTGGCATGGCCCGGGAGCAGGCCCTGTGCCCTCACCTGTCCTCAACCTGTCTCTGTCCTTTGCTGTTCCCTCAGCGACAGAAGTATTGTATGTTGTGGGATAAGCTCCACTATACAGCGAGGACAAGCTGCTAGAGGACAGTCAGCAGCTACTGCCCAGCCAAGATCTGGAGGAGACATCCGCCGCTTCTTCTGCTAGGCGGGCAAGTAGTGATGAGGAGAGTGGCGCAGGAGTTTGTGTTGTGAGCAGTAAGGCTCCTGACACAGAGACCGTTGAGGAGGACATCAGTGACGTGCAGACACTACTTGATGATGATTAAGTCGATTAAGTCTTGGGAGCCGGGTGCAGAAGGGGCTTCATCATCATCAGGCAAAGAGGGTGGCAGCTTGCCTGTGAGGCAGCGCTGAGCCAGATGCGTGGTAGCATGGCTAGGAGTCAGCAGGGTGGCAGCAGTTTCAGGTCAGGATCCAAACGTGCCCGGGGTGGACCACTTGCTTCCTACCTGCCCAGGAAGTATTGGTGCAGGGATTCACAGAGGCAGTGGCAGTAGCAGTCAGTCAGTGCGGACTGTTGGGGGGAAAATCACCTACTCGGCGGTGTGGCAGTTTTTTATTAAGCTGCCAGAGGAGGTTAACGTGGCCACATGTAGAATATATCTGGGCAGAAGGTGAAGCGTGGCCATGGTGCCAATGTTGGCACCCTGGCATTAGCAATACTATGTGGCCTCTTGATGCCGTCGCCACCTCCAAACTATGTCACCTTGCCACTCTGTGGTCTCCTCATGCTGCTGCCATCTCCACACTATGTCACCTTGCCACTCTGTGGTCTCCTGATGCTGCTGCTGCTACTGCCATCTCCACACTATGTCACCTTGCCACTCTGTGGTCTCTGGATGCTGCCGCCACCTCCAAACTATGTCACCTTGCCACTCTGTGGTCTCCTCATGCTGCTGCCATATCCACACTATGTCATCTTGCCACTCTGTGGTCTCCTGATGCTGCTGCTGCAATCTGCACATTATGTCACCTTGCCACTCTGTGGTCTCCTCATGCTGCTGCCATATCCACACTATCCATCGAGTAGCTAATAGGTAGCTTAGGAAGCGATCGCGCCGCCATCAGAAACCAAGCATAGTATCTGAACTAGTTAAAGAAGCAATACAGCGGGCAGCAAGTGTAGCGATCGAATAGCTACCATTACAGTTACAAAGTTGAGCAACAAGTTATATAAATGTGTCTGCAATCACAGACACTGAAAAGCTAGCAGGCAGTAAAGAAGTAACAGTGTCATCACTGCAAGTCTAGTGAGTGTATATAGAAGCATTCAGCCAAAAGACAGATAGTTTATAAACATGCTGCTATTGTAATATAAGCTAGCATAAGAAGCAAGTAAATTAACACACTAAGGGTCTACTGTAGAGAGTTTTAATTTATTTTAATTCAGTAGGGTAGATATAAGTGCTCATTATATTTAAAAAAAATAACTAATAAAAGTTAAATTTTATAAAAATAATACATCAATCATAAAAAATGCACATGTCAAGAGCAGGCAACCAATAGTCTTTGCCTAATTGTAAATATATAATAAGTGCCTCTACATGTGCAGGGTATATAGAAGTGTAATAAAAACATATCCACACTATGTCACCTTGCCACTCTGTGGTCTCATCATGCTGCTGCCATCTCACACTATGTCACCTTGCCACTCTGTGGTATCCTCCTGATGTTGCTGCTGCTGCCATCTCCACACTATGTCACCTTGCCACTCTGTGGTCTCCTCATGCTGCTGCCATATCCACACTATGTCACCTTGCCACTCTGTGGTCTCCTCATGCTGCTGCTGCTGCTGCTATCTCCACACTATGTCACCTTGCCACTCTGTGGTCTCCTCATGCTGCTGCCATATCCACACTATGTCACCTTGCCACTCTGTGGCCTCCTGATGCTGTCGCCACCTCCAAACTATGTCACCTTGCCACTCTGTGGTCTCCTCATGCTGCTGCCATCTCCACACTATGACACCTTGCCACTCTGTGGTATCCTCCTGATGTTGATGCTGCTGCCATCTCCACACTATGTCACCTTGCTACTCTGTGGTCTCCTCATGCTGCTGCCATATCCACACTATGTCACCTTGCTACTCCGTGGTCTCCTGATGCTGCTGCTGCTGTTATCTCCACACTATGTCACCTTGCCACTCTGTGGTCTCCTCATGCTGCTGCCATCTCCACACTATGTCACCTTGCCACTCTGGGTCCCCTGATGCTGCTGCTGCTACTGTCATCTCCACACCATGTCACCTTGCCACTCTGTGGTCTCTGGATGCTGCCGCCACCTCTAAACTATGTCACCTTGCCACTCTGTGGTCTCCTCATGCTGCTGCCATATCCACACTATGTCATCTTGCCACTCTGTGGTCTCCTGATGCTACTGCTGAAATCTCCATATTATGTCACCTTGCCACTCTGTGGTCTTCTCATGCTGCTGCCATATCCACAATATGTCACCTTGCCACTCTGTGGTATCCTCCTGTTGTTGCGGCTGCTGCCATCTCGACACTATGTCACCTTGCCACTCTGTGGTCTCCTCATGCTGCTGCCATATCCACACTATGTCACCTTGCCACTCTGTGGTCTCCTGATGCTGCAGCTGCTGCTGCTATCTCCACACTATGTCACCTTGCCACTCTGTAGTCTCCTCATGCTGCTGCCATATCCACACTATGTCACCTTGCCACTCTGTGACCTCCTGATGCTGTCGCCACCTCCAAGCTATGTCACCTTGCCACTCTGTGGTCTCCTCATGCTGCTGCTATCTCCACACTATGTCACCTTGCCTCTCTGTGGTATCCTCCTGATGTTGATGCTGCTGCCATCTCCATACTATGTCACCTTGCTACTCTGTGGTCTCCTCATGCTGCTGCCATATCCACACTATGTCACCTTGCTACTCTGTGGTCTCCTCATGCTGCTGCCATATCCACACTATGTCACCTTGCCACTCTGTGGTCTCCTGATGCTGCTGCTGCTATCTCCACACTATGTCACCTTACCACTCTGTGGTCTCCTCATGCTGCTGCCATATCCACACCATGTCACCTTGCCACTCTGTAGTATCCTCCTGATGTTGCTGCTGCTGCCATCTCCACACTATGTCACCTTGCCACTCTGTGGTCTCCTGATGCTGCTGCTGCTACTGCCATCTCCACACTATGTCACCTTGCCACTCTGTGGTCTCCTGATGCTGTTGCTGCTATCTCCACACTATGTCACCTTGCCACTCTGTGGTCTCCTCATGCTGCTGCCATCTCCACACCATGTCACCTTGCCACTCTGTGGTATCCTGATGCTGCTGCTGCTACTGCCATCTCCACACTATGTCACCTTGCCACTCTGTGGTCTCTGGATGCTGCTGCTGCTATCTCCACACTATGTCACGGTTATGGGCAATCGAGGGTCGCTCACTGTATTGGAGGACCCTGGGCAGGCATGCGGCAGTGAAGGAGAGGTAGACACAGTTCCTCTGGGGCACGCTCGGTTTGTAGGGACCAGGCCTGATGGTGGATGAGGTGCCCTGGATGTTACAGGTATTTTGAGTGCCTGGGGCAAGGTCCCTTTTGGATTCGTGACGCCAGTGCCTGTAACGGTGGCACACCGGTTTCCAGTAGTAATAAGTGAGGTACACAGGTGGTATAGTGAACCAAACGCTTTACTTAACAGTCCAACTTTGTACAGCAAGATAGTTATACAGTCCTTTAGATCACAAGCTTCACAAGCAGGCTTATTTCACAGAATGGCAGGTATGAATCATGCAAGATACTCAGAGGGTAAATCCACAACACACTCAGAATCAGGTTGTACCTTTCCTTAGAAATAGTGTACACTGTTCTTTTAGAACTCCTGTCTGGTTTAAATCCCAAGGCCCGGATGCCTAAATGGTGGCTTAAATCCTTGGTAAAATATATATCTTCCTCCCGTATAAATCCTTGCTTTTCTTTATAGTACCTCTGCCTATTACTGTACTTATCTTTGCTGGAAATATCCTCACTTGACTGGTGAAGGACTGTGGGTTTCTCCCAGGAGGTTCTGTCCTGCTACTGGGGTGTCTTCTGAGCTAACTAAGGCTCTCTTGATCTTCAGGCAGGCTAGGGTTCCTCACTAGCCTCCTGGTCATAGCTAGCAGCCAGGGCTATCAAGCTGCATTTCAGGAGGAGGCCCTCAGCATATCTCTGGCTGGTGCCTTCTGACTTCTGTCTCCACAGACTCCTGACTCTGAACTAACCTCTCCCTGTCTGGGCCTGAACCTTTATACTAGGGGCTCCCTATCTCCCTCTAGTGTGTAGGATGTCTAACTACACCCTAACTAGGCCTGCTAAGCATTTACACAGGGGAACATTGCACATGAGAACACATTAGCAAATACATTAAATGCATAATTAAACATAACATTTCTGTAAGTAGGAGTATACGCACACCAATTGACCCTTGTGTAGTGCCCACGCCTATCTAGTGGGACACTACACAACCAAAGAGTTTTTTAGCCAAAAAAGAAGTGGAATGTTATGCAATGGCCAAGTCAATCACCTGACCTGAATCCGATTGAGCATGCATTTCACTTGCTGAAGACAAAACTGAAGGGAAAATGCCCCAAGAACAAGCAAGAACTGAAGACAGTTGTAGTAGAGGCCTGGCAGAGCATCACCAGGGATAAAACCCAGCATCTGGTGATTTCTATGCGTTCCAGACTTCAGGCTGTAATTGACTGCAAAGGATTTGCAACCAAGTATAAAAAAGTGAATGTTTGATTTATGATTATTATTATTATGTCCCATTACTTTTGGTTCCTTAACAAGTGGGAGGCATATATGCAAAATGTTGTAATTTCTACACCGTTCACCTGATTTGGATGCAAATACACTCAAATTAAAGCTGACAGTCTGCAGTTAAAGTACATCTTGTTCATTTCATTTCAAATCCATTGTGGTGGTGTATAGAGCCAAAAATGTTAGAATTGTGTCGATGTCCCAATATTTATGGGCCTGACTGTATGTTAGAAAAAGTTTTATTAGGGCATTAGGGACTTCTTATTAAAATTTGACACAAAGCTTTAGTTACTCTTTAAACACCATACCATTCACCTGTATAGAGCCCTGAAAATCCTGATGGTGGCCCTGGATCCAAGCCCGCTCGAACCCTGCTGGAAAAACCCAGCCTTAAGACACAGGATCATTGCTGACATCACATCTACAGGGCAGGGTCCAAGATAATGAGCAGAACACCACCCAGAGAGTCAAGGTCACTGATTTGTTTACAGGACAAGGTTGTACAAACCTTGCCATGCCTCAGAAGTAGATGTGATGTCATCGGGATAGAAACTGTCACTGACCAGGATGGAGTTCAGGAAAATGGGGCATTACAAAGAAACAATCACTATTAGTAAGTGATAGCATGTTGTTTCTGTCAATTGATGCTGACAATGGCAAAAACAGAATACCCCTTAAAACCATAATTATAGTTACAAAATGATTACAATTTTTTTTAGTATAGGGCCTTGTTCACAGCACCGTTTCTCCTTTGCGTTCTCCGGCTCCGTTGAGGAGCAGGAGAATGGAAAGGACGGATTCTGCAGATAACGGAGACCTAACTGAACGTAACGGAGCCTAAAGACCCCATAGACTATAATAGGGTCCATTCGGTGTCCGCTCAGAACATGATTTTTGAGTGGGGTCTTTAGGCTCCGTTACGCTCAGTTAGGTCTCAGTTATCTGCAGAATCCGTCCTTTCCATTCTCCTGCTCCTCAACGGAGCCGGAGAACGGAAAGGAGAAACGGTGATGTGAACGAGGCCTTAGATATTAAATATAAGTGATATATATATATATATATATATATATATATATAAATAAGCGTGTATAACTAGTGTTTTGTGTCTTTCTCAATGTCTTTCCATGTCACTTTAAAGAGAACCTGCCACCCCATGTAATAACAGTTCAGGAGCATCTATTCTTATGAATGTATATTGTACAATTCCTCTATTATTCCAGCTGGACATTTGTGAATGAATTGCCAACAGTCTGTAGTAAAGATCCAACTGGGGGAGGGGGGGTCCCTGAACAGTCTTACACTGGCAGCACTAATTGCATTATGTTGGACTATGCTGTATATATAACCTCTGTTGGGATTTAACTATATGGTATCTACGTACTCAGCTTTGGCATTTATTATTTGTTCACCGTTGTGATTTATCTTCTTATTATTCATGCATTCAGCTTGGTCTTCTATCAGTCACTAAATTTGGCTGTAGATATTAAAATCACACAGCATTTTTGAGTTAGCCATTACATTTTGCATTGAGCAGCTTATCTACTGACTGTGATAAATTTACCCTAGCACTTTATTATCCCACTAATGGTTATGCACCACCAGTCACTGTTTTATTTTTTATTTTTAATTGTTATGTATTGTCAATCATGTGAATAGATATTATGAAATTATATACTAATAAAATGTTTTTTTGATACACATATGGTGTTGATATATTTCTTGACATATAGACTCGCATATCTTTGCAGGTTGTATAGTAGATTGATATACGCTTCGTTTAATGCATTATTCTTTTTGGGAAAATATTTTTGGTTCTATTATGCTGGGACACACCCTGAGCTGGTAACACCCAGTTCGATCTTTACTGCAGACTGCTGCCAGTGCCAATCCATTCATAAACAGGAGAGGTGCTCCTCTTTAAAACTCACATTATGTAGGTATGTATACTTAGAAAACACTCACAGCTTCTCCAAAAAGAGCCTTATGAATATTAAATGTAAGGCAGCAAGAAATTGTGTGTCTAACTTGTGTTTTGTGTCTTTTTGATTCCTCTCGAGGTCCTCTCAGCACTTCAATCTGATGTGTCTTTATGTCTGATCACCATCCCCTCTCACAGCATGCACAGCATACACAGGCGCTAAGGCCTCTTTCACACGGGCGTTGCGGGTGACATGCGGGAAAAGATGCGGCTGCGTTGCAGGAAAATGCATGATTTTTCCCCACAAGTGCAAAGCGTTTTAATGCGTTTTGCATGCGCGTGAGAAAAATCTGCATGTTTGGTACCCAGACCCGAACCCGGACTTCTTCACAGAAGTTCGGGTTTGGGTTAGGTGTTGTGTATATTTTATTATTTTCCCTTATAACATGGTTATAAGGGAAAATAATAGCATTCTTAATACAGAATGCTAAGTAAATTAGGGATGGATGGGTTAAAAAAAAATATAAATAATTAAACTCACCTCATCCACTTGCGCGCTGCCTGGCTTCTCTTCTTTCTTCTTCTTTGATTACCTGGGAGGAAAAGGACCTTTGGTGACGTCAATGCGCTCATCACATGGTCCGTGACATGGTCCATCACATGGTCCATGTGATATGTGCAGTGACGTCACCACAGGTCCTTTTCCTCCCAGGTCATCAAAGAAGAAGAAAGAAGAGAAGCCGGGCTGCACGAACAAGTGGATGAGGTGAGTTTAATTAATGAATTTTATTTTTTTTAACCCCTCCATCCCTAATTTACTTAGCATTCTGTATTAAGAATGCTATTATTTTCCCTTATAACCATGTTATAAGGGAAAATAATAAATATCGGGTCCCCATCCCGATCGTCTCCTAGCAACCATATAGAGCATGCTGCTTTTTTCACGCAACGCACAAGTGATGCGTGAAAATCACCGCTCATGTGCACAGCCCCATAGAAATTAATAGGTCCGGATTCAGTGCTGGTCCAATGTGTTCACCTCACGCATTGCACCCGCGCAAAAAACTCGCCCGTGTGAAAGAGGCCTAAGAGAGACACTGTAGCTGCAGTTCACTCCTCTCTGACTTTTATTTATAAAATATTTTGTTGGTACTGATGGGGTTTCTGAACATTTACAGGCAGTGATAAGGAGGCTGCAGGCTACTAGAAGGAAAGGAAGATGCCACTTTACCTAATAAGATATAATACAAAGTTTCATATAGTCAAATGTATTCTTGACTTATGAAAAATATTTATCAGTATGCTTTCAGTGCTTTAACCCCTTGAAAACATGTATGATGGCAGACATCCCTTTAAATATTATGCCCCCTTGCAAGCACATTGACGCCATAGCCACCATGTTTCTGCTGTTTTAAACAGCAGACCACTAGGGCTAATCTCTGCAATCAGCAATAATGCCACAGACAGTTAACCTCTCAGATGCTGTGGTCAAATGTGACCATTGCATCTGACAGCTAAAAACCCTTGGTGAGATCGGGCAGTAATAGCCCTTAGCTTGGGCAAGATTTCCAGGCCTATTACTGGTATATTCCAATGCAGGCCTGCAAGTGGCAGCAGTGCTTTGGAAGCTACTGAAATTTCTATTCAGTAAGGAGGAATTAAATTCCATTACTGAATAGAAATGGTAATCTGAAGATTGCATATTGAGATCTGCTTGGGGGCCTAAAAAAAGTTTTTAAAAAGTAAAAAAAAAGTTTTAAAAATAAAATAAACAGTAAATAATAATAAAAAAAAAACCATAATAGGCATTTCAGTGTCTGAAAATGCCTGTACTATTAAAAAGTCTTACGCACCCCAAAATGGTATCAGGGAAAACTACAGATTATCCTGCAAAAAAAATTAGCCCTCACACAGACCCACAAAAACAAGCCCTCAATGGCTATGTGAACTGAAAAATAAAAAAGTTATGGCTCCAAGAAGGCAGGAACGAAAATGTAAAAACTGAAAATTGCCTGGTCCTCTAAGGGTTAAACTTTATAGTGTTTTTTTATCCCATTATTAACTTTTTTATGATTCCATTCTAGCACACAATAGCTTAGTTATTAACATGGTACTGGGGTCCTCAGTTTTAATCTGACCAGAGGTAAATCTTCAAAGATCAGCACTGGAAGGAGGGTTTTTTGTTGTTCCAGCAAAAGCTTCATCCCATTTAATGCTCCTTCTCTAAATCCCCAAGGGATAATTATACATGTGTTTCTGCCCATTTGTTGCTAAAGCATCTCTTCCCACCAATGTCCATATTATTACTAACCAGAACATAATAAGGCCTCCAATGCACAAGCACCGTCTGTGGGGTAGCCGCAACGGATTGCGGACCCATTCACTTTAATGGGTCCACAATCCGGCCGTTTTGCAAAAACATAGGACACTCCGTAGTGCTTCCGTAGGGTTCCATTCCGTGCTTCCGTCCCGCACCATTCCGCATCTCC
The DNA here is from genome assembly GCF_905171765.1 of Bufo bufo. Taxonomy (NCBI): domain Eukaryota; kingdom Metazoa; phylum Chordata; class Amphibia; order Anura; family Bufonidae; genus Bufo; species Bufo bufo. The sequence goes on along the minus strand of NC_053392.1, from coordinate 527,456,970 downwards.
GGATTTGCGGACCCCATTGAAGTGAAAGGGTCCGCATCCGCGGTGCAGAATGGCCAAGGAACGGAACCCGTGTATTGCACCACGTTTGTGTGCAGGAGGCCTAATTCTTACTTTTTATACATGTAAGTCCCAATGAGAACCAAGCAAACTAGCTTTTTACATATTGACTGATGGGTATAAATTTTCTTGGCTGACTAATTACTGAATGTGTTAAGAGAACAGATTTTTCACTGACTCACATACTGTAGTATGAGGAAACAGAAGCATATTCTGTTATCTGAACCAAAGTTCTGCTGAACTTTAGCTTTTCATTTGTTTTGTCCCCAGACAAAAAGTCCAAGACCAAATCATCTGAAATTCGATGACTTCATAAAGAGCACAAATGAAGAACAGAAAAATAAAATGTTTAAGCAGCTCACTATCACACATACCGTTTTCTCACGACCTTTTTTGTTTTACCAAGATCTAACAAAATGCGCTGCTTGCTTTTTTAATGAGATAAATTATATATTTTTTAAAGTGCAATGTTATTTTAAACTTATCCAAAGGGGTTAAAACTTCAATAGAAATTATTACAACAAGCTGCCTAGACTATTAACATATATGGATCATTTGTGGAATAGAAAGATCTCCTGGGATTAATCTGAACTATTTTTGATTCTGAGGAACCCTTGTTCCCAAGAACATCACATTTCTCCTTGCTGATGTAACGTAAGACATGTGGCTAAAGAAACACAACCACACCTCAAACTGACTGTTGAGAAAACATGGACTATTTTGGGTTTTTAGGAAATCTGCCATATATATATATATATATAGATCTCTAAAAATAAACCTTAAATTAGTAGTTAAATATTAAGAAAACCAAAGTGATTCCTTATAAAATAATAAAGATAATATTTAAAAAGCAGAAATCAGTGAATGTAAGCATTCAGTTTACCCCCAAAGGGTACATTCACACGACCGCATGCGTTTTGCGGTCTGCAAATTGAGAATCTGCAAGACACAGATACTGGACGTGTGCGTTCCGCATTTTGCAGAACGCACTGCCAACCCACACTGCCAGCCCTATGATAGAAATGTCTATTCATGTCCGCAGTTGCAGCCAAGAATAGGACATGGGCTGTGAAATGGAAGTACTTTTGCGGACCCATTGAAATGAAGGAGTTCGCACCCGTTCTGCAAAATCTGCCATAACAAAAATCTGCAAAAAGAACTGACATGCAATGGATTTGAAAATCCACTAGCCCAAATTTCTGCATAGGTGCTTTCTGCTGCATGTAGATGGGTTTGTAATAACCATATCCACATGCATTGTACTGGAAGTTGTTGTAGATTTTAGACAAGGAATCCACACAAAAAATCTTTGTATCTACATCTCGGGTGACGCTAGGGAGGCTTGTCCCCGTCACAGCCTGCTATTGGCTTTTGATTTCAACAAATTGTGTAAAAACACAATACTCTGTCAGATTTTAGATAGATAGATAGATAGATAGATAGATAGATAGATAGATAGATCAATAGATTGATCGATAGATTAGTAATGGTAAACTGGATTTTTTTATTTTATTTTTTTAAATGTTCAGTGGAGAGAGCTGAATAGAATAGACCAAAATATTGGTATACTATCAGCACCAGAGGTAATATTGTAAAAGATTTGTGTCTGTGAATTACAGGATGTGATGTACATTGCGGTGATACACATTAATAAAAAATGGAGAGGTATGATGTTTCCACTGCCTGGCCCTATCAATCAAAGTGGAGAGGGCATGACAGTTGCTGAGAGAGCAGAGCCTCTAGGTGTAATGGTAAATCCCCCGTTGCTGCTATAGGCGCATTTGCAGAAATTAAAACGTAATTTTTCTCAGCAATGCGGACACATTTGATCATGGAACCAACACAGATGCTTTTTGCTTCCAAGTGGACATACAACAGGTTAGCCAGTTTCATAGGTACAAATTTGCTAAAAAGATGCCCTTTACTTTAACCCCTTCACACCACTGATTCACACCACACAAAAACAAAAGTTTTAGATTTTAGAAAAACTGACTTTTCTAAAATTAGATTAGTGGTATTCGAGTCCCTATCAGATTGGAACAGTTTCAATGGAGTCCAGGAGAAATGGGACTACTCAAAAGTGGCACTATTGAAGGCAACAGATAATTGCATTAGGCTTGTCAGTAAAAGCAAAAAAAGAAAGAGACCACTGTGGTACTCAGCAGAAGTGGCCAAAATCATTAAAAACAAAAAGATAGCATTTAGTAATTATAAAAAACAAAACAAAAAAAAACGAGGATGACAGGCAAATTTATAAGATTAGACAGAGAGAGGCCAAACAAGTTATAAGAGCTTCTAAAGCACAGGCAGAAGAGAAATTAGCTCAGTCAGTGAAAAAGGCGATAAGACATTCTTCAGATACATAAATGAAAAAAGGAAACTAAAACAAGGAATTAACAAATTAAAAACAAAAGGAGGTAGGTATATGGAAGAAAATAAAGAACTCGCTGACTGCCTCAATGAATACTTCTGTTTAGTTTTTACAAAGGAAAATGAAGGAAAAGGACCTCAGTTAGGAAGGAAGACTAATGAATCTTTTGATGCATGTGTCTTTACAGAGGAAGAGGTTCTAAGTCAGCTGTCTAAAATTAATACAAATAAGTCACAGGGGCCTGATGGGATACACCCAAAGCTATTAAAAGAGCTCAGCGGTGAACTAGCAAAACCATTAACAGATTTATTTAACCAATCACTGGTAACAGGAGTCATCCCAGAAGATTGTAAATTAGCAAATGTTGTGCCCATTCACAAGAAAGGTAGTAGGGAGGAATCGGGCAACTATAGGCCAGTAAGCCTGACATCAATAGTGGGGAAATTAATGGATACCATACTCAAGGAGAGGATTGTGGAACATCTAAAATCCCATGGATTGAAAGATGAAAAACTCTGGCAATTAAAATGTAATGTTGATAAGTGCAAGATAATGCACCTGGGGCGTATAAACCCAAGAGCAGAATATAAAATCAGTGATACAGTCCTAACCTCATTATCTGAGGAAAGGGATGTAGGGGTCATTATTTCAGAAGACTTAAAGGTAGGCAGACAATGTCATAGAGCAGCAGGAAATGCTAGCAGAATGCTTGGGTGTATAGGGAGAGGAATTACCAGTAGAAAGAGGGAAGTGCTCATGCCGCTCTACAGAGCACTAGTGAGACCTCATTTGGAGTATTGTGCTCAGTACTGGAGACCATATCTCCAGAAGGATATTGATACTTTGGAGAGAGTTCAGAGAAGAGCTACTAAACTAGTACATGGATTGCAGGATAAAACTTACCAGGAAAGATTAAAGGACCTTAACATGTATAGCTTGGAATAAAGACGAGACAGAGGGGATATGATAGAAACTTTTAAATACATAAAGGGAATCAACAAGGTAAAAGAGGAGAGAATATTTAAAAGAAGAAAAACTGCTAAAAGTGGACATAGTTTTAAATTAGAGGGGCAAAGGTTTAAAAGTAATATCAGGAAGTTATACTTTACTGAGAGAGTAGTGGATGCATGGAATAGCCTTCCTGCAGAAGTGGTAGCTGCAAATACAGTGAAGGAGTTTAAGCATGAATGGGATAGGCATAAGGCCATCCTTGATATAAGATAGGGCCAAGGGCTATTCATAGTATTCAGTATATTGGGCAGACTAGATGGGCCAAATGGTTCTTATCTGCCGACACATTCTATGTTTTTATGTTTCCCAACCATCGTCATACTAGTACGGTGCTGGCTGGGTCTTTAAAGATGGCGCCCGCTCCAATCATGTCTGCTACCGGCGATAATTGTAAAAATAAAAAATATAAAAATTTAATACATAAAATTTTAAATCACCTCCCCTCCCCAAAATAAAAATAAAAATACATGTCATGGGTATCACCACATACTATAAAAATATAAAAATATTTTCCCCATGCTACAAATGGCGAAACGAAAAAAAAAAAAACTAAATGGCCGATTTGCCATTTTTGGTCGCTTCATTTCCCACAAAAAAATAAATAAAAATGTATCAAAAAGTCGTACACACCCCAGAATGGTAACACTGAAAAGTACAGATCACTGCGCAAAAAATGAATGCTCACACAGCTCCGTATACATAACAAAAAATTTATAGGGGTCAGAATATGGTGGTGAAAAGATAAAACAGATATTTTCCAAGGTTTTTATTATTTTATCAGTACAAAATACAAGAAAAACTATGCATATAAGGTATAACCGGATTCGTACTGACTTGTAGAATGAAAGTAACCGGTCACACAACGAACATCATAAATAAAAACCCTGTAAAACTGTGGCGGAAAAACTTTTTTTTGCCAATTTCACTCCATTTGGCATTTTTTCCCACTACATCATATGCAATATTAAATGGTGGCATTGGAAAGTAAAACTTGTCCTGCAAAAAACAAGCCCTCATACGGCTATATGAACTGAAAAATGAAAAAATGTTAATGTTCTGGGAAAGCAGGGAGCGCAAAACGAAAACGTAAAACGAAAAAACACACCGCCAAAATAATCGACACCATAGACTTCCCTTTAATGCTGATTTTAAATCTGCAGCATCAATCAATATATGCTGCAGATTTCCTCTGCGGATTTCAACCTTTGTAATGCATCCACAGAAAATCTGCATCAATGCAGCAAAATCCACAGAAGAAAATCAGCTATGCATGACCATACCCTAAAAACCAATGTAATAAACCTATTTTCTTGACCTAACAATATATGAAATCCAATTATAAGATTCAGTAAAATAAGCACTCTGGAATAAATGCATATACATTCACAAAGACCTTGAGCGCCTCATTAACATGTATGTGAGGTGCAGGGCATTTGCAGTGCAAGACTATTTGCATTAACTAATTGCAAATTATACTGACACCAAACTAATGAATATATCAGACGCAAGCGGGGTTCAATCATTTTACACTTATAGCAACAAATATTTGTCATCTCTCAAAACTCCTCATTAACCTTTGGGTTTCTCATGTCTAAAGGATGAGCCTAAAATAGTGTTTCGAGGTCTAGAAGATTCTGGAAGGAAATAACTTTGAAAGTTTTGATTTAAAAAACATAAAACAGAAATTGAGTTCTCAAAAATAAGTCTTAAAGCTACAGATTTATTATCACTGAATAGCACGCGTACAGTCCTGATCAAAAGTTTAAGACCACTTGAAAAATGGCAAAAAATAATATTTTACATTGTTGGATCTTAACAAGGTTCCAAGTAGAGCTTCAACATGCAACAAGAAGAAATGAGAGTGAGACAGAACATTTTTTGAGCATTCAATTAATTGAAAATAACGATTAAACTCAAACAGGCTGTTTTTCAGCGGATCCAAATTTTAGGACCACATGCCTTTAAAAGGCCAAATCTGTGCAAAGATGTGGATTCATTGTCATTTTCTGTCAGGTAGTCATACGTTGTGATGGCAAAGGCAAAAAAACTCTCCCTTTTTTAACGTGGTCGGGTTGTTGAACTGCATAGGCAGGGTCTTTCACAGCGCGCCATCGCTGCTGAGGTGGGACGCAGTAAGACATTTGGAGCAGTAAGTCATTTGGAATTTCTTAAATGATCCTGAGGGTTATGGAACAAAAAAGTCAAGTGGAAGACCCCAAAAAAATAGGTTTTTTTTGGAGGTGTGGTCCTAAACTTTTGATCAGCTGAAAAACAGCCTGTTTCAGTTTATTCGTTGTTTTCATTAAATTGAATGCTCAAAAAATGTTTTGTCTCACTCCAATTTCTTCATGTTGCATGTTGAAGCTCTTGTTGCATATTTAGCCATGCTAAATATGATTTTTTGCCATTTTTCAAGTGGTCTTAAACTTTTGATCAGGACTGTATTTTACATTAAAGTGGTATTTTGGCTCCAGGAAGTAAATGTTTATATAGTCAAAGGATTAAATGACTGCATCCAGAGATCTTGAAGAATGTTAGAGATTGATTCATACAGTATATTGCAAAAAGCTGGAACTTTTAAGGCTATTACGTTTATATTTTAATATTTCGGGTGTTTAGTAGTGATGGACGAACATCGGCCGGGACAATTCGCGAACGCGATCAAATGTTCGCGAACCTCAAGTTCGCGGCGGACCCCATTCACTATAATGGCAGGCAAACCTGAAAAACCTTCAGGTTATTATTGCAGCCACGAAATACTTACAAGAAGTGCAAAAATTCCCACAAAAAATATTTATTTTAATCAGGGGACATTTTTATGCGTCTTAAAGAGAAACTGCCAAAAAAATGGGGCCTGCTGGAGCCTAGAAAAGTTTAATTTTAAGCCCCACGGGAGTACAGGCCCCAAACATTAGGCATTCACCGGACAGAAAACATCAAGTGACTATGTGGCTGGAGGTCATTGAATAACAATTTTACTTCAGGCTAGTGGAGTACAGGTCCCAAAAATTATTCATTCAATGTACAGAAAAGAACAAGTGATTATGTGGCTGGAGGTATATTAGACGGTCATTGGATATCAATTTTACTACAGGCCAGTACAAATAAATGTCAAATAAATATGTTTAAAAGAACAAAAAATATAAAATTTTATTAAAAACATGGCAAAAATCTCCCCTCTTGAATAAACCCCAAGTGATAATAGGTGAAATTCGTGGTCGTCACAGGTGTTGAATTCCTCCGAGGCCCTAACAATTAGGCATTCACCGTACAGAAAAGATCAAGTGATTATGTGGCTTGAGGTATATTAGACGGTCTATGGATATCAATTTTACTGCAGGCCAGTGGACTACAGGCCCCAAAAATTATTCATTTATCGTACAGAAAAGAACAATTGATAATGTGGCTGGAGGTACTTTAGGCGGTCACATAATAACAATTTTGCTATTGGCCAGTTAGATTACAGGCCCCAAAAATTATGCATTCACTGTAGATAAAAGATCAAGTGATGATGTGGCTGGAGGTATATCAGACGGTCAATGGATATAAATTTTACTGCAGGCCAGTACAAATACATGTCAAATACATATGTTTAAAAGAACAAAAAATATAAAATTGGATGAAATACATGGCTAACGAAATCCCCCCTCTTGAAAAAAATGATAATAGTTAAAATTCGATAAAACGTGGTCGTCACAGGTGTTGAATTCCTCAGAGGTCCCAAACATTGGCATTCACCGGACAGAAAAGGTCTTTTATGCTGCTGTTTTTGCATAAGACAGGGACCATTATTTGTTCTGTGTGGTGGCGGATATGTGTGGGCTGGCATGAGGAAATTTAATTAAACATGGTCATCACAGGTGTTGAATTCCTCCGAGATCCATGCCTCATTGATTTTTAGAAATGTGAGGTAGTCCACACTGATGTGAGCTAGGCGAGTGCGCTTATCGGTCACGATCCTCCCCTGCTGCGCTGAATGTCCTTTCGGACAGGACAGTCGGCGAGGGGCAAGCCAAGAGTTCCATGGCAAATTGTGCCAGCTCTGGACAAAGGTCAAGTCTGCACACCCAGTAGTCAAGGGGTTCCATCGCTTCTCAGAGCATCCACATTGCCCGTTTACCCAATGTAGTCGGACACCTGTCGGTCTAGGCGTTCCCTGAGGCTGGATCCGGAGGGTGGCTGTCGATGGGTTGGCTGCAAGAATGATCTCATATCCAAAGAGACCAACACATCTTCAAACCGCCCTCTTCTTGCATGCGCTGTAGGATTGGTACTTGCAACTGTTTCTCTGTGGGTGGAAATTCCTCTGCCAGCGCCCGCTACAGAATAATGCAGCATCTCTCGAAGCAAGGCCTGGAAATGCTGCATTCTGCCAGTCCTCTGAGATGCTGGTAACATGTCCGCCATTTTGTGCTTGTACCGGGGATCTAAGTACGTTACTGTGGCTTTGTGGGTTCCGATGGTGTTGCTCCCACTGGGCTCGGTGATGAGAGGCCAGGTGCCTTCTTAAGGTGGTCTTCCCTAGGTGAGTGTTGGGATAACTGAGACTTATGCGTTGACAGCACAGGCTGCAGATGGCAACACTATTGTCAGCAGCTGACACGTTAAAAAAAGCTCACACTGCGGAGCCATGTGCCGGCATCCTGGGAGCGCCAGATGTGACCATGCATGGTGGATGGCTCGCTCCAGATACATTTGCAGTCTTCTTTTTTACTCCTGTGCACTGCAAGTTCTGCCTGCTTCTCCTCCTTCTCCTCCCTATCAGGTGCTCCGTCTCTCCCTCTGAACTCCCCTCCTCTTCCTCTCTTGTGGGCACCCACGTGATGTCCATCGACACGTCATCATCATCACCTTCACCACCACTGACATTAGAGATCTCGGAGTAGGCAGCAACAGCGGGGACTGGGTACTGTCGTCAAACCGCTGGGTGGTGGACGTTGCTACCTCCTCTTCCTGATCCGATGCCAAGAATGGCTGTGCATCGGTAAGGTCTGGGAATTGATGGGAAAATAATTCCTCTGACTCGAGTGGAGGGGCTATGGTGGTGGTGGTGGTGTCTTTGGGGGTGCACACAGCAGAGAGTGAGGAGGGTGCAGATACAGAGGATGAGGAGGGTGCAGAAGCGGAAGGCTGAGTGAGCCACTCAACCAACTCTGGTGCGTCCTTTGACATAATCGTACGCACCTTCTCCAACTTCCAACTTAGGCTCCGGCCTGGTGCACCTGCCCGACCTCTACCACCCCTGCGGAATGGTATATCATACCCCTTAATCAGTTTATTTTGGGGCAACAGGTATATCACACCAGTTGCAATTAGCTATTCCAATCTCTTTTGTCCTTCTGTATAGCTGTGGTATCTCAGCAGAACCGCACACAAATGCTGCACAATACAAATGCACTATATAGGAAGTATATAATAGGTATATCATACCCCTGCCTCAATCAGATTTTGGGGGGCAACTGGTATATCACACCAGTTGCAATTAGTTGTTCCAATAGCATTTGTCTCTCTGTATAGCTGCAGTATTGCAGCAGAACCTCACACAACTGCTGCACAATACAAATTACTATAATATACTTTATATGTTAGAAAGTATATTATAAGAATATCACACCCCTCAGTATGTCACACCTATCGATAGCACACCTATACCAGTCCTTAAAAGGACTTTTGTGGCCCTATTAGCTAGCATTTGGTGTCTCTAATAGTCTGTCCCTACTCCACACAGCAACCTTGCCCTACACTGGCAAAAGACTGAATGTAAAATGGCGGCCAGATCGGATTTATTTATAGGGTAGGGGGTGTGTCCATGTGCTGAAACGTCTCAATTGGCTGTACTGTTCCACCTGATGGATGTGTCATGGGTCAAAGTTCGGCAAAATGCAAAATAATATGGCGCCAGCGGACATCGCCATATGTTCGCATGTTCGGTGAACCGCGAATGAGCAAAGTTTTCCGCGAAACGACTGCCGGGCGAATTGCAAGGCCATCTCTTGTGTTTGGGGGTTGCAGTGGTGCATATGATCTTTATTTTTTAAATGTTTATTTTGATTATGAGGGACGAGGGTGATTTGAATTTTCATTTTTTTTTAAATATTTTTAACCCCTTAGGGACGCATGACGTACTGGTACGGCATGTTTCCCGAGTCCTTAAGGAACCATGACGTACCGGTACGTCATGGGTTTAAACCACGATTGCGGCGTGGCGGGGGTTAATCGGAACAGGATGCCCGCTGAAATCATTCAGTGGGCATCCTGTCACAACGCCACAGCCCCCTGGATCTCACAGGCCCCGGAAGCTGTATGAGTAATACACACAATATTACTCATACAGCCAATGCATTCCAATACAGAAGTATTGGAATGCATTGTAAAGGAATATACCCCCCAAAGTTCAAGTCCCAAAGTGGGACAAAAAATAAAGTGAAAAAAAAAGTTGAAAAAATAAAGTTTTCCCCAATTTTTTTTAAAGTTTCAAGTAAAAATAAACAAAAACTTAATTTTCCCCAAATAAAGTTAAAAAAAATTGGTAAAAAATAAGGGGAATAAAAAAGTATACATATTGGGTATCGCCGCGTCCGTATCAACCGGCTCTATAAACATATCACATGACCTAACCCCTCAGATGAACACCGTAAAAAATAAAAAATAAAAACTATGCTAAATAAACAATTTTTTTGTCACCTTACATCACAAAAAGTAGAACAGCAAGCGATCAAAAAGGTGTTTGCCCACCAAAATAGTACCAATCTAACCGTCACCTCATCTTGCAAAAAATGAGCCCTTACCTGAGACAATCGCCATTGTCACCTTACATCACAAAAAGTGTAATAACAAGCGATCAAAAAGTCACACGCACCCCAAAATAGTGCCAATAAAACCGTCATCTCATCCCGGAAAAATCATACCCTGCCCAAGGTAATCGCCCAAAAACTGAAAAAATTATGGCTCTCAGACTATGGAAACACTAAAACATGATTTTTTTTGCTTCAAAAATGAAATCATTGTGTAAAACTTACATAAATAAAAAAAAGTATACATATTAGGTATCGCCGCGTCCGTATCGACCAGCTCTATAAAAATATCACATGACCTAACCCCTCAGATGAACACCGTAAAAAATTTAAAATAAAAACTGTGCTAAATAAACCATTTTTTGTCACCTACCATCACAAAAAGTGTAATAGCAAGCGATCAAAAAGTCGCACGCACCCGAAAATAGTGCCAATAAAACTGTCATCTCATCCTGGAAAAATCATACCCTACCCAAGGTAATCGCCCAAAAACTGAAAAAATTATGGCTCTCAGACTATTGAAACACTAAAACATGATTTTTTTTGCTTCAAAAATGAAATCATTGTGTAAAACTTACATAAATAAAAAAAAAGTATACATATTAGGTATCGCCGCATCCGTGACAACCTGGTCTATAAAAATATCACATGATCTAACCTGTCAGATGAATGTTGTAAATAACAAAAAATAAAAACGGTGCCAAAACAGCTATTTCTTGTTATCTTGCCTCACAAAAAGTGTAATATAGAGCAACCAAAAATCATATGTACCCTAAACTAGTACCAACAATACTGCCCTATCCCGTGGTTTCTAAAATGGGGCCACTTTTTTGGAGTTTCTACTCTAGGGGTGCATCAGGGGGGCTTCAAATGGGACATGGTGTCAAAAAAAACAGTCTAGCAAAATCTGCCTTCCAAAAACCGTATGGCATTCCTTTCCTTCTGCGCCCTGCCGTGTGCCTGTACAGTAGTTTACGACCACATATGGGGTGTTTCTGTAAACTACAGAATCAGGGCCATAAATATTGAGTTTGGTTTGGCTGTTAACCCTTGCTTTGTAACTGGAAAAAAATTATTAAAATGGAAAATCTGCCAAAAAAGTTAAATTTTGAAATTGTATCTCTATTTTCCATTAATTCTTGTGGAACCCCTAAAGGGTTAACAAAGTTTGTAAAAATCAGTTTTGAATACCTTGAGGGGTGTAGTTTATAGAATGGGTTGGGTTCTATAAATGGGTTGGGTTCATTTTTGGGTGGTTTCTATTATGTAAGCCTCGCAAAGTGACTTCAGACCTGAACTGGTCCCTAAAAATTGGGTTTTTGAAAATTTCTGAAAAATTCAAGATTTGCTTCTAAACTTCTAAGCCTTGTAACATCCCCAAAAAATAAAATATTATTCCCAAAATTATCCAAACATGAAGTAGACATATGGGGAATGTAAAGTAATAACTATTTTTGGAGGTATTACTATGTATTATAGAAGTAGAGAAATTAAAACTTGGAAATTTGCAATTTTTTACAAATTTTTGGTAAATTTGGTATTTTTTTATAAATAAAAATGATTTTTTTTTACTTCATTTTACCAGTGTCATGAACTACAATATGTGACGAAAAAACAGTCTCAGAGTGGCCTGGATAAGTCAAAGCGTTTTAAAGTTATCAGCACTTAAAGTGACACTGGTCAGATTTGCAAAAAATGGCCAAGTCCTTAAGGGGTTAACATTTGTTTTTTCCTTTTTTTGTAACTTTTTTAAGCCCCCCTAAGGGGCTTGAGTATGCGATCTTTGGATTGCTTTTCCCTTACACTGCAATGAATTAGCATTACAGTGTATGGCGATTTGCTATTTTCTTATAGAGACAAGAACTACAGCAACAATAGCATGGAACTTTTCAGAGAGACCCATTCTATTAACATGAAAAAATTGATTCCCTGATCTTCGCAAAGTGAAGTCATTTGGGACCGGGAGCACAGCTCTCCTGTGGAAAGCCATCTCAGATGTTGACCATGGGATCTAAATATCACGGCCTTTGGTTTGCGCTGTGACATTGTTGCCACACTTGCGGTTGCCCGCGGGAACGTGTTGCTGTAAGAGCATGCGGTGGCAGTGTCTCGGCCTTCTGGGTGATTGCCGTAACATGGTTGCCACGCATGCTGTTTACGGTGGTAACGTGTGATTTGGTTTGCTTTTGTGTGCACTTCCCCTTTAAGTGGCTTCCTTCCTCTGTCTGGTGTTAGAAGGGTTAACTCCCTTCCTAGTGTTTTGCGAACACTGGGTTTATGTGTGTGTGGGTGTGGTTGCTTGAGCTATTTAGCCTCTGCTGGATGCCTGAAGCTCAGGGTTCCTCCAGCCTTGGTGTATGCTGGTGGTTCACTGTTCCTGGCTTTTACCATCTGTCCAGTGAGGGCCACCCTTGTGGTCATTGATGTTATTAGGGTGTCTCTTTCCCTTCTTATCTTTTGGTTTGCATGGGTTATGTTCAGGGTGTTGTATGTCTTGTGTTGTGTTACATGGCTGGAGATGTTTGGAGTCCAGCATGTTTGCTAGACATTCCCCTGTCTCACGTTTATTGCAGCTATGGGTGTCCTGGGTTCCTGTGTGGTTGTGGTTTGTGCTGTGTCCTTAAATGCTGGTGTGGACAGCAGCACTTGTGCACGGGTTCCAGTCAGTGTGTCTGTGGCAGGTAAGTGTGTTATGGGTTTCTCTTACCTGCCAACTCCATATGCTGTATGTGTTCCCCTCTCATTGCATCCTGGCCTCAGATAGAGACTCCTGTTCCTCCATGACTGGGATGAACAGGTCGTTTCTTCCCGGCTCCTTGGTGAGGGATTACCAGGGCAACTCAGGGTCTCTAGGTATCCAGAGTATGAGCTGTCCTACCATCGCTCCTATGGTAAAGAGTCAGGGAGAGGATTAGGGATGCTGTAGGAGGTGACCTGCTCCCTTATTACTCCTTTTGGCCAGGCTGATACCCTTTTACCCTTTTACACCGCACGGTGGGGGGTTTCCCCCACTCCACACCGTGACACTGAGGGTTTAAATGTCTGCAATCAGCATCATCACCAATCACAGACATTAACCCAGGGTGTTTTCATCTGGCGGCTATGGCACCCACTCAGCTCCAGAGCAGGCATCATCTTTAAAGAGACGACATACATCATACATGTACAGCACATGTCATCAAGGGGTTAATAGGGAATCTGACTATTTACCCACAGGCGATAAAATTGCAGTCCAATTATACGAGCTGTGTTTTGTAATGAGCCGTGCATCTGTGTTATCTTCTGGAATTAAATTATGAAGGTATGTACCTACTGAATGACAGCATCAGAGATCTGTCACAATGTAGGGGGAGGGAAGGTACATAAAAGGACAACAAAAGGAAAATGACCAGAAACTAGGCCTCACGGCTAGGGAAAGGGAAACGGTCACCACCTAGGAAACTCTAAACCTAGCCCTGACTCCTGTCAGTATGAATAGACCCTGAAGGTGGGAATATTCATACACCGTAAACCTAGGGCCTACTAACCCTGAATATCCCTAGGAGTAGTGACAGGGTCTGAGACCACTGGTTCCTTCCCAGACAAACAAACCAGCGTCTCCCTGAGGCCTAGTAGACAATGAGCAAATGGGAACAACAAAATACAAAGAAAAGTACACTTATCTTCAATAGAAAATGGATGAGCAGGAACTCAGATGAGGACCACACACCAGCTTTGCCAACTTCAGGCAGATAATATCAACCACATGGTATGAAGTGTGAGTCCAGACTAAATAGAGGAGCAGTAATGACCACGAGCTACACCTGAGACAAGAGGTGTGGGCATTACTAATAACAACACTGCAACAAGTGAAAACAGATAGGCTGTCAGATAACTTAACGTGCAACCAGTCTCTCATATATTCCAAACTCTGTCACAGGAGGGACGTGACAAGAGAATTGATTAAAAAAAAAAGATATACTGCAAAGAACAACAAGCAGGAGCAACGATGTGTGCTGCTGCCAGTACATTGCTCACTGCAGCCCCACAGTAAAATCCATACAGTGGAATCTGTGTATGGATTCCAAAGTGCTATAGACACCAGAATTTTGGGTGCTAATTAGGTCACTATAACAGTAAAATAAATATATAAATTACAAATACAATAAAAGTATATTACAAAAATAAATTAGTAACCTTAAGTAACATAGTAACATACATAGTAACATAGTACATAAGGCCGAAAAAAGACATTTGTCCATCCAGTTCGGCCTGTCATCCTGCAAGTTGATCCAGAGGAAGGCAAAAAAAAACTTGTGAGGTAGAAGCCAATTTTCCCCACTTTAGGGGAATAAAAAATTCCTTCCCGACTCCAATCAGGCAATAAGAATAACTCCCTGGACCAACGACCCCTCTCTAGTAGCTATAGCCTGTAATATTATTACACTCCAGAAATACATCCAGGCCCCTCTTGAATTTCTTTATTGTACTCACCATCACCACCTCCTCAGGCAGAGAATTCCATAGTCTCACTGCTCTTACCGTAAAGAATCCTCTTCTATGTTTGTGTACAAACCTTCTTTCCTCCAGACGCAGAGGATGTCCCCTCGTCACAGTCACAGTCCTGGGGATAAATAGATGATGGGAGAGATCTCTATACTGACCCCTGATATATTTATACATAGTAATTAGATCTCCCCTTGCCCCATTCCAGTTATTATTTTAGTTGCCCTCCTCTGGACCCTCTCCAGCTCTGCTATGTCTGCCCTGTTCACAGGAGCCCAGAACTGTACACAGTACTCCATGTGTGGTCTGACTAGCGATTTGTCAGACCACAAATGGAGTAAACTTAAATAAAAGGTTAGTTACCCTTTAAAAAAACTGCTATATAAAAGGTTCCTCCTCCAGCCAAACACTACACTACTCTGTACTGAGAAGGGACACGAACCCCGAAACAACTGTCCACAGACAGGAATTTCCTCTGCTATGTTAAATTTCAAGGCCTTTTGAAAGGGGCAGATATTGATTTATAGGGTAGCTACATATATAGGCGGCTTTAGACAGTTGTCTTCCTTCTAGAGCTGGAGCTAAAGCTAATTTCACATCTGCTCTTTCTCTTTCCGCTATGAAGTTCCGTCATAGGATCTCAATAGCGGGGAAAATGCTTAAGTTTTGTCCCCAATTCATTGTCAATGGGGACAAAACTAAACTGAAGGGAACGCAGTGCACCAGAATACATTCAGTTCCGTTTCACTGTGTTCCCATGATGCACTCAAAAGCACTGCAGCAGCGTCTCTGAGTGCGTCCTGGGAAACTGATCAAGACGTATCCGTCATGACACACAATGTAAGTCAATGGTGGAGGATCCGTTTTCTTGGAAACAAAGGAAAACGGATCCGTCTCCCATTGACAATGCTTTTAGAGATGGATCCATTTTAGAGATAATATAACTGGATCCGTTCATAACGGATGCAGACGGTTGTATTATCTTGGCTGATCCAGCAAAAACGCTGATGTGAAAGTAGCCTAAGTTACATACACTGAACAAAAATATAAACGCAACACTTTCGGTTTTGCCTCCATTTTGCATGAGCTGAACTCAAAGATCTGAAACATTTTCTACATACACAAAAGACCCATTACTCTCAAATACTGTTCACAAATCTGTCTAAATCTGTGTCAGTGAGCACTTCTCCTTTGCCGAGATAATACATCCCACCTCACAGGTGTGGCATATCAAGGTGCTGATTAGACAGCATGAATATTGCACAGGTGTGCCTTAGACTGCCCACAATAAAAGACACTCTGAAATGTACAGTTTTATCACACAGCACAATGCCACAGATGTAGCGACGTTTGAGGGAGCGTGCAATTAGCATGCTGACTGCAGGAATGTCTACCAGAGCTGTTGCCCGTGCAATGAATGTTCATTTCTCTACCATAAGCCGTCTCCAAAGGCGTTTCAGAGAATTTGGCAGTACATCCAACAACAGGCCTCAGGATCTCGTCACAGCATCTGTGTTCGTTGTCCATAACATACGCCTGCCCATACCATAACCCCACCGCCACCATGGGCCACTCAATTCATAAAGTTGACGTCAGCAAACTGCTCACCTACACGACGCCACACACGCTGTCTGCCATCTGATATGAACAGTGAAAACCAGGACTCATCCGTGAACAGAACACCTCTCCAACATGCCAGACGAATGTGAGCATTTGCCCACTCAAGTCGGTTACGACGACAAACTGCTGTCAGGTCCAGACCCTGATGAGGATGACGAGCATGCAGATGAGCTTCCCTGAGACGGTTCCTGACAGTTTGTGCAGAAATTCTTTGGTTATGCAAACTGATTGTTGCTGCAGCTGCTTGGTTGGCTGGTTTCAGATGATCATGGAGGTGAACATGCTGGATGTGGAGGTTCTGGGCTGGTGTGGTTACACGTGGTCTGCGGCTGTGAGGCCAGTTGGATGTACTGCCAAATTCTCTGAAACACTTTTGGAGACGGCTTATGGTAGAAAAATGAACATTCATTGCACGGGCAACAGCTCTGGTAGACATTCCTGCAGTCAGCATGCCAATTGCACGCTCCCTCAAATGTTGCGCCATCTGTGGCATTGTGCTGTGTGATCAAACTGCACATTTAAGAGTATCTTTTATTGTGGGCAGTCTAAGGCACACCTGTGCAATATTCATGCTGTCTAATCAGCACCTTGATATGCCACACCTGTGGGATGGATTATCTCGGCAAAGGAGAAGTGCTCACTAACACAGATTTAGACAGATTTGTGAACAATATTTGAGAGTAATGGGTCTTTTGTGTATGTAGAAAATGTTTCAGATCTTTGAGTTCAGCTCATGAAAAATGGGAGCAAAACCGAAAGTGTTGCGTTTATATTTTTGTTCAGTGTATCTGTGTAGTACATGCAAATAGACGAGAAGAAGTGCAGACTTATTGGATGTTAACTTTAAATAAGATTGATGTTCATAAGCTGATTGTCACGAACCAGCAGGTGTGAACCCACTGTGCCACGTGTCCTACCTCCTTTAAGGGCATTGTCCAAGTGAACCCCTGGATCTTCACAGTACCCCTGATGGTGGGGATAGACTTTTCTGAGGTTAACACCAGGTCGATACATCTTGAGGAGGATAGGCACACAAGGCAGCTGGTCCAGGCGGACCAGGAGGTACCTGAGAAAGGTACCAGAGGTGCAGGACCAAAGGATGAGGCAGAGGCGTAGTCAGACAGGCAAAAGGTCAGGGCAGGCAGCACAGATACAGGTCAGGCAATCCGGGTCGGCAACAAGAGAGTCAAGGCAAGCAGATAGGGATCTAACAGGTAGCAGTGTCCAGGAATACGAGTTAAGAACACTAGCGGAAAACAGGAAATTTAGCAGGACACAAGGACCTTGACACTGAGGCATCTGGGAAGGGGGCTGAGCCACTTATATATGCGCAGGAGGGCTAGGATACGTCAGCGAGGTCACATGACCAAACCCATAAAGCCCAGGAAGTGACGCACGCCGGCCCTTAAGGAAGTGCTGCAAGAAACAAGCAGCAAGCATTCTGTGGCCAGGCCTGAGTGCAAACTGTGGAGCAGATCCCAGAACAACAGCACCCACACAGACATGAATGGTAAGCATCGGCCTGCAGATCACGATGAACACGGCACCTGGGACCGCGGTGGCAAGCAGGGGAACAGCGGCGTACAGCAGCCGCTGTTACACTGATGATGAGCTGACATTTTATAAACATGCTCTATTAATAGAGGTAATGGTGTTATTTCATTCAAATGGATAAATGTTAAGTGAATTACATAAAATTTGCATCAGGTCTAAATTCAATCCAAATCGAATGTGCCCGCCCCCAATTGTTCTGAAAAGTTGTGCATGATACTTTGATGTCTCATAGGATGGTATCTAAACTCTTTCAAGCTCTTTCAAGTCCAAGACAGCAGTAGTGAAATATATGGCTATGGGTAAATGGATGGCAATTGGTGGTAACAAAAAGCCTGCTTAAAAAACCACTGCATTGTTGGATTATTTATGATTTTTAAAATAAAAAATGGTCCAAAAATGAAACCTTTCTGATAGCAGATGCGTTCTTCTCTGTCTTTTTTAAAATAGTGTCTTCGAGTTTGAGAAATTCATCTAAAACATTTCAGATTTACTAGAATCCTAACAAAAATTTGATTAATTTAGAATCGATTCTCTCACCTCTAGTGACTGATAGCCCTCCAAGTGGATATGAAATATCATGTCTCCCGTTAAAGTACAGTAGGAATATCATGTAACAGATATCTGAATGCATGGATATATGGTCACTATATGAGTTTTCTATCTTTATAAGATTCTCTTTTTCCATTGATCTGCTTTTTATAATTTGACATTTCTGATAATTTATACAGGAATAGCACTTTGAATTTCTCTATGCATGAAAACCAACAGTTATACCCCGTAGGAGGCATCAATTTGTCTAAAAGGCATCTCAAATACTGTGTATAGTAACTGTTACTGAAAAGAGTCCTTGAAAATAGCACTTACACTGTCAGTCACTTGAAATTCTCACAGTTAGTATTTAGTGTGATCTGTCACTCATTGTAAGCAATTACAGTACAAATAGCCTGGTCTGCACAACACGGCATCAAATCCTTAGCACTGAAATGATTTATATTGGCCGACTGTTCAAATATGTTTATTCACGTTTACTGTTGAGATAAAAAATTATAAAACTTCTTTGTAAATTACAAAGGTGAATTACTCTTTAACTGATAAGGTACATTTATAGAACACATGAATATTATTCTACCACGATCTGAACTTGCTATAATTATTCCCCTAGCGACACCAGTTGCATGTAGAATTCCAGAGAAGGAGAGGCAATGGATATGACTTTGGGTGATTCTTTGAATGTACCTTGAGAAATGGTGATAGAGGTCAAAGAAAAATCCTCTCTCCAGCTCTGCGATGCATGTCTGACAAACAGGAAAAGAAGGCAAAGACTGCAGGACACAGGATGTGAGCTCACAGAAGAGGAGAAGTTACATGATGAATAACATAATGAATTACAACATAGATAACTTCATAAAACCAAATATAACAATGGCTACAAGACGGCAGCAGAGTACACTGAGTATAGTGGATAATATATAACACAGAATGCAATCCTTAATTCTAGTTGATATCCATAGCTGGGATTGCACAGATAGAATGTGTCGGCAGATAAGAACCATTTGGCCCATCTAGTCTGCCCAATATACTAAATACTATGGATAGCCCCTGGCTTTATCTTATATGAAGGATGGCCTTATGCCTATCCCATGCATGCTTAAACTCCTCCACTGTATTTGCAGCTGCCACTTCTGCAGGAAGGCTATTCCATGCATCCACTACTCTCTCAGTAAAGTAATACTTTCTGATATTACTTTTAAACCTTTGCCAAGGTGTATATGGCCAATATCATGTAACCCTTCAAGTATTGATAGTTTATATAGTTAAAATGTATTCCAAACCCCTTACAATATAATGGTAATTGCGATAGATTAAAAAACATAGGTCATGATTGGTGGCAATGTTTCTGATTTTATCAATTTTGGAGTCCCCCCAGGCTCTTACAGCTTAATATCTAGCCACAGTAGTCCCTTATCTATAAGGGGCTTGTTGCAGTGTCCTCCCTAGGATGGTTGGCCGCTGTTAGAGAACTTGTCCTGAGAGGGGGGGCCTCCAGCCAATGCAGAAACTTTGGGCCTAATTTAACTATCAGTCCCCAGGTGTCTAATCTCTTCCCCCCTTTTCTGACATGATTTGCTGAGCAAAGGGAGTAGCATGTTGAGAAGATTCAGGAGAGCAGACCCTGCACATATAGTGTGCTGCTCCTAGTTACCTCTGTGTGCACCAAGCAACCAATGAGAGGAGGAGCATGCATAGATATATGTACCACCTAATCAAGGTCGCCTGTGGGATAGGTAGGGCGAAATTGCACAAAAATGCTACTTCAAAGATAAAATATGAGCACAATTGGTGCACACAGAGTTAACAAGAAGCAGCAAACTGTGTGTGCAGGGTCTGCTCTCCTGAATGTAGATGCCCAATGGCATAGATAGGTTTAGAGTAGGACTTGCCTTACTGAGACCACCTTGGAGCTGGTAGGCGGGCACAGATGTGTTTTGATCAAAATATATTGGCTGAGAGTCTCAGATTTTATCATATGAGAGTGAGGGCTTAGTCCATATATAATGTTTGCATCTATTGTGTTAACTCATTATTATCTGTGATTTTTCATTTACACTATCCAGACTTGAAGGGCTAATATTTCCAGTTTAGTTATACCTGGAGGAATCCATTAGTTTGTATGTTATGAGATTTATGGGCAATATCACATGAACAACAATATATTATGAACATCCCCAATAAGGGGAAATGCTTTTTAAAAGTGTTAGGAAAAATATCAACTTCAAACAACTCCTAACCTGAATGGGTGGCATCTAGAAGGTTCACCATCTGCCACATAGAAGAGCAAGTTCGTTTTGCCACTTAAATGGGTTGGCCAATGAACACAGAAGAATTGTTAAAAGTGTGAATGCTGAGCACTGTACTAGGCAGTCGTACAGGCAGTGAATACAGCGGAGGTCCTGAATGAACACTCCTTTAACATAGGGGACTGTGTACTCCCATTATCATGATCACGGGGGGTCCAGCAGTCAGACTTCCAGTGACCATACACTTATCACCTATCCTATAGACAGGACATTTTAGGTACATATGACTTTTTGATTGCTTTTTATTTAGTTTTTTGGGACATGATATCTACCAAAAAAAGCAATTTTGGCATTTTTTTTAAAGCACTCACCATGCGGGTTAACTTCATCCAAACACAGCAAGTTTGGACCAAATTCCGAGCCCTATTTTTCCTATCTGACATGTTACTATTAGTGATCAGCGGCAGGGGCAATATTTGAATTTGCGATATTTAGCGAATATTTTGTAGAATATTTGTCATATATTCGCGAATTTGCGAATTCGCTATTATTTTCTTAATTGCAAAAATCGGCAATGTAATATTCGCATAAAGCGCGCGCAATACAGGCGTGGGTCACTTTTGCTACATTTTCCAAGCTGCTAGAAGTTTCCTGAGACTGGAGAAAATGGTTGGTACGGCAGAACATTAAAAATGGCTTTATATGCAGATAGAGCGCTCCAATATATTTGCGATTGCGCTAATCAGCACTAATGATGCACATATTTTGGCGCAATACATGAAACTTCACATTTTAGCAGGTCTGCATGTATGTATGGACAGCAGAACCTATCACACTACCTAACCCACTGCACTGCAACAGCTACACTATATCAGGATATAACCTACACAGACTATCTCCCACTAACTATCTGTACTATATATATATATAAGCTATCTAACTATCTATCTAATGTAATGAATGAAAAGCACAGAGCACTGCAATGACACTGCTGTCTCTCTCAGAACTTAAAAAAAACTGTAGAAAATGGCTGCTGGGGAGGTTCTTATATAGTATGGGGTAGGCAACTTTCCTATTGGTTGCTAGGGATGTTGCTAAGCTCAAAGACATTGCAGACTTCTCATTGGCCCACAAGCAAGAAGCAGGGAGGGATCATGGGTTCAGATGAAAAAAAAATCTAGAATATTCAAAAATACGAATACATATCACTATATTCTAAATATTCGAGAATTCTCGAAGTGCCGATATTCGCGATTAATATTTGCAATTCAAATATTCGCGCCCAACACTTGTCACTATATGTGGTAATAACTTTGGAATGTTCTTACATATCCAAATGATTCAGAGGTTGTTGTTTTTTTCATCTCACATTGTACTTTATGTTGCTAGTAAAGTTTGGTAGATATGTTTATGTTTATTTATAAAGAAACTCAAAACTTATGTAAAATTTGGAAAAATTTGCAATTTTTTAAAAACTTTTATATCTCTACTTTTAAGACAGTCATATCACACAAAATAGTTAATAGTTATCACATTTCTACTTTATGCTGGCATTATTTTACAAAAGTACTTTTTGGGAAGGCTTATAAGTTTAGGAGAAATGTTTCAAATTTTCAAGAAAAATTTCCAAAACTATTTTTTTGGGACCAATTCAGTTTTGAAGTGGCTTATATTAGAACCCCCATATATCACTCAATTTTAAAAACTAAACCCATCATTTAGGAAGTTTGTAAAATATTTAGAGGTGAAATTTTAATCTTTATTTTTTTTGTAGATGTTCAATTATAATCCCATTTCAACTCTACAGGTGTTAAAAAAGAAATGAAAAACATTTTTATTACTGACGTTTTTAGAAATATCCCATATGTTGTCTAGTTTGCTAATTGCCTCAAATACCAGCTTCAGAAATGAAGATGCACCTTGTGGATTTTAGAACTTCCATTTTTTAGGTTGCTTTTTAAGCACCCTTCAGGTTTACAGAGACCTTGAGGTGCCAGACCATAAGATATACTGTACCCCTAAAAGACCAAATTTTGGAAATGACACCCTTTAAGGAATTCAAAGACAAATCTTCCAATAGTAACATAGTAACATAGTACATAAGGCCGAAAAAAGACATTTGTCCAACCAGTTCGGCCTGTTATCCTGCAAGTTGATCCAGAGGAAAGCAAAAGAAAAAAGTGAGGTAGAAGCCAATTTTCCCTACTTAAGGGGGAAAAATTGCTTCCCGACTCTAATCAGGCAATCAGAATAACTCCCTGGATGAACGACCCCTCTCTAGTAGCTATAACCTGTAATATTATTACACTCCAGAAATACATCCAGGCCCCTCTTGAACTCTTTTATTGTACTCACCATCACCACCTCCTCAGGCAGAGAGTTCCATAGTCTCACTGCTCTTACCGTAAAGAATCCTCTTCTATGTTTGTGTACAAACCTTCTTTCCTCCAGATGCAGAGGATGTCCCCGTGTCACAGTCACAGTCCTGGGGATAAATAGATGATGGGATAGATCTCTGTACTGACCCCTGATATATTTATACATAGTAATTAGATCTCCCCTCAGTCATATTTTTTCTAAAGTGAATAACCCTAATGTTGATAATCTTTCAGGGTACTGTAGTCCCCCATTCCAGTTATTACTTTAGTTGCCCTCCTCTGAACCCTCTCCCGTCCTGCTATGTCTGCCTTGTTCACAGGAGCCCAGAACTGTAAACAGTACTCCATGTGTGGTCTGACTAGTGATTTGTAAAGTGGTAGGACTATGTTCTCATCACGGGCATCTATGCCCCTTTTAATGCAACCCATTATCTTATTGGTCTTGGCAGCAGTTGCCTGACACTGGTTTCTACAGCTTAGTTTGCTGTTTATTAAAATTCCTAGGTCCTTTTCCATGTCAGTGTTACCGAGTGTTTTGCCATTTAGTATGTACGGGTGATTTGCATTATTCCTTCCCGTGTGCAAAACCTTACATTTGTCAGAGTTAAACCTCATCTGCCGCTTATCTGCCCAAGCCTCTAATCAATCCAGTTCCATCTGTAGCAGTATACTGTCCACTTCTGTGTTAATTACTTTACACAGTTCAGTGTCATCTGCAAAAATGTATATTTTACTGTGCAAGCCTTCTTCAAGATCATTAATAAATATATTGAAGAGAATAGGGTCCAATACTGACCCCTGAGGTACTCCACTAGTGACAGTGACCCAATCTGAGAGTGTACCATTAAGAACCACCCTCTGTTTTCTATCATTGAGCCAGTTACTTACCCACATACAGACATTTTCTCCCAGTCCGAGCATTTACATTTTTTATACTAACCTTTTATGTGATACAGTGTCAAATGCTTTGGAGAAGTCCAGTACAGTATGTAATTTTAGCTCTTTTCTTTATTATTTTCAGTAGGGCTAACAGGAGAAGAAAAACATTCCACAAATGGTTAATCAATTTGTCCTAAGTATGGCAGTATCCTATATGTGGTCATAAACAGTTGTTTAGGCAAGTGGCAGGGGTCAGAAGGGATGGAATTCTATTTGGTTTTTACTTTTTACAGCTTGGATGTTGCTGCAATAATTTTTTTTTACGTTTTTCATTTACTAAGCTATATGAGGGCTTGTTTTTTGTTTTCTTTTGTTTTTTGTAGGATGAGCGGTAATTTTTATTGGTATAAGTTTGGGGTACATATGGCTTTTTTTTATCACTTTTTATTCCAATTTCAGGAGGGAAGGTGGTCAAATAATTCCACTTCTGTCAGTGTTTTTTTTTTTTTACTTTTTATCATGTTGACTAAATGACATGTTTATTCTATGAGCTGATATATTTATGACCAAATACCAAATTTATATGCTATTTTCATGGCTTACTACTTTTGCGTCATAAAACCACTTTATTATTATAAAATCTTTTCATTTTTTTGTTGCTATATTCAAAGACCAATACCTTTTTATTTTTTTTATTTTTTTATCATGACCTGTTGTTTGTGGAATGAGCTGTAGATGTAGTCCCACTAGAATACTTGAACTATTAATGCCCTGATCACAGGGTCTTATCAGCTTCTGTAGCTGGCAGATCTGGTGGCCTTCAATAGCCATAACAATCCTGAATAATTATTGACCGCTATATCTAAGGGATTTAACTACTGGGATTGGAGCTTTCTCCAATCCCAGCAGTTGCAGCAAGTTGTCAGCTGTATTTTACAGCAGATACCTGCTGAAGATGGCTTAGGCTCAGCTCCTGAACCAGCGCCATGCAATTTACATAGCAATCTGGATATACAGTCATGTCCTTTAGCGGGAAAATGCTATATAACAGGATAGCTTTATATGTATGGGTCATTATGGACGTGGCGATACTAATTTTGGGTGTTTTTTTTCTATAATAAAGTCTCTTGTATTGTTAACAATGTAATTTTGGGTTTTGTCTTTACATTTTTTTAAACTATATTTATTACTCCCACTAGGGAACTTGAACATGTGTTTCTTTACTTATGTAGTGCAGTGCATTTTTTCTGCCTATCAATATTCTACTGGCAGGCAGTCTATTAGTCCTTGCTTCTGGCAGAGCCTAATAGGCTTCAGTACTTGTTAGACTCAAGGACCATTGTCGTCAGTGGCACTCCATGATTGAATAGAATGTGCTATATTTGTCTTGGGTTAGGATCCCCTACTCATCCTGAATGCCACACAACTTCCAACTGAAAATATAGCATCATATGTAATTGTGAAAGCAACACCATGTTGTATACTTTCCAGGTTAGTGTTTTGTCACGTAAATGCTCCTTGACTAAAACTTCTGCTTCCTTTAAACATATATTTGCTGCTACAGTCAGCTTTGTATTGCTATAACCCATTCAATGCCTTTTTTTTTCATTTTCATAACATCTGATAAAATCAAAAGACTAAAATATATCAGATATTAAGACTTATCTACTATATTAGATTTGCTTTGTTTATATGACAATATAAAGGGGTTGTCCTGTTTTGGGAACCCCTTACCACAAAACATACCTCTACTAAACATACCTCTACTAATAAGCTCATCAGAAAGGGTTGTGCTGCCTGGACACCCCATGATCAACCGATGTGTCAGTCCTCATTATTCATAAATGGTTGAGCCAGATCCTTCAGAGGGAAATCTGCTCTCTGTAGGGGCTCTCCGATTAGTCTAATAGAGGAAGGTCCAAAATTTAGACAACAGAGAACCACTTTATTGTAAGGCAAAGAAAAGCAGAGTTAGGAGCACAAAGACCCCTTCCTTTCAATGTGTTCAAAAAAATTGCTCTCTCTAGGGCAGGCAGTCATAAAAAGTGCAACAGCATACACAATCAAGAATATGCACAAAAATACTAAAAAGATAAATATTACAGTACAGTATGGTTTATGTTGGTGTGTTTACACTTACATAAACTCCTTAACGTTGACATTGCAACACCAAGGATCAGTCATAAATAGAGATGAGTGAATTTTCCGAAAAGATTTGCTTCGATACGAATTTATTCGCGGTGAATAGTGTTAAAAAACGGCTATTTCCGGGCTGCAGAGAGCCTTTATAGGGGTGTAGAACACTGTGCCTTGCAGTAACACGCATAGGGAGTCTGCTGTGGTAGTGAAATAATACTGTGATTCAGTATGACATGCAGATGTAAGAGGCAGCCCTGAATCAACCAGCAGCATTTCCAGCACTTATATCTATGCAGACTGTCATGTTTCCCTTCGGCCACTGTGACTAAACAGGAACCTGAGTTGTGCTGGCCAGAGGCTAAGAAAGAGTTAAGAAGTTTTTCCCGGGCTGTTCTAGAAGTTGCTGGGGCATTGCTGAGATAACAGGGAGAGATGGACTGTTGAGAGATAACAGTAAAAGACTGGAGCAGCAGGAGGCTATAATAGCTGAGTTTTCCCTGACAGCTGTGGAGCAGCACACAGAGGATTGTAGCCTGTGTTCCAGAGGAGTGGGTCCGTGTGTCAGAGACCAGTACAAGCCGGATCGTTCCTGCCAGAGCTGAAACTAGATGAAGATCTGCATCTGCTGTAACCAGAGAGAGAAAGACAGACAAGCAAGCGACCGGACCTGGAGCCAGACTGCATCTGATCGGATCAAGGAGAATCTGCAGAACTGTGAGTGGCACCGGTGCTTTTCTGTGACAGGTTATTGAGAAAGGGACTTTAGATAGTGCGCTTTAGAAGCGGACCCTGAGTAGCAGGGGTAGATAGGAGTATATTAGCTGAATGTAGCCTGGACTCTTATGTGTATACTGTGGAACGTATTTATTCTTACTCTTCTTCAAGTATTCTGTGTAAACCTGTTTATACTGTTAATCCGATTTTCCGGCAGTTACATCTGGTTCTGGTTTATCTTCAGTCTCCTTGTCCGCTGTACTGTACTTGAATCCTGCCTTGCGGTCTCTCAATTCTCTGACCGCTACAAGTGGTGCTGCGAGCAGGGTACAGTCACAGAGTTGGAGGCAGCTGAAGGCAATGTGCATAATGCGAATGTGAGCACCTCAGGCAATGGTGGAACCCCTGCAAGGGACCTCCCTATTGGCACGTTGTTTAATTTGCTATCCAAATTTGATGGCCAGAACATGTCATTGTCGGACTGGGTGTCAAGATTACAGAGCGCTGCTAGGATTTACAATGTCAGCCCAGAACTACAAGTAGAAATCGCTTTGGCCGCTCTAGAGGGTGAGGCTCGACAAAATGTTCTACTACAACCGGAAGCCATGCGCAAAACATTGAAAGAGATTGAGTGCAATTCCTGGAAGAAATATACAGTGAAACGGCCAGCGCAGGGCACCTCAGGGCGAAATTCTTTTACCGAATTCAGCGGGAAGACGAAGGTGTCTCGCAGTATGCAATAGCGCTACAGGAAGTGTTGGCCGAGGTGCAGAAAAAAGAGGCGGACGGAGTAACCGCCATGGGAACTGCAGATCGGATCCTGCGGGAACAATTCATTCTGGGACTCTACAGCACTCCCCTGAAACGGGACCTGCAGGAACGAGTTAGGGTGGACCCTACACTAACCTTTAGACAAATATTAGCAGAGGCAGTGGCACGGAGCAAAGAAGAAAGTTATGTGTCCGGAGTGATACGTCACCGTCACCTCCCTCGGGGTTTCAAAGAGCGAAGAGGTCCTAGTCAGAGTAGTACAAGACTTACAGAGCTCTCTGAGTGCTATGCACGAAAAGTTGACACACCTGGAAAAACAGATGGAGTCGCAATATACCCCTGAAACTGCCTACCCGGCCCGACAACAAATTTATCAGCCGCCCCCATGAGTTCCTATACCAGAATATCCTCACCCTAATTTACCATCTCACCAAGCTCCTCAATATCCTCCAAGGAGGCCCATCAATCAAGTCCTAAGGGCACCCCCCATACGCAGACAAGGAGAAGGCCGTCAAGGGGCACAGTGTTGGCGTTGTGGAAATTATGGACATTATGCCAGAGGGTGTCGGAGTGATGTGGCTGGACGCCCAGAGCCACCGTTAAACTTCCTGCCCCCGCAGTAGAGGGGCGCACTACGGGGTAGGTGGAGAGCCAAGATGCCCAGTATGGCTCCCAACACCTGGTCGCAGGGTGTCCCACCATTCGAGCTGAATTTGAAGGCATTCCGGTCGACTGCTTAGTGGATACCGGGTCACAAGTAACAACTATGCCTGAGTCACTCTTCTACCGTTACTTCCAAGCGCTGGCCAAGCCAGAGCGAGAGACGCTGGTCCGGGTTACAGCGGCCAATCAACAACAGATCCCTGTCACAGGAGTCGTGTGGATGAATGTACGACTATGTGGGCAAAAAGTGGGACGGAAAGGTATCCTGTTGGTCCCTGAGACGTTCAAAGAAGATGTGCCTGTGATAATGGGCATGAATATTCTGCGAGAATTGGATCAGATAATGTTCACCAAACGGGGGAAGCAAGCCACTCCGCACAAACCTACTCAGAAAGCGTTTCAACAGAAAAGTGTCCCAGCACACCAGTCTGTGGGAACGATCCAAGCACCAGGAAAGGCTACCCTCACCCCCCCCCCCTGGACGGGAGACCGTGTTGACGTTACCCATGGGAACCTTCCCAATCTTTAAGGTATGGATGTGTTCATCGAACCGACGGCCCTAAGAGAGTTAGGTAAGGATGTCTTGGTGGGCCGAACACTGGGAGTGGTCCAGAATGGGCGAGTACCCATAAGAGCTGTGAATATGGGACATCTAGAAGTTTCCTTGACGCCAGGAATGGAACTGGCTCGTGTGTACCTACATCGGGGAGAAGTACTGAGTCGGAGAGAAGTGACTCTAGCTCCGGTAGGTGATGCTGTTTGGACCCTGGCAGTTACTGCCAGTGTAGAAGAGGTGCCGACCCCAGAATGGAATGGGAGAACCATCTTGCATCAAATGGAAATAGATGTGAAGGCTCTCAGTTTGGACCAACGGCAAGCAGTTGAAAACATGCTGTGGGAGAATCAGGCTGCATTCGCCCGTCACGCCGATGACTTTGGCTGCACGGATGCTATCACACATGAGATACCGACGGGGGGCACTCCTCCAATTCGGGAGAGATATCGGCAGATTCCGCCCAAGTTGTACCAGGAAGTGAAACTCATATCCTCTGCCACGTATCGAGGAGTCTCTGACTGCTCTAGGACGAGCAAAATACTTTTCTACCTTGGACCTGGCGAGTGGGTACTGGCAAGTACCAGTGGCCGAGCAAGACAAGGCAAAGACGGCGTTCATACTCCCCATGGGACTATTCGAATTCAACAGGATGCCATTTGGGCTGACTAATGCCCCGGGGACCTTCCAGTGGCTGATGGAGAGATGCCTGGGAGACCTGAATTTTGAAGCCACTCTGAGATACCTGGACGATATCATTGTATACTCTGTTACTTTTCAAGAACACCTGAATCGGCTAGGGCAGGTACTCGAGCGACTGCAATCCCATGGCCTGAAGGTAAAGCCAAAGAAGTGTCATCTCTTCAAGAGGGAGATCGAGTACTTGGGCCATAGGGTGTCCCAAGATGGAGTGTTGCCGTCCCAAGACAAAGTGGCTGCAATACGACAATGGTTAGTGCCCAGAATGCTGCGGGAGTTGAAGGCCTTCCTTGGACTGACCGGGTACTACCAGCGGTTCATCAAAGACTATGCCAACTCTGAATGAGTTGTTGAGAGGAACGGCTGGGCAACCCAAGGGCCAAAGTATTCCCTGGGGGCAGAAGCAGGAAGAGGCCTTCCAGGCCCTGAAAGAAGCTCTGACATCGGCCCCCATATTGGCTTATGCCGACTTTGATAAACCATTTCTCTTATCTACTGATGGCAGTCTCTACGGACTCTGGGCAGTCCTGTCGCAGGTACAAGATGGACATGAGAGAGTGATCGCCTACGCCTGTAGATCATTGTGAGAGACAGAGCGAAAACCCCACAACTACAGTTCCTTCCGGCTAGAACTCCTTGCCCTGGTGTGTGCTATGACGGAGAAGTTTGCAGGATATTTGACAGCTAAGATCTTTATACGGACTGATAACAATCCCCTGGCCCATCTGGATACTGCCAAGTTGGGAGTCCTGGAGCAACACTGGGCAGCTCGCCTTGCAAAATATGACTTCTCAATTCGCTACCGTTCCGCTACGGAGAACACTAATGCCGATGGCCTGTCAAGGGTTACTTTTGAGACCCCAGTAGGGGATGTCGATGGATAAAAGGAAGAAGATGAAACTCCGGATTTCCGCAAGTTCGTTCTGCCCATAGTTGTGGCCCAGACAAGTGGGGAGGCCCGTAAGCTACTCAAGGCATTGGGGAGGACTAATGAGGACTGGGGCCGATTACAGGATGAAGATGTTGGACTGCGGCAGATGAAAAGCTGAGTAACCCAGCGAAGGAAGCCCAACAGAGAAGTAAGGGCTGACCTGGATGCCGAGATGAAGTCCGTTCTACATCAATGGGACAGACTGGAAATGCACGGAGCTGTTCTATACCGCAAGTGGCAACAACCCAATGACCTAGAGGCGAGATGGCAAGTAGTCATACCCGGAAGCGTGGCATGTGAGATAGCCAAAGAAGCCGAAGAATTTGGAGCTCACTTCGGGCCCGCCAAGACGTACCAGTGGCTGCAGAGTTATGTGTATTGTCCGCGACTGGAGGCCGTGGTGGAGGAAGTTTGCCGACAGTGTCGAGTGTGTGAACTCACTAAAAGCACGGAAGGGATGGCACCCCTCCAGTCCATACAGACCAAAGAACCGCTGGAATTATTGATGATAGACTACCTCCTCGTGGGACAATCATCAAGAGGTCCACAGTACTGCCTGGTCATGGTTGACCACTTCTCCAAGTTTGCAGTAGTCTCAGGATCAGACAGCTGAGTCCGCAGCACGCGCTATCTGTCAGGATTTCATCTGGGTCTACGGGTTTCCAAAGCGGATCCACTCAGATCAAGGGGCGTGCTTTCAAGGGAAAGTAATCCAGGACGACCCCCTATCATCCCCAAGGGAACGGGGTCTGTGAGTGCTTCAACCGGACGCTGCTACAAATGCTGAGAACACTAGAGGAAGACAAGAGGGCACACTGGCTTGATTACCTGCCGGAACTAGTCTGGGCCTACAATAATCAGGTCCATGCCACCACCGGTTACTCCCCGTATATGTTACTGTTTGGGAGAGCTGGTAGAGAAATTGTTGAATTGAACCTGGAACAGCCAGAAGACCTAATCGAGCGATCAACCACCTCATGGGTGAAAGAACACCGTCAGCGACTCCAGACCATCCACCGTTTGGCAGGCCAGCGGTTACAGGAGAGAACTCATAAGGACCGTCCTCCAGTCCAGGAGGTGCCACTGAAACCTGGAGACCGGGTCCTGGTGTGAGAGAAATGCCCCAGAGGCAAATTGAGTGAGCGTTGGGAAGTACAGCCATACAAAGTGATCAAGAGAGTGTACCCTCATGGTCCGGTTTATGAAGTGCAGGTTGAAAATGAGGAGTTTGCTTCACAGACTTTACATAGGAATATGCTACGGCCATGCCGGTCAGCAGATCCTGCACCTATTCAGAGGACACCTTCTCCTCCTGCTTCATACCCAGAACGTGTTATCTCCGATGGAAGCGAATGTGAAGACTGGTGGACCGTTCCTGACACTGCGGAAGGTCCCCAGGCCGTAGGTGATGAGGTTCCTGCTACAGAACCACTACCATCTTGCAGTGAGGAGGAACCCGCAACCACACCCAGATCTCCTGCTGTAATGGAAGAGCCCAAGTTAACAACTCCCAGTGGAGAAAGTCAGGTCCTAGCAGATAGTCAAGGCCTCTGGAGATCCAGTAGGTCTACTGCAGGGGTTCCACTAAACACGTACGCTGCTGACGAGTTAATTTGGTCTGCCTGTAGGTATTGTGGACAATGTTGTTCTGCCGTTTAAATGTTCCATTAACCCCTTTGTTTTCCATGGACTATATAGCGAGGCCGAGGACGGCCACCTTTAAGTGGGGAGGCATGTAAGAGGCAGCCCTGAATCAACCAGCAGCATTTCCAGCACTTATATCTATGCAGACTGTCATGTTTCCCTCCGGCCACCAGAGGCCACTGTGACTAAATAGGAACCTGAGTTATGCTGGCCAGAGGCTAAGAAAGAGTTGAGAAGTTTTTCCCGGGCTGTTCTAGAAGTTGCTGGGGAATTGCTGAGATAACAGGGAGAGATGGACTGTTGAGAGATAACAGTAAAAGACTGGAGCAGCAGGAGGCTATAATAGCTGAGTTTTCCCTGACAGCTGTGGAGCAGCACACAGAGTACTGTACCCTTTGTTCCAGAGGAGTGGGACCGTGTGTCAGAGACCAGTACAAGCCGGATGCTTCCTGCCAGAGCTGAAACTAGATGAAGATCTGCATCTGCTGTAACCAGAGAGAGAAAGACAGACAAGCAAGCGACCGGACCTGGAGCCAGACTGCATCTGATCGGATCAAGGAGAATCTGCAGAACTGTGAGTGGCACCGGTGCTTTTCTGTGACAGGTTATAGAGAAAGGGACTTTATATAGTGCGCTGTAGAAGCGGACCCTGAGTAGCAGAGGTAGATAGGAGTATATTAGATCAGTGTAGCCTGGACTCTTATGTGTATACTGTGGAACGCATTTATTCTTACTCTTGTTCAAGTATTCTGTGTAAACCTGTTTATACTGTTAATCCGATTTTCCGGCAGTTACATCTGTTTTTTTAATAAAGCTGGTTTATCTTCAGTCTCCTTGTCCGCTGTACTGTACTTGAATTCTGCTTTGCGGTGTCGCTCTTAGAATCACTGCACACTTCACTTATTTGGGCAGTCACGGGGCCAAAACTGACCAAATAACTCAAGTATGAACTCAGCCTTACAGGTCGATGTTAGCACCAAGAAGAAGCGCACTCCTTTTACACCGTCGTCAGCTGATTCCACATAGATGCCTACAGAACCTGTTCTATTAAACGCTTATACAGGTAGAACCCCCCGACAGAGTGGAGAGGGTGTCAGCAGTAAGTTTGTGTTGACGTCACTGATTAATTTGCCGTTCCTCTGATCCGTCAGAACAATAACCCACAAAAAATGGATCCTGTCTGTGGAGCGTATGCCTTCACTCGGTCCATCAGTATTGCTAATGCCAAAAAAAAATAGGACTGGATCCAAAACAGAGATGACACGTGATTGGAATATTCCATGTCTTCTGTGTTTTGTACCCACTCCTGCTTTTGGCTACCAAGTCATAAGCCAATTCTGATGGGACCATACAGGCCTTACAGCTGCTACACAGACAGGATCAGTTTTGCATCTCATTTTTCCTTCCTTCTGACAGATCAGAAGTGTCAAACAAATGATGATGTCAGTCAGGCCGAAAGGCAAAATAGTGGCCCAGTCAGGAAGTGGGGATGGTGGGAACAGCATGATGAGACCACAGAGTGGCCCAATGACAGGTCTGGAGGTTGCGGCAGCATCAGGAGGCCACATAGTTGCACAATGACAGAGTCTTGAGGTGGGGGCAGCAGCAGTAGCAGTATCAAGAGAAGGCCACTGAGTGGCACAATGACAGAGTCTGGCGTTTGCAGCAGTATGAGGAGGCCACCGAGTGGCACAATGACCGAGTGTGGAGGTGACAGCAGCATGAGGAAGTCAGAGAGTGGCACAATGACAGAGTGTGGAGGTGGCGGCAGTAGCAGTAGCAGCATCAGGAGAAGGCTACCGAGTGGCATAATGACAGAGTGTGGAGGTGGTAGCAGCATGAGGAGCCCACTGAGTGGCACAATAGCAGAGTCTGGAGTTGGCAGCAGTATCAGGAGGCCACCGAGTGGCACAATGACAGAGTGTGGAGGTGGCAGCAGTATGAGGAGCCCACTGAGTAGCACAATGACCAAGTGTGGAGGTGGCAGCAATATGAGGAAGCCACCGAGTGGCACAATGACAGAGTCTGGAGGTGGCGGCAGCATCAGTAGGAGGCAATAGAGTGGCACAATGATATAGTCTGGAGGTGGTGGCACCATGAGGAGGCCACAGAGTGGCCACTTCATCTATTCATTTATAGGGAATATGGGACAGAACAGAAGGTTAAAATTTCTCAACTTTATAATGTGTTACTTAAAACACAATTTAAT
The DNA here is from genome assembly GCF_905171765.1 of Bufo bufo. NCBI lineage: Eukaryota > Metazoa > Chordata > Amphibia > Anura > Bufonidae > Bufo > Bufo bufo. The sequence continues at coordinate 527,422,700 of NC_053392.1, read as the reverse complement.
ATTACACGTTCTCCGGCACAAAAGGCTTGGCAAATTGATTGTCCGTGAATTTCCCTCGAAGATTGGGATAATATATTGGCGAATTTAAGTTTACTTTCTTATAATTTAATCAAGTTTTGGTTCAGTTTAATATACAATATTTAATAAATTTAATAATAAAAATTAAGTGTTGCCTAAGACAGGAGAGAATCCGCCAGTCTTCAGTTTATTCGATGACCTGGTTACGATGGAGAAAGCATTCCAAAAAAAACTACCGTATTTTTCGCCCCATAAGACGCACTTTCCCCCCCCCCCCCAAAAGTGGGGGAAAAGTGTCCCTGCGTCTTATGGGGCGAATGCTGGCAATTTACATCGCAGTCTGCGATGTATTAGTGAGAAGGTGCTTACTACAGGAGCGTGACATGTGTACCGGTAAGTAATGCCCCACCGCTCTCCCCGCCTACTACAGCCCCTCCTTAGGGATCTGTGGATGGGATAATGATGGTGGGGGCGGGTTCTGTGGATGGCATTATGATGGGGGGATCTGTGAATGGGACTGTTATGGGGGGATCTGTGGATGACACATATAGCAGTGTCATCCACAGATCCACTACCCCATAACAGTGCCATCCACATATCCCCCTATCATAATGCCATCCACAGATCCCCCCACCATCATAATGCCATCCACAGATCCCCCCCACCATTATAATGCCATCCACAGATCCCCCCACTATCATAATGACATCCACAGATCCCCCCACCATCATAATGCCATTCACAGATCCCCCCCACCATCATAATGCCATCCACAGATCCCCCCACCATCATAATGCCCTCAACAGACCCCCCCTATCATAATGCCATCCACAGCTCCCCCCCATAACAGTGCCATCCACAAATCCCCCAACCCATAACAGTGCATCATCCACAGATCCCCCATAATAGTGTCATGCACAGACTGCCATTAGTTCAAACTCACCTAAAGCACACCTTTTGGTTAAAAATATATATTTTCTTATTTTCCTCCTCAAAAACCTAGGTGCGTCTTATTGTCCGGTGCGTCTTATAGGGTGAAAAATACGGTATTTCCCTCCACCTGGAGACGAATCCTGTCAAGATTGATGCAAGTGAGGTATTGGCTGCTCATCGACCCAGATACTTCTGGGGGAACCTGCCTGGCATGAACAGGTCTCTAGTAGCTACAGACAATGAGAAGACAAAGTGTCAAGATAGCTTTGAGCCCAGAAGAGTCGCAAAGTTCATCAAGATACGTCACTAAAGATTTTACCGCATATAACTACAGCGCTGACCCCTGAATAAATTTAGTTTTTCGACCTAAATACTTCAATGAAGATTTTACCACATATAACTGCAGCGCTGAATACTGAATTAAATTTGTTTTTTAACCGAAATACGTCAATAAAGATTTTAAAACATATAACTATAGCGCTGAACGCTGAATAAAATTAGTTTTTCGACTGAAATACGTCAATAAAGATTTTACCACATACAGTTGTGTTCAAAATAATAGAAGTCAGACATCACTAACCTGATCAATCACAGTTTTTACTAGAAATTATATTTCTACATGGCAAATAATTTACTAGCAGGTGTAGTAGAGTAATAGAAATCCAACAGACCCAACAGTCATCACATGCATGCTGCTGATTCTGTGTAATTGAATCACTAATTGAAAAGGGCATGTTCAAAATAATAGCAGTGTGGAGTTCAATGAGTGAGGTCATTCATTCTTTGAAAAACAGGTGGCAATTATTGCCCTTATTTAAGGAAGGAAGGCAGCAAATGTTGTACATGCTGGTTACAGTGCATTTCTCTCTGAAATTCTGAGGAATATGGGTTGTTCCAGACATTGTTTAGAAGAACAGCATACCTTGATTAAAAAGTTGATTGGAGAGGTGAAAACATATAAAGAAGTGCAGAAAATGATTGGCTGCTCAGATAAAATGATCACAGATGCTTTAAAATGGCAACCAAAACCTGAAAGACGTGGAAGAAAGCAAAAAACTACCATTCAAATGGATAGAAGAATAGCCAAAATGGCAAGGACTCAGCCAACAATCAGCTCCAGGAAGATCAAAGAAGGTCTAAAGTTACCTGTGAGTACTGTTACAATTAGAAGACGCCTATGTGAAGCCAAGCTATCTGCAAGAAGCCCCCGCAAAGTCCCACTGTTGAAAAAAAGACATGTGCTGAAGAGGTTACAATTTGCCAAAGAGCACATTGACTGGCCTAAAGAGACATTTTGTGGACTGATGAAAGTAAGATTGTTCTTTTTTGGGTCTAGTGGCCGGAGACAGTTTGTCAGACGACCCCCAAACACTGAATTCAACCCACAGTACACTTTGAAGACAGTGAAGCATGGTGGTGCAAGCATCATGATATGGGGATGTTTCTCATACTACGGTGTTGGGCCTATTTATCGCATACCAGGGATCATGGATTAGTTTGAATAAATCAAAATACTTGAAGAGGTCATGCTGCCTTATGCTGAAGAGGAAATGCCCTTGAAATGGGTGTTCCAACGAGACAACGAGCCCAAATACACCAGTAAACATTCAACATCTTGGGATTGGAGTGGTCAGCCCAATCCCCGGATCTTAATCCAATAGAAAACTTGTGGGGTGACATAAAAAATGCAGTTTCTGAGGCAAAACAAAGAAATAGAGAAGAACAGTGGAATGTAGTCCAATCATCCTGGGCTGGAATACCTGTTCACAGGTGCCAGAAGTTGGTTGACTCCATGCAACACAGATGTACAGCAGTTCTCAGAAACAGTGGTTATACAATTAAATATTAGTTAAGTGATTTAAAGGAAAGCAAAATCTTCAAACATTTTTCAGTTTATATAGTGAATGTTTGAGTTTGTAAAGAAGAATACAAACACTGCAATTTTTTTGAACAGTCAAATACTAACTTTTCTTAATTTTTTTTTAGAGGAACACAAATTTATGATATTTTTCTTGATGTTTTGAATTGGAATAGAATGTGTAGTGTTCCCAATCCCAATGCATTTGTGTGTATGGAAATAAAAGCTATTAGAAGGATTTTGAGCTTTATTCACTTTTTTAAACACACTGCTATCATTTTGAACACAACTGTATAACTGCAGCGCTGAACTCTAAATAAAATTTAGATTTCGACCAAAATACGTCACTAAAGATTTTATCACATATAACGGCAACAGTGAAGGCTGAATAAATTTTATTTTTCGACTGAAATACGTCACAAAAGATTTTACCGCATATAACTACAGAGCTGAACGCTGAATAAAATTTGTTTTTCGACCGAAATACATCACTTAAGGTTTTGCGACATATAACTGCAACAGTGGACACTGACACTGGACACTGAATATATTTAGTTTTTCTACCGAAATACGTCACTAAAGGTTTGACCACATATAACTGCAAAAGTGAACGCTGAACATATTTTTTTTTTGTACTGAAATAATAATAACTGCAGAAGTGAAATGCGTATGTATTTTTCGTTTTGTACTGAAATAGGCCACTAAACTCTTTCACCATAAATAAATGCAACAGTGAAGTGCGTATATTTTTTTCCTTTTTGTACTTAAATAGGACACTGAACGCTTTCACCACATATAACGCAACAGTGAAATGCGTATATATTTTTCTTTTTCCACAGATATAAGCCACTAAAGGCTTTTCAACATAGCATTGTACCCCAATAGCAAGAACAAATTGCTGGAATGCCAGAGATGTATAATGGCTATTTGGATCCCCAAATCATGTTTCCCTTTTTTTTTTTTTTTTCATAATGAGGTTTTTCTAGCACTGTCCCTAGCGACTTCAGACAGCTCTCCCTGCATGTGAAATGATTCCTCACTGTCGTTTCACTGCAATTTGAATAATGTTTCCCTGCACTTATAAATCGGGTTTTTTTTCACAGTGAGGTTTTCAGTATAACTCTCCCTAGCGCCTGCAATGTCTGTCCCTGCACTCAGAAGGCTGCAAAATGTCTGAATCCAAGATGGCTGTGGGTATTTATAGGACAGTGACATGGCTGGCTGGCTGCTGATTGGCTGCATGCATGGCATTATGGGTCAGCCCGCCTTCCCAGAGTTCCTTGCCCCATGTCCTCAGACATGTAGCCGCCATTTTAGGAAAAATTGTGATTTGTTACCACGAAGCTCGAGGAAATTCGCATTTGTTGCAAATTAAATTTTTCCTTAAATTCAGATCGAATTCCACTTTGTCAACTTTGATTCGCTCATCTCTAGTCATAAAGTTATGCAAATCTGGGAAGTAGCAGGTGTCGCTAAGATCTGCAGATAATCAAATTTTCAAGTACCTAACTCCAATCTGTGGTGTGTGGGAGAGGCTTAAAAGTCAGATTGAATGTTACGTTTTTTAGTTACATGAAACCTCAAAAGTCATGTGGGATGATTGCGCAATGCCCCCTGTTAGATGATGTGCTAGTTATCAACACTTGTCGAGAGACCTTGGTTTATGACTCCACCAGATCGCTTTTGGTCTGTACTGTATATCTTTAACAAGTCTATCGATCCTGCGGTTTCCATAATTTCATGACTTTTCCTTCTTGGTGTTGCAATTTCATTGTTGAGGAGTGAAACAGTTCACATAAGCTCTCCTATATCTGGGGCTCTAAAAAGGAAGCCTATTAACATCCAACACATGTTTGTGCAGTTAGAGTCTATCCTCTATAATAAAATCCCTCTGTGCCTGCGATGAGTCCGTGCACGTGTGCCGATGTTAAATGCACATGCGCGGCGACCTATCAGCACACACGCCGCCCGCACCGCCACAGCAGCGTGCCGCCCAATCACCACTGCTGGTGTAGGCGGGACCGACACTGGGGACCCGTCCTCATTGGCAGTACACCCGGCACAATCTCTTCTCTATGGCACCTCCTACACCCGGCACTTGCTGGGATCGCGCTTTGTGCTGAGGATCTGCTGGCTGGGGTGTGCGGCTCCACAGCGGACAGACTCCACAATGATTACACTACATTGCGAACTGTCACCCAAGAAGGGGAGGAGCACGCTGTCCGCGGGGACGCATCATTACCCAGCAGGCCCTGTACGGGTGCCCAGGGCTGAGCTCTCACCTGAGACCGGCTTCCAGCGTGCAGGGCACGGAGTCCGGGATGCTGCAGCTCCTCCCCTCCCCGAGGCTCGGAGGAAGGAGGGTCCGTAGCCCAAAACCTCCCCCAGGGCATGGCCACAGTCCCCGGGAAACTCCCACAGCGGCGTCCAACAGGCACCGGACTGGGGCTTGAGACCGGGCCCTGGGAGTCTCCCACTGTAGCCGACCAATCTCCGCCCCTGAGAGCGTCAACTGCGGGGGCCGAAGACAATTACCTATACACGACCCCCTCCACCAACTGCAGAGTATAAAGCGTCTGTCAGAGGCCCGTGTATATAATGTGCAACAAACCTCATCATCACTGCCCCTGTATATGATGTACCACAACCCTCACCATCACTTCCTGTGTATAATATGTAAAACAACCCTCATCATCACTGCCCCTGTATATCATGTACAATGACCCTCATCATCACTGCCCCTGTACAACAACACTCATCCTCCCTGGCTTTGTATATCATGTACAACAACCCTTATCATCATTGCCCCTGTACAACAACACTCATCCTCCATGCACATCCATAATAATAAAAGCCCTGTGCTGCGTGTCCGTGCATGTGTGCCGATAATTAAACTGGGCATGCGCAACACAGCGCTTCACATGCCGCCCACAACAGCGCGCCGACCAATAGACTGTTCCCCTACATTTAGCAGCACAGGGAATGGCACAGGCAGCACAGTGATGCTGCCTGTGCCTGAAATAACCAATAGCAAATTTCCATACAGTAAAGAACTTTGCTATTGGTTAGTTTGGGCAGGCGTCGGAGTGATACCAGCGCACTGCAGCAGGGGAAACCGGTGGGAGCTGAAAGGAGGAGGGGCCGGATCCAGAGTCCAGATGTATGAGGAGAGCAGGGGCAGCGCTGTTCCAGCAAACATGGCATGGAGCCGAAGAGGAATGGAGTGCTGGACCATTGCAGGGGAGCCCGGACATCCAGTCTGACCTGCACCACAAGGTGACAGTGCAGCAATGTATCTACACACTGCATCACACACTGCATCACACACTGCACCACACACCTCACGCTGCACCACACACACACCTCACGCTGCACCACACACATCTCACACTGCACCACACACATCTCACACTGCACCACACACATCTCACTCTGCACCACACACATCTCACACTGCACCATACACATCTCACACTGCACCACACACATCTCACTCTGCACCACACACATCTCACTCTGCACCACACACATCTCACACTGCACCACACACATCTCACACTGCACCACACACATTTCACACTGCACCACACACATCTCACTCTGCACCACACACATCTCACACTGCACCACACACATCTCACTCTGCACCACACACATCTCACACTGCACCACACACATCTCACACTGCACCACACACATCTCACTCTGCACCACACACATCTCACACTGCACCACACACATCTCACTCTGCACCACACACATCTCACTCTGCACCACACACATCTCACTCTGCACCACACACATCTCACTCTGCACCACACACATCTCACACTGCACCATACACATCTCACACTGCACCACACACATCTCACACTGCACCACACACATCTCACTCTGCACCACACACATCACACACTGCACCACACACATCTCACGCTGCACCACACACATCTCACTCTGCACCACACACATCACACACTGCACCACACACATCTCACGCTGCACCACACACATCTCACTCTGCACCACACACATCTCACTCTGCACCACACACATCTCACTCTGCACCACACATCTCACACTGCACCACACACATCTCACACTGCACCACACACATCTCACTCTGCACCACACACATCTCACTCTGCACCACACACATCTCACACTGCACCACACACATCTCACACTGCACCACACACATCTCACTCTGCACCACACACATCTCACACTGCACCACACACATCTCACACTGCACCACACACATCTCACTCTGCACCACACACATCTCACTCTGCACCACACACATCTCACTCTGCACCACACACATCTCACTCTGCACCACACACATCTCACTCTGCACCACACACATCACACACTGCACCACACACATCACACACACTGCACCACACACATCTCACTCTGCACCACACACATCTCACTCTGCACCACACACATCACACACTGCACCACACACATCTCACACTGCACCACACACATCTCACTCTGCACCACACACATCTCACGCTGCACCACACACATCTCACTCTGCACCACACACATCTCACACTGCACCACACACATCACACACTGCACCACACACATCTCACTCTGCACCACACACATCTCACTCTGCACCACACACATCTCACTCTGCACCACACACATCACACACTGCACCACACACATCTCACTCTGCACCACACACATCTCACTCTGCACCACACACATCACACACTGCACCACACACATCTCACATTGATGTATGTGCTGCAGTGTGTATTAAATGACCAGCAGGCTATTACAACCAAGTGATAAAGTACAGGGAAGATCTGCCATATTGGACTGGACTTTATCACTTCGCCATAATTGCTTCATGTTATTTACACCAGTAATGGTTCCCTGCATACCCACCTCTTAGGCCCCGTTCACACCACCACTATTTATTTCTGTTGTTCTGCTCTGTTAGATGAGCAGAACAATTTAAATAATGGAAGTGTTGGATTTTTGTCATATGTTTAACATATACAAAAAAAACTGTATGTTAACGGACGCCTCAGACAGATGCCATACTGTGGCATCCATCATCATAGAGTTCCATTGTAAAAAAAAAAAAAAAAAAACATATATGTTGACATCACCGCCCCCACATGACTGAAGCTAGGGACTATTCCACCCTTATGACCCAAAGGAACTTTCAACTACCCGGTAACTGACTTTTACACTGCTTAACCCTGTTGTACCCATATAACCCGTATCTGTAACCTCAGACCACTGTATATATCCTCTGTGTATATTGTGTTATAGCTAGTGTGCCCTTACGGCGATTAAATATATAATTTAATCTTGTGCTATCTTGTATCTCGATCACGAATCCCCACGTCCGTATTTTGGCCTAGTTCTAAGCTACCGCGGGTTGATTTCTCACCCTATATAATCCCACTAGCGGATCGGGCTTATATCAAATGAGAAGCTGGTGGCAGATTTCCCGGGCTGATACAGCGCTGTTTTCACTGCGGCAGGGAAAAGGCTCTCTCAGCTTGTTGCCTCTCTGTGCCCACGTGGACAGGAGGTGTGTGTGTAAACTGTACCAAGCTGATCTTACATGCTCCTCCAGGAGGGCGTAACATCACGTCTTGGTAACCAGGGACCATACCGTGTCTTGTGAGCTCGACGTAGTTGATGTCAAGCGGGCACGAGGTGTGGTGTTCGTCACAGTAGTGTACCACGTCTTCCCACCCTGGAAAGTCCAGAAAAAATAATATACATGTTTTGTACAATGGTACTCTATGGTGACAGATGCCACAGTATGGCATCTGTCTAAGGCGTCCATCATAGTGTACGTTTTTTCATGTACAGTACAGACCAAAAGTTTGGACACACCTTCTCATTCAAAGAGTTTTCTTTATTTTCATGACTATGAAAATTGTAGATTCACACTGAAGGCATCAAAACTATGAATTAACACATGTGGAATTATATACATAAAGAACAAGTGTGAAACAACTGAAAATATGTCATATTCTAGGTTCTTCAAAGTAGCCACCTTTTTCTTTGATTACTGCTTTGCACACTCTTGGTATTCTCTTGATGAGCTTCAAGAGGTAGTCCCCTGAAATGGTTTTCACTTCACAGGTGTGCCCTGTCAGGTTTAATAAGTGGGATTTCTTGCCTTATAAATGGGGTTGGGACCATCAGTTGCGTTGAGGAGAAGTCAGGTGGATACACAGCTGATAGTCCTACTAAATTGACTGTTAGAATTTGTATTATGGCAAGAAAAAAGCAGCTAAGTAAAGAAAAACGAGTGGCCATCATTACTTTAAGAAATGAAGGTCAGTAAGTCAGCCGAAAAATTGGGAAAACTTTGAAAGTAAGGGCTATTTGACCATGAAGGAGAGTGATGGGGTGCTGAGCCAGATGATCTGGCCTCCACAGTCACCGGACCTGAACCCAATCGAGATGGTTTGGGGTGAGCTGGACCGCAGAGTGAAGGCAAAAGGGCCAACAAGTACTAAGCATCTCTGGGAACTCCTTCAAAACTGTTGGAAGACCATTTCAGGGGACTACCTCTTGAAGCTCATCAAGAGAATGCCAAGAGTGTGCAAAGCAGTAATCAAAGCAAATGGTGGCTACTTTGAAGAACCTAGAATATGACATATTTTCAGTTGTTTCACACTTGTTTGTTATGTATATAATTCCACATGTGTTAATTCATAGTTTTGATGCCTTCATAGTCATGAAAATAAAGAAAACTCTTTGAATGAGAAGGTGTGTCCAAACTTTTGGTCTGTACTGTATGTTAAACGTATGACCGAAACATGATGTGAACCCGGCCTAACTGACAGGAACAGAGCTGAACAGATTCCTATGACTATGATGGGATCAGTTTAGTTTCTGTTTGGGATCCTCTCTTTTTACCAGACAAAAAAGTCCTGCATGTAAGGATTTTTTTTGTCCAGTCTTTTTAACAAAATCTGTGACGGAGGCAAGAAAAACAATGTGGTCAAGTTCCCTTGCCATTTAATATAGACTGTTCCTACTAATGTTTATGCACTACTGTTCTAGCGCTTGTTATTGTAACGGGCTTAATGTCTAGTATTTATATAATCCCCAACCCTGCCCTTGTTTGATAGAAACCTAAAACCTGAAATATTATTTCTCGTTTACGGAATCTTGACTGAGCTATGCAGAGTTTCAGTTTCAAGGACGGAATCACTAAAACCTATACATTTAGCTTTTTGTGTAAAAATAACTATAATTTGAGGCCCTTTTACACAAGCCGCGGATGGGGGAAATTATCGGCAATGCTTGTATCCAATATTTGCCCCATGTAAACATGCAACCAATCACCTACCAAACAAGTAAACATTTATTTGTTTTTACTTTTGCTGATGCATCATTAAAGGGGTTGTCTGATGAAAAATATTCCCCGTTTTTCAAAGCATAAATTTGCATATCATTAGAAATTTGGTATAGCCACTGAGTAATTCAATAAAGTCTAACAGCATAGTGCCACCTGCTGTTTGTTTTTTGACTTATCTGTCCACCTTGCACAGATGGATGCACATGCTCAGTTCCATCTTTCGACTGCCACCAGCTATATCTACTGTAAGAAGCTATGACAGGGAGAGAGCTGTGGCAGAAAGGACACATCCCCTGAGAAAAGACACACCCATGAGCGGTCAACTTGAAATAAATCTACCAGAACAATTGAAGCAATGAATGGGGATATTTCTTGATCTACGTAAAGTATGGACCATAAGCGTGGACCATCTGTAGGGCCCCTTGACACCCTGCACAAGGTATAAAACTCTCCAGAGGTGTGGGAACACTGTCACACGCTACCTGAGACATCACCATTTAGATCTTGCCATGACCACAATATGCAAAGGGCATTTAGCTCAGAATATTGAACATCATGTCAGGTGAACCTGGTGAAATCTCACAGCATCTGAAAGGCACATTACATGGTATATCATACATGGTGTATCATAAACAAGTGCAAGTAAATATAGACATTTCCAATGCTGGCATGTCCACAGGAACAACCACACAACAGTTCAACAGTTAAACGTAACAGGGTCAATGGTAACATGTCATTGCAAAGGATACATATTTTTTGTAGGAGGGATCAAGGTTGTTTTCAAGCCTCTTATGGGCACAGCACATTCATTCTCCTCTTTTAAATTTACAAAAGTTGGGTCGCTGTTGTTCCTTTAAATGATGATGATGATAATAATTAGAGATGAGCGAAGTTTTGAAAAATTCGATTCAACTGATTCACCAAAGTTCGCCAAGAAATTCGATTTGCTTTGAATGAATTTGTCACAAATAGCTATAAATCAGGTATACCCAGGCCACTCTGCCTAATCATATTCATCCTCCTTGGTGACCCAATCTCAGTGTGAAGGCTTGGAAGTTAACCCTTTCTTGACTGCCGACAATTTACGGTGAACTTTTAACCATTTGGATGCCAGGGTCATCCAGGTGTGCTCCGGGGGAACCAGAGCGTGTGTGCAGCAGCCCCTGTCCTCCTGTGTGATGGTACACAGCACTGAGGTGGGAAAACCTTCCTCAAGGCAATAAAATTGAGAGGTCCATAACAAGGTTGACCATAATACCATGTGGATCCCTCCATGGGAGGTATGGTATTTTGCTTTTTAAAATATTAGCGTTAAGACTCGATAGTCGAACATGGTGGATGGATCAAAAATAGCTGTTGGATTATTGCTGCAACACTGTCCCTAGCGCATGAGCGCTTGCCACTTCTTTTCCTATGCTCAGCTCACAGGACAATGGTGGAGACCGCGCAGAATCAGGGTTTTATAGGGCTGTGACATCACAGGGGATGGCTATCTGCGGACTGGCTGGCTGCACGGCATTATGGGTCATATCATGTTCCCGGGCTTCTTACTTTCACTTAGTAACATGTGAAGCCACCATTTTATGAAAAACTGGTTCCTTACCATGAAGCGCAAGGAAATTCGAATTTGTGTCGAATTGAATTTTTCCTAAAATTTGGATCGAATTTCGTTAAGATGCTTTGGTTCGCTCAACACTAATAATATTAACAAATAAAGCTCACACATGAGGAACATATATGCTCTACACAGGACTAATGTTACTATGTTGTCCTTTAAAGAGTTCGTACAGTGCTGGTATATTGATGACATATCCTCAGGATGGATTGACGGGGCACCCCCCCACCGCTCAGCTGTTCGAAGAGGTCATGGCACTTGTGCGAGCGCTGCGTTTTCTTCTCTGCTTAACTGCACTCCAACTTGTAGTGAATGGGATGAGGGGTTGTGCAATGGGCCAGGATACGGGTGTTTTACAGTTCTGTATTTGTCGTGACGCCAATTGCAGCATGAGCAGGGTACTACCCCAGGGCCCTTCCAAGGTGTTATAACGCACGTCTCAGATTAGGAATGCCAGTGGGGTGTAATGGCCTATAATGTCTCTATAGGGGGGTGATAATTGTGTCAACAGTGTCTCCTATCTGGGTACGGCTGGACTCCTGGCTCCTGGCTCACTTGCAATAAATTTGAGTGTAGTGATAGTAGGAGTAATAGAGAGATTTTGCAGCAGAAATGATGTCCAGACTTTTAGATGAAGTTCAAACGTTTCTTTACTGAAGATAACTTGTATCCAAACAGTATACACCTTTGGTCTCTGGTCCCAGCAGGTTTTGGCAATGATTGGCAGGAAATTAATGCTTCTGCTTTAAATTTGGAGCTCACAGGATAAGTTGGCTGCTCGGCAGCTCTATAATTGTGGCTGGAATTAATCTTCTGCACTTTTCTGTAACTTATGCTTTATGGGGACAGACTAGCTTCTCCTAGGTCTCTGGACTTAACTCACAGATGGTTTCTCAGGTAATGCTTTCTTCCTGGAACTCTGGAGGTTGTCTGTAGCTTCTTGTCAAATCCTTTATTTCAGACAATCAGGGTAGGGTGAGGAAGAGGCCGAACGCGTTTCGGGGATATATAAATCCCCTTCATCAGGAGCATATATGCATATATGCTCCTGATGAAGGGGATTTATATATCCCCGAAACGCGTTGGACCTCTTCCTCACCCTACCCTGATTGTCTGAAATAAAGGATTTGACAAGAAGTTCCAGCCCTAGGACTGCCGTTATTTCCTGATATCCTAGAAGCGAACCAGGCGCAGGAGGAAGGGTTTGGGGGTGTTTTGAGTTTATCCCCCATCTCTCCTCCTGGGTGAAGTAAGTACAATTATAATTCCACTATACGGATTGATTTTATAGGGCATATAAGCCGTGTGGATTTTCCACTGCAACATTGTGTTCCAATCCACCAAGACCGAGTGACTCCGGTAAAATATATATATATATATATATATATATATATATATACTTTACAAATGACGAGGCAGCACTTCCAGCTTTAAGGTGACAGGGTGAAGACCCCAAAAGACTTTAATCCGGCAACGTTTCGGCCTGCTCAATGAGGCCTTTATCAAGCTACATAACAGTGTATACAACCAGGTATATATACCCACAATCCAATACAAAATAATTACAATCAGTGATTACACATGTCATCAATCAGGTCACATGATCTCCAACCCCATCGTCACGTGACATTTGTGCATAGTAAACATTTGCAAAAGAGTCATACAAAGATATAAAAATTACAAATAGTGATCATCCTTGATTACAATAGATATGTGCATTTCAATCAATATATGTACGTACATCTATTTTAAAAAGAGTTTATGTCCCCTGCATACACAACCCCAAGATGTACATAAAGTGCTTAAGTGCTCCGTGCATAAAGAGTTAAAATCTTTTATTTGTGATGCAGCTGCATCATATCTAAACTTAAAATCAACCTGTTGGAGCTCACCATTCATGGACCCATAGAACAAACCGGCGTTGGCGTCCCTCAGTCTGCAGCGCGCATGCTCCGGGTCAGACGTCACTGGTCCCGCCCCCTACGTCGCCGCGCCCCTACGTGCCAACTCCATGGACCGCAGTGTCATCCAATGGAGCGCATCGCAGGACCAACAGCAACGAGGGGAGGAGGGCCAGGTCATGTGACACAGAAAAACGTCACGCTACATCGGAGGGCGTGTTCATGCTCCGGGTCAGACGTCACTGGTCCCGCCCCCCACGTTGCCGCGCCCCTACGTGCCAACTCCATTGACCGCAACGTCATCCAATGGAGCACATCGCAGGAACAACAGCAAAGGGGGGAGGAGGGCCAGGTCATGTGACACGGCCTAGCATCACTCAACCTCCGAGGGCGTGTTCATGCTCCGGGTCAGACGTCACTGGTCCCGCCCCTAACGTCGCCGCGCCCCTACGTGCCAACTCCATGGACCGCAGCGTCATCCAATGGAGCGCATCGCAGGGACAACAGCATAGGAGGGAGAAGGGCCAGGTCATGTGACACGGCGAAAACACCTCGCTGCATCAGAGGGCGTGTTCAGTGTCCAAGGAGATAAGAAATATCTCAATGCGGACAATCGCGGAGGTGCCTGTAGTAACAGTGCGCAACCTTGCATGCTACAATAAATCTACAACCTCAGTGCATAAAGGGCGGACGGGGTGGAAAAAATGAACACGGCCCCCAGCCAGAGGCGATCCCATCTCCTCCACCGGGTCCCCAACTGTCAAAATCATTATATGTGCAATTACAATGGGACAAACCCTTCCCATCTATCTGCACCGCGAACTCAGACATCAGTATATATCCACTCGCTATCCGGCTTGTGGCAAGTGAACATCGTATATCAACTCATGTAGTTCGCTAGTTGTAAAATAATTTATCGAGGTCAATAGACACATTGTGCATCAAGTCGCCCACTTGGACACACATCCGCCACCGTCCATCTAATCTCCTCACTATGGTCACTTCATTCACCGACGTGTTCAAGGGTCCATAGGCGGCTCCATGTAATGAAACAGATAAAGGGTCATTGGGCTCATCTACAGATTTATCTGAAATAGATGAAAAAATGTATCAACTTATAAACAATGTGTTAGATTCAAGAAAGAGTGTACACTGTTACATATCCCCCACACCAAGCAAAATGGAAGAGGACCCCCACATCCGGCAAGCTAACTGCACATCCACTATCCACATAGTTCCCATCTGCATTCTGCATTGAGGCCATCAGGCTTCAATGTATGTAACCTGTGTATCCACATAATCTCACGTTGTTTGAGAAGCTTTTCCCTGTTACCTCCCCTTTTCAGTGGTGGGATATTATCTATCAACCTGAATTTGAGGTCCTTCTCCCTGTGTCCAGCTTCAATAAAGTGCTTGGGCACAGGAAGATCTTTCCTCTTTTGGCGAATAGAATATCTGTGATAGTTCATCCTGGTCTTGACATCACATATGGTCTCCCCTACATAAAAAAGATTGCAGGGGCAAGACAAGAGATAGACCACATATGAGCTATCACAGGTTAGAAAGTGCCGTATGTCAAACTGCGTATTTAATACTGGGTGTGTGAATTTCTCCCCTTTTAGCATATAGCTGCAATTAACACAGCTCAAACACGGATAACATCCGTATTTTTTGCGACCTATATACGTCTGGACTTTAGCCTTATCACCAGCCACCTCTGCTCTGACTAACTTGTCCCTCAGGCTATCTGCTCTCCTATATGACATTAGAGGGGGTACAGTGAATTCTTTCACTTTACCAAAGTTGCTGCTTAGTATGGGCCAGTGTTTTTTAACGGCACCTGCTATTTTGTAACTGCCTTCAGTGTATGTCGAAATGAATGGCACCCTCGCCTGCTTGTTTACTTCCTTCGGACTCTCTGTTTTCAATTCATCCAATTGTCTACGAACCAGTCTTCTGGGGTACCCTCTATTGATGAACTTATCTGCCATCTCAGACAGTCTCTTAGTTCGTACCTGTGAGTCTTTTACTATACGTTGCACACGGAGGAACTGACTCCGTGGCAATGTCTTAACCATAGACCGCGGATGACAACTCTCAAACCTCAATAGTTTGTTACAGTCCGTCGGCTTGGTAAACAAATCGGTTACAAGTACAGTGTCCTGCTTCATAACCATGGTGTCCAGAAATTGGACCTGCTCGGTGGAGTACGTGAGAGTGAACTGGATCTCAGGATCCATTTCATTTAGAAATCCATGAAAACTAGCCAACTCGTTCTCAGTGCCGTCCCAGATGACAAAAACATCGTCTATGTATCTCCACCACCCCCGCACATGTCTGAAGTGGTGGGACACATAGACGTGTTCAGCCTCCAGGCCCGACAAGAAAATGTTGGCGTAAGTCGGCGCCATATTTGAACCCATTGCGGTTCCCCGCTGTTGAAGGTAGTAGCCATCTTGGAACGCAAAGTAATTATATCTCAGTACTACACCGAGCAGGTCCAAAATGAACTCCCTGCATTCATCAGTGTATTCTGTCTCAATCAAACATTTCTTGACTGCCTCTACACCCCTATCGTGATTGATAGAGGTGTAGAGGCTCACCACATCAAATGAAACTAGCAGTGTGTTTGCCGTTACCCCCACGTTAGCGATTCTATCCAGGAAGTCACCTGTATCACGTATGTAAGATCTAGCCCCAACCGCAAACTTCCGTAGGATCTTATCTAGAAAGATCGCCAGATTGGAGAATACGGACTCCCTCCCGGAGATAATGGGTCTCCCCGGTTTTTTTTTTACACACTTATGAATCTTAGGTAACACGTATATCAATAGTGTCTTAGGCTGAGTTATTATTAGGTACTTATACAGAGCTTCATCAATCAGACCCCCCATTTTGGCTCTATCCAATACTCTAGTGATAACCTTCATCACTTCAAATTTAGGGTCATGGTTGAGCCGTCTGTACACCTGGGTATCACCCAGTTGTCTCTGTATTTCGGAGATATACCATTCGGTGTCCATCACAACGACGGCTCCCCCCTTGTCGGCAGGCTTAACCGTGAGAGAGCCGTCGCTGCGCAGTTTACCCAATGCCTGTATCTCAGCAGACGTCATGTTTGGATGCCTCAAACCTTCAGTCTGCAATGTGCCTTTAAGGTTCTCAATATCAGCCCTCACTGCATTGATGTACGCGTCTATAGCTGGACATTTGATCTGTGGTGTGAAGTCGCTCCTGGCATGTAAGCCCACACCGCGAAGAGAGAGTTCACAACACCGTTCAATGTCACCACCAATCACCTGTTTGTCAGTTTCAGAGAACCAAACCTTCAATTTAATGCTTCTAAAAAACTTCTGCAAGTCCACTTCTAGTTGGAACCAATCAATACCCACTGCAGGGCAAAATGTTAAACCTTTAGATAACAACTCGGTTTGTGCGGTAGTCAGTACTTGTGAAGATATATTTACCACTGTAGATTTCTTTTCCTACTACCTTCAACAGCGGGGAACCGCAATGGGTTCAAATATGGCGCCGACTTACGCCAACATTTTCTTGTCGGGCCTGGAGGCTGAACACGTCTATGTGTCCCACCACTTCAGACATGTGCGGGGGTGGTGGAGATACATAGACGATGTTTTTGTCATCTGGGACGGCACTGAGAACGAGTTGGCTAGTTTTCATGGATTTCTAAATGAAATGGATCCTGAGATCCAGTTCACTCTCACGTACTCCACCGAGCAGGTCCAATTTCTGGACACCATGGTTATGAAGCAGGACACTGTACTTGTAACCGATTTGTTTACCAAGCCGACGGACTGTAACAAACTATTGAGGTTTGAGAGTTGTCATCCGCGGTCTATGGTTAAGACATTGCCACGGAGTCAGTTCCTCCGTGTGCAACGTATAGTAAAAGACTCACAGGTACGAACTAAGAGACTGTCTGAGATGGCAGATAAGTTCATCAATAGAGGGTACCCCAGAAGACTGGTTCGTAGACAATTGGATGAATTGAAAACAGAGAGTCCGAAGGAAGTAAACAAGCAGGCGAGGGTGCCATTCATTTCGACATACACTGAAGGCAGTTACAAAATAGCAGGTGCCGTTAAAAAACACTGGCCCATACTAAGCAGCAACTTTGGTAAAGTGAAAGAATTCACTGTACCCCCTCTAATGTCATATAGGAGAGCAGATAGCCTGAGGGACAAGTTAGTCAGAGCAGAGGTGGCTGGTGATAAGGCTAAAGTCCAGACGTATATAGGTCGCAAAAAATACGGATGTTATCCGTGTTTGAGCTGTGTTAATTGCAGCTATATGCTAAAAGGGGAGAAATTCACACACCCAGTATTAAATACGCAGTTTGACATACGGCACTTTCTAACCTGTGATAGCTCATATGTGGTCTATCTCTTGTCTTGCCCCTGCAATCTTTTTTATGTAGGGGAGACCATATGTGATGTCAAGACCAGGATAAACTATCACAGATATTCTATTCGCCAAAAGAGGAAAGATCTTCCTGTGCCCAAGCACTTTATTGAAGCTGGACACAGGGAGAAGGACCTCAAATTCAGGGTGATAGATCATATCCCACCACTGAAAAGGGGAGGTAACAGGGAAAAGCTTCTCAAACAACGTGAGATTATGTGGATACACAGGTTACATACATTGAAGCCTGATGGCCTCAATGCAGAATGCAGATGGGAACTATGTGGATAGTGGATGTGCAGTTAGCTTGCCGGATGTGGGGGTCCTCTTCCATTTTGCTTGGTGTGGGGGATATGTAACAGTGTACACTCTTTCTTGAATCTAACACATTGTTTATAAGTTAATACATTTTTTCATCTATTTCAGATAAATCTGTAGATGAGCCCAATGACCCTTTATCTGTTTCATTACATGGAGCCGCCTATGGACCCTTGAACACGCCGGTGAATGAAGTGACCATAGTGAGGAGATTAAATGGACGGTGGCGGATGTGTGTCCAAGTGGGCGACTTGATGCGCAATGTGTCTATTGACCTCGATAAATTATTTTACAACTAGCAAACTACATGAGTTGATATACGATGTTCACTTGCCACAAGCCGGATAGCGAGTGGATATATACTGATGTCTGAGTTCGCGGTGCAGATAGATGGGAAGGGTTTGTCCCATTGTAATTGCACATATAATGATTTTGACAGTTGGGGACCCGGTGGAGGAGATGGGATCGCCTCTGGCTGGGGGCCGTGTTCATTTTTTCCACCCCGTCCGCCCTTTATGCACTGAGGTTGTAGATTTATTGTAGCATGCAAGGTTGCGCACTGTTACTACAGGCACCTCCGCGATTGTCCGCATTGAGATATTTCTTATCTCCTTGGACACTGAACACGCCCTCTGATGCAGCGAGGTGTTTTCGCCGTGTCACATGACCTGGCCCTTCTCCCTCCTATGCTGTTGTCCCTGCGATGCGCTCCATTGGATGACGCTGCGGTCCATGGAGTTGGCTCGTAGGGGCGCGGCGACGTTGGGGGCGGGACCAGTGACGTCTGACCCGGAGCATGAACACGCCCTCGGAGGTTGAGTGATGTTAGGCCGTGTCACATGACCTGGCCCTCCTCCCCCCTTTGCTGTTGTTCCTGCGATGTGCTCCATTGGATGACGTTGCGGTCCATGGAGTTGGCACGTAGGGGCACGGCAACGTGGGGGGCGGGACCAGTGACGTCTGACCCGGAGCATGAACACGCCCTCCGATGTAGCGTGACGTTTTTCTGTGTCACATGACCTGGCCCTCCTCCCCTCGTTGCTGTTGGTCCTGCGATGCGCTCCATTGGATGACACTGCGGTCCATGGAGTTGGCACGTAGGGGCGCGGCGACGTAGGGGGCGGGACCAGTGACGTCTGACCCGGAGCATGCGCGCTGCAGACTGAGGGACGCCAACGCCGGTTTGTTCTATGGGTCCATGAATGGTGAGCTCCAACAGGTTGATTTTAAGTTTAGATATGATGCAGCTGCATCACAAATAAAAGATTTTAACTCTTTATGCACGGAGCACTTAAGCACTTTATGTACATCTTGGGGTTGTGTATGCAGGGGACATAAACTCTTTTTAACCACTTACCGTCACGCTAACGCCGAAAGGCGTCATTTCTGCAGCGCTCCCAGGTCACACTAACGCCGATTGGCGTCATCTCGCGTGAGCCGAGATTTCCTGTGAACGCGCGCACACAGGCGCGCGCGCTCACAGGAACGGAAGGTAAGAGAGTTGATCTCCAGCCTGCCAGCGGCGATCGTTCGCTGGCAGGCTGGAGATGTGATTTTTTTTAACCCCTAACAGGTATATTAGACGCTGTTTTGATAACAGCGTCTAATATACCTGCTACCTGGTCCTCTGGTGGTCCCCTTTGTTTGGATCGACCACCAGAGGACACAGGTAGCTCAGTAAAGTAGCACCACTACACTACACTACACCCCCCCCCCCCCCGTCACTTATTAACCCCTTATTAGCCCCTGATCACCCCTGATCACCCCATATAGACTCCCTGATCACTCCCCTGTCATTGATTACCCCCCTGTCATTGATCACACCCCTGTAAAGCTCCATTCAGATGTCCGCATGATTTTTACGGATCCACTGATAGATGGATCGGATCCGCAAAACGCACACGGACGTCTGAATGGAGCCTTACAAGGGCGTGATCAATGACTGTGGTGATCACCCCATATAGACTCCCTGATCACCCACTGTCATTGATTACACCCCTGTCATTGATCACACCCCTGTAAAGCTCCATTCAGACGTCCGCATGATTTTTACGGATCCACTGATAGATGGATCGGATCCGCAAAACACATACAGGCGTCTCCCTGGAGCCTTCCAGGGGGGTGATCACCCCATATAGACTCCCTGATCACCCCCCTGTCATTGATCACCCCCCCTGTCAGGCTGCATTCAGATGTCCGTATGATTTTTACGGATCCACGGATACATGGATCAGATCCGCAAAACACATACGGACATCTGAATGGAGCCTTACAGGGGCATGATCAATGACTGTGGTGATCACCCCATATAGACTCCCTGATCACCCCCCTGTCATTGATCACCCCCCCCCTGTCATTGATCACCCCCCTGTCATTGATCACACCCCTGTAAAGCTCCATTCAGACGTCCGCATGATTTTTACGGATCCACTGATAGATGGATCGGATCCGCAAAACGCATACGGACGTCTGAATGGAGCCTTACAGGGGCATGATCAATGACTGTGGTGATCACCCCATATAGACTCCCTGATCACCCCCCTGTCATTGATTACCCCCCTGTCATTGATCACCCCCCTGTAAAGCTCCATTCAGACGTCCGCATGATTTTTACGGATCCACTGATAGATGGATCGGATCCGCAAAACACATACAGGCGTCTCCCTGGAGCCTTCCAGGGGGGGTGATCACCCCATATAGACTCCCTGATCACCCCCCTGTCATTGATCACCCCCCCTGTCAGGCTGCATTCAGATGTCTGTATGATTTTTACGGATCCACGGATACATGGATCGGATCCGCAAAACACATACGGACATCTGAATGGAGCCTTATAGGGGGGTGATCAATGACAGGGGGGTGATCACCCCATATAGACTCCCTGATCATCCCCCTGTCATTGATCACCCCCCTGTCATTGATCACCCCCCTGTAAGGCTCCATTCAGACATTTTTTTGGCCCAAGTTAGCGGAATTTTTTTTTTTTTTCTTACAAAGTCTCATATTCCACTAACTTGTGTCAAAAAATAAAATCTCACATGAACTCACCATACCCCTCACGGAATCCAAATGCGTAAAATTTTTTAGACATTTATATTCCAGACTTCTTCTCACGCTTTAGGGCCCCTAGAATGCCAGGGCAGTATAAATACCCCACATGTGACCCCATTTCGGAAAGAAGACACCCCCAGGTATTCCGTGAGGGGCATATTGAGTCCATGAAAGATTGAAATTTTTGTCCCAAGTTAGCGGAAAGGGAGACTTTGTGAGAAAAAAATAAAAAATAAAAATTTCCGCTAACTTGTGCCAAAAAACAAAATTTCTATGAACTCGCCATGCCCCTCATTGAATACCTTGGGGTGTCTTCTTTCCAAAATGGGGTCACATGTGGGGTATTTATACTGCCCTGGCATTCTAGGGGCCCTAAAGCATGAGAAGAAGTCTGGTATCCAAATGTCTAAAAATGCCCTCCTAAAAGGAATTTGGGCACCTTTGCGCATCTAGGCTGCAAAAAAGTGTCACACATCTGGTATCGCCGTACTCAGGAGAAGTTGGGGAATGTGTTTTGGGGTGTCATTTTACATATACCCATGCTGGGTGAGAGAAATATCTTGGTCAAATGCCAACTTTGTATAAAAAAATGGGAAAAGTTGTCTTTTGCCAAGATATTTCTCTCACCCAGCATGGGTATATGTAAAATGACACCGCAAAACACATTCCCCAACTTCTCCTGAGTACGGAGATACCAGATGTGTGACACTTTTTTGCAGCCTAGGTGGGCAAAGGGGCCCATATTCCAAAGAGCACCTTTCGGATTTCACAGGTCATTTACCTACTTACCACACATTAGGGCCCCTGGAAAATGCCAGGGCAGTATAACTACCCCACAAGTGACCCCATTTTGGAAAGAAGACACCCCAAGGTATTCCGTGAGGGGCATGGCGAGTTCCTAGAATTTTTTATTTTTTGTCACAAGTTAGTGGAAAATGATGATTTTTTTTTTTTTTTCATACAAAGTCTCATATTCCACTAACTTGTGACAAAAAATAAAAACTTCCATGAACTCACTATGCCCATCAGCGAATACCTTGGGGTCTCTTCTTTCCAAAATGGGGTCATTTGTGGGGTAGTTCTACTGCCCTGGCATTCTAGGGGCCCAAATGTGTGGTAAGGAGTTTGAAATCAAATTCTGTAAAAAATGACCAGTGAAATCCGAAAGGTGCTCTTTGGAATATGGGCCCCTTTGCCCACCTAGGCTGCAAAAAAGTGTCACACATCTGGTATCTCTGTATTCAGGAGAAGTTGAGGAATGTGTTTTGGGGTGTCTTTTTACATATACCCATTCTGGGTGAGATAAATATCTTGGTCAAATGCCAACTTTGTATAAAAAAATGGGAAAAGTTGTCTTTTGCCAAGATATTTCTCTCACCCAGCATGGGTATATGTAAAATGACACCCCAAAACACATTCCCCAACTTCTCCTGAGTACGGTGATACCAGATGTGTGATACTTTTTTGCAGCCTAGGTGGGCAAAGGGGCCCATATTCCAAAGAGCACCTTTCGGATTTCACAGGTCATTTACCTACTTACCACACATTAGGGCCCCTGGAAAATGCCAGGCAGTATAACTACCCCACAAGTGACCCCATTTTGGAAAGAAGACACCCCAAGGTATTCCGTGAGGGGCATGGCGAGTTCCTAGAATTTTTTATTTTTTGTCACAAGTTAGTGGAAAATGATGTGTTTTTTTTTTGTTTTTTTTTCATACAAAGTCTCATATTCCACTAACTTGTGACAAAAAATAAAAACTTCCATGAACTCACTATGCCCATCAGCGAATACCTTGGGGTCTCTTCTTTCCAAACTGGGGTCATTTGTGGGGTAGTTCTACTGCCCTGGCATTCTAGGGGCCCAAATGTGTGGTAAGGAGTTTGAAATCAAATTCTGTAAAAAATGACCAGTGAAATCTGAAAGGTGCTCTTTGGAATATGGGCCCCTTTTCCCACCTAGGCTGCAAAAAAGTGTCACACATCTGGTATCTCCGTACTCAGGAGAAGTTGGGGAATGTGTTTTTGGGTGTCATTTTACATATACCCATGCTGGGTGAGAGAAATATCTTGGCAAATGACAACTTTTCCCATTTTTTTATACAAAGTTGGCATTTGACCAAGATATTTATCTCACCCAGCATGGGTATATGTAAAAAGACACCCCAAAACACATTCCTCAACTTCTCCTGAATACAGAGATACCAGATGTGTGACACTTTTTTGCAGCCTAGGTGGGCAAAGGGGCCCATATTCCAAAGAGCACCTTTCGGATTTCACTGGTCATTTTTTACAGAATTTGATTTCAAACTCCTTACCACACATTTGGGCCCCTAGAATGCCAGGGCAGTAGAACTACCCCACAAGTGACCCCATTTTGGAAAGAAGAGACCCCAAGGTATTTCGTGATGGGCATAGTGAGTTCATAGAACTTTTTATTTTTTGTCACAAGTTAGTGGAATATGAGACTTTGTAAGAAAAAAAAAAAAAAAAAATCATCATTTTCCGCTAACTTGTGACAAAAAATAAAAAGTTCTATGAACTCACTATGCCCATCAGCGAATACCTTAGGGTGTCTACTTTCCGAAATGGGGTCATTTGTGGGGTGTTTGTACTGTCTGGCCATTTGGAGAACCTCAGGAAACATGACAGGTGCTCACAAAGTCAGAGCTGCTTCAAAAAGCGGAAATTCACATTTTTGTACCATAATTTGTAAACGCTATAACTTTTACCCAAACCATTTTTTTTTTACCCAAACATTTTTTTTTTATCAAAGACATGTAGAACAATAAATTTAGAGCAAAATTTATATATGGATCTCGTTTTTTTTGCAAAATTTTACAACTGAAAGTGAAAAATGTCATTTTTTTGCAAAAAAATCGTTAAATTTCGATTAATAACAAAAAAAGTAAAAATGTCAGCAGCAATGAAATACCACCAAATGAAATCTCTATTAGTGAGAAGAAAAGGAGGTAAAATTCTTTTGGGTGGTAAGTTGCATGACCGAGCAATAAACCGCTAAAGTTGTGGAGTGCCGATTTGTAAAAAAGGGCCTGGTCTTTAGGGGGGTATAAACCTGTGGTCCTTAAGTGGTTAAAATAGATGTACGTACATATATTGATTGAAATGCACATATCTATTGTAATCAAGGATGATCACTATTTGTAATTTTTATATCTTTGTATGACTCTTTTGCAAATGTTTACTATGCACAAATGTCACGTGACGATGGGGTTGGAGATCATGTGACCTGATTGATGACATGTGTAATCACTGATTGTAATTATTTTGTATTGGATTGTGGGTATATATACCTGGTTGTATACACTGTTATGTAGCTTGATAAAGGCCTCATTGAGCAGGCCGAAACGTTGCCGGATTAAAGTCTTTTGGGGTCTTCACCCTGTCACCTTAAAGCTGGAAGTGCTGCCTCGTCATTTGTAAAGTATATATCTTGGAGGAGGGGCCGGCCTCTGTGAGGAATTGCACCCAGTGCACAACGTCTGACTGTGCTGCTGCAGTATTTGGGATTTTATATATATATATATATATATATATATATATATATTTAAAACCATATTTTTTAACCTTTCAAACATTTATGATGGTAATGATAAGTTTATGCAATTAAGCTATGAGTAACGCACCCTGTTGAGATAAAAAACCCTTCTTCTATTTTTCTCTCTCGCATTGTCTATTCTAGATTAGGTATTACACCTTGCTAGGTTTATCTCACCGGCAGCCTTCATTTGTGTGTCTATAGATAGATATTCCACCGACCAGTCGAAATAGTTATCAGAGCTATTGGTCCCATATCTTTGGCGCCCTGCAAGTTAGGTACCCTGATTTTCATTGGGAGAACCAGGTGACTAACCCCCTCCTTTTTTTCCTCTTGTCCCCAATGCATTGCTGCCACCTGCCGGTAATACTGGAAAATTACAAGAACAATTGTGTTTTACATGGTTTTGGATGCACATTTGTGAAGACATAATATAAATTACATAAGATGACAATGTAAAAGCTCTTAGAAGACAGTAGCGGGGTAGAGGCGTGTAGTAACACAACTCTGGGGTGTTACAGTTGTAATTACACTGCACTGTTGCTATGATCTAGGCAGTGTGCAGTTAAACAGTGAAGTGTGCCACAGCCTCCTCAATCAGCTGATCGGCTAAGGTGCCTGGAGTCGGACCCCTGGCAATCTGGTATTGAGGATAGGTCATCAATATACTAGCACTGCACAACCCCCTTAAGGGGAGCCTGAGCAATGCATAGCTGTAGTCAGATTACTTTGTATTATTTTCTAGCTTTTCTTCATGATCTAATATTAAATTCCAGCCTTATCACAGTATCTCCCCCTATTCATATGAGAATGCCATAAAGTGCCAGGTTCATGATTCATAGAGCAGGTGATATACGTGTTAAGAAAAACATCATCTATCTCAATGTCTATTAGGTGGACTGGAATGCGTTGTACCAGTTGGCTCAAGGTGCGACTGAGCCGCAATAAGGATTTAACAACAATTTACTTGGGTCAGCAGATTTAAAGTTTAGATTAGGAGATCATTCCAGGTTTTATAGCATTGTAATGCAGATAAAGGAACATTTAATACGGGTAGGTCCTCTAACATGAAAAAAACTAACGGAAAACTAATCAAATGCTTTAAATCCCAGAGATGCTAGCAATTGTACCATGAAGCATCTTACAGCTGGGAGAATAGTTGATCTAGCTTCTTTTTCTTAAAAGTGGGCAAAATTTTAGAATATTTTGGGATGAAGTTATTTCATATAAGTGGGTTAGGTATACATTATGTCCTTCATTATAAACCTTTCGATACAGGCTTTTAGCAGAGCGACTTGTCTGTTTTGGTAACTACTTGCATCTCCCATGTAAAGAATTCTGGAGCATCTGTTCTTATGACTCTATGTCTTCTCTTTTTTATCTTATTGCTGCTAGAAGTTTATAGATAAAGGTACTGATGGGTGTTACTAATTAAGGGTGTGCCCATGTACAGTCTGACACTGGCAGCACTGATTGGACAAGGTCAGACTATGCAGGGACACACTCCCCCTCCCAACTGGTAACTCCCCTCTGTACCTTTATCTATAAACTTCTAATAGGAATAAAAGAATGAGTTATAAGAAAAGATGCTCCAGAATTGTCAATTCATGTAGAATAGAATTATTTGCTAAAAGAGGCATGACAGAGGAGGTGTCTCTCTACTAGTTATTACAATGTTACTTTGCTATTCCCTTTTAATTCAAACGAGACACTATGGGGGTCATTTATTAAGACCGGCGCTTTAGACTCCGGTCTTAATAAAGCCCCTGCACTGGCTGTGTATTGCCGGCATCGGCCTCTACATAACTTCGGTGGATCCACCGCCGCTTCTAAATGTAAGAGCTGTCTTACATTTAGACCATTCTCTACACCTAAAACAGGTTGAGACGGGCCTGCCGGCCCTTCCCCGCCCACGCCACGCCCACATTTATAGACCTCTGCGCCTGAAATGTGCCTAATATAGGCATATTTCAGCATAATAAATGACCCCCCTATGTTACTATGTAACTACCTGTAAGCTGCTATGTTACACTGTGTATATAGTAAGGCCAGTCTGATTGCATGTTTTCTTACACCCTCTTTTTTTTTTTATTTGTTGCATTTTGCAGATCCAATAAAAATTAAAGAAGTTGTCCGGGACTATTTAAAATCTTGTAGAAAGTGGGCATAAATTAACCTGTATAACCTGGAAAATCCCCCACGGCTATAGCACCGCTGGTCTGATGCAGAACTCTGCTGCCATCCTTCAGGCAGGAATGACCACCCGCATGTGACCACTGCAGCTAATCAGCGACAGTGATTGGCTGAAGAGTAGTGTTGAGCAAGCATGCTCGGCCGAACTGCTGTTCAGCTCGAGCATCGCTATGCTCGGCACATTGCAGTGCTCGGCCGAATACTGCGAGTGCTCGAGTACAATTTAACTAATAATCTTGTCATAAGACTATGAAACCAATAGACGGCGCTGTTCATGAGTCATGAACAGCGCCGTCTATTGGTTTCCTAGTCTTATGACAAGACTATGAATCCAATAGATGGTGCTGTTCATGAGTAGTGTAGATAGAGAATTTTCCTTGCAAATGTTTTTTCAGCTGAAAAACAAGGGAGACTCTGCTCATTTGCATGTCTTTCCCATATGCCCATGTTTATGCAAATGAGTTTTTACATGAGAAAACTGTATAGAAAGTTATTGAATATTATGTTAGGACAATCAGAAAACTTTTTGTCACCCTAATTATTGATCTAGATGCGCAGGTCCACCCAAGCCATCCAACAGATGTGAAGCAACTTTGAGGCTTATTGGCTCTCAGTCAGATGAGAGCTGGTTTGGAATGTCTCATAGTGCACAAGGCTGCCATTGTAAGGTATGCTGACTGTTATCTGTCTCATGGATAGATTGTTGGCTTCCACATACCTGGCTTTTGGAATATAGCCTTTGTGTAGTTGTCTATTGTATGTCATAGATGATAGGAGTCCAAGACACATCCAGCCTTTCTCCTAATGCTGTTTCCAAACCATTTTGATGGGGTTTCCATCAATTTCTAACCTTTTTTTGTGAACCAGACCCTCTTTTCTCTTCTGAGGAGGGGGTGCCTGGGGTTCTCCCATTGACTTCCATTGTGCTCAGTAGAGCACTCAAGCATACCGATGTGTTCGGCCAGAGCACACGAGCACTTTGGTGCTCGATCAACACTACTGCAGAGGTCACATGCGGGAAACTGCAATATTATAAAAGCATGCTAGATAAAATAAGTTAAAAGGGTTTTCCAAGACTTTTATACTGATGACCTATCCTCTGGATAGGTCATCAGTATCTGATCACTGGGGGTCCAACACCCACGACCCCCGCCAATCAGCTTTTTGAAAATACTAGGTAAGTCCACATATCATGGATGGCAAGAGAATTGTTGAAAAGACACATTCAGCTCTGCTTCATCAGTATATCTGTTATTTCTGCTTACCTTCACTACTCCAGTTTACGGTAAGCATTATCAAAGGTAACTGCCCTAGTTTTCTGCTGTCTATGTAATCTGTTCCTATGAACAAAGAGGAGAGATTACAAAAAACAACATATTCTTAAGAATCCACATTTTTACTTGATTAAAAAGCCTTTGCCTCAGGTCATCTGATTTCTAAGGAAACATGCAAGGATCCCTTGGCGTCATTTCTTTAATACCCTCCTTAATACTCTGCATGTTTGTCATACATTGCATTTACTTGATAGAAAACATCTGTAAAACATTCCTACTGATATTATTCTACAAGAGTTTAAATTTTTCGCTTTATTTTGCTGCAACTGAAAAGCAACCATTGTTCTAACCAACATCTACAGAAAATACGATGCAAAGCAGTGATCCTCGGTCTATAACACGGCAATGTATACACATGGACATATACGTTTCCATTATAGGCCATGCAGGAGGAGCTAAAATGTACAGTATTTTTATGCTTTAATTGAACTGCTAAAGTATAAAGTGAATTTATATTGGCAATGTCAATTTAGGTCAAAAACGGACATAAATTGATTAATCTGTTAATATGTCTTTATAGAGGTCAAAGATTCATTTTCCTGATACAGAGCTCTAAATTCCCTAGACCTAGAAATAAATGAAAACATTCTGGATACTTGCAGTTGCCACTAGAGGGAGATAACTGTATTTTATTATTGAGCTCAATGTATAAACTAAGCTCCCTCTAATGGAGGCTGTAGGCAGCTATACAAGGCATTTGGAGCTTTTTGATCTGCTTTGGATAAAAGGAAGCAGCTGAGATCATAGCCACGGCTCCTGAGATGTCTGATCAAACTATCTGCACACTTTCTAAAGTTGCTCAGAATTGCTTTAGTCTTCAGTTCAAGAAAGGGTAATTTTAATGTCTACAAACAACTGATAAACTTCACCTTTAATTTCAATTAGCAATGAGTGAATTGATTTGTAAAAATCAATTTTTAAAAAAAATCTGCCTCCTTAAGCAAAGAAAGGCTGATTCAGGCCATGCTGTTCAGCAAACTCCCCCTTGATTAGCAGGAAACAGACATCTTGCCTGGCCCTATCAATCTGGTGCCTGCACGGTTGTTCTGATTAGCAGCGCAAGCACAGAGGCTCTGCTACTGCATCGCATATGCTGGCTGTGCATGCGCGGTTCACATCTGGGTACACCCATAAGCGTAGCAGCTGATTTTTGAATGAATTCGATCTGTACGAATCAATTTGGTCATCTCTTATTTCAACATTTTTTTAGCTCCCATCTGAAGGATATACTGTACAGTAGGATAAGCTAGTGTATCTTCAATGGAGGCAAACTACTTAGTTTTACGGGGCCCGGGAGGAGAAGTGGCCTGGCACTGAACTCCTTCTGTTCCCAAACTGAAAACACAGTATTTTCATGCAGCCGCCACTAGCTGAAGGTCAGTGTAAATAGATTATTACAGCTTCCATTGCAGTCAATGGCAACGGCATACATTCCTATGCATTGAGGTCCCCTAGTGGTGGCTGCAGGTAGATAGTTTTATAATACACTGTGGGAAGCCGCAGACGTAGAGCCATATGGGTAGATTGATCAATGTATTATGCCAGTTGTACGGTCTAAATACATTGAGAAATATGCTGTTTAGAATAAACACCATATTTTTTAAGTACCTGTTCCACTTTTTCCAGACATAGAAGTGAGATAATGTGAGTAAAGCCAAGGGCAACTTTTTTATTACAATTTCCTACTAAAATGTCTTCTGCTTACATTTTTTTTTTCAAAAATATTGTAAATTTGTCAGAAATCTAGGGAATTGTGCTTTGTGTTCTGCATTGCCTGAAAGTGATCAACCTATGCATATGCAGTACTCCAGTACCAGGTACTTGCAATTTGTTTTGTTCTGTGATACTACTTAACGTTACTTAATGTTACTTTATGTGTTCATATATTGTAATGTCCCCAGCATAGCTTTGGTATGGATAAAACTGGGTTAACTACCCTGACTCAATCTTTGGATTCTGGATCCATCACTATCTCAGTCCAGTGAGGTGTTTATCAAATCAATTGTTTAAGGGGTTGGAACCCCACACCCGAGCAATAGGACACGAGTGCCACATCTTCCTGTTGAGGTGTAGTGTAGTAGAGGACATGAGAGGAAGCTGCTACATGTTTTCCACTCCTCAAAGTGCATGACCAACGATCCAGAGAATGACCTTCTCTGAAAATTATCTACTAAGTGACAGACCTTACTGTTTCTGGATTTGGGGGATACTATATCTACTCACTAAGAGCACCTTAATCAGCGTGACCTATAGGCCACACATGCTCCTCTGGAATTCTGGGAAGAAAGGGATGATGCAAATGAGCTCTTAACAAGCTCTGACTCTGATGCTACTTGATCTAAGGCAGCTATCCTGTAAGTCAATGTTCGATCTTTTAAATAGGCCTTGAGACATGACTTGGATAATAACTAAGCCAGCATCTCATCTGCATACAGCTGTTTCAAGGTAATTGCACCTCATTAATCCAGAGCAGAAAGAACTGGCTCAACTGGGTGAGAGGCCTAGGTTAGGATTTGGGAGGAATCCTACTGTACTCAATAAAGATAGAGAGAGATAAAGGAAAGAGCCAGAAGGTCTAGAATCTGCATGGCCGAGCATTGGAGCTAGCCTGTAAGGTATTTGCTGCTAAAAGCTACTAAATTGTTCAGGTACTGGGACTCCTACACTCATAAAGCTTATGCACTAAGTGAAAGGGCTTCCAAAAATTTCAAGGAACCGGCACTCCAATACAACCTTTATTACACATAAAGTAGGGCATCATACATCCTTGAAAAATTATGATTGATGGCCTGCTGGTGACCCTCAAAAACATTAGGAGCAAGGGTCTGCTGGTGACCCTCTAAAACATTATGGGTGAGGGCCTGCTGCTGAGCTGACCATCTAAAACATTAGGGGTGAGGGTCTGCTGCAGAGCTGACTCTCTAAAACATTAGGGGGGAGTGCCTGCTGCTGATCTGAGCATCAAAAAAATTATGGACGAGTGCCTGCTGCTGAGCTGACCATTTAAAAAATTATGGGCGAGGGCCTGCTTGTGAGCTGACCCTGTAAAACATTATGGTTGAGGCCCTGCTGGTGAGCTGACCCTCTAAAAGTGTCACGAGTTGGAGGTCCCAGGAGAGACCACCGCGTCGTCAAGCAATAAACAAACGGAAATCAGGTACAGACACATAAGAGTTTATTGCACAAACAAAAACCAGGGAAGGCAGCACAGACAAAACATGAGCTCTATGTACCGTCAGCACAGTGGGAGAAAACCCCCACTGCGCCACTGTCTAGTAATACTCCAGAGGGGCATGACTAAGCAACTTCTGGTATTCACTAGGGCCCCAGAAGGTAGGGTTAGGCTTTGCCGCAGGAAGTTGCCACGGTCCACTCTGGAGCGTGAACTAGACAGTGACAGCAGGAACGAATGGACAACAGGTACCAGAAGGTACCGACGGCACATAGGCAAACATAACAGACAGGCAAATACAAAACAGGGCAACTAATAACACAAGCAGAAATACATAGCAAGGAAACAGGAGTGACAATGAGCAGAGAAGGACTTGCTCCACCAGTGGTATACTGCGTGGCCTTGCGCATAGCACTCTGCAGCTAGGCGCGCTGCAGCAAGGCGCTTGCTGAACCGAGACATATGAATATACACAAAGTAACTAAAACATAACTGGCAGAACAGATAACAGAAAGACAGGAAAGAGGACGTCAATGAACAAGTAGGGAAACCCACAGAGCACAGACAGACACGGATCCCATGGGTCAGCAGCATGGGAGAGAGAGTACAAACCAGGAGCAGGACAGGACAAGACAACACACACCAGGAGAACTGACACAGAACTGAGGAAACCTCAGCCTTATATACAGGTTCCATGGGTGCAGCAAAGAGGCCACACCCATGGACCAGACAGAGAGGATTAACTCCTAATAGGAACACAGGGGAGTTAACCCATACAGAACCACAAATAACACACAGGAACGGAGCTGCAGCGAGAGCATAGACAGAAGGTCACAGCCAGAGGTAATGACTGTGACAAAAAGATTGTAGGTAAGGGCCTGCTAGTGAGCTGACACTCTAAAACATTACATGCGCGGGCCTCCAGGTGAGCTGACCCTCTAAAATATTGTAGGTGAGGGCCTGCTGGTGAGCTGACCCTCTAAAACATTATGGTTGAGGGCCTGCTGGTGAGCTGACCCTCTAAAACATTATATACGAGGGCCTGCAGCTAAGCTGACCCTCTAAAATATTGTAGGTGAGGGCCTGCAAGTGAGCTGACCCTCTAAAACATTATATGTGAGGGCCTTCTGGGGAGCTGACCCTCTAAAAGATTGTAGGTGAGGGCCTGCTGGTGAGCTGACCCTCTAAAACATTATATACGAGGGCCTGCTGGAGAGCTGACTCTCTAAAACATTATATGCGAGGGCCTGCAGCTGAGCTGACCCTCTAAAAGATTGTAGGTGAGGGCCTGCTGATGAGCTGACCCTCTAAAAGATTGTAGGTGAGGGCCTGCTGGTGAGCTGACCCTCTACAACATTAGGAGCGAGGGCAGACTAATAAGAATGTTGATATGATGGTAGAGGAGGAGGACAAAGAAAAAAGGAAGATTGAACCATATACCCTTTTTTGTGTTGGAAGGGGTGCATGGGAACACAGTGTATTCAGTACATTATAAAAAAAACACATTTAAAGTGCCTTTATGTTCAGCCGCTTTCCTCTGGTGGAGTAGAGAAGTCAGGGGCAATCCAGGCCTTGCTCATTTTGATAAGAGTCAACCTGTCAGCATTTTCAGGTGACAGGCAGATGCGCTTATCAGTTATTATGCCCCCAGTAGCACTAAATACCCTCTCTGACAAAACACTGGCGACAGAGCAGGCCAGCACCTCCAAGGCGTACAGCGCCAGTTCGTGCCATGTGTCCAGCTTGGACACCCAGTAAGTTGTAAGGCACTGAGGGATCATTGAGGACACTGACACGGTCTGCTACTTACTCCTTCACCATCTTCCAAAACTTTTCTCTCCTTGTGACACTAGGCCGCGCATCAGGGTGAGGGTGCTGGCGAGGTGTCATGAAACTGTCCCAGGCCTTGGAGAGTGTTTCCCTGCCTCTGTTGGAACTGCTGTGTTTTCCCCTCATCTTGCCTCCTCGGTTGGCGAAGGAACTACGTACTCTTCTGCCACCGTTGTCAGATGGAAATTTTTGGAGCAATTTTTCCACAAGGACCTTCTGGTATTGCACTATTTTCCTCGTCCTCTCCACCACAGGAATGAGAGATGAGAAGTTCTCTTTGTAGCAGGGGTCGATAAGGGTGAACAACCAGCAATCAGTGTTGCCCAAAATGCGTAAAACCCGTAGGTCACGGGAAAGGCAGCCTAACATAAAGTCAGCCATGTATGCCAGAGTCCCAACTGACTTCGCTGTCGTCATCAGGAGGATGACTCTCAATCTCCTCATCCTCTTCCTCCTCTTCTGCCCATCTATGCTGAACAGATAGAATTAAACTCCCATGGGTACTACCCTTTGTAGCAGAGGCAACTGTCTCCTGCTCCTCCTCCTCATCCAATTTGCGCTGAGAAGACGAACTGAGGGTGGTCTGGCTATCACCCTGTGTAATGCCTTTCCCCATTTCCACCTCTTCCACATGCAAAACGTCGGCCTTAATTGTAAGCAGCAAGCGTTTGAGTAGACACAGAAGTGGGATGGTGACGCTGATAATAGTGTTATTGTCTGTGTTGATTCCTAAAAGTTTCTGAAAAACTGACAGAGGTCAGACATCCATGCCCACTCCTCGCTTGTGAAGAGCGGAAGCTGACTGGAAAGGCGACAACCATGTTGCACCTGGTATTCCACTACTGCCCTCTGTTGCTCACAAAGCCTGACCAACATGTGGAACGTGGAGTTCCAGCGGGTGCTCACGTCGCACAACAGTCGGTGAGCTGGCATATGTAAGCACTGCTGCAGCGTTGACAGACCGGCGGAAGCTGTCGATGACTTGCGGAAATGGGCACACACGGGGCGCACCTTCACCAGTAGCTAAGGCAAACTGCGTGACGAGGGACGGCCGCCGACATCAGGCTGCGGAAGGTCTCAGTGTCCACAAGTTTAAATGCCAACATTTCCATGGCCAGCAATTTGGAAAATTGCACATTTAGTGCTATGGCCTGTGGGTGGGTGGCTGGGTATTTGCGCTTGCGTTCAAATGACTGGAGTAAGGACATTTGTATGCTGCACTGGGACACGGAAGTGGATGTGGTCACTGATGGTGCTTGCAAAGGTCCAGGTGCAGGGCGGGAGGCATCCGGGCCGCCGCCTTCGACAGGGGATTGGCCAGCCCATAACACAGGGGAAGAGGAGGCAGTGGTGTGACCAGCAGACACAGACTGTGGACCCAGGCATTCGGCCCACCTATTACGGTGCTTTGATGCCATGTGGCGGATCATGCTAGTGGTGGTGAGGTTGCTAGTGTTCACGCCCCTGCTAATTTTTGTATGGCATAGGTTGAAAATTAAAATTCTTTTGTCATCCGCACTTTCCTCTAAAAAGCTCCAGACTGCGGAACACCTACCAATTTGCAAAGGGAGATTTCCGCAAGGGTGTGCTCCGGGGAACAATTGCGGGCTTGTTTGGTGTGGCCTGCCTTCTCCCATTTGCCACCCCACTGCCTCTTCCAGCCTGTTGCAATGCTGCGGATCCCTCCTCCCCCTCTGTACTGCTGTCCTCGCTCGGCTTGCCACCTTCCCAGGTTGGGTCAGTGATTTCATCGTCCACCACCTCCTCTTCCACTTCCTCACTCTGGTTATCGCCCTGACTTGTTGACCTAACAACAATCTCAGTTATTGAGAACTGTGTCTCATCCTCATCATCAACCTCTTGAGACACTAATTGCGGTTGACTTATGGGCAACTGTGTCTAATCATCATCATCCACCTCGTGAAACACTAATTGCCATTCCCCACCGTCATCTTCTTTTGAGTGTGGATGCTCAAGAGTTTGGGAATCAGGGCACATGTCCTTCCGAGAGGGCCAAATAAAGGAAGGGCGCTGAAAAGAGCTCCTCGGAATATCCGAGTGTGGGATCACTTGTTTGCCAAGACTCTCCATGGTGGGAGGAAGGAGGATCAGGGTGAGGATAGTGTTGACCAGACTCTTGGCTACTGAGACTGGACTTGGTGGAAAACAGGGTGGTGCTTAACCGACTGGAAGCATTATCTGCTGCAACCCAACCGACCACCTGGTCGCACTGGTCTGACTTCGAGGTGTCCTGCGCCACCCTGCAAACTGGGACATGAAGCTAGGAATCGTGGATGATTGTTTTTCTTGTGCTCTGGCAGCAGGCACAGTTTCAACGCGCCCAGGGCCACGGCCTTTGCGTGCACCATCAGCATCACGGCCACTTCCCTGTCCCTTACTGCTCGCCTTCTTCATATTAAATGTTATATATGCTTGAAAGTATGTCACACGTACAGTAGTGTAGGATTTGTAAGTATATGCGCAAAAAAATTTAAAAAGATATTTGGGATGGGCACACGTTACACATGAGAAATGACGCAGATAATGTCGCTGATGTCAGCAGCGGCTAATATAAAATTACAGGGAATGTCACTGATATTTTTCGGATGCGCACACGTTACACAGGAGATGTAGCGCAGCTAATGTCACTGTCCGCAGCCGACACCGTCTACAGAAAAAGTACACTGGATGTCACTGATATTTTTGAGATGCGCACACGTTACACAGGAGAAATACCGCAGATAATGTCGCTGATGTCAGCAGAGGCTAAAATAAAATTACAGGAAATGTCACAGGTATTTTGGATGTAAAAACGTTACACAGGAGATGTAACACTGCAAATGTCACTGTCCGCAGTGGACACCGTCTACGGAAAAAGTACACTGGATGTCACTGATATTTTTGGGATGCGCACACGTTACACAGGAGAAATACCGCAGATAATGTCGCTGATGTCAGCAGCGGGTAATATAAAATTACAGGGAATGTCACAGGTATTTTGGATGTGCACACGTTACACAGGTGATGTAGTGCTGCTAATGTCAATCTCCACAGCGGACACCGTCTACGGAAAAAGTACACTGGATGTCACTGATATTTTTGGGACACACGTTACACAGGAGATGTAGCGCAGATAATGTCGCTGACTGCATCGGCCTAACTATTGCACGCTATTTAGAGCAGGATGCGCTAAAAGTAGATATTGCTGCCACACACAATAGTCCTTAAAAGGACTTTTGGGTCTGTAAAGTTTCAGTAATTTAGCGCAGGTTGCGCTAAAAATATGTATTTCTGCTGCCACACACAACAATAGTCCTTAAAAGGACTTTTGGGTCTCTGACAAGTTTTTCTACAGAAAAAAAACAAATTACACTACCTACTCTATCTTTCCCTTCCTCAGCACAGCTCTCCCTTTCTAACACTGAGCCGAACACGTGTCATCAAGTGCTATATAACACCCGATGACGCGTTTACGGCCAGCCAATCACTGTAATGCCAATAACCAACATGGCTACGGCATTACAGTGAAGGGCAGTACTTACCTGCACATTTATTGGCTGCATAACAGCCAACAAACGTGCGGGGAGGAGACTCGAGCATTGCACTCGAGCACATGCAGTATTCGGCTGAATACAGCCATGTGCCGAGCATCGAGATGTTCGAGTCGAACTGGTGTTCAGCCGAGCATGCTCGATCACCACTAGTGTTCCCTTCTTTTACTGTTCTGGCCCTAGAGAACATTGGTGTGAAGATTGCCACTGTGATTGACTGTTACAACCAGAACTATTACCACTCCCATCCTCTACTCTGCTCCTGCTGGGCTGGTTGGCACACACACTGGAAAACTGGGTGGGGCAGGGGAAGCCATAGTAAGATTTTGTATGGTGTCCTATAGGATCTGTGGGGGACATTTACTATTGTGGAATACAAAAGTTGCAAATTATGGCGCACATCAAATTTGTGCAAAGATTTGTGACTTTTTGAGATTCTCTGCACTTTCCCAAAGTGCAGGGGAAAGGGGTCAGGCTTTGTGCCATCAGCCGGATTTATTATAACTTTCCCCAGAAAGTGGTGTATGTTAGAGCTTATCTGGGGTATGTAATTTTTTTTTAATAAATTTGGGGACAAAATCTGTAACAGCCCCCCATCTACCATGTGCCATATAATAATACAGATGTCTTCTTATGTGGCAGAGGGGACTGCACTCCCCTGACTAAAGATGTCTGGACCAAATGAAGAAGAAAAGGAAAGTGAAGAACTCAAATCTGTGGAGATGTCACCGGTAGGTCACTGGATCTGCCCATGTTTTAATCTCTTTATTAGAAAGTAATATAACTTTAAATTGATTCGGTGGAGGGGGGTAGCTCAATTTGTCTGCTCCGCCTGGAGCACTGAAAAACCTCCTCCCGACCCTAGTTCCTATTATAGTGTCTAGAGAAGAATGGCAGTGGAAATCCACAGAGCATAAGTAGTAAAGGTGTGTGGACATATGCATGCGCATAGCAAGTCTATGTACTGATTAAATACACGTGTGACCTACTGTCATTTGGCAACCAGGGCTGGTTTTTATTCCCAGTCTGGCCCTGAACACTAAACTCAACATCGTTATATTTGTGTTAGTATTGTGCAAAAAATGAAAGATAACACCTGTCATGGCATATTCATCTCACTGAGCGATTTCCTATGTTTACAGAAAATGTAATATTAGACAAATGGAAGTTAATAAACTGAATGTGATGATTTGTGAACTCTGTCCTTCGTATTCTCCAGCCGTTCCTCTTGATAACCTGCCAGGATCCTGACCAAGATTTTCACAGGCATCCTTTTAAA
The DNA here is from genome assembly GCF_905171765.1 of Bufo bufo. Classification (NCBI taxonomy): domain Eukaryota; kingdom Metazoa; phylum Chordata; class Amphibia; order Anura; family Bufonidae; genus Bufo; species Bufo bufo. The sequence continues at coordinate 527,384,309 of NC_053392.1, read as the reverse complement.
CACTCCATTGTAGTTTAATGCTTTATGACAAGTCTTATACATTTTTACATATATATTTTAAACTGACTGTAGGACATGCCATTTTTTTGGAAGAAAATGAGTAATTCAAGATTGAAACGTCTAATACTAATTTATTGCGAACCATGGTAGACAATCTCCATATTTCTGGGACAATGTCTTATGCTTTAAAAAGACTAAGGTAGAACTTTTTAGCCTCAATGGGGTTTTAAAGGGTCACAGAGTTTTGGTAACATTTTTATATTTTAAAGAGACATACAGTATCAAAAGTTTTTATCGGTGGGGTCTGACCACTGATACCACACAAATTGCTAGAACGCACATCACACTCTCTCTCCTCACTGCAGTGGATGGAATTGTGATGGACCCATAAACTTCTACTGAGTCCATCTCTTGCAGTGAAGAGAGAGAGCTTATTATGTGAGTGCTTCTCTATCCTTGTTCTAGTGGTCGCAATCAAAACTCTGTATGACATATCAAAAGTTTCAAAACTCAGTGACTCTTTAAATTTACTACAGAACAATTCTGCAACATAATTATGAATAATATTATACTCCTGCAACCGCCAATAGGCCACCGTGGTCATTTCATGCTGGGCATTGCCAACCAAAAGCCAGGGAGTCCACAGTCATGAGCGGCACAGTTATGGCTGATTCACACGACTATGCTCGCATGCGCGAAATTCGTCTGCTGGCTCACAGGGAGGATCGCATTCCGGAGGAGATGGGCGGGCTGGAGGGACGCGCTGGGCTGCGGCAGTTTGTGAAGGTAGACCGAGCCTCTAGGTGCTAATGACGCCCCCATAGCACCTAGAGGCTCATTAGCATATCTATATAAGTTCTTTTTTTAGCGAAACGGCAGGACAATAAGCTGTTATATTAGGATGGTTAGGTAGAGCAGACACTAGCGGATCGCTAGTGTCTGAAAGCTAATTAGGTGAAAACGAAGTGGTAGAAACCCTTTAACTTTTACTAAATGATATTTGAAAGAGCATCATTCCAAATATTCCATGATATTATATTTGTAGGCCAGACTAGGATAAAGCTGAACCCACCTTAAGCATCAGGGTAGCAAAATACTTTGTTGATGAAAGGTAGAAAAGGGAATGGCACTTACGGTTTGAAGATATTCTTGTAAGGTAGATATATTACAGGTGCGGTCTGAAGGTTAGATATCCTTATGGGTACCTGGTAACTAGACCCTTTACTTACCCCTACATGACCCTAAGATGCTTTCTCACAGTGGGCTGCTTGTTTTAAGGACAAGGTAGATTGTCCTATAAATGATGGTGAAATGTCCCATTGGGACTCAGATCCGACAGTATATTCTAACACAGAGGCGTTCCCATGGTGATGGGGACGCTTCAAGTTAGAATATACTAAAAGAACTGTGTACATGACTGCCCCCTGCTGCCTGGCAGCACCCAATCTCTTACAGGGGGCTGTGATCCGCACAATTAACCCCTCAGGTGCCGCACCTGAGGGGTTAATTGTGCGTATCATGGCCCCCTGTAAGAGATCGGGTGCTGCCAGGCAGCAGGGGGCAGACCCCCCTCCCTCCCCTGTATTTAACTCATTGGTGGCCAGTGCGGTCGGCCCCCCCCCCCTCACCCCTAATTAAAATGACCGACCCACCATCATTGGTTGCAGCGGAGAGTTCCGATCGGAGTCCCAGTTTAATCGCTGGGGCTCCGATCGGTTACCATGGCAGCCAAGACGCTACTGCAGTCCTGGCTGCCATGGTTACTTAGCAATTTTAGAAGCATTATACTTACCTGCGATGTCTGTGACCTCACTGTTTCTTCCTCCGCCGCGCCACCCACCTACGTTTGAACCGACGCCACATTACCCGTTATCCCCAACCTACCTCCCCACAACTCCGGATCCTCCAGGGGCCCCGCCACACCCCATACCCCACCCTGCTAATAAGCCTGCCAAACTCCCCATTAGCTGCCCCAGGCCTCTACCTAAATCCATCTGAGACCCCCGCCTCCCCCATTAACCATACCCGCCACTAACTGTGCTAAAGATCCCCACAGTATCTCATCTGGCTGTCTGGGTACTGTGACCCCATCAGCCACAAATCCTGATTCAAGTTGTCTACTCCTCTGTGATGACCTTCCGGATCCTGTAGAAATGGATTCCAAACTCTGTCTACCGGCTGGGCTCAAGCCAGGGACGATAGAGATGTTCTCCTCCATGAATGGCTAAAAAGAGGCGGAGCTTCCTCTCTGCTGCTGCCTTGGTGAAAGGGGCCTGCTGCACGCTGCCGTAGACCTCGCAGCAGCCCCGTGCCTCCCGACATCTTGGTCATTCTGGGGGGCACCTTCCTCCCCTGGACATGAGAAGGTGTCTCGTCCCGCTCCCACATCGATCCTTGCTGCAGGCCGAGGTGACCGAGCCCGGCCACCTGGTGGGCTCCGTCTACTTTGCGGATTCCTTCCACACCGGGGCATGCGGGAGAAAAATTTTCTTCACCCCGACGTGAAGGGTCCTCGGAAGGGCTCCATATCTGGCGCTGAGCCCGGTGGGGGAATGATGATGGGCTAAAGCGCGCCGATTGTCTGGCCCGCCGCGGCCGGGTCGCCGTTAGCTGAGGCGAAACAGATGCCTCAGCCACCCCCCTTAGCAGCTGCTGCACCTGGTCCTGGACCCACCCGGTGCCACTAACCTCCACTCCACCGCCCTCAACTCTCTGATGGCCTCCTCAAGCTGCTCCATTGCTAAGACCTTCACTGTAAGAACGTGGCATAGCTCTTTTCTTTTTCCTAAAATGGTACCCTTCTTCCCCCTGCATCACCCTTTTAACCCCCTATTCCTCACCCCTAAAATCAAAATGGCCAATCCCTACCCCACGGGCTCCCCCTAACCCCACCCCTCTAACCACAGTGACCTATCCCTACCCCCCGGGGTCTCTCTGAACCAAACCCCCATCATGTGGGCCTCCCCTAAAGGCTCTGCCTCCCAGTCCAGCCATTACTTTCCCTGACTCATGTAAGAGGGCCAATTTTAATTTTTTTTTGTGGCGGTGGGGGGGGGGAGTTGATGTGTGGGAGGAAACTAGAGTAAGAAGGGTTTTACAGCGCAGCAGTTCAAATATCCATCTTTTATTTTAATGGAAACTAAAATCCAATGATTTGCAAGGGGTTAGGATAAAAACATGTTCAGACCAAAAGTTAGACATTCAGCAACAACGCGATTCAGACCCACTGGTCCTGTTTTTAGCCATGAGTACCAAAAGTAAACCCATGCAACCACCTTGCAGATATTGTCATTGGTAACTCCCATGCTTCCAGACAATAATGCTGATCACTGGTCCTGTTTTCACAGCCATGAGTACCAAGAGTAAACCCATGCAACCACCTTTCAGATATTGTCCTTGGTAACTCCCATGCTTCCAGACAATAATGCTGACCACTGAGGCACCTTGCTACCCGTAAAAATACATCAGGATTACAAGATATTTGCTCATAAAGTACACAGCTTCTAGCAATCCCTTGATGTTATATTACTTTCCATCACTCAGTATTTGTTTGGTCTCAGGGGATGTGAGTTACAGTAAAATGAAATCTGATTCTCTCCTGACCCTTCCTGAAAGAACTGTGTGTCAGTTCTATAATCTTTAAACAGTTGTAAGTATTAAGGCTTTACTGCCTTATATCTAAGCTCCCACAGGCTAGAATGGTTAATGCAGCTCAGTATTCTATACACTCTGTAATTACAGCAATATGACAGAGCAGATTGTGTTCATACTGAGAAAATGTGAACCACTGGTGCCAAATATTCATTACAATTAACTTATAGATCAATACGATTAAACAGGTACTGTCAGATCTCCTGACAGACATTCATATTCTCTATAAAATACAAATGTGTGAGTGCAGCGTCCCACTAGTGTACGTGGGCACTGCAAAAGCTTGTTATGTCATATGTTGTACCATGCTGTATTTCATTCTTATGTAGAATCCCTGTTACCAGGCTGTCAGGTGCATTACACATATTCCACCACTAGATGGGGATAGCACCCCAGTATACACTCACCTAAAGAATTATTAGGAACACCATACTAATACGGTGTTGGACCCCCTTTTGCCTTCAGAACTGCCTTAATTCTACGTGGCATTGATTCCACAAGGTGCTGATAGCATTCTTTAGAAATGTTGGCCCATATTGATAGGATAGCATCTTGCAGTTGATGGAGATTTGAGGGATGCACATCCAGGGCACGAAGCTCCCGTTCCACCACATCCCAAAGATGCTCTATTGGGTTGAGATCTGGTGACTGTGGGGCCATTTTAGTACAGTGAACTCATTGTCATGTTCAAGAAACCAATGTGAAATGATTCGAGCTTTGTGACATGGGGCATTATCCTGCTGGAAGTAGCCATCAGAGGATGGGTACATGGTGGTCATGAAGGGATGGACATGGTCAGAAACAATGCTCAGGTAGCCCGTGGCATTTAAACGATGCCCAATTGGCACTAAGGGGCCTAAAGTGTGCCCAGAAAACATCTCCCACACCATTACACCACCCCCACCAGCCTACACAGTGGTAACAAGGCATGATGGATACATGTTCTCATTCTGTTCACGCCAAATTCGGACTCTACCATTTGAATGTCTCAACAGAAATCGAGACTCATCAGACCAGGCAACATTTTTCCAGTCTTCAACAGTCCAATTTTGGTGAGCTCGTGCAAATTGTAGCCTCTTTTTCCTATTTATAGTGGAGCTGAGTGGTACCCGGTTGGGTCTTCTGCTGTTGTAGCCCATCCGCCTCAAGGTTGTGCGTGTTGTGGCTTCACAAATGCTTTGCTGCATACCTCAGTTGTAACGAGTGGTTATTTCAGTCAACGTTGCTCTTCTATCAGCTTGAATCAGTTGGCCCATTCTCCTCTGACCTCTAGCATCCACAAGGCATTTTCGCCCACAGGACTGCCGCATACTGGATGTTTTTCCCTTTTCACACCATTCTTTGTAAACCCTAGAAATGGTTGTACGTGAAAATCCCAGTAACTGAGCAGATTGTGAAATACTCAGACCGGCCCGTCTGGCACCAACAACCATGCCATGCTCAAAATTGCTTAAATCACCTTTCTTTCCCATTCTGACATTCAGTTTGGAGTTCAGGAGATTGTCTTGACCAGGAGCACCCCCCTAAATGCATTGAAGCAACTGCCATGTGATTGGTTGACTAGATAATTGCATTAATGAGAAATAGAACAGGTGTTCCTAATAATTCTTTAGGTGAGTGTATATACCACAGTTCATGCCTAGTTAGTAAGTTGGTGAAATGTAGGGAGTTGGAGTTAGAGTGTGGAAGCAGGAGGAGATGGAGTGAGGGGCAAGGGGGAAGGAGAGGACCCCTCTCCTCTCAGCTTTCTCTTAGGCTCCACGGCCCAGAGGAGCCAATTCTGTCACGGATGAAGTTTGAAGATAGCTGGAACTTATAAATAAACGAGTGACTGGCTTGACCCCAAACTAAGGAGCTTATAGGTGAGCCCTATAAAATCCTAAGAGCTCACCCTGACTGCTATGCAGATGCAAGAGTCTCGATGGTAGACAATTGCATGCCCTCGTACCTAAGCCTGTGTGACACCTGAAAACCCTATAATAGTGAGGGGACATGACCACCGGCTCCCTGCACTTAATACGGATGGAGTCAGGGTCACCTAGAATCAATCCAGCAAGGAAACACAATAAAGTAAAGGACTTATCTGAGCAAACAGCAGAAGCAGCCTCCAGCAGTGAACACTTCATCCAGGAAGTAGTATAAACCGCAAAGTGAGGCAGTATGGGAGGGAATATAAAGGAAGACGATTAGTCTAAATAAGTGACACCTGGCAGAAGGAAAAGAGATGAGAAAGTGAAACCAAAACAAAGAACATCATACAAGAGGTAGAGAAGAACGTCTGCCAGACCTTCTCACAGAACTGGCGGTGACAAATTCATGGTCTCAGATTCAAGCCAGGAAAATAGGCAGAGGTGAAGTCTTATTCTACCGTCTACTCTTCCGGAGTGTCAAGTGGATTTTACTAAGTTTATTGTGGAAAGACAAAGGAGGGACAATAGCCATTATTCTAGGCTTTTGGCGCCTTTGGAATAAGGTGAAGGTTTATTAGCTTCCGGTAGCCTCACTGTTACTTCAAGGACAGATATGCCATCTGTTACATCACTTGCGTGTAAAAGACAAGGACTTGAACTACCTTTACTGAGACTAAAGCAAGGCAAAGAGCTGAATACCAGTGAGTACATAACTTCCTACAAATAAGTGAAGAAAAAGGTCCCGGAGACAATAGAGATCCTCTGTCAGCTCTTCTTTATTAATCACATGTAGAAAACGGACATAGCCACCTCATACACTGCATGGACGTTGACGCGTTTCGGGTAAGTACCCTTAGTCGTAACACTTTGCCATGTGTGACCCCACAATTTAAAGGAGTTGGAGTGTACCTCCTCCAAAATCAAGGAAGGAGTCTCCAACCCCATAGGCTGCCACACACTGTGACACACCTCTTCATTTGCTACATCAATCACAGGTATAATTAGTAACACACTGTGCGGACATTCTCTGGACATATTAACCCTGGGAGTACCAAGGTATTCGCTCCCTGGAAAGAGAAGCCGCACAGTGTGAACATACTATCATTCCACAAATTAAAAACATATAGTACAAACAACCAAACATGACCTTCTGCCCTGCAACAGGATAGAGTTAATTATATCATAACAAATTTCATAAAAAATAATAATAATAATATTATTGACACCAGCGGATAGATAACCACCTTGCAGTCCCTAAGGTAGATTAGAATATCTATTACTTGCAAGTCGCAAGGATTAAGTATGTGTAACATAGGAAGGTAGCTTCCAATTAACCCTGGGTGCGCTAGGTCAAATAATGCTGCGCATAAACCAGAATGAGGAAGAAAACCGCCCTATGTGACATAACTTCCTACTGTAGCCTGAGAGATAGCCACATATACAGCCTGTTACTGGAATTTATCACATTCAACCTACATGTTCACAAAAGACTGTTTATTAACTGGATGTAAAACTGTTGTCAAGATCCTGGTTACAGTAAAGTTCTTAGTTGGATTCAAACCTTGCCTCATTCTTCTATCTCCATACCACCATAACTTTCATAATTTTGCACCACCAAGGTGCTGGCGTCCCGACAATACATAAGTCAGGGGCCCAGCCGCACAAGCACCCAGAAAATCCAATCACCATCAAGGGCACCTCGATAGAGTGTGCCCCAGAGAATCTGGTGCTGTTCTCCCCTTCACTGCACTGCTGGCCCAGGGAGGCGTCTGCTAACCGTGAGTACCCGATGAACTATTGTATCCTTTGGCCCACCGTGAACCTCACATGTTCTCCCCTGCGGACCAGCACGTTGCATGAGCCCCTTCTCTTTGGCTGAGATGACTTCTAGGTACAGAGGTATGTGAGACAATGGGGGAGATTTATCAAACTGGTGTAAAGTAGAACTGGCTTAGTTGCCCATAGCAACCAATCAGATTCCACCTTACTGTATATTTTCCCAGCTCTTCTTTCCCCAGGGACCTGCCCTGTCAAAGTCACTGCAGGGACTCCTATAATCAGTCATCTTGTGTAATGTATTTGTGTTAGCAGATCATATTTGCATGTAGCAGTACAGTGGGCCCTCAGAATTAATTTTACTAGTGGGCCCTAGGCACCCCAGTACGACAACTGAAAGGTGAGTATAAGATCCCTTATTTTCTTGACCTTTGGCAGGGTGTTAAGTATTGTTTTAATTGTGCAGGAATACCCCCTTTAACATTCCACAATTCAGAGGGCTTTGTGTCTACCCACTCTGTCCAATCACTACCGACAGAGTCAGTTATTTTGTTAAATACATCCCCAAAAGAATAAGAGAGGAACTCCACAATGCACAAAAGTGAGAACATGTTCTCCAGAAGTGTTATTTCAGGAGGTTATTACAGTAGATAAATCAGAAGTGGTAAGAGATCTACACATCTGCGTCCATTTTGAGGACTACAAACAGCAGATCTGCAAAACACAGACACTGGGCATGTGCACCCCGCATCGCGGTACGACCCATTGACTTCAATGGGTCTGTAATCTACAAGATGCAGCCAAAGGGCTTTTTGTGTACTTCTGGCTTCGTGCCTCCATGCTGCAAAAAGTTAAGACATATCCTATCTTTGGCCACATCTTGTGGATCATGAACCTATTGAAGTCAATGGGTCTGCACCGCGATGCAGCTTGCAAATGGCCGGTGCCCGTGTTTTGTGAATCCATGGTTTGTGGTCCGCAAAACAGACACAGTCGTGTGAGTGCAGCCTTAAAGAGAGATACAGTATAATATTGTACTTTTTTAGCCAAAGAACACAAGACAGTTAACTAAAGAAGCAATAAAATACAGTCAGAAATGCTTGGAGTTTGGGTTTGTACGGACATAAGGTTTGTAAATGTCACTTGCTGGTTTGACATCAGTGAAACAGCTGAGCCCCAGGAGTAAAGCACATGAGATGGATCCTGCTGGTAGAGCTCCTCATTATTAATGGTGGAGTGGTTTTGTCAGAGCTTATTTTTGAAGCATGTAAAGCAGGACACATTGAAATCAGAACGTGTTTCCAATAGTGTATCTTCAATGAGTGCCTGCAGTTCTTTAGAAGCACTAACCAACCCTTAGTGATGCCAGTGGCTGGCAACCAATTCCAAGAGAAACAGAGTATCGTCAGTCACTAGCACCATCAACAGAATCTTAAGGGACCAGCCTTTTCCAACCCAAGAAGGACATCTACTTGTGACTTCCTGTGCCGCTGCATGGCGTTTGGTTGTGCTGGACATGTCTCTCTACCTTGAATAATGAAGAAAATGACTTTTCTATACTAATTGAGTATTTCCTAATGTTGCACATCAATTTTGTAATTATGTAAGTGCTGTAAGCATTTGTAATATTTGTGGAATCAAGGCAAAAGAATGGCAAAAAGTGGTATTCTCATAGCAACAGAAGTCTCAGGGTCCTCTAGCCAGGTCAGGATAAATTAGTGCAGAAATCCAGAAGAAATAACAAATCTCTTAGCAAGTTCCATGCACTTAAATGGATTGTCCAAAATTTTGATATTAATGGCTTATCGTCAGAGGCTAGGACATCAATATCATGTAGACAAAGTTAATAGAAGGCACTTACTACTGCATTGTGATTGTCCATATTGCTTCCTTTGCTATAATCTATATTAGGGGCCCTGGCGTTGGGGGGCATGTTTTATACTTTGGAAAACCCCTTTAACTTTGTCTACATGATATATGCAATTTGCTGAGGTGAAACAAACCCTTTCATATCTGCACAGCCAACAATAAAGCTAAGTAGCAGGTGATTATACAGCCTTCCTCATGTTCACCTCTATTATTGCCTGAGGAAAGGCTTTGAATCACCTGAAACTTTGCCTCTTGGCTAGAGTTGAGCGAACACCTGGATGTTCGGGTTCGAGAAGTTCAGCCGAACTTCCCGGAAATGTTCGGTTTCGGGATCCGAACCCGAACCGAACTTCGTCCCGAACCCGAACCCCAACCGAACTTCGTCCCGAACCCGAACCCCATTGAAGTCAATGGGGACCCGAACTTTTGGGCACTAAAAAGGCTGTAAAACAGCCCAGGAAAGAGCTAGAGGGCTGCAAAAGGCAGCAACATGTAGGTAAATCCCCTGCAAACAAATGTGGATAGGGAAATGAATTAAAATAAAATAAAAATAAAAAAAAATGAACCAATATCAATTGGACAGAGGTCCCATAGCAGAGAATCTGGCTTCATGTCAGCAGAGAATCAGTCTCTTCATGCCATAGCAAAGAATCTGGCTTCATGTCAGCAGAGAATCAGTCTCTTCATGCCATAGCAGAGAATCTGGCTTCATGTCAGCGCAGAATCAGTCTTTATGTCATAGCAGAGAATCAGGCTTCAAGTCACCCACCACTGGAACTGGCCACTGTCACATATTTAGGCCCCGGCACCCAGACAGAGGAGAGAGGTCCCGTAACAGAGAATCTGGCCTTATGTCAGAACAGAATCTGTCTTCATGTCATAGCAGAGAATCAGGCTTCACGTCACCCACCACTGGAACAGGCCACTGTCACACATTTAGGCCCCGGCACCCAGACAGAGGAGAGAGGTCCCGTAACAGAGAATCTGGCCTTATGTCAGCGCAGAATCAGTCTTCATGTCATAGCAGAGAATCAGGCTTCACGTCACCCACCACTGGAACAGGCCACTGTCACACATTTAGGCCCCGGCACCCAGACAGAGGAGAGAGGTCCCGTAACAGAGAATCTGGCCTTATGTCAGCGCAGAATCAGTCTTCATGTCATAGCAGAGAATCAGGCTTCACGTCACCCACCACTGGAACAGGCCACTGTCACACATTTAGGCCCAGGCACCCAGGCAGAGGAGAGAGGTCCCGTAACAGAGAATCTGGCCTTATGTCAGCGCAGAATCAGTCTTCATGTCATAGCAGAGAATCAGGCTTCACGTCACCCACCACTGGAACAGGCCACTGTCACACATTTAGGCCCAGGCACCCAGGCAGAGGAGAGAGGTCCCGTAACAGAGAATCTGGCCTTATGTCAGCGCAGAATCAGTCTTCATGTCATAGCAGAGAATCAGGCTTCACGTCACCCACCACTGGAACAGGCCACTGTCACACATTTAGGCCCCGGCACCCAGACAGAGGAGAGAGGTCCCGTAACAGAGAATCTGGCCTTATGTCAGCGCAGAATCAGTCTTCATGTCATAGCAGAGAATCAGGCTTCACGTCACCCACCACTGGAACAGGCCACTGTCACACATTTAGGCCCAGGCACCCAGGCAGAGGAGAGAGGTCCCGTAACAGAGAATCTGGCCTTATGTCAGCGCAGAATCAGTCTTCATGTCATAGCAGAGAATCAGGCTTCACGTCACCCACCACTGGAACAGGCCACTGTCACACATTTAGGCCCAGGCACCCAGGCAGAGGAGAGAGGTCCCGTAACAGAGAATCTGGCCTTATGTCAGCGCAGAATCAGTCTTCATGTCATAGCAGAGAATCAGGCTTCACGTCACCCACCACTGGAACAGGCCACTGTCACACATTTAGGCCCAGGCACCCAGGCAGAGGAGAGAGGTCCCGTAACAGAGAATCTGGCCTTATGTCAGCGCAGAATCAGTCTTCATGCCATAGCAGAGATTCAGGCTTCACGTCACCCACCACTGGAACAGGCCACTGTCACATATTTAGGCCCAGGCACCCAGGCAGAGGAGAGAGGTCCCGTAACAGAGAATCTGGCCTTATGTCAGCACAGAATCTGTCTTCATGTCATAGCAGAGAATCAGGCTTCAGGTCACCCACCACTGGAACAGGCCACTGTCACACATTTAGGCCCAGGCACCCAGGCAGAGGAGAGAGGTCCTGTAACAAAGAATCTGGCCTTATGTCAGCGCAGAATCAGTCTTCATGTCATAGCAGAGAATCAGGCTTCACGTCACTCACCACTGGAACAGGCCACTGTCACATATTTAGGCCCAGGCACCCAGGCAGAGGAGAGAGGTCCCGTAACAGAGAATCTGGCCTTATGTCAGCACAGAATCTGTCTTCATGTCATAGCAGAGAATCAGGCTTCACGTCACCCACCACTGGAACAGGCCACTGTCACACATTTAGGCCCCGGCACCCAGACAGAGGAGAGAGGTCCCGTAACAGAGAATCTGGCCTTATGTCAGCACAGAATCTGTCTTCATGTCATAGCAGAGAATCAGGCTTCACGTCACCCACCACTGGAACAGGCCACTGTCACACATTTAGGCCCAGGCACCCATGCAGAGGAGAGAGGTCCCGTAACAGAGAATCTGGCCTTATGTCAGCGCAGAATCAGTCTTCATGCCATAGCAGAGATTCAGGCTTCACGTCACCCACCACTGGAACAGGCCACTGTCACATATTTAGGCCCAGGCACCCAGGCAGAGGAGAGAGGTCCCGTAACAGAGAATCTGGCCTTATTTCAGCACAGAATCTGTCTTCATGTCATAGCAGAGAATCAGGCTTCACGTCACCCACCACTGGAACAGGCCACTGTCACACATTTAGGCCCCGGCACCCAGGCAGAGGAGAGAGGTCCCGTAACAGAGAATCTGGCCTTATGTCAGCACAGAATCTGTCTTCATGTCATAGCAGAGAATCAGGCTTCACGTGACCCACCACTGGAACAGGCCACTGTCACACATTTAGGCCCCGGCACCCAGGCAGAGGAGAGAGGTCCCGTAACAGAGAATCTGGCCTTATGTCAGCACAGAATCTGTCTTCATGTCATAGCAGAGAATCAGGCTTCACGTGACCCACCACTGGAACAGGCCACTGTCACACATTTAGGCCCCGGCACCCAGGCAGAGGAGAGAGGTCCCGTAACAGAGAATCTGGCCTTATGTCAGCACAGAATCTGTCTTCATGTCATAGCAGAGAATCAGGCTTCACGTCACCCACCACTGGAACAGGCCACTGTCACACATTTAGGCCCCGGCACCCAGACAGAGGAGAGAGGTCCCGTAACAGAGAATCTGGCCTTATGTCAGCACAGAATCTGTCTTCATGTCATAGCAGAGAATCAGGCTTCACGTCACCCACCACTGGAACAGGCCACTGTCACACATTTAGGCCCCGGCACCCAGGCAGAGGAGAGAGGTCCCGTAACAGAGAATCTGGCCTTATGTCAGCGCAGAATCAGTCTTCATGTCATAGCAGAGAATCAGGCTTCACGTCACCCACCACTGGAACAGGCCACTGTCACATATTTAGGCCCAGGCAGAGGAGAGAGGTCCCGTAACAGAGAATCTGGCCTTATGTCAGCACAGAATCTGTCTTCATGTCATAGCAGAGAATCAGGCTTCACGTCACCCAACACTGGAACAGGCCACTGTCACACATTTAGGCCCCGGCACCCAGGCAGAGGAGAGAGGTCCCGTAACAGAGAATCTGGCCTTATGTCAGCGCAGAATCAGTCTTCATGTCATAGCAGAGAATCAGGCTTCACGTCACCCACCACTGGAACAGGCCACTGTCACATATTTAGGCCCAGGCACCCAGGCAGAGGAGAGAGGTCCCGTAACAGAGAATCTGGCCTTATGTCAGCACAGAATCTGTCTTCATGTCATAGCAGAGAATCAGGCTTCAGGTCACCCACCACTGGAACAGGCCACTGTCACACATTTAGGCCCAGGCACCCAGGCAGAGGAGAGAGGTCCCGTAACAAAGAATCTGGCCTTATGTCAGCGCAGAATCAGTCTTCATGTCATAGCAGAGAATCAGGCTTCACGTCACCCACCACTGGAACAGGCCACTGTCACATATTTAGGCCCAGGCACCCAGGCAGAGGAGAGAGGTCCCGTAACAGAGAATCTGGCCTTATGTCAGCACAGAATCTGTCTTCATGTCATAGCAGAGAATCAGGCTTAACGTCACCCACCACTGGAACAGGCCACTGTCACACATTTAGGCCCCGGCACCCAGACAGAGGAGAGAGGTCCCGTAACAGAGAATCTGGCCTTATGTCAGCACAGAATATGTCTTCATGTCATAGCAGAGAATCAGGCTTCACGTCACCCACCACTGGAAGAGGCCACTGTCACACATTTAGGCCCCGGCACCCAGGCAGAGGAGAGAGGTCCCGTAACAGAGAATCTGGCCTTATGTCAGCACAGAATCTGTCTTCATGTCATAGCAGAGAATCAGGCTTCACGTCACCCACCACTGGAACAGGCCACTGTCACACATTTAGGCCCCGGCACCCAGACAGAGGAGAGAGGTCCCGTAACAGAGAATCTGGCCTTATGTCAGCACAGAATCTGTCTTCATGTCATAGCAGAGAATCAGGCTTCACGTCACCCACCACTGGAACAGGCCACTGTCACACATTTAGGCCCAGGCACCCATGCAGAGGAGAGAGGTCCCGTAACAGAGAATCTGGCCTTATGTCAGCGCAGAATCAGTCTTCATGTCATAGCAGAGAATCAGGCTTCACGTCACCCACCACTGGAACAGGCCACTGTCACATATTTAGGCCCAGGTACCCAGGCAGAGGAGAGAGGTCCCGTAACAGAGAATCTGGCCTTATGTCAGCACAGAATCTGTCTTCATGTCATAGCAGAGAATCAGGCTTCACGTCACCCACCACTGGAACAGGCCACTGTCACATATTTAGGCCCAGGCAGAGGAGAGAGGTCCCGTAACAGAGAATCTGGCCTTATGTCAGCGCAGAATCAGTATTCATGTCATATCAGAGAATCAGGCTTCACGTCACCCACCACTGGAACAGGCCACTGTCACACATTTAGGCCCCGGCACCCAGACAGAGGAGAGGTTCATTCAACTTTGGGTTGCCCCGCAATATAATGGTAAAATGAAAATAAAAATAGTATTGAATGAGGAAGTGCCCTGGAGTAGAATAATATATTGTTAAGGGGAGGTAGTTAATATCTAATCTGCACAAGGGATGGACAGGTCCTGTGGGATCCATGCCTGGTTCATTTTAATAAACGTCAGCTTGTCCACATTGGCTGTAGACAGGCGTCTGCGTTTGTCTGTAATGACGCCCCCTGCCGTGCTGAATACACGTTCAGACAAAACGCTGGCCGCCGGGCAGGCCAGCACCTCCAAGGCATAAAAGGCTAGCTCTGGCCACGTGGACAATTTGGAGACCCAGAAGTTGAATGGGGCCGAACCATCAGTCAGTACGTGGAGGGGTGTGCACAGGTACTGTTCCACCATGTTAGTGAAATGTTGCCTGCTGCTAACACGTTCCGTATCAGGTGGTGGTGCAGTTAGCTGTGGCGTGTTGACAAAACTTTTCCACATCTCTGCCATGCTAACCCTGCCCTCAGAGGAGCTGGCCGTGACACAGCTGCGTTGGCGACCTCTTGCTCCTCCTCTGCCTTCGCCTTGGGCTTCCACTGGTTCCCCTGTGACATTTGGGAATGCTCTCAGTAGCGCGTCTACCAACGTGCGCTTGTACTTGCGCATCTTCCTATCACGCTCCAGTGTAGGAAGTAAGGTGGGCACATTGTCTTTGTACCGGGGATCCAGCAGGGTGGCAACCCAGTAGTCCGCACACGTTAAAATCTGGGCAACTCTGCTGTCGTTGCGCAGGCACTGCAGCATGTAGTCGCTCATGTGTGCCAGGCTGCCCAGAGGTAAGGACAAGCTGTCCTCTGTGGGAGGCGTATCGTCATCGTCCTGTGTTTCCCCCCAGCCACGCACCAGTGATGGGCCAGAGCTGCTTTGGGTGCCACCCCGCTGTGAACATGCTTCATCCTCATCCTCCTCCACCTCCTCCTCATCCTTGTCCTCCTCGTCCTCCAGTAGTGGGCCCTGTCTGGCCACATTTGTACCTGGCCTCTGGTGTTGCAAAAAACCTCCCTCTGAGTCACTTCGAAGAGACTGGCCTGAAAGTGCTAAAAATGACCCCTCTTCCTCCTCTTCCTCCTGGGCCACCTCCTCTTCCATCATCGCCCTAAGTGTTTTCTCAAGGAGACATAGAAGTGGTATTGTAACGCTGATAACGGCGTCATCGCCACTGGCCATGTTGGTGGAGTACTCGAAACAGCGCAACAGGGCACACAGGTCTCGCATGGAGGCCCAGTCATTGGTGGTGAAGTGGGGCTGATCCGCAGTGCGACTGACCCGTGCGTGCTGCAGCTGAAACTCTACTATGGCCTGCTGCTGCTCGCACAGTCTGTCCAGCATATGCAAGGTGGAGTTCCACCTGGTGGGTACGTCGCATATGAGGCGGTGAGCGGGAAGGCCGAAGTTACGCTGTAGCGCAGACAGGCGAGCAGCGGCAGGGTGTGAACGCCGGAAGCGCGAACAGACGGCCCGCACTTTATGCAGCAGCTCTGACATGTCGGGGTAGTTGCGAATGAACTTCTGCACCACCAAATTCAGCACATGCGCCAGGCAAGGGATGTGCGTCAAACCGGCTAGTCCCAGAGCTGCAACGAGATTTCGCCCATTATCGCACACCACCAGGCCGGGCTTGAGGCTCACCGGCAGCAACCACTCGTCGGTCTGTTGTTCTATACCCCCCCACAACTCCTGTGCGGTGTGGGGCCTGTCCCCCAAACATATGAGTTTCAGAACGGCCTGCTGACGTTTACCCCGGGCTGTGCTGAAGTTGGTGGTGAAGGTGTGTGGCTGACTGGATGAGCAGGTGGAAGAAGAGGAGGAGGAAGCTGAGTAGGAGGAGGAGGAGACAGGAGGCAAAGAATGTTGCCCTGCGATCCTTGGCGGCGGAAGGACGTGCGCCAAACAGCTCTCCGCCTGGGGCCCAGCCGCCACTACATATACCCAGTGTGCAGTTAGGGAGATATAGCGTCCCTGGCCGTGCTTACTGGTCCACGTATCTGTGGTTAGGTGGACTTTGCCACAGATGGCGTTGCGCAGTGCACACTTGATTTTATCGGACACTTGGTTGTGCAGGGAAGGCACGGCTCTCTTGGAGAAGTAGTGCCGGCTGGGAACAACATACTGTGGGACAGCAAGCGACATGAGCTGTTTGAAGCTGTGTGTGTCCACCAGCCTAAATGACAGCATTTCATAGGCCAGTAGTTTAGAAATGCTGGCATTCAGGGCCAGGAATTGAGGGTGGCTAGGTGGGAATTTACGCTTTCTCTCAAATGTTTGTGAGATGGAGAGCTGAACGCTGCCGTGTGACATGGTTGAGATGCTTGGTGACGCAGGTGGTGGTGTTGGTGGTACATCCCATGTTTGCTGGGCGGCAGGTGCCAACGTTCCTCCAGAGGCGGAGGAAGAGGCCGAGGCAGCAGCAGAAGAGGCCGAGGCGGCGGCAGCAGCAGAAGAGGCCGAGGCGGCAGCAGCAGAAGAGGTAGCAGGGGGAGCCTGAGTGACTTCCTTGTTTTTAAGGTGTTTACTCCACTGCAGTTCATGCTTTGCATGCAGGTGCCTGGTCATGCAGGTTGTGCTAAGGTTCAGAACGTTAATGCCTCGCTTCAGGCTCTGATGGCACAGCGTACAAACCACTCAGGTCTTGTCGTCAGCACATTGTTTGAAGAAGTGCCATGCCAGGGAACTCCTTGAAGCTGCCTTTGGGGTGCTCGGTCCCAGATGGCGGCGGTCAGTAGCAGGCGGAGTCTCTTGGCGGCGGGTGTTCTGATTTTGCCCACTGCTCCCTCTTTTGCTACGCTGTTGGCTCGGTCTCACCACTGCCTCTTCCTCCGAACTCTGAAAGTCAGTGGCACGACCTTCATTCCATGTGGGGTCTAGGACCTCATCGTCCCCTGCATCGTCTTCCACCCAGTCTTGATCCCTGACCTCCTGTTCAGTCTGCACACTGCAGAAAGACGCAGCAGTTGGCACCTGTGTTTCGTCATCATCAGAGACGTGCTGAGGTGGCATTCCCATGTCCTCATCATCAGGAAAAATAAGTGGTTGTGCGTTAGTGCATTCTATCTCTTCCACCCCTGTGGAAGGGCTAGGTGGATGCCCTTGGGAAACCCTGGCAGCAGAGTCTTCAAACAGCATAAGAGACTGCTGCATAACTTGAGGCTCAGACAGTTTCCCTGATATGCATGGGGGTGATGTGACAGACCGATGGGCTTGGTTTTCATGCGCCATCTGTGCGCTTTCTGCAGAAGACTGGGTGGTAGATAATGTGAACGTGCTGGATCCACTGTCGGCCACCCAATTGACTAATACCTGTACCTGCTCAAGCCTTACCATCCTTAGAACCGCATTGGGCCCCACCAAATATCGCTGTAAATTCTGCTGGCTACTGGGACCTGAGGTAGTTGGTTCACTAGGACGTGTGGCTGTGGCAGAACGGCCACGTCCTCTCCCAGCACCAGAGGGTCCACTAACACCACCACGACCATGTCCACGTCCGCATACACGTCCCTTATTAGATGTTTTCCTCATTGTTCCCGTTCACCACAATTTTGAGAATGGCAAATTTGGGAATAGTTTTTCAACCCAGAACAAAAAATGTGCTTTTACGGTCACTACAAATAACTTGACCAGCTAAAACAGTACAGATTTGGTTGAATCGAAATGTGAGGCCTGTTTTTTTTTTGCGCTGTGTGACAGGTATAGGTTTAATCACAGAATTAGACTTCTATCTGCACGGTAGCAAGTTTGTCTTAGGTTTTTCTGAATGACACTATCAGCACCTTCAATGTAAGATATCCTTTTTGGGATAGATTTCAAGTAGGCCTCATATAGCAGAAACTAGTTATTTTGAGAATGGCAAATTTGGGAATAGTTTTTCAACCCAGAACAAAAAGTGTGCTTTTACGGTCACTACAAATAACTTGACCAGCTAAAACAGTACAGATTTGGTTGAATAGAAATGTGAGGCCTGTTTTTTTTTGCGCTGTGTGACAGGTATAGGTTTAATCACATAATTAGACTTCTATCTGCACGGTAGCGTGTGTCTTAGGTTTTTCTGAATGACACTATCAGCACCTAATATGTAAGATATCCTTTTTGGGATAGATTTCAAGTAGGCCTCATATAGCAGAAACTAGTTATTTTGAGAATGGCAAATTTGGGAATGGTTTTTCACCCCAGAACAAAAAGTGTGCTTTTACGGTCACTACAAATAACTTGACCAGCTAAAACAGTACTGATTTGGTTGAATAGAAATGTGAGGCCTGTTTTTTTTTGCGCTGTGTGACAGGTATAGGTTTAATCACAGAATTAGACTTCTATCTGCACGGTAGCGTGTGTCATAGGTTTTTCTGAATGACACTATCAGCACCTTCAATGTAAGATATCCTTTTTGGGATAGATTTCAAGTAGGCCTCATATAGCAGAAACTAGTTATTTTGAGAATGGCAAATTTGGGAATAGTTTTTCAACCCAGAACAAAAAATGTGCTTTTACGATCACTACAAATAACTTGACCAGCTAAAACAGTACAAATTTGGTTGAATAGAAATGTCAGGTCTATTTTTTAGGCACTGGGTGACAGGCTCAACTTGCCCCTGATGTAGTATATGGCCAAAAATTAACCACACTATTGATGGTTAAATGCACTTGGGTGACACAGGCTCAGCCTGCACCAGATGTAGTATATGGCCAAAAAATAACCAGACTGTTGATGGTTAAATGCACTTCGGTGACACAGGCTCAGCCTGCAGCTGATGTAGTATATGGCCAAAAAATAACCAGACTGTTGATGGTTAAATGCACTTCGGTGACACAGGCTCAGCCTGCAGCTGATGTAGGATATAGCACAAAATAACCACACTATTGATGGTTAAATACACTTGGTGATAGCTTGTGCTGGCGCACCACAAGCCACAAAATGGCCGCCGATCACCCCAGAAAAAAGTGATCTAAAAATGCTCTGGGCAGCCTCAAAAAAGTGAGCAAGTCGATATTAGCACTTCAATGATCCACAGCTGCAGATCGATCACAGAATGAAGTCTTTTGGAGGAGTTAATCTGCCTAATCTCGCCCTAACGTCGCAGCAGCAACCTCTCCCTATGCTTCAATCAGCAGAGTGACGTGCAGCGCTACGTGACCCAAGCTTATATAGAGGCTGGGTCACATGCTGCACTGGCCAATCACAGCCATGCCAATAGTAGGCAAGGCTATGATGGCCTCTTGGGGCAAGTAGTATAACGCTTGTTGATTGGCTGCTTTGCAGCCTTTCAAAAAGCGCCAAGAAAGCGCCGAACACCGAACCCGAACCCGGACTTTTACGAAAATGTTCGGGTTCGGGTCCGTGTCACGGACACCCCAAAATTCGGTACGAACCCGAACTATACAGTTCGAGTTCGCTCATCCCTACTCTTGGCTATGAATATCCTAAACACTTTAGTTGCATGGAACTTCTTAGGAGTTCTGTATCCTCCTCCAGATTTTTCTAGATATGGTGATTGCTTTGGCAGCCACCCGACACATTTTAGTCCAGTTGTTCAAATTTCCCATACATGTTTAATGAAAGTAGGCGATGGACGAAAGACCTTTCTGGGAACATTCTTTAAAAAAAAATACTTTAGCTCACGAACGGTCTTTCTTTGAACAAAAGATCTTTTGTTCAACAATCGGACGAAAATATTAAACACGGCCGACTTCTCTAATGATGATGGTCTGTCATTGGTTGGCTAAAAAAATCATTCGTTGATAAGTTTCAACCGACGAACATTCGTTTTGGTTGAAATCATTACCTTAAGGCCTCATGCACACAACCGGTTTTTTGCCGTCCGCAAAAACAGGGTCCGTAGGTCCGTGATCCGTGTCCGTTTTTTCTTCCGTGGGTCTTCCTTGATTTTTGGAGGATCCACGAACATGAAGGAAAAAGTCGTTTTGGTGTCCGCCTGGCCGTGCGGAGCCAAACGGATCCATCCTGACTTACAATGCAAGTCAATGGGGACGGATCCGTTTGACGTTGACACAAACGGATCTGTCCCCCATTGACTTTCAATGTAAAGTCAGGAGTTAATATACCATAGGATCAGAGTTTTCTCCAATCCGATCGTATATTTTAACTTGAAGCGTCCCCATCACCATGGGAACACCTCTATGTTAAAATATACCATCGGATTTGAGTTATATCGTGAAAACTCATATCCGACAGTATTTTCTAACACAGAGGCGTTCCCATAGTGATGGGGACGCTTCAAGTTAGAATATACTAAGAACTTTGTACATGAGTGCCCCCTGCTGCCTGGCAGCACCCGATCTCTTACAGGGGGCTGTGATCCGCACAATTAACCCCTCAGGTGCCGCACCTGAGGGGTTAATTGTGCGTATCATAGCCCCCTGTAAGAGATCAGGTGCTGCCAGGCAGGAGGGGGCACACCCCCGTCCCTCCCCTGTATTACATTCATTGGTGGCCAGTGCGGCCCCCCTCTCCCCCCCTCCTAATTAAACCCCCCCCCCTTGGTTAGTTTAATAGCGGTCTGCAACCAGCGCAGGATAAATGTCTGCATTTATCCTGCATATAAATGTATATATATTGTTTGATACCTCCATTTGCAATATAACACGAAAAAACCTAACATGAGCAAAAGCTGTTCCCTTAGACAAAATACAGTCAAAAACAAATATTGACTCAACATTATATCTTCTTAAATATCTCCGTGTCTCACTATCTACACACGTCTGACCTGGACATTTAAAATCTTCACAAAAAAAAATATATGTATATTTTACCTGTTTATAAGTTTATGCTGTTGCTATTTCTCATTGTATATGTACATATATCTCAGCAAGCATGCGCTGACTTCTGTATGGCCTTTAAGTCTGGGCCGGCACCAGGTGTAGATGCCCATCATTGGTGGCAGCGGAGAGTTCCGATCGGAGTCCCAGTTTAATCGCTGGGACTCCGATCAGTAACCATGGCAACCAGGACGCTACTGCAGTCCTGGTTGCCATGGTTACTTAGCAATTTTAGAAGTATTATACTTACCTGCGCTGTCTGTGGCCGGCCGGGCACTCCTCCTACTGGTAAGTGAAAGGTCTGTGCGGCGCATTGCTTATAGCACAGACCTTTCACTTACCAGTAGGAGGAGCGCCCGGGCGGTCACAGACATCGCAGGTAAGTATAATGCTTCTAAAATTGCTAAGTAACCATGGCAGCCAGGACTGCAGTAGCGTCCTGGTTGCCATGGTTACCGATCGGAGTCCCAGCGATTAAACTGGGACTCTGATCGGAACTCTCCGCTGTCTCCAATGATGGGCATCTACACCTAGTGCCGGCCCAGACTTAAAGGCCATACAGAAGTCAGCGCATGCTTGCTGAGATATATATACATATACAATGAGAAATAGCAACAGCATAAGCTTATAAACAGGTAAAATAGATATTTTATTTTTTTTGTGAAGATTTTAAATGTCCAGTTCAGACGTGCGCGGTGTGTAGATAGTGAGACACGGAGATATTTAAGAAGATATGATGTTGAGTCAATATTTGTTTTTGACTGTATTTTGCCTAAGGGAACAGCTTTTGATCGTTAGGTTTTTTCGTGTTATATTGCAAATGGAGGTATCAAACAATATATATACATTTATATGCAGGATAAATGCAGACATTTATCCTGCGCTGGTTGCAGACCGCTATTAAACTAACCAAGGGGGGGGTTAATTAGGAGGGGGGGAGAGGGGGGGCCTCACTGGCCACCAATGAATGTAATACAGGGGAGGGAGGGGGGTGTGCCCCCTCCTGCCTGGCAGCACCTGATCTCTTACAGGGGGCTATGATACGCACAATTAACCCCTCAGGTGCGGCACCTGAGGGGTTAATTGTGCGGATCACAGCCCCCTGTAAGAGATTGGGTGCTGCCAGGCAGCAGGGGGCAGTCATGTACACAGTTCGTAGTATATTTTAACTTGAAGCGTCCCCATCACTATGAAAACGCCTCTGTGTTAGAATATACTGTCGGATCTGAGTTTTCACAAAGTGAAAATTCAGCTCTGAAAAAGCTTTTATGCAGACGGATCTGCGGATCCGTCTGTGTGAAAGTAGCCTACGGCCACGGGCCACGGACCACGGATGCGGATGTCAAT
The DNA here is from genome assembly GCF_905171765.1 of Bufo bufo. NCBI lineage: Eukaryota > Metazoa > Chordata > Amphibia > Anura > Bufonidae > Bufo > Bufo bufo. The sequence continues at coordinate 527,361,755 of NC_053392.1, read as the reverse complement.
CTTGTGTGCATCCGTGTTTTTTCACTGACCCATTGACTTGAATGGGTCCGTGAACCGTTGTCCGTCCAAAAAATAGGACAGGTCATATTTTTTTGACGGACAGGAAACATGGATCACGGCCACGGATGAACAACGGTGCATTTTCCGAGTTTTCAACGGACCCATTGAAATTCAATGGGTCCGCAGAAAATCACAGAAAACGGAACAACGGCCACGGATACACACAACGGTCTTGTGCATGAGGCCTAAGACTAATGTGCATGGGCACATTTAGTGTTGGGTCAGTTCTGTGCTTTGGGCAGTTGCTACAGCAATCAGTCGTTGTTGCCCTTCTCCTATGTATGCAGATTGCCACCAGCAATGCCATCCTCCATAACTGTGCATGCCCCCTGTGATGCCCCTGAAGCACAGTCTAACAAGCCGGGTCAAACTCAAATAAAGCTATGAGCAGGATATATGCAAGGTGCAAGGTATACAGTATACTCCTATAGCTGGTACCAAGGATGCCACAGAAAGTTTCCAATAGGGCACTCTCTTTATACTGATTGCTCAGATAATTGTATAAAAATGAACGGTACCAGTTAAACCAGTTAAAAACAATATAAAATACATCAACTGCTGATGTGAATTATCTAGTAGTTACAAGGAAACCTTAAGAAGTAACCAGGGGTGAACTGTGAAATTAAGCCTTTGTGATGTTGTGATTATGTGTGTTTTACAGGTTATTTCAATAATACATGTAGGGCAATTGATTGATGCTTAGGAAGAAGATGCACAAAAAATATAAATCAATTTCTAAAACCAGATCAAAGTGCTCGATGTGAGCCTTGTGCTGGAGGCTGCTGAAGCTGAATAATACAGGAGCGGGAAGCTTGCCAGTGGAAATATTGAGCACCTGAGGAAACCTTTTAGAGAGAGAAGATTCAAAGGACTTCACTCAGTAACCAGGCCCAAAAAAACATAATGGGAGATTTGTCATGAGGGGAATTTTTGTTAGTTTCTGCGTGTTACCAAATTTATCACATGTTCCACAATGTTTGATTAATGTGGTGCATCTTTAACCACTTCACATCCGGGCCATTTGCCCCCTTCCTGACAAGGCCTAATTTTGCAAATCTGACATATCTCACTTTATGTGGTAATAACTTTGGAACACTTTTACTTATCCAAGCCATTCACAGATTGTTTTCTCGTGACACATTGTACTTCATGACAGTCATAAATTTGAGTCAATATATTTCACCTTTATTTAGGAAAAAATCCCAAATTTACCCCAAATTTTTAAAAAATGCGCAAATTTTGAAATTTCAATTTCTCTGCTTTTAAAACAGAAAGTGATACCTCATAAAATATTTATTACCTAACATTCCCCATATGTCTACTTATGTTGGCATCATTTTTGAAATGTCATTTTATTTTTTTAGGACGTTAGAAGGCTTAGAATTTTAGAAGCAATTCTTAAAATTCTTAAGAAAATTGCCAAAACCCACTTTTTAAGGACCAGTTCAGGTCTGAAGTCACTTTGTGGGGCTTACATAGTGGATACCCCCATAAATGACCCCATTGTAGAAACTACACCCCTTATGTTACTTTAGGCGTTCCACAAGAATTAAAGGAAAATGGAGATCAAATTTTTAAATTTCACTTTTTTGGCAGATTTTTCATCTTAATCCATTTTTTTCTTTAACACATCGAGGGTTAACAGCCAAACAAATCTCAATATTTATTACCCTGATTCTGCGATTTACAGAAACACCCAACATGTGGTCATAAACTGCTGTATGGGCACACGGCAGATTTTGATGAACTGGTTTTTAGATGCCATGTCCCATTTGAAGCCCCCCTGATGCACCCTTACAGTAGAAACTCCCAAAAAATTACCCCATTTTGGAAACTAGGGGATAAGGTGCCAGGTTTAGTGGTACTATTTTTGGGTACATATGATTTTTTGATCATTCATTATAACACTTTATGGGGCAAGGTGACCAAAAAATTGGTTGTTTTGGCACAGTTTTTATGTATTTATTTTTACGGTGTTCACCCGAGGGGTTAGGTCATGTGATATTTTTATAGAGCTGGATGTTACGGACGCGGCGATACCTAATATGTATACTTTTTTTATTTATTTCACTTTAACACAATAATAGCATTTTTAAAACAAAAAAATTATGTTTTAATGTGTCTATGTTATGAGAGCTATATATATATTTTTTTTTTTTGAGAAGTTTTCTTATGTAGGGGCTAATTTTTTGCGGAATGAGGTGACGGTTTTATTGGTACCATTTTGTGGGACATACGCCTTTTTGATCATTTGGTGTTTCACTTTTTGTGATGTAAGGTGACAAAAATTGCTTTTTTGACACAGTTTTTATTTTTTATTTTTTACGGTGTTCACCCGAGGGGTTAGGTCATGTGATGTTTTTATAGAGCTGGTTGTTATGGATGTGGCGATACCTAATATGTATACTTTTTATTTTATTTCACTTTAACACAATAATAGCATTTTTGAAACAAAGAAATTATGTTTTAAAGTGTCCATGTTCTGAGAGCTATATTTTTTTTTATTTTTTGAGCGATTTTCTTATGTAGGGGCTAATTTTTTGTGGAATGAGGTGACAGTTTTATTGGTAAAATTTTGTGGGACATACACCTTTTTGATCACTTGGTGTTGCACTTTTTGTGATGTAAGGTGACAAAAATGGCTTTTTTTTACACCGTTTTTATTTTTATTTTTTTTATGGTGTTTATCGGACTGGGTGGATCATGTGATATATTTATAGAGCCGACCGTCACGGACGCGGCAATACCAAACATGTGAAACCTTTTTTTTTATTTTAAAACTTTATTTTTTTTGTTTTTTATTTTACACTTTTCTTCTCCCATAAGGTCACACAAGACCTCTGGGGGACATTTAACTTCACTTTTATTTATTTTTTCACTATTGATTTCTCCTGTAACTGGGGCTGACATAGTAGCCCCAGTTACAGGAGAAATACACTCCCCCCCCCCCCCCAGAGAGGCTGTACAGCGCAATACATCACTGTACAGCCTCAGTGCAGGGCTGATCGAGATTCCGTTACCAGCGGAATCCATAACTGAGTTGTTAGATAACCTGAACCTTGTATGCTGAACTTGTAAACAGAAGTTTGCTCAACACTAGTGGCAATGCAAAATGGCCACAAAATTCACTGTTTATGTAATTGGCTACAAATGATAATGACACTGCTGCACTCGTATGTAATGCTGCAGAATAAAAAAAAAAAAAAAAACTTTATGTGAAGTATTATATACCCCTGTTTAATCATCCTCCCAATAGTTACACTTAATTAGCATGATTATCCATTACCCTACCACCATATGACTTGTTGGCGATATTGTCTTTAAAAACAGCAGACACCCGGCCAATTTGCCATTTTTTCATCTCTTCATCTGCCTAAGGCCTCATGTACACGGCCGTTGCCCGGCCGTGGCCGTATTGCGGCCCGCAAACAGTGGGTCCGCAATATGCAGACACCGGCCGCTTGCTCCCCGCATCACGGATGAGGACCCATTCACTTACCGTGTGCATGAGACCCAAAAAACATGAATAAAAATGGGATACACACCAAATTGACACGAAATTGGTATCAATAAAAGTTACAGTTCACCCCACAAAAATGAGTGCCCACACATAAATATAGTGATGAAAAGAAGAAAATCATTATTTCCAAAGCTTTTATTTTTTTCCAGTATTAAAACAAAAAAAATATATACAAGCTTGGTGTCGCTATAATCCGACTGACCTGGAGCATGATAGTAACAGGTCAGTTTTACTGCATAGGGAACGCTGTACAAACAAACCCCATACAACTATGGCGCTATTGCATTTCTTTTTTTCAATTTTTTTCCCATTTGTAATTTTTTTTAAAGTTTTCTCCTACATTTTATGCCAAATTAAATGGCGCCGTTAGAAAGTGCAACCTGTCCCGCAACAAACAAGCCCTTATACAGCTAGGTGAATGGGGCAATAAGCTCTACTGGGGGCAATAATCACTATAGGGGAACATATAACTACTGGAGGCGCTACACTATAGGGGATAGTGTAGATACTGGGGTTGCTATAGGGAGTATTATAACTGCTGACAGTACTGGTACTTTAGGGGGTGGATGATGGATGAGGTCTTTTTGGTAAAGTCTGCAGAGACGAGATATGGCTACGATAATATGGTGGTCTGCTTCCAGTGAAGAAAATAAGGAAAGAGAACATCTACATCAGAGGAGACGTCAATGGATGTAATAGGTATGTGGCACTGTGTTCTCCTGTATGTTTGACCATGTAGAATTTAATGTCCATCTAAATATGTCTTTATCATTATGGCTGGGGGGAAAGGGTATACTGTGCAGTATGCTGTTTTTTCTTGTGGGGCCCAAGCTTGAGGAACAGCCCCGGGCCTTTGGGCCACTTAATCCACCCCTGCTGACCACTATACATTATGCCACCAAACACCATAATCCTAGGAGTAGGACCAGTGTGAAGGCCTATTTATGGCATTGCTCATGTCGTTTCCTGGCCTTCCATGGTTTCCAATCTCTGGCTAAGGTTGCATCAGAGACAAAAGCAGTACTCATCGCTGAAGAGGACAGACCTCCATTCCAGCCTCCGGCTGCCATATTGCTGTGCACCATTATAGCCTTTGAGAGCGATGGTGTGAGGTCAGTGGAACACCTGTAGCTGGTCAACTGGCTCAAAACCCGATCACATGAAAATGCCTTCATCCAGCATGAGTGACTTTGATAATTTAGTAGTCACATCTTTCGACTGTCTAGTCTAAAATTGCAATGTCTAAATATTAAACATGATTACTAAATCTGACCCAATATCTACACCAACTACTATATCCAAATTTTTTATTTTGCACAAAAACTGAAATTCTAGTTAAACAGACAAAACCAGGATCTTAAATATTCACCTGTCAAATAATTAAAATTCTATTCAGTCTGCTCCTGTTTATATTTGTTTCTTGGAAAGCTGAGAGGCAACCAGCATAGCTGCCATTATAGCTTTTACAGGGATTGTCAGTGGTGGTATATAAGGGACCAGGGAATATTCTTGTATTTCTGCCATGACGTATTTGATTTGTAGGTAAAATATTTTTAATATACATTATTCTATTATTATATTACTACTCATCTATACAGTATTATTTCATTTCATCTGCCCATAAGTTGATAGCTTGTTTTTATTATTTTATCACTGCATAAAAATTTCCCCAAAGATTTCTGCATCTAAGAAATGACAAAATCACAAACTCTGCATGAAAAATAAAGAAAGGAGGTGAATGTAACAATAGGACAATGTGGTTTGGAGACAGAATGTATAATAACCCTATCCATTTGCTGAGAAGCAGTGGGGTGCAATGTTTTAGTTATAAACATCAAACTGTTCATGCTGATTTACAGATGTCTGTGACAAAACCAATCTACTAAGACCACATGTAACATATTTTCTAACAAAATCGGAATCTACTGCATTTGGACCTTGATACAATTTCTTTGGTGTAAAATAAAATAGGTTCTTCCACACTTGTGCATCAAGTGTGATATCTATGGCAATACAATAAAGTAAAATAAAAGTAATAAACAAGACAGAGGAAAAATGTTATAGTAAGGGGTTATCCGATCAGGGCAACCCCTGTAAATTTGTTTTGTACGGCCTAAGAATAGATGGGTGACCGTATAAAAAATTGGCCATGTTGCAACACACAAACGATTTGTAATACTGCACTAAGGTCCTTTTGTCCATGTAGGACACAGACCTGGTGTCTAGAGATGGCCTTGCGATTCGCCCGGCGGTCGTTTAGCGGCGAACTTTGCGCGTTTGCGATTCACCGAACATGCAAACATATGGCGATGTCCGCCGGCGCCATATTCTTTTGCATTGCGCCGAACTTTGACCCATGACACATCCATCAAGTGGGACAGGACAGCCAATTGAGACGTTTCAGCACATGGACACATCCTCGCCCTATAGCAGAACCCGATCTGGCAGCCATTTCACATTCTGTGTTTTGCCAGTGTAGGGAGAGGTTGCTTTGTGGAGCAGGGACAGACTGTTAGGGACACCAAACGCTAGCTAATAGGGCCACAAAAGTCCTTTTAAGGACTGGTATAGGTGTGCTATCGATAGGTGTGATATACTGATGGGGTGTGAAATACTTATAATATAGTTTCTACCATAAAAAGTATATTATACTGCATTTGTATTGTGCATCAGTTATGTGCGATTCTGCTGCGATACCGCAGGTATATAGAGGGACAAGCACTATTGGAACAACTATTTGCAACGGGTGCATACCTGTTGCCACCAAAAAACTGATAGAGGGGTGCAATATACCTGCTTCCACAAAATACTGATTAAGGGGTTTAATATACCTGCTTCCACAAAATACTGATTGAGGGGTGCGACATACCTGCTTCCACCAAATATTGATTGAGGCCTGTGATATACCGGCTTCCACAGAATACTGATTGAGGGGTGCAATATACCTTCTTCCACTAAATAATGATAAAGGGGTTCTATATACCTGCTTCCACAAAATACAGATTGAGGGGTGCGATATACCTGCTTCCACCAAATATTTATTAGGGCATTCTATATACCTACTTCCACAAAATACTGATTGAAGGGTGCGATATACCTGCTTCCACAAAATACTGATTAAGGGGTTTGATATACCTGCTTCCACAAAATACTGATTGAGGGGTGAAATATACCTGCTTCCACCAAATATTGATTAAGGGGTTCTATATACCTGCTTCCACAAAATACAGATTGAGGGGTGCAATATAACTGCTTCCACAAAATACTAATTAAGGGGTTTTTATATACCTGCCTCCACAAAATACTGATTGAGGGGTGCAATATACCTGCTTCCACAAAATATTGATTAAGGGGTTCTATATACCTATTTCCACAAAATGCTGATCGAGGGGTGCGATGTACCTGCTTCCACAAAATACTGATTAAGGGGATTGATATACCTGCTTCCACCAAATATTGATTGAGGCCTGTGATGCACCTGCTTCCACAAAATACTGAGTAAGGGGTTTGATATACCTGCTTCCACAAGATACTGAATAAGGGGTTTGATATACCTGCTTCCACAAAATACTGATTGAGGGGTGTGATATACCTGCTTCCACAAAATACTGATTAAGGGGTTTGATATACCTGCTTCCACAAAATACAGATTGAGGGGTGCGATATACCTGCTTCCTCCAAATATTGATTAAAGGGTTCTATATACCTGTTTTCACAAAATGCTGACCGAGGGGTGCAATATACCTGCTTCCACAAAATACTGATTAAGGGGTTTGATATACCTGCTTCCATAAAATACAGATTGAGGGGTGCGATATACCTGCTTCCACAAAATATTGATTAAGGGGTTCTATATACCTGATTCTAGAAAATACTGATTGAGGGGTGCGATATACCTGCTTCCACCAAATATTGATTAAGGGGTTCTATATACCTGCTTCCACAAAATACTGATTAATGGGATCGATATACCTGCTTCCACAAAATACTGATTAAGGGGATTGATATACCTGCTTCCACCAAATATTGATTGAGGCCTGTGATACACCTGCTTCCACAAAATACTGAATAAGGGGATTAATATACCTGCTTCCACAAAATACAGATTGAGGGTTGTGATATACCTGCTTCCACCAAATATTGATTAAGTAGTTCTATATACCTGCTTCCACAAAATACTGATTAAGAGGATTGATATACCTGCTTCCACCAAATATTGATTGAGGCCTGTGATACACCTGCTTGCACAAAATACTGATTAAGGGGATTGATATACCTGCTTCCACCAAATATTGATTGAGGCCTGTGATACACCTGCTTCCACAAAATACTGATTAAGGGGTTTGATATGCCTGCTTCCACCAAATACTGATTGAGGCCTGTGATACACCTGCTTCCACAAAATACTGATGGAAGGGTGCGATATACCTGCTTCCACAAAATACTGATTGAGGCCTATGATACACCTGCTTCCACAAAATACTGATGGAAGGGTGCGATACACCTGCTTCCACAAAATACTGATTAAGGGGATTGATATACCTGCTTCCACCAAATACTTATTGAGGCCTGTGATACACCTGCTTCCACAAAATACTGATTAAGGAGATTGATATACCTGCTTCCACCAAATAATGATTGAGGCCTGTGATACACCTGCTTCCACAAAATACTGATGGAGGGGTGCGATACACCTGCTTCCACAAAATACTGATTAAGGGGATTGATATACCTGCTTCCACCAAACACTGATTGAGGCCTGTGATACACCTGCTTCCACAAAATACTGATGGAGGGGTGCGATATACCTGCTTCCACCAAATACTGATTCAGGCCTGCAATATACCTGCTTCCACAAATACTACTCTTCTCTAGGGACTTTGTCACAGGGTCATTTTGAAAATGACAAGCAGGGGAAGAGGCAGGCCGTTCCGCAGGGGTGGTAGGGGTCGGGCAGGTGCACCAGGCCGGAGCCTAAGTGGGAAGTTGGAGAAGGTGCGTGCGATTACGTCAAAGGACGCACCAGAGTTGGTTGAGTGGCTCACTCAGCCTTCCACCAAATATTGATTAAGGGGTTCTATATACCTGCTTCCACAAAATACAGATTGAGGGGTGCAATATAACTGCTTCCACAAAATACTAATTAAGGGGTTTTTATATACCTGCCTCCACAAAATACTGATTGAGGGGTGCAATATACCTGCTTCCACAAAATATTGATTAAGGGGTTCTATATACCTATTTCCACAAAATGCTGATCGAGGGGTGCGATGTACCTGCTTCCACAAAATACTGATTAAGGGGATTGATATACCTGCTTCCACCAAATATTGATTGAGGCCTGTGATGCACCTGCTTCCACAAAATACTGAGTAAGGGGTTTGATATACCTGCTTCCACAAGATACTGAATAAGGGGTTTGATATACCTGCTTCCACAAAATACTGATTGAGGGGTGTGATATACCTGCTTCCACAAAATACTGATTAAGGGGTTTGATATACCTGCTTCCACAAAATACAGATTGAGGGGTGCGATATACCTGCTTCCTCCAAATATTGATTAAGGGGTTCTATATACCTGTTTTCACAAAATGCTGACCGAGGGGTGCAATATACCTGCTTCCACAAAATACTGATTAAGGGGTTTGATATACCTGCTTCCATAAAATACAGATTGAGGGGTGCGATATACCTGCTTCCACAAAATATTGATTAAGGGGTTCTATATACCTGATTCTACAAAATACTGATTGGGGGGTGCGATATACCTGCTTCCACCAAATATTGATTAAGGGGTTCTATATACCTGCTTCCACAAAATACTGATTAATGGGATCGATATACCTGCTTCCACAAAATACTGATTAAGGGGATTGATATACCTGCTTCCACCAAATATTGATTGAGGCCTGTGATACACCTGCTTCCACAAAATACTGAATAAGGGGATTAATATACCTGCTTCCACAAAATACAGATTGAGGGTTGTGATATACCTGCTTCCACCAAATATTGATTAAGTAGTTCTATATACCTGCTTCCACAAAATACTGATTAAGAGGATTGATATACCTGCTTCCACCAAATATTGATTGAGGCCTGTGATACACCTGCTTGCACAAAATACTGATTAAGGGGATTGATATACCTGCTTCCACCAAATATTGATTGAGGCCTGTGATACACCTGCTTCCACAAAATACTGATTAAGGGGTTTGATATGCCTGCTTCCACCAAATACTGATTGAGGCCTGTGATACACCTGCTTCCACAAAATACTGATGGAAGGGTGCGATATACCTGCTTCCACAAAATACTGATTGAGGCCTATGATACACCTGCTTCCACAAAATACTGATGGAAGGGTGCGATACACCTGCTTCCACAAAATACTGATTAAGGGGATTGATATACCTGCTTCCACCAAATACTTATTGAGGCCTGTGATACACCTGCTTCCACAAAATACTGATTAAGGGGATTGATATACCTGCTTCCACCAAATAATGATTGAGGCCTGTGATACACCTGCTTCCACAAAATACTGATGGAGGGGTGCGATACACCTGCTTCCACAAAATACTGATTAAGGGGATTGATATACCTGCTTCCACCAAACACTGATTGAGGCCTGTGATACACCTGCTTCCACAAAATACTGATGGAGGGGTGCGATATACCTGCTTCCACCAAATACTGATTGAGGCCTGCAATATACCTGCTTCCACAAATACTACTCTTCTCTAGGGACTTTGTCACAGGGTCATTTTGAAAATGACAAGCAGGGGAAGAGGCAGGCCGTTCCGCAGGGGTGGTAGGGGTCGGGCAGGTGCACCAGGCCGGAGCCTAAGTGGGAAGTTGGAGAAGGTGCGTGCGATTACGTCAAAGGACGCACCAGAGTTGGTTGAGTGGCTCACTCAGCCTTCCGCTTCTGCACCCTCCTCATCCTCTGTATCTACACTCTCCTCACTCTCTGCTGTGTGTACCCCCAAAGACATCACCACCACCATAGTCCCTCTACTCGAGTCAGAGGAATTATTTTCCCATCCATTCCCAGACCTTACTGATGCGCAGCCATTCTTGGCATCAGATGAAGAAGAGGAGATAGCAACGGCTGCCAACCAGCGGTCTGATGACAGTACCCAGATCAGCCCAAGGAGGGTGGTCCCTGCTGTTGCTCCTATTCCAAGACCTCTAATGTCAGTGGTGGTGATGATAATGACGTGTCGATGGACATCACGTGGGTGCCCACAAGAGAGGAAGAGGAGGGGAGCTCAGAGGGAGAGACGGAGCACAGATAGGGAGGAGAAGGAGGAGAAGCAGGCAGAACTCACAGTGCACAGGAGGCAAAAAGTGGACTGCAAATGTATCTGGAGCCATTCACCATTTACGGTCACATCTTGCGCTCCCAGGACACCGGCACATGGCTCAGCAGTGTGGGCTTTTTTTAACGTGTCAGCTGCTGACAATAGTGTTGCCATCTGCAGCCTGTGCTGTCAACGCATAAGTCATGGTAAGCCCAACACTCACCTAGGGATGACCGCCTTAAGAAGGCACCTGGCCTCCCATCAACGAGCCTAGTGGGAGCAACGCCGCCAGAACCCACAAAGTCACACTCGTGGCGCTCCACGTCCTGCCTCTTCTCCTTCTCCTCTCTCCTTCCATTTGTCCTCCACTCCACCTTCCAACATGCCGTCGTCGCGTTCATCTGGTAGAAGGCAGGCTTCCCTGGCCCAAATGTTCGAGCGTAAAAAGTTAATGACGTCAGATAATCCTCTTGCCCAACGGCTGATCGCTGGCTTGTCGGAACTGCTAGCCCGCCAACTACTGCCATATAAACTGGTGGACTCGGAGGCCTTTAGAAAATTTGTGGCCATTGGCCTGCCCTAATGGAAAGTCCCCGGAAGGAAATATTTCTCCCAGAAGGGCATCCCAGAGCTATATGGCCATGTTCAGAGGCAAGTGAATATATCTCTGGCACACAGTGTCGTTGCCAAGATACATCTGACCACAGACACGTGGTCTAGCAAACACGGGCAGGGAAGGTACATAACTTTTACTGCCCACTGGGTGAACCTTCTGACGGCCGTCAAGCATGTAATCTGTGGCACTCGTGTGGATTTGGTGTTACCGCCACGGATTGCATCCAGGCCTGCCTATTCTTCTCCTCCTCCTACTCCATCCTCTGTCTCCTCCTCAGCTGACTCCTCCTTTTCCACTGCTACCGCCTCTTCTGCTGCACCCCCCAAGCTCCCCAGAACCTACTTGACATGCCAGGTGAGACGTTGCCATGCTGTGCTTCGGCTGTTGTGCCTGGAAGCCAAGAGCCACACCAGTCCTGCACTTCTTTCAGCTCTGCGGTCACAAGCCGATCAATGGCTAACCCTGCTCAATTTGACAGTTTGTAAAGTGGTGTGTGACAACGGTGCCAATCTGCTGAGAGCACTGAAACAGGGCAAAATGACACACGTGCATGGCACACATCCTGAACTTAGTCCTGCAGCGATTCATTGCCAAATACCCCGGGGTCCAGGACGTCTTGCGGCAGGCCAGGAAAATCTCTGGCCATTTTAGAAGATCTTAAACGGCTATAGCTCGCCTTGCTGACAGTTCAGCAGCGACACCACCTGCCCGTCAGACGTTTGATTTGTGACAGCCCGTTGCACTGGAACTCCACCTTGTATATGCTTTATAGGATGCTCCAGCAGCAACGTGCTGTTAACAACTACCTGTACGAACTCTGCAGCAGGACAGGTTCTGGGGAGCTCGGTTTCTTTTCACCGCGCCAGAGGCTGCTCATGTGCGACGCATGCAAACTTCTGCGGCCATTTGATGAGATCACCAAACTGGTCAGGGCACCATCAGTGACATCGTACCTTACACTTTCTTTCTGGAGCGTGCATTGCGTCGTGTCATTGATCAAGCCGTCAAGGAGCAGGAAGATGAAAGATGAGGAAGTCGCAATGCTGAATGAATTCCCAGGGGGGGATACTCCATCTGAGACAAATCAGCAGGAGTCTGAAGATGAGTCAGAGGAGGATGGTGGCTGGGGGGAGGGACAGGAGGAGGAGCAAGAAGAGCAGGCTTTGAGGGGGACTTTAAACTTTTCGGGGATCCCTGGTGTTGTTCGTGGCTGGGGGAAGGAGACCGAGGAAGACATTCTCCTGGGCAATGAGCAGGAGCAAGGGCGCTCCACCGCTTCCAATTTAGTGAAAATGGGGGCCTTCATGCTCCAGTGTTTGAAGAGGGATCACCGTATAAAAAGCATAAAGGGCAAAGACCAGTACTGGGTGGCAAAGTACTTAGACCTCCGGTACAAACACAAAATGGCGGACATGTTACCAGCATCACACAGGGCTGTCAGAATGCAGCATTTCCAGGCCTTGCTGTGAGATATGCTGCATTCTGCTGTTGCGGGTGCTGGCAGAGGAATTTCCACCCACAGCGAAACAGGTGCGGGTACCAATCCTACTGTGCCTGCAAGAAGAGGGCGGTTTGAAGATGTGTTAGCCACTTCGGATATGAGATCATTCTTGCAGCCAACCCATCGACAGCCGCCCTCCGGATCCAGCCTCAGGGAACACCTAGAGCGACAGGTGTCCCACTACATCAGGTTAACAGCCGATGTGGACGCTCTGAGAAGCGAGGAACCCCTGGACTGCTGGGTGTGCAGGCTTGACCTGTGGCCAGAGCTGGCACAATTTGCCATGGAACTTTTGGCTTGCCCCTCGTCGAGTGTCCTGTCCAAAAGGACGTTCAGCGCAGCAGGGGGGATCGTGACAGATAAGCGCACTCGCCTAGTTCACGGCAGTGTGGACTACCTCACATTTCTAAAAATGAATGAGGCATGGATCTCTGAGGAATTCAACACCTGTGACGACCACGTTTAATTGAATTTCATAGAACAAAGAACAGTCCTTGTCTTATGTATATACAGCGGCATAAAAGGCCTTTTCTGTCAGGTGAATGCCTAATTTTTGGGGCCTCTACTCCAGTGGCCTACAGTAAAATTGCTATCCAGTGACCGCCTAATGTACCTCCAGCCACATAATCACTTTATTCTTTTCTGTCAGGTGAATGCCTAATTTTTGGGGCCTGTACTCCCGTGGCCTAAAATAAAAAATTTCTAGGCTCCAGCTGGGCACATTTTTGAGAGTTTCCCTTTAAGACACATAAAAATGTCCCCTTATTAAAATACATATTTTTTGTAGGAATTTTTGCCATTGATCCCCCTCTAGTATGTCACTGTCCATGTTGTGGGACTATTTGTGCACTTCTAGTAAGTATTTGGTGGCTGCAAATATGACCTGAAGGTTTTTCAGATTCACCTCCCATTAAAGTCAATGGGGTCCGCCGCGAACGCATGGTTCGCGAATCATCTTGGTTCGATGTTCGTCCATCACTACTGGTGTTCACCATTGACAGTTGTCTTCAATGGACTGTTCCAAGATGCACAGACTAAAGTAGTATATGCCCTGAGTTTCGCAGAGGGCCAATGCCTAGAAACAGAGGTGTGAACAACACCATGTACTTTTAAGGGTCTGTGTGTACACGGATGGAAAATATGGCAATCTGCATCAGGATTTAGGGCATAAGGATGTCTATGTACAGAGTGCATTGCTCAGAAATCCTCTCTATTGGTCCAGTTTACTTTTTTTTTACTGAGAGCACATGCAGAGTTTTGGGAGTACCCTAACCCCTGTTTGCTTATGCAAAGCTACTGCCAGTAGTAGTGTCGGACCAGGGTGCCTAGGGCCCACCAGTACAATTTATTTTGGGGGCCCACCATACAGATACGTCTAAATATTAACTGCTCACACAGCAGCAGACAGTAGTAAGTCGCTACAAGATGATTGAATATGGGGGTCCCTGCATCAACTTTGAGAAGGTAGGTCCTAGGGAAAAGAGGATACTGGCTAGCTTTCCTCTATACCTAGAAGTCATCTCAGCTGTCTGATTGTGACTATTAGAGATGAGCGAATTGAAGCTGACGAAGTGGAATTCGTTTAGAATTTCAGAAAAAAATTGATTTGCAACGAATGTGAATTTCCTCACGCTTCGTGGTAACGAATCCCAATTTTCCTAAAATGGCGGCAACACGTGTGAGGACTGAGAACATGGGCCATGGAACTCTGGGAAGGCGGGATCACCCAGATTGACATGCCTGCATGCAGCCAATCAGCAGCCAGCCAGCCCTGTGATGTCACAGCCCTATAAATACGGCAGCCATTTTAGATTCTGCCATTTTTCAGCGTTCAGAGTGCAGGGACAGACGTGTGAAGGTGCTAGGGCCAGCAAGTGGAAAAACGATTGTGGGGGGGGGGAAAGGATTTATACGTGCAGGGAAAGGATAGGGAGTCATCATTTCAGAGTATCTTAGTGCAGGGAGAGACCTCAGAAGGCGCTAGGGACATTGATAGGAAAGTGATTTACAAGTGCAGGGAACGATTATTTGGGGATCCAAATAGTCATTAGACAGCTCTGCCATTCCAGCTTTTTGTTATTGGGCTCCAAGTGTTATGTTGGAAAGCCTTTAGAGGCTTATATCTTATTATCTTATTCAGTACGACAAGAAAAATATATATGCATTTCACTGCAGTTATTTCTGTTGAAAGCGTATAGGGGCTACTTGCAGCTACCTGGTGAACGCAAGATAGGATTCCATAGCACCCCCCAGGGATCACCTCTATTGGAAAGGCTGGTTCGCTGTAGGCAGGGTCCCCGTAGCGATAGGGGTGTTGCAAGACAATTCCATCAACATTTGCTAATCCAGGTCACTAAAGTCAAGACTAGCAGTGGATAAGCATTTGATGGACAGGTTATGGTACTCAGTTTTGTCACACGCAGTAACCTTGGTGCAGTACCCGCTGCTCAAGCTGCATATATAATAACACCTTAAAGGGATTCTGTCACCTCGTATAACACAAATTCAGATTTTAAACCAGTCATGCTCCACAGCTTACCTTGAATCGGCTGTTCTATATTGTAATCCGTCCAGTAGTTTTGCAGAAAAACTACTTTTATAAAACCCTGAAGGTGCCCAGAGGGGCGTTATGTTCCCCTTTGTGTGCCCAGGACCCCCCCTCTCTTACAGTGCCCAAAACGCCTTCCTCCAGAATCCCTAACCGCCCACAGTGTCTCATCCCTCTCCTCCCCCTCCCTGATGGCCGAGCGAAGTCTCGCGTGAGCATCGGACGTCACTGGGCTCGGCGCATGCCCAGTGACGACAATGAAGCTCCTGCCCTTAGTCTCCAGCAAATCGCACTGGCGCAGCCCTCAGTGGGTACTGCGTCTGCGCGAGACTTCGCTCGGCCTTCAGGGAGGGGGAGGAGAAGGATGAGACGCTGTGGGCGGTTAGGGATTCGGGAGGAAGGCGTTCTGGGCACTGTAAGAGGGGCGTTACTGGGCTCACAAAGGGGAACATAACGCCCCTCTGGGCACCTTCAGGGTTTTATAAGTCGTTTTTCTGCAAAACTGCTGGACGGATTACAATAAAAAACAGCACAGCCGATTCAAGGTAAGCTGTGGTGCATGACTGGTTTAAAATCTGAATTTGTGTTATATGAGGTGACAGAATCCCTTTAAGGAGCATTTTGATTAGTCCTGGGAGGCAGAGATCCAAGTGTCTTGCAGTGCGGGCCTACACATGTATTTACCAGATATGCCATGAAAGTCATTTGAGAAATAGCATCTAGTGGAATTCGTTTAATGAGCTTTTATTTTTGGACGTTCCCATGCAGCGATCAACTTTCTCATTTTAATCTGTAAAGCTGGTGATAGAGACTGTGATTGCCTTTGATTGAAGTGAAAACACTGTTTAGCTATTAACTGAGATCCTCACTATTCAGAGTAAAGGCAATTAAATTGCACACAGCACTTTTCAATTAAGCACCTCTCCATGAGACATAAAACTCAGTGCCATTATATACTGCCTTTCACATTACTCTACAAGATTAAAGATTAAACTAGAATTAGGAGTGGGTTGAAGGAATATGTAGTACATTATGCACTTGATGAAGATGGATTTTTAATTATTTATTTGTACATATCTATTAGCTACTATTCAACTACAATTAAATGCATTTTCTTGTAGCACTTTGATGTAACTGAATAACATAATATAATAAATGGCAGTCATACATAAACAGTGCTAACCACTGAACCATGTGGGCAGCATGCTGGCTCAGTGGGTCATACTGTTGCCTTCACTCTTGGGACCTGGGTTTGAATCTGACCAAGGACAACATCTGCATGGACTAAAACAAGCAAGTGGAAGTAATGTATCAAAATATCATTTATTATAAAATATAAAGTATGGGGAAACAACAGGATGGTATACAGTATACAGAAAAGCAAAGGGCCTTGCGACACCAATTCATACACCTATCAACCTATGCAAGATAAAACACAGGGTAGTAAAGCCAGTAAACCGGGGGATGTGTGGTATAGCTCATGGTCAACCAGGTACGATCATCTGTACCTACTGCACATAGCCCCATTGTGGCGATTATTTTGTGTCACGCAATTCCGGTTGTCCCAGAGCTAATGCCCCGTTTACTGGCTTTACTACCCTGTGTTTTATCTTGCATAGGTTGATAGGTGTATGAATTGGTGTCGCAAGGCCCTTTGCTTTTCTGCATACTGTATACCATCCTGTTGTTTCCCCATACTTTATATTTTATAATAAATGATATTTTGATTCATTACTTCCACTTGCTTGTTTTAGTCTATTCTGGATATTGTACAAGTGGTAATTGTAGCTGTCTAGTTTGACAGAGAGGCCTTTGTGTAGGTTTAATAACATCTGCATGGAGTTTGCATGTTCTCATTGTGTTTGCATGGGTTTCCACCCACCTCCAAAAATACACTGACAAATTAACAGGGATTTTAGGTTATAGACTTTCCTCCATAACTTCTAAATGTTCGTTCCATGTGCTAGAATAGGAACGAATAAAATGTGAAGTGCAAGAACACAAATCATTTAAAGGAATTGTCCTGTTAGAAAAACCTATCCCCTACCCATTCAAACTGGGGAACACATGTCCCCCATGGATACATATTTGTAATGCCAAAATACCTTTAAAGAAAAATTGGTAAAGAAAAATAAGCTGTTCTCCCTCATATTGCAACAATAGGAGTATAGGGGGCGAGTACTGTAAGAAAATGATAAATAATAATATTATTTTCTACATATTCCACAGCGCTTTACAAATTAATTTGGTTTGTGTACAAAACAAAAGTAACTGGCTAATATACAACTGAAACACTAGGATTGGGAGCAACGGAGCTGGGCGCAGCCTGGGCGTAGTGCTCTTTGACTTGGGGGAAGTTCAGGCAGCTGAGGGTTAAGGTTAGGTCGTGGGGAGGGGTCTCGGTCAGCTATTTTCCCGGGCAGTATATGAAGGGAATGGGGGGCGGAGTTTATCAGTCAGGAGCTTGTGAAGAAGCAGGAAGGTTTTTTAAGGTTTGGAAGAATTTTTTGCTGGGAGTTATGGAGTCTTTGGACGTTTTATTGGATGCGGTGAAGGCAGCGGCGGAGAGACATGGGGCCGATTGGTTGCAGCAGAGTCTGCAAGCTGTATTGGCGGGTCCGGTTCCCACACCGGCCGCCCCTGCTGCTAGGCCTAGGGCTAGGAGGTCTGTGCCCCCAGAGAGGCTGAGCCCTGAGGCTACCCCACGGGTGCGGCGGCGCTTAAGGAGCCCCAGCAGGGACCCTTCGTTGCGGGCGGTGAGGGCTGTGAGCCCTGCGCCTCGCCGCCGCAGCGGGAGGAATCCTGGTCGGTGCCGGGCACCAGCGGGAGAGGACCGGGCTGTGCCTGTCGCCTCGTCCTATTCACCGCGTGGGAGGAGCTATGCAGGTGCGGCGTCTCCCCTTGTGGCCTTGTCGGACGGGGAGCGAGCCAGGCGTCGGCCCTTACCTGAGGAGCGGGCGGCGAGTCGACCACGGCGGGGAGAGGAGCGTGCGGCCCCACAGCCTTCCGGTGGGGGCCTGGATCCTTGAGTGAGGTCAGCAGTGGTGCGTGTTGCGCCGCGGCACTTGTCGCAGGGCCGGCGGCGTTCTTCAGTGAGACTGCAGAGGAGCGGGCGGAGCGCGGCAGCGACACCTGTGGCTGTCCCCGGTACTGCAGCTGGATTTGTTCAGGAGGCCGAGGTTGCTGTAGGAGCTGGACTTGGAGATGCTGCAGTACTGGACGACTGCAGTGATGGAGGTATTTCGGATGCGGCTGCCGGTTCCCCTGCCGGTGAGCCTGGACGGAGGTGGTTTACGTCGGTTGCCGGGGGCGACGAGAGACGGCGGCCGCCTATCGGCGGGCCTGGACAGCGGGCGGAAGTGGAGGACGGCGAGGTGAGCCAGGACGACTCTGGAGCTGACGACGGGCGGATGGAGGACGAGGATGGAGCCGGTCCGGCGGCAGCGCAGCTGAGCGGACCATCGATGGCGGGAGTGTCCGGGCGGACCGTGGCTGCTGGGCGGATACCTCAGGGCCAGTCAGGTGAGGGGCCTTCGGGTCAGCAACGGGCTCCTGTTGAGCAATCGGTGGGGGGGGGGGTGTTTTGCAGGGCCAGGGGTTGGCGCAGGAATTGCTAGAGGGGATGGTGTCGCTTTTGTCTAGGTTGGGGTCGAGTGTGCGGGAGTCACCTGCGGCGGTATGGGCTCCAGAGGTGTCCGGTGTTACGAGGTGTCAGTCTGGCGGGGTTGGCTCGAGTAGCGTTGGGGCGGATGTGGAGGTGCCGGGGACTGGGGATGTGTTGGTCGGTGGTGGGGAGAAAGGAAAAGTCGGGACGAGGTGCGGTTGGCGGACGCAGCTAAGGGCGAGGTCTACGTCTGTTTTGAGGGGCCGCTGGGGGCTCATTTGAAGGCGGAGGTTAAAGAGAAGATCTGGAAGGACGAGTATGTGGAGATATTCTCTTTGCTTCAGTTGAAAAAGTTTAGTTTGGATAGGGTTAGGCCTGATGAGTCCAAAAAGGAGGAGGAGGAGAAGCGGCGGTATCTGTTGATACCGCGGACGTATTTGAATTGGCTGCAGGCTTTTGCCATTCTGGCAAGTGTGGTGGGAGAAAAAGCGGCGGAGCACTGTTCCGCGCTTTTCTGTTACATGGATGCCATTGGTGAGGCCTATAGGACGTATGGGGGTGTGGCATGGTTGAGGTACGACGAGCAGTTTCGTCAGCGGAAGGCGGTCCGGGCGAGTATTCGCTGGGATCACAAAGATATCGGTCTTTGGATGCGGCTTATGGCGGCTCCGAAGGTGGGGCATCAGTCCTTTCGTGGGGCAGCCGGGGGCCCCTCAGCGTCCGAACCTGGTGTTGGGCAAAAGAAGGGTTGCTGTTGGCAGTTCAATGAGGGTTATTGCAGATACCTCGCCGACTGTCGGTTCAAGCACGAGTGTTCCGGATGCGGTGGGGCGCACAGTCTGTCACGGTGTTTCAAGCGGGGGCGAGGAAAAGGAGTTGATGGGGCACAGAAGAGGGGCGACGCCGGTGAAGGTGGAAGAGATGTTGCCGTGGTTAGAGAGGTACCCAGATAGGGCTGCAGCGGCTTTGTTGTTTGTTGGTTTCAGGGATGGTTTTCGGATCCCGTGTTTTTCGGTCAGCCCGGTTGTGGCTCCCCGTAACTTGACGTTGGCTTTGCGTAGGCCGGACGTGGTAGCGGAGAAGATTGGTAAGGAGATCGCGGCGGGGCGGGTCGCTGGCCCATTTGCGGAACCCCCGTTGTCAGGTTTGTGGGTGTCACCGTTGGGTTTGGTCCCAAAAAAGGAGGCAGGCAAGTTTAGGCTCATACACCACTTGTCGTTTCCTGAGGGTAGTTCTGTTAATGATGGTATTGCTGAGGAGCTTTGTTCGGTTTCGTATACTTCATTTGATGAGGCGGTTCGGTGGGTGCGTCGTTTTGGAAAAGGGGCTTTGTTGGCGAAGACGGATATAGAGGCCGCTTTTCGTTTGTTACCCATTCATCCGGACAGTTTGCATTCGTTGGGGTTTAAGTGGGAAGGCAGTTTTTATGTTGATTGTTGTCTGCCGATGGGTTGTGCAATTTCATGTTCTTTGTTTGAGAAGTTTGCTTCCTTTTTGGAGTGGGTGGTGAAGCAGGAGGCGGGTTGGACTTTTGTTTTACATTATCTTGACGACTTTTTGTTTCTGGGACCTGCTGGGTCGCGAGTTTGCTCGGTGTTACTTCACACGATGGAGAGCATAGCTGGTCGTTTGGGTGTCCCGTTGGCACCGGAAAAGACGGAGGGCCCGGCGACGTCTGTTAAATTTTTGGGTATAGTGATAGATAGTGTGGCCATGGAGTGTCGGTTGCCGGAGGAGAAGGTGGCGGACTTGCGTGAGGATATTGCCTTTTTAAGGAGGGCGAAAAAGGTGCAGTTGCAGCGTGTGCAGTCGGTTCTAGGGAAGTTGAATTTTGCATGCAGAATTCTGCCAATGGACCAGGTGTTCTGCAGGCGCTTGGCCATGGCGACGGCTGGGGCGCGGAGGCCCTTCCATTTTTTGCGGTTATCATCTGAGGTTCGGGATGACCTGTTGGTGTGGGAGCGTTTTCTGGAGGAATTTAATGGGCGTTCGGTGTGGATGGAGGCGTCTGTGTCCAGTTTTGATTTGGAATTGTGTACGGATGCGTCGGGGTCTTGTGGTTACGGGGCCTTTTGCCGGGGGCAGTGGAGCGCTGGTGCCTGGCCGGAGGTTTGGGTGGAGGCAGGTTTTTTGAGGAATCTGGTTTTGTTGGAATTGTTTCCGATCATTTTGTCTGTTGAGTTGTGGGGGGACGTGCTCATGAATAAAAGAGTGAGATTTTGCTGTGACAACATGGGGGTGGTTCAGGCGATTAACAGTCAGTCTGTTAATTCGCCCCCGGTGTTGCGCTTGCTTCGCCATTTAGTGCTTAGTGGCTTGCGGTTGAATGCCTGTTTTGTGGCTGTGCATGTTCCGGGTGTTGATAACGACATTGCTGATTCACTTTCTCGCTTTCAGTGGGATCGTTTTCGCGGGCTGGTGCCGGATGCGGACGAGACGGGTCTATCATGTCCTCAGTGGCTCTGGAAAGTGGCCTCGGGGTCTCCTCTGAGTTGATTCGCCGGTCCGTGAGTAGGAGTACGTGGTTGGCGTATTCTTCGGTGTGGTCCCAGTGGGAGCAGTTGTTGGATCAGGTGGGGGGTTGTGAGGTAGTGGAGGATTTTCAGATGTTGTTGGTATATTTTATAGGTTTGTCTTATAGTTCGGGGGTGTCTGTTTCGGTGGTTTCCAAGCGAGTGGCGGCTGTCAATTTTTGGTTGCGGTTGCGGGGTCTCATGGATGTGTCTAACTGCTTTCTGGTTAGGCAAGCTTTGAAGGGTTATAGGCGTAGTGCCGCGCGGCCAGACACACGTAGGCCGGTTTCGTGGGCAGTGTTGCAGTCGTTGTGGGAGATGGTTGGTGTGGTGTGTTTGACGCCTTATGAGGTTTGTTTGTTTAGGGCTGCTTTTTCCTTGGCCTTTTTCGGGGCATTCAGGGTGTCGGAACTGGTGTCGGGAAATCAGTTGTGTGGGGGAGGTTTGTTGAGGCAGGATGTGTGTTTTTCTGGGGGATTGGTTATTATATTAAAGGGGTGGTTATTATATTGCGCCCTTTGGTTGGGTCGGTCTTGTGCCCGGTCAGGTGTGTGGAGGAGTTGTTGGTGGTTAGGCCGGATGAGGTGGGTTCGTTGTTGATGCATGCAGATGGGTCGGCATTGTCAAGGTATGTTGCAGTTTTTCGGAAGTGTTTGTTCGCAGCGGGTTACCCGGCTCAGGATTTTGCGTCCCATTCTTTTAGGATTGGGGCGGCAACGGAGGCGGCCAGATGGGGCCTGGGGGAGGAGGCCATTAAACGTATTGGCCGGTGGGAATCTAGGTGTTATCAGTCGTATGTTCGTACTCACATGTTGTGAGTGCCAAGGGGATCAATGTTCGGTTGTCTATACAGTATTTTATTACGCTGATTGGTGAGTTAGGTTTTAACTTTATGTGTTTACAGAGTCGGCTTGTATGGCTTGGATCTTCGGACACTCCTACGTGTACTGGGGAGCATTGCGGGCGGACGTGCGGAGGGAAGGACGGCAGTTGGGGTTCGACCCGGCTGACATGCAAGTGCGCTGGATCGGCATACGGGGCCTGTTGTGGGGTAGGGTGCTCCCGGAATTTCATGCTTCAGTTTCGTTAGATAGGTCACCTGATATTGTTGTGTTGCACGTTGGGGGGAATGACCTGGGTGTTCGCAGTACTAGGGAGGTGATTCGTGATATGAAGCTGGATCTTTTGCGTTTGTGGTCGGATGTTCCGGGTGTGTTGGTGGTTTGGTCCGAGGTTGTGGCTCGGAGAGCCTGGCGTTTTGCGAGGTCGGTTGACCGGCTTAATAAGGCCCGGGCTAAACTTAATAGGGAGGTTGGACATTTTGTGAGGCGCCATGGTGGAATTGTGGTGCGGCACCGGGAGCTGGAGGTGGCATCGCCTCAGTTCCTTAGGTCTGATGGTGTTCACCTGAATGAGGTGGGTATTGACATGTGGGCCTTAGGGATTCAGGAGGGTCTGGAGACTGCTTTTCGGGTGTGGCAGGACTCCCATAGGTGAGGTTTCTCCTATGGTCGTTCGTGGCGTGGTAATGGAGGGTCCTGGAAGGCAATGATAGGTTTAAGAGGTGCATGCCAAGGTGGAGTGTGCATCTCAGGAGGTTCGGTAAGCTTGTGCATGGGGCTCCTGTGGGCAGATGGGCCTACAGGGGAGAATAATTACAGTTGGAGTATTCGGTGCTCTCGGGTCGGTGACCGCGGCCGAGGGTAAGGCGATATTACATGTGGAGGTGAATGGTGGAGAACACAGCTTACCTGTTGCCTTCTAGGATCCTATTCAATGGTTCAGATGTTATGATAATTGTTATGGTAATTGATATGTTATGCGTGTTATTACGTATTTTCTGTGAAGTGATAATTAATGTTGTTGAATAAATTGGCCGAGAAGGCTCTTTTCCCAAGAAGATGTCTCTGTGTGTTAATTGGGGAACAGGAAGGGGCGGTAAGGTAGATGGGTGGTTTATTGCCTGGGTATCTTCCATCCTTTAAGTCATCAGGGCCCTGCTCGCAAGAGCTTATAATCTATGAGGAATTGGGGGTGACACATAAGGTAGTTGATTGTAATAAGTAAGATTCAAGCAATTATTGAATTGAAAGGAGATCTGCTTCGGGTTTGGGTCTGTTAAAGGATCGAATTCAGGCCAGAGGAGTTGGTGGGGGAAAGGTTTACTCGAGGAATAGTAATTTTAAGTAGCTTGATAAGCCTGCCTGAAAAGATGTGTTTTTAAGGCACGTTTGAAGGTGGAGAAGTTGTGAATTGACCTAGTATACCGGGGCAGAGTATTCCAGAGAGTAGGTGCAGCTCGAGAAAAGTCTTGAAGACGGGGGTGAGAGGTACGAATTATGGAGGTTATTAATCTTAGGTCGCTAACAGAACGGAGAGCACGACTAGGGTGGTAGATGGAGATGAGGGAGGAGATGTATGGAGCTGCAGCACTGTGGAGAGCTTTGTGGGTTAGGGTGAGAAGTTTGAACTGTATTCTGTGGTGGACAAGCAACCAGTGAAGTGACTGGCACAGGCAAGTAGCATCAGTGTAGCGGTTGGATAGATAGATGAGCCTGGCTGCAGCATTTAGGACAGACTGAAGGGGGGAGAGTTTAGTTAGAGGGAGACCGATTAGTAATGTGTTGCAGTAGTCAAGACGAGAATGAATAAAGGCAACAACAAGAGTTGTTGCTCTTTGCACCGTAAGAAAAGGGCAGATTCTGGCGATATTCTTGAGGTGCAGATGACAAGAGCATGCAAGTAATTGAATATGGGGAACAAAGGAAAGATTTGAGTCAAATGTGACCCCAAGACAGCGGGCATGTTGCACAGGAGTTATGATAGTGCTGCAGACCCAAATTGAAATGTCAAGTTTAGGTGGGTTAGTAGATGGGGAAAGACAAGAAGCTCAGTTTTTGAGAAGTTCAGTTTTAGATAGAGTATATAGTTGGGTGTCATCAGCATAGAGATGGTACCGAAAGCCAAATCTATTGATAGTCTGTCTGATGGGGCTGTGTAGAGGGAGAAGAGTAGAGGACCTAGTACTGACCCCTGAGCAACGCCAACATCAAGAGGAAGAGGAGAATAAGAGGAGCCAGCGAATGATACTGTCACGGCCTTTGCTGTGTGTGCCGTGACACTGGTGCCATGCTTGCGGTTGCCGGTGGCAAAGTGTTGCTGTTGTGGCATGTGGTGGCAGTGTCTCAGCTTTTGCTGTGTTCGCCGTGACATGGTTGCCACGCATGCTGTTGCCGGTGGCAATGTGTTGGGTGTTGGCTGGTGTGTGCACTTCCCCTTTAAGTTGTAGCCTCCCCATGTCTGGTGCTGTAAGGGTTAACTCCCTGACTGGGTGTGGCCACTAGGGTTTCATCCCCTGTGGCTCCATGGCTGGAGTTAGTTGTATATCAGCTGTTGTTGGTGCTGGAGCTCGGCTCCAGTTCAGGGTGTTCTATCTGCCCAGTCCTTGAGGGCCACCTTGTAGGACATCGATGTCATCAGCGATGTCATCCCAGTTCTCCAGCTATGTCTTCCCTTCCTTACATGTGGTGTATGTTTGCTGTGGGTTTAGGTATTTGGTGTGTTGTTATGTCTAGCTTGTTGTTCCATGTTTGGTGTTGTCATCCAGCATGTATGCTAGACATTTACTTGTCTATCTCCATGAGGGGGCTGGTTTCCCAGAGGGGTGAACCATAAGTCTTTATGCAGTGCTGTATGGGGCCAGGCAGTATCAGGTGTGCTGGATACCTGTGTGTGGTGTTGTTTGTACGGAGTCCTGCTTGGTGTGTGGGCTCCTGTACTTATGCACGGGTTCCAGTTGTGGTGGCTGCGGCAGGTAAGTGTGTTTCTGGTGTTCTTACCTGCCGACTCTATTGCTGCATATGGTCTTTTTCTTTCCATGCTGCTAGGCCCTTTGAGACTCCAATTCCTCAGTGTCTGGGAAGAACAGGTCGTCTCTCCCCTGCTCCTATGTGAGGGATTATCAGGGCGACTCAGGGCCAAAGGTATCCTGGTATGAGCTGTCCTACCATCCAGGTCCACTCATACAGTGAGGAGTTAGGGTGAGGATTAGGGACGCTTTAGGAGGTGACCTGCTCCCTGATTCCGGTGTCATGGCCTAGCTGCTTCCCCGTTACACTTGACATTGTTCAGTGGGGGGTTTCCCCCACTCCCCACCGTGACAGATACACTAAAGGAGCGGCCAGAGAGATAGGAAGAGAACCAAGAGAGAGCAGTGTTCTTAAGGCCAATTGAGTGGAGCATGGAGAGGAGGAGTTTATGGTCTATAGTATCAAACATGTACTTGATCGTATTTTTGATCCTTGTCTGATCCACATTTTTTGTGGATCACACATGACCCATTCATTTCTATAGATGGACAAAAAAACTGCCAGTACATGGATGTCATCCGTGTGCTGTCTATATCCGTATGGAAAATGTCAAATTCTGGTTTTTATTGAGAACAGGAATAGTCATTACTAGTAAAAAAAAAATATGAAATGCACATGGCCAGTATCCGTATTTTGCAGATCCATGAAAGTGGATACGGTCGTGTACATGAGGCCTTATGGAAGTAAAACTGAATGTTGATTCTCTAACATATACAACCTTCAAGTTGCACTTCAGCTCATCAACTTCTCTTGAACCCTGCTGTAACTCTATGCTTCCAATTTCATACCAAGACATATGAAGTATTTTTCAATTGGATTACACATGAATATGCAGTAGGCCCCTGAGGGAGCTGGTGCCGATGGTAGGACTGGTATAGGCCCTGATGTAGTGCTGATGTACAGTGTCCCCCGACAGGCCTTCGCTCCCTGGAGTTTGATGCAGTGAAAAAGGTGATGATGAAAGGAATCAGGTAGAGATTGACTAAATAACGTCTTCCTTTGCTGAGTGCTAAAACAGATAACAGCACATTCATCAGCAGTTTATACAAAGTTCATTTTCTCTCCTCCTAGATTATTGGGTATGGTGCCTGGCAATGTGACACTCTAGCTTACAATGTCTCTCTGATTCCCTTTCCTACAGCTTGCCTCTGGTACCTGTGACTGTAGGTAGCCACTGAATGATGCAGGCTTTAAACTCTTGTGATGGTATCGTAACATGTTTCCCACCACTTTTGCAATTCGATTGCTTGATCACTCTCACATCTGACTCCAATACGCCATAGCTTGCAATTCCTCTGTGGCTTTGGACCCTGCATTCTTCTTGAGGAAATTGCATCCTTACAGGTGAGCCGCCTCTGTGGTCCACCTAGCCTGGAGGAGCAGGAGATAGATCACATTGTCCCTCACTCTCCTCTTTAAAAACTGACTCTCCCTAGCTCAGCCCCACCCTTGGCAGGAAGTTGGACCAGCCCACTCCTAACAAAAGAGGTTCCATTCCTGCTACCAAACATTGTCAACTATACCCCATCTGCTGGTGAAGAAGATGAATTACATTATATTACATTTAAATTGCACATAAAATAGTAAACAATTACAAATACCATAGTAGTACCCCCACAACTAAAACAAATACCTACAAGTACTACAAATACAACAGGAGAAAATGTTGTTATTGGCTCCAGTAATTGACTACAGTGGTCACGTGCTCCTGTGTTAACACATCTCTGGACCCCAAGTAGAGAGCAGCGGGACACCAGGCATCATCGAAACAGGAGAGCCTGGTGAAGGGAGTCATTTATTTTTTCAACGCATTTGTATTTGCTTTAAATATATTTTGTTTCAGCTGGAAAACCTCTATTATCCTCTACCCTGCACAATACGCACCATACGCTGTACATTTAAATTTCCCTAACTGGACTTGACATCATGCTTATTCTTTATACTGTAATATAAGACAAGTCAAACAAACATAATAACAAGAAAGACAGAAATAATATTTTCTTTAGAGAATAAAATTCTGATTCAATTTTATATTTACACTTTTCCCCACAGCTTTTCGTGGCAGTCTTTATAAAATAAAGAGAAAGCTGAGATTTACATGTTCAGTAGATTACTTCCCAAGTACACTGATTCCATAAGCAATAACATCTTCTAAGGTTTTGCATATTTTAGATAGATGGATGGCCTCATTAGACCGGCAGTATACATTTACCTTTTCTATAGCAATCATTTTCTGAAATCATAAAAAAAAATTAGAGACCGCAGCAATTCATGTCTCTAGACTCAGCTTTCTAATCTGTATACTAGGTATAATTAATAAGATAAGAATTAATGCATGATATTTAAAGGAAACTTTTAAAGGGGTTGTGTCATGAAACATGTTCTACATTTTTAAAACCAGCAGCTGAATCTGACTACTTTTGTAATTACATGTAATTAAAAATGTTGTATAGCCAGTGAGCTATTCAACAAAATGTGTCTGTATAGCGCCACCTGGTGTTTGGTCATTTCCTTATTTTTTTGTCCATTTCACTGTGCTGTTCGAACGTGCTAAGTTTAAATCTTCAACTGCCACCAGCCATATGTTCTGTTAAAAAGTGTGGGAGTTACAGAGAGAGAGAGAGGGAGAGAAAGAAAGAGAGCTGCTGCGGAAAGGGCATGCCCCCTGCCAGGATTAAGATAATTTAGCAGAGCAATTGGAGTAGTGAATGTGGAGATCTTTGGATCCATGTGAGATACAGGACTGGTTCTAGCAGTTTTTTTCATAAAGGTATTGTCATGTACTATAGACGTAGTAGAGTTAACACAAATGCTTTATGAAACGTGTCATCTAAACTAAATGCGTTAAGCAAACAGCTTCAATTGCTTTTCAATGGCTTTTGTTTTATCTCATCATAACGCGATGAGTTAAGAAATCTGAGTACTTTCACATTAGCGTTTTCAATTCCGCTATTGAGATCCGTCATAGGATCTTAATAGCGGAAGAAAACGCTTCAGTTTTGTCCCCATTCATTATCAATGGGGACAAAACTGAACGAAAGTGAATGCACCAAAGTGCATTCCATTCCGTTTGGTTGCACTCCCATCACGGACAGAATAACGCTGCAAGCAGCGTTTTTGTGTCCGCGATGTGGTGCGGAGCAAGACGGATCCGTCCTGGCACACAATGTAAGTCAATGGGGACGGATCTGTTTTCTCTGACACAATAGAAAACTGATTCGTCCCCCATTGACTTTCAATGGTGTTCATGACGGATCCATCATGGCTATAGAAGACAGATTCCTGCGGATGCTGTTGCACACAAAGGCCGCGCGCAGCAGAGTGGGGATGTCAGAAACTCTTTTCCCACCCTTGCAGGCCTCTTTGTACATGACCGTCCGTTTTACTCTGTCTATTTTGGAGCCCCAGATGAAGCGGAAGACAGTCCTCGTAATGGCCTGCCGCACTGTGATGTGAGGAGGCCAGGCTTGAGCCGTGTACTGAAGAACCGACAGGATCTCATTCCACAGCACAAGAGTCTTCCCTTCGATGGTGAGTTACCTGAGGCCTCACAGTCCGATCTTTTGATTGACCTTTGCCAAACGATCTTGCCAGGACTTCAGGGCTGCTCCTTCCTTCCTGAACCAGACTCCCAGGATCTTGATGAAGTCCTGCTGGATGGAGAAGGGGAAGGGGGCAGAGGAAGTCAGGGCCTGCTCCTTGAACAGCATGGCTTCCGACTTCCCGCAGTTGACCTTTGCTCCTGAAGCCCGGCCGAATTACTCGCAGGTCTGGACGAGCGCCATCACCAAACGCCTGTCAGCGCAGAAGACGGTCATGTCGTCCATGTACAATGAGCACTTGATCATTAGTCGGTCTGGTCCTGGTACGGTGATCCCTCTGACCTCTGGATTTTGCCAGATAGACTCTGCGAACAGCTCTATAACACAAACAAAAAGAAGATGTGAAAGAGGGCAGCCTTGTCTAACCCCAGAGAGGACTGGAAAGGGGTCAGTCTTCCAGCCGTTTACCAGCACCGTGCTGAAAATGTCAAGGTACATCAGGTTAACATACAGTCCTGATCAAAAGTTTAGGACCACACCTCCAAAAAAAACCTACCACCTTTGAATGTCCCATGTTTGGTGCTCTCTTGCAAAGTCCAAACGAGCAGTTCTGTGGCGTTCAAGGAGACGAGGTCTTTGAAGACGTTTTTTGTTTTTAAAGCCCTTCAGAATCAGATGCTGTCTGATGGTTATGGGGCTGAAGTCAGCACCAGTAAGGGCCATAATTTGGGTCGAGGATTGTCCAGTG
Source organism: Bufo bufo (assembly GCF_905171765.1). NCBI lineage: Eukaryota > Metazoa > Chordata > Amphibia > Anura > Bufonidae > Bufo > Bufo bufo. The sequence goes on along the minus strand of NC_053392.1, from coordinate 527,331,925 downwards.
TCGGACAGCCAATTGGATCCTCCGGCTCAGTGCTGATGACATTTTTTTGGGTCTTCCACTTGACTTTTTTGTTCCATAACCCTCAGGATCATTTAAGAAATTCCAAATCACTGTCTTACTGAGTCCCACCTCAGCAGCGATGGCGCGCTGTGAGAGACCCTTCTTATGCGGTTAAACAACCCGACCACGTTCAAAAAGGGAGAGCTTTTTTGCCTTTGCCATCGCAACGTGTGACTACCTGACAGAAAATGACAATGAATCCACATCTTTGCACAGATTTGGCCTTTTAAAGGCATGTGGTCCTAAACTTTTGATCAGCTGAAAAACAGCCTGTTTCAGTTTATTCGTTGTTTTCATTAAATTGAATGCTCAAAAAATGTTTTGTCTCACTCCCATTTCTTCTTGTTGCATGTTGAAGCTCTACTTGGAACCTTGTTAAGATCCAGCCATGCTAAATATGATTTTTTGCCATTTTTCAAGTGGTCTGAAACTTTTGATCAGGACTGTAGGAGCAGAACATGTCCCCCAGCCCGAACCTTCGCAGGACCTTGCCCATAAAGACGTGTGAAACACGATCAAATGCCTTTTTCTGGTCGAGGCTGACCAGGGCCGCTGACATGCGGTGGGCTTTGACGTATTGCACGGTGTCTCTAATGAGGGCGAGGCTATCTGCGATCCTGTGGCCAGGAATGCCACAGATCTGGTCCGGGTGGATGATCCGTCCGATGACAGCCTTCAGCAGGTTGGCTAGTACCTTGTCGAGGATCTTGTAGTCCACGTTCAGAAGAGAGATGGGACGCCAGTTCTTAAGAACCTGTTTCTCCCCCTTCCGCTTATACAAGATCATGATCATTCCCTCCCTCAACCAGAGGCATTCTGCCCTCCACCACCATCTCCTTGTACAGCTCCAACAGGTCCAGGCCAATGAGGTCCCACAGCGCTACGTAGAGCTCTGCTGGGAGACCGTCACTGCCCGGTGTCCTGTCGGGCCTTTACGATGTAGCGGCAGAGTGCAGCTCCTCCACCGTCAGGGGAGCGTCCATCGCCGCTGCGCCTGCAGGATCAAGTGTGTTAGTGTTAAAGGGGTATTCCCATCTTATTGATCATCTTTTATTTATTATTTTTTGCCCAGTAAACATTTTGCCCAATAGTTTTCATTTATAAATTCCTACCATTCTTTTTAAAAATGTACAGTACAGACCAAAAGTTTGGACACACCTTCTCATTCAAAGAGTTTTCTTTATTTTCATGACTATGAAAATTGTAGATTCACACTGAAGGCATCAAAACTATGAATTAACACATGTGGAATTATATACATAACAAACAAGTGTGAAACAACTGAAAATATGTCATATTCTAGGTTCTTCAAAGTAGCCACCTTTTGCTTTGATTACTGCTTTGCACACTCTTGGCATTCTCTTAATGAGCTTCAAGAGGTAGTCCCCTGAAATGGTTTTCACTTCACAGGTGTGCCCTGTCAGGTTTAATAAGTTGGATTTCTTGCCTTATAAATGGGGTTGGGACCATCAGTGGCGTTGAGGAGAAGTCAGGTGGATACACAGCTGATAGTCCTACTGAATAGTAGTAACGAAAAGAAAAACGAGTGGCCATCATTACTTTAAGAAATGAAGGTCAGTCAGTCAGCCGAAAAATTGGGAAAACTTTGAAAGTAAGGGCTATTTGACCATGAAGGAGAGTGATGGGGTGCTGCGCCAGATGACCTGGCCTCCACAGTCACCGGACCTGAACCCAATCGAGATGGTTTGGGGTGAGCTGGACCGCAGAGTGAAGGCAAAAGGGCCAACAAGTGCTAAGCATCTCTGGGAACTCCTTCAAGACTGTTGGAAGACCATTTCAGGGGACTACCTCTTGAAGCTCATCAAGAGAATGCCAAGAGTGTGCAAAGCAGTAATCAAAGCAAAAGGTGGCTACTTTGAAGAACCTAGAATATGACATATTTTCAGTTGTTTCACACTTGTTTGTTATGTATATAATTCCACATGTGTTAATTCATAGTTTTGATGCCTTCATAGTCATGAAAATAAAGAAAACTCTTTGAATGAGAAGGTGTGTCCAAACTTTTGGTCTTTACTGTATGTTTCCTATTTCATTGTTTATGCGCGTTTCCCATGGATATGGCCATTTCTCGCCTGCCACATCCATGGGCCGCGCTTGCGCGGAGGAGCTCCGGCGATCCAGTGGCCGGCCTCTCATGGAAAATGTGAACGCGCACGTCTCCGGGCGGCCGTGCATACGCAGATTCTATATTCCTTTGAGTCGCGTCTAAAATAGAGCCGTGCATGCGCGGCTCCATAGTAAACGCAGCACAAAAGAATATAGTTCAGCGCATGCGCGGCTGCCCGAACAGAAGGAGAAGGCCGTGGGGGGGGGGGGGAATGGTGTCCTATCAGCGGAGGAGGAGGGGAACTGTCCAGACTTTCAGCGTTCAGCAGTGCAGCCCGGATATGTTGTGTATAACTGTGCGGCCCCCCCTTTCAATTTCAGGATGGCCGAGCGGAACCCCATGCCCTCATGCCTGCACTGATGTCGGCCATTAACCCCTTCCATCCCGCGGTCCGTAGGGACCGCTGTATGGAAGGGGGAGCTCCCTCCCCCATCTGGCGCTGCGCTGCTGTGTCAGCCCCGATGGTTACCATGGCAACCGGACGCCTTCACAGGCATCCGGCTTGCCATGCTATATCTAAGCCTGACCAGGCTAAGTGTCAGTGGCGTAGCTATCAGGGAATCAGCTGCTTCGGGGCCCGAGCTCAGAAGGGGCCCGGGAGCAGTCACTGTACTTCGTACATACATACAGTTGTGTTCAAAATTATTCAACCCCAATGCTGTAAAGGATTTTAGGGAATTTAGTGTACATTTGTAATTGTGTTCAGAATGAAATCTTACAAGGACTTTTTAAAGAACCAAATGCAACTAAAATGACATCAATTTTTTTTGTAATACAGTATTAAATGTTTTTTTTGTGATTTCTTCATTGACATAATTATTCAACCCCTTAAAGACTACCACTCTTAAGAGCAGAGGTTCATTCAAATGTTTTCGATCAGGTATTGAAAACACCTGTGGATGTCAAGGAGCAGCAATCAAGCATAATAAGCACCAATTAGGCAGATTTAAAAGTACTGTGATACTCAGCTCCTTCTAGACATTTACTGGTGTGTTTACAAACATGGTGAAGTCAAGAGAATGGTCCAGGAAGACAAGAGAAGAGGTGATTTCTCTTCACAGGAAGGGCAATGGCTATAAGAAGATTGCAAAGATGTTAAACATACCAAGAGACACCATAGGAAGCATCATTCGCAAATTCAAGGCAAAGGGCACTGTTGAAACGCTACCTGGTCATGGCAGAAAGAAGATGCTGACTTTGACTGCTGTGCGCTACCTGAAGCGCAAAGTGGAGAAAAGTCCCCGTGTGACTGCTGAGGAACTGAAAAAAGATTTGTTAGATGTGGGTACTGAAGTTTCAGCTCAGACAATAAGGCGCACACTGCGTAATGAAGGCCTCCATGCCAGAACTCCCAGGCGCACCCCCTTGCTGTCTCCAAAGAATAAGAAGAGTCGACTGAAGTATGCCAAAAGTCATGTGGACAAACCACAAAAGTTTTGTGTGGACTGATGAAACAAAATTAGAACTGATCAACTGGATCAACGCTATATTTGGAGGAGGAGGAAGAACAAGGCCTATGATGAAAAGAACACCTTGCCTGCTGTGAAGCATGGCGGGTGGTCAATCATGCTTTGCGGCTGTTTCGCTTCTACAGGTACAGGGAAGCTTCAGCGTGTGCAAGGTACCATGAATTCTTTTCAGTACCAGGAGATATTGGATGAAAATGTGATGCAGTCCGTCACAAACCTGAGGCTTGGGAGACGTTGGACCTTTCAACAGGACAATGATCCCAAGCATACCTCCAAGTCCACTAGAGCATGGTTGCAGATTAAAGGCTGGAACATTTTGAAGTGGCCATCGCAGTCACCAGACTTAAATCCGATTGAGAACCTCTGGTGGGACTTAAAGAAAGCAGTTGCAGCGCGCAAGCCTAAGAATGTGACTGAACTGGAGGCTTTTGCCCATGAAGAATGGGCGAAGATACCCGTAGATCGCTGCAAGACACTTGTGTCAAGCTATGCTTCACGTTTAAAAGCTGTTATAACTGGAAAAGGATGTTGTACTAAGATTGAATGTCACTTGGGGGTTGAATAAAACTGATAATGATGTGAGCACAGAAAAGACATTTGTCGTTATTTCATTATAAATGTTATGTTATATTTGTCTGACTTACAAGTGCCTCTTTGATTTAATTGTAAACAAGATGACTGAAATGATCAAAATCAATGTCAAACTGGCCAAAACACTCAATTTCAGTGGGGGTTGAATAATTTTGAACACAACTGTACAACCGGGGGCATGAGTGGGCAGTTAATAAGCCCATATATATATATATATACACATAACCCGGACAGACCCATATACTGGGTCCACCACATACAGGGCCAATATACAGTTGCAAGAAAAAGTATGTAATGATTGTAATGATATGGATTTCTGCACAAATTGGTCATAAAATGTGATCTGATCTTCATCTAAGGGTACTTTCACACTTGCGGCAGGACGGATCCGACAGGCTGTTCACCATGTCGGATCCGTCCTTCCGCTATTTCGCCGTGCCGCCGGACCGCCACTCTGTCCCCATTGACTATAATGGGGATGGGGGCGGAGCTTCGGTGCAGCACGGCGCAGCACGGCGAAAGCCGCCGGACTAAAAAGTCGGACATGCAGGACAATAGTCAATGGGGACGGAGCAGCGGTCCGGCGGCACGGCGAAATAGCGGAAGGACGGATCCGACATGGTGAACAGCCTGTCGGATCGGTCCTGCCGCAAGTGTGAAAGTAGCCTAAGTCACAACAATAGACAATCACAGTCTGCTTAAACTAATAACACACAAAGAATTAAATGTTACCATGTTTCTTATTGAACACACCATGTAAGCATTCACAGTGCAGGTGGAAAAAGTATGTGAACCCTTGGATTTAATAACTGGTTGAACCTCCTTTGGCAGCAATAATTTCAACCAAACGTTTCCTGTAGTTGCAGATCAGAGGTGCACAACGGTCAGGAGTAATTCTTGACCATTCCTCTTTACAGAACTGTTTCAGTTCAGCAATATTCTTGGGATGTCTGGTGTGAATCGCTTTCTGAAGGTCATGCCACAGCATCTCAATCAGGTTGAGGTCAGGACTCTGACTGGGCCACTCCAGAAGGCGTATTTTCTTCTGTTTAAGCCATTCTGTTGTTGATTTACTTCTATGCTTTGGGTCGTTGTCCTGTTGCAACACCCATCTTCTGTTGAGCTTCAGCTGGTGGACAGATGGCCTTAAGTTCTCCTGCAAAATGTCTTGATAAACTTGGGAATTCATTTTTCCTTTGATGATAGCAATCCGTCCAGGCCCCGACACAGCAAAGCAGCCCCAAACCATGATGCCCCCACCACCATACTTCACAGTTGGGATGAGGTTTTGATGTTGGTGTGCTGTGCCTCTTTTTCTCCACACATAGTGTTCTGTGTTTCTTCCAAACAACTCAACTTTGGTTTCATCTGTCCAAAAAATATTTTGCCAGTACTGCTGTGGAACATCCAGGTGCTCTTGTGCAAACTGTAAACGTGCAGCAATGTTTTTTTTTGGACAACAGTGGCTTCCTCTGTGGTATCCTTCCATGAAATCCATTCTTGTTTAGTGTTTTACATATCGTATATTTGGTAACAGGGATGTTAGCATATGCCAGAGACTTTTGTAAGTCTTTAGCTGACACTCTAGGATTCTTCTTCACCTCATTGATCAGTCTGTGCTGTGCTCTTGCACTCATCTTTACTGGACGGCCACTCCTAGGGAGACTAGCAGCAGTGCTGAACTTTCTCCATTTATAGACAATTTGTCTTACCGTGGACTGATGAACAGCAAGGCTTTTGGAGATACTTTTATAACCCTTTCCAGCTTTATGCAAGTCAACAATTCTTAATCGTAGGTCTTCTGAGAGCTCTTTTGTGCGAGGCATCATTCACATCAGGCAATGCTTCTTGTGAAAAGCAAACCCAGAACTGGTGTGTGTTTTTTTTATCGGGCAGGGCAGCTGTAACCAACACCTCCAATCTCATCTCATTGATTGGACTCCAGTTGGCTGACACCTCACTCCAATTAGCTCTTGGAGATGTCATTAGTCTAGGGGTTCACATACTTTATCCACCTTCACTGTGAATGCTTACATGGTGTGTTCAATAAAAACATGGTAACATTTAATTCTTTGTATGTTATTAGTTTAAGCAGACTGTGTGTAACGGTCATGTCCACACACACACAGGGGGAAGGGTAGTGACCACTGCGCTCCACCCTCACCCCTGGCCCTGCCTACTTGCCTCACCAATCCTGATGACAGGGGACAACTGGACGGCAGTCCCTAACTTAGGATATGTGCAGGGAAGACAGACAAGACAAAATACGGAACATGAACGGACCGGGTCAGAACCAAGAGAGCTACGCAGTACAACGGATAAAGCAAAGAATGGTCAGGAGAAGCCGGGGTCAAATACCAGGAGAGTAGCGAAGTACAAGAGGAGTCCTAAGAGAGTAGTCAGGTGGGAGCCGAGGTCACAATACCAGGATGTATGCGCAGTACAGGAGGAGCAGGCAGAGGATCGTCAGGGAACAGGATCAGGTAAATATTCAGTAGTCCAACAAATAGCCAGGAACCTAGAAATTAACAGGCAACCTGTAGCCAGCAGGCTGCCTGTATTTATAGTGGGGAGTGAGGGTCATGTGATGTGGCCAGCGTCACATGACCGACAGACCAACCAGTCGAGCACCGAGTGATCAGCTCGGCGCTCAAGGCAGACTAGGAGCAGGGAGCCACCTAGCTAGTAAAGCCGCCCTGGGAATGAGGTCAAACACAGAACCTCATTCCAAAAGCTAAGCAACAGTTCTGCGGGCAATGGGGGACCGAGTGCACCTTCGGAACCCCGTGACAGTACCCCCCCTTTTACGAGGGGCCACCGGACCCAAGACTTCAGGCGATGGCTTTTCAGGGTGTTCTAAATGAAATTTACGAACCAGTCTAGGAGCATGAACCTCCCTGGCAGGTACCCAAGATCTCTCTTCAGGTCCATACCCCTTCCAGTGAATCAGATACTGCAAGGAGTTACGCACCTTCCTGACATCCACTATTTTAGACACGACATACTCGACAGCATCATTAACAAGAACCGGCGGAGGCGAGGCTTTCGATGGTACTACCGGTTCAAAATATTTTTTAAGTAGAGACTTATGGAACACATTATGAATGTGGAATGACTCGGGCAGCTCCAACCTAAATGATACCGGGTTAATCACCTCCGTGATCTTATATGGACCAATAAAACGAGGAGCAAATTTTCTAGAAGCTACCTTGAGAGATAGATTCTTGGAGGACAACCATACTTTATCCCCAACCTGAAAGTTCACCCCCCTTGAACGTCTCCTATCGGCCTTGAGTTTTTGAGATCTTTGAGCCTTTTCTAGGTTCGATTGAATCCCGGGCCCAAACTGTGCACAGTTCGGAGGAGAGTTTATCAGCTTCAGGGTTAGAGGAGGAGACGGACGACCCAGAATGAAAACGGGGATGAAAACCATGGTTACAAAAGAAAGGGGAGACCCCAGCAGAAGAATTGACACGGTTATTCAGAGCAAATTCAGCCAACGGAAGGAATTTGACCCATAATTGCTGGTCATCAGCAACATACAACCTCAGGAATTGTTCCACAGACTGATTAAGGCGTTCAGTCGGCCCATTACTCTCAGGATGGTAGGCGGAAGAAAAAGACAACGAAATTTTACATCTTTGACAGAAGGCCCTCCAGAATTTGGACACAAACCACAGTCTTACCCTCCGCCAGCAGTAGGTCAGTTATAAAGTCCATCGAGATATGGGACCAGGGTCTACTGGGAATGGGTAGGGGTCGTAGGTTACCAGCAGGGCGAGTCCTAGGTGTCTTAGACCTGGCACAAACCTCACAGGCTGACACGTAGGACTTGACATCCCTGGTCAGAGTGGGCCACCAATAAGATCTAGAAACCAGATCCTTAGTGCCCTCAATACCCGGATGTCCACAAAAGGCAGAATCGTGACACTCACCCAACAGCTGGAGACGAAATTGTACGGGAACAAACAACTTATCTGTTGGGGTGGATGCCGGTGCCAGATGTTGTTCAGCCTTAATGCGAGCCGAGATATCCTGGGTTAGAGCCGCTAAGAAGATGTTTGCTGGTAGGATGGATCCAGGCGGCGTCTCAGTGGGTTGAAAAGCATGGAAGCTCCGAGATAATGTGTCTGCCTTCACATTTTTACTTCCCGGCCTGAAAGTAATGGAGAAATCAAAACGGGTAAAAAACAGAGCCCATCGGGCTTGTCGGGGATTCAACCGCTTAGCGGACTCGAGAAACATTAGGTTTTTATGGTAAGTGACAACAGTTACTCGATGCCTTGCCCCCTCCAAAAAATGTCTCCACTCCTCAAATGCCCATTTAATGGCCAACAGCTCCCTATTCCCTATGTCGTAGTTTCTCTCCGTGGGAGAGAATTTCCTAGAGAAGAAGGCACACGGTCTCAGGTTAGTGAGGCTAGCAGGACCTTGTGAAAGGACTGCTCCTGCGCAGTCCTCGGACGCATCCACCTCCACAATAAAGGGTCTCTCCTGATCAGGCTGGATCAGAATGGGAGCGCTACTAAATGCCTTTTTTAATGTTTCAAATGAAGAAATTGCCTTGGTAGACCAATTCTCCAAATCCGCCCCTTTCTTAGTATGGTCGGTCAATGGCTTAGCAATTACAGAAAAATTCATGATAAATTTACGGTAGTATTTAGCGAAACCCAAAAACCGTTGTAAGGCCTTTAAGGATGAAGGCCTTACCCATTCCTTAATTGCTAAAACCTTACCAGGATCCATCTTAAAGGCGTGAGGAGTCAAAACATGCCCTAGAAACAGTATCTCCTGTACACCAAAGACACATTTCTCTTGCTTAGCGGATAGCTGGTTCTCCCTCAACACCTCTAATACTTGTTTGACATGGGACACATGAGATTCGAAATCAAGAGAGAATATCAAAATGTCGTCAAGATTGACAATAATAAATTTACCTAAGAACTCCCTAAGAATATCGTTCATTAGGTTTTGGAACACAGCTGGGGCATTGCTGAGTCCAAAAGGCATCACCTGATATTCAAAGTGTCCTATCGGAGTATTGAACGCTGTCTTCCATTCGTCTCCCTCCTTGATTCGGATTAGATTGTATGCCTCTTTCAGGTTAATCTTGGAAAACCAGTTTGCCCCCAAAACCTGGTTAAATAAATCCGGAATCAATGGGAGAGAGTATCTATTTTGGACAGTGATTTTATTCAATCTCCGGTAATCAATACAAGGCCTAAGACCACCATCCTTCTTTTTAACAAAGAAAAACCCTGCTCCCATAGGAGAGACTGAAGGTCTAATATGCCCTTTAGCAAGGCTCTCCTTAATATAATCTTCCATAGCCTTGCGTTCGGGCCCTGAAAGATTATAAATTCGACCTTTAGGAAATTCGGCACCCTCAATTAGCTCTATGGCGCAATCATAAGGTCTATGGGGGGGTAGAACCTCTGGAGTAAGGGACGAGAACACATCAGAATATTTGTTAATAACAGAGGGTAATGTATTAGACTTTACTGAAACCCCAGCCTGGACCACGGACAAGCATGAGTCACACTTAGGTCCCCATTTCACCAACTCTCCTTTGGACCAATCAATTGTGGGGTTATGTAAATGGAGCCAAGGCAACCCTAGTACCACCTCAACCGGTAGGTTCTCCAGGACTAGAAGAGAACATCTCTCAGAGTGGCACACACCCACGGACAGAGAAATTTCAGAGGTACATGACCTCACTGTACCACCAATCAGGGGAGTAGCATCAATAGCCATGACATGGATAGGTGTAGGTAAAGCAAACATTGGAATACCCAATTTACAAGCAAACTCAAAGTCAATAAAGCTGGCCGCTGAACCGGAGTCAATAAAGGTCTTACCCGGCCACTTATTAACCCCCAGAGAAATTGTTATGGGTACCAAAAGCTTACCTTTAGAAAAATCAGGGTGTACCTGGTCTTTAAGTTGTCTTGCCTTAGAAGACTTGTCAGAGAGATCCCTCTTAGGACACTTGTTGATCCAATGGCCAGAATCTCCACAGTAGAGGCACTCTCCGCGTCTGCGACGAAGATTACCCCGGGTCATGCCAACCTGCATGGGTTCCTCGGTGGAGACCTCAGTGTTGTCCCTGGAAAAGGCCTCTGGCTGGACCACCATCTGAGAACAGAACTGTCGTTCTTGTCGTCTCTCTCTAACTCGTCTGTCAAGTTGGACAACTAGGGTTATCATCTCCTCTAAGGTCTCAGGAATTTGGTAATTGACCAATAGATCTTTTAAATTATCAGATAGACCAGACCTAAACTGACTCTTCAGGGCTGGTTCATTCCATCCTGAGGGGACACACCACCATCTGAATTGGGTGCAATACTCCTCCGCAGGGAGATGGCCCTGAACCAGTGCCCTAAGAGCTGTCTCGGCTACCAGGGCCCTGTCTGGTTCGTCATAGAGGGTACCCAGGGCCTGAAAAAAAACCTCCACAGAAGTTAGACAACTGGCCCCAGGAGGTAACGAAAATGCCCAGTCCTGGGGATCACCCTGTAATAGAGAAATGATAATCCCCACGCGTTGGCTCTCGGGACCGGAGGACACGGGGCGCAAACGGAAGTAGAGTTTGCAATTCTCCTTAAAGGAGAGAAACCTCTTCTGGTCTCCAGAAAAGGGTTCTGGGAGCTTGATCTGGGGTTCAAAATATGGACTGGAGGACAGAGGAGTGGAAGAACCTTGCCCTAACTCACAAGAACGGAGTTTCTCTCCTAGCTCCTGCACCGTCTGTGTCAAGTTAGAGACATGGTCAGTCAGGGTAGTAAGAGGATTCATGATACAGTGGTTATTGGGCCTGTTAATCTGTAACGGTCACGTCCACACACACACACGTCCACACACACTGCGGTCACGTCCACACACACTGCGCTCTACCCTCACCCCTGGCCCTGCCTACTTGCCTCATGAGTCCTGATGACAGGGGACAACTGGACGGCAGCCCCTAACTTAGGATATGTGCAGGGAAGACAGACAAGACAAAATACGGAACATGAACGGACCGGGTCAGAACCAAGAGAGCTACGCAGTACAATGGATAAAGCAAAGAATGGTCAGGAGAAGCCGGGGTCAAATACCAGGAGAGTAGCGAAGTACAAGAGGAGTCCTAACAGAGTAGTCAGGTGGGAGCCGAGGTCACAATACCAGGATGTATGCGCAGTACAGGAGGAGCAGGCAGAGGATCGTCAGGGAACAGGATCAGGTAAATATTCAGTAGTCCAACAAATAGCCAGGAACCTAGAAATTAACAGGCAACCTGTAGCCAGCAGGCTGCCTGTATTTATAGTGGGGAGTGAGGGTCATGTGACGTGGCCAGCGTCACACGACCGACAGACCAACCAGTCGAGCACCGAGTGATCAGCTCGGCGCTCAAGGCAGACTAGGAGCAGGGAGCCACCTAGCTAGTAAAGCCGCCCTGGGAATGAGGTCAAACACAGAACCTCATTCCAAAAGCTAAGCAACAGTTCTGCGGGCAATGGGGGACCGAGTGCACCTTCGGAACCCCGTGACACTGTGATTGTCTATTGTTGTGACTTGAAGATCAGATCACATTTTAAGACCAATTTGTGCAGAAATCCATATCATTCCAAAGGGTTCACATACTTTTTCTTGCAACTGTATATGAATATATTAGACATATATACATATATATTCAAATCTCACCCTTCCCTCTACAGTTAGAGATACCTGACAGGAAGTAGTTGCTGTAGTAGACGCGGACGACTCCCATCACTCCCTCCTTCCCCGTGGTGATGTTTCAATACAATATTCAGTATACAGGATTCAGGATGGATCTCACAATTGTATAAAATAATCTTCCCTATACATGATTTCCTGATAATTTCTTCTTTAAACTTAAAGCTCAGTAGACGGCATATTACATCTCTTGGTTCCACAGATCTTGACCTGACAGCCGGTTCAGACCTAAGCGTTTTACAGCGCGTTCCTACGCGCTGTAAAACGCTCAACATGGAGAAACCAATGCTTCTCTATCGGTATGGTTGTCACCTGGGCGTTTTACAGCGCGTATGATCGCGCTGTAAAACGCCAGACGCCCCAAGAAGTTCAGGAGCTTCTTTGGGGCGTAGTGTCGCGAGTTCCCGTACATAGACTTCTGGGAACGTGCGACAATGGGCGTTCGCTTGTCTCCGCGGCGCCCGTACAATCGCGCATACAGAGCGTACGTTCAGTACGCTCTGGTGTGAACCCAGCGTAAATGATAGGCTCAATTCCCAGATCGTATCGAAAGATTAGTTACCTATTACCTATCTCTCTAGCTATGTATGCACCAAACAAAACAATCATCATCAAGTCTCCAGATCACCTGAAATATGCTCTGGCCAAACTGGACCTGTCACACATTCTCTTTACAAAACAGATCACCTCTGAGGAAAAACTACATCTACCTGGCCTCCCACTTTTTGACTATTGTGAGCTGGTCACACCCAGGAACCAAAAAAAGTCAAAGAAAAATTACCTGGATGAAGTCAAAATGCCAAAGATGAGAGAAAGATCAACAAAGATCATGTATAGAAATGCTGCACAATTAATCAGTATGCTGTATCCTTTACTGTACCTGTTTAAAATTGTTCTGTAGCAGTCAGCACAAAGAGATAAAACTACTATGTAGGTAGGGCACCCACTGGCGGTTTACTGCTCCTGTGAGGGAGGCGTGGATAAAAATGCCTAGATAAAAGGGGCCACAGAAGAGTAATGTATGATGCTCTAATCCAGTCACTCATCCCCTCCCCCATCACCTAGTAAAATACATTGAGTGACTGTCACGGGGTTCCGAAGATGCACTCGGTCCCCCATTGCCCGCAGAACTGTTGCTTAGCTTTTGGAATGAGGTTCTGTGTTTGACCTCATTCCCAGGGCGGCTTTACTAGCTGGGTGGCTCCCTGCTCCTAGTCTGCCTTGAGCGCCGAGCTGATCACTCGGTGCTCGACTGGTTGGTCTGACGGTCATGTGACGCTGGCCACGTCACATGACCCTCACTCCCCACTATAAATACAGGCAGCCTGCTGGCTACAGGTTGCCTGTTAATTTCTAGGTTCCTGGCTATTTGTTGGACTGCTGAATACTTACCTGATCCTGTTCCTGACCATCCTCTTGCCTGCTCCTCTTGTACTGCGCTTCCGTCCTGGTATTGTGACCTCGGCTCCCACCTGACTACTCTCTTAGGACTCCTCTTGTACTTCTCTGCTCTCCTGGTATTTATGACCCCGGCTTCTCCTGACAATTCTCTGCTTGCTCCATTTGTACTTTGCAGCTTTCCTGGTATTGACTCGGTCCGTTCACGTCCTGTTGTTTGTCTGTCTGTCATCCCTGCACTTACTCCAAGTTAGGGATTGCCGTCCAGTTGTCCCCTGTCATTAGGACTCGCGAGGCAAGTAGGCAGGGCCAGGGGTAAGGGTGGAGCGCAGTGGTCACTTCCCTCCCCCCTGTGTGTGTGTGTACGCGACCGTTACAGATTAACAGGCCCAATAACCACTGTATTATGAATCCTCTGGTGACCCTGACTGACCATGTCTCTAATCTGAAGCAGAGGGTGCAGGAGTTAGGGGAAAAACTCCGTTCTTTTGAGTTAGGGCAAGGTTCTTCCACTCCTTAGGCCTCCAGTCCGCATTTTGAGCCCCAGATTAAGCTCCCAGAACCCTTTTCTGGAGACCGGAGGAAGTTTCTCTCTTTTAAGGAGAGTTGCAAACTTTACTTCCGTTTGTGCCCCGTGTCCTCTGGCCCCGAGAGTCAACGCGTGGGCATTATCATTTCCCGATTACAGGGTGATCCCCAGGACTGGGTGTTCTCTTTACCTGCTGGCACCAGTTGTTTATATTCTGTGGAGGGGTTCTTTCAGGCCTTGGGTACCCTCTATGATGAACCAGACAGGGCTCTAGTAGCCGAGACGGCTCTAAAGGCACTGGTTCAGGGCAATTTACCAGCGGAGGATTATTGCACCCAATTCAGAAGGTGGTGTGTCCCCTCAGGATGGAACGAACCAGCCCTGAAGAGTCAGTTCAGGTCAGGTCTGTCAGATAAATTAAAGGATCTTCTGGTCAGTTATCAACTTCCAGAGACCTTAGAGGAGATGATGACCCTTGTTGTCCGACTTGACCGACGGGTTAGAGAGAGACGACAGGAACAACAGTTCTCTTCCCAGATGGTGGTCCAGCCAGAGGCCTATCCCAGAGACAATGCTGAGGTCTCCACCGAGGAACCCATGCAGGTTGGCATGACCCGAGGGAATCTTCGCCGGAGACGTGGAGAATGCTTTTACTGTGGAGATCCTGACCATTGGATCAACCAGTGTCCTAAGAAGGTCCTCTCTGTCAAGTCTCCTAAGACAAGGCAACCTAAAGACCAGGTACACCCTGAATTTTCTAAATGTAAGCTTTCGGTACCCATTACGATTTCTCTGGGAGTAGATAAATGGCCGGGTAAGGCCTTTATTGATTCTGGCTCAGCGGCTAGCTTTATTGACTCTGAGTATGCTGTAAGATTGGGTATTCCTATGTTTGCCTTACCAACTCCTATCCATGTCATGGCTATTGATGCTACTCCTCTTATTGGTGGTACGGTGAGCTTATGTACCTCGGAGATTTCTCTAACCGTGGGTGTGTGCCACTCAGAGAGATGTTCGCTTCTAGTCCTGGAGAACCTACCTGCTGAGGTGGTACTAGGGTTGCCTTGGCTCCGACTACATAACCCCACTATAGATTGGTCCAATGGGGAGTTGGTGAGATGGGGGCCTAAGTGTGACTCGTGCTTGTCCGTGGTACAGGCTGGGGTCTCAGTAAAGTCTGATACTTTACCCTCTGTTGTTAAAGAATATTCTGATGTATTCTCATCACCAACCCCGGAGGTTCTACCCCCCCATAGACCTTATGATTGTACCATAGAGTTAGTAGAGGGGGCCAAGTTTCCTAAAGGACGAATTTATAATCTTTCTATGCCCGAACGCAAGGCCATGGAAGATTATATTAAGGAGAGCCTTGGTAAAGGGCATATTAGACCTTCTGTCTCTCCTATGGGGGCGGGGTTTTTCTTCGTTAAGAAAAAAGATGGTGGTCTTAGGCCATGTATCGATTACCGGAGATTAAATAAAATCACTGTCCAGAATAGATACTCCCTCCCATTGATTCCGGATTTATTTAACCAGGTTCTGGGGGCAACCTGGTTTTCCAAAATTGACCTGAAAGGGGCATACAATCTAATCCGAATCAAGGAGGGAGACGAATGGAAGACGGCGTTCAATACTCCGGTAGGACACTTTGAATATCAAGTGATGCCTTTTGGACTCAGCAATGCCCCAGCTGTGTTCCAAAACTTCATGAATGACATTCTTAGGGAGTACTTAGGTAAATTTGTTATTGTCTATCTTGACGACATTTTGATATTCTCTCCTGACTTCGAATCCCATGTGTCTCATGTTAAACAAGTATTAGAGGTGTTGGGGGAGAATCAGCTATCCGCTAAACAAGAGAAATGTGTCTATGGTGTACAGGAGATTCTGTTTCTAGGGCATGTTCTGACTCCTCACGCCTTCAAGATGGATCCTGGTAAGGTACTAGCAATTAAGGAATGGGTAAGACCTTCATCCTTAAAGGCCTTACAACGGTTCTTAGGTTTCGCCAATTACTATCGTAAATTTATTATGAATTTTTTCCGTAATTGCTAAACCGTTGACCGACCTTACTAAGAAAGGGGCGGATTTGGAGAATTGGTCTACTGAGGCCATTTCTTCATTTGAAAAATTAAAAGAGGCATTTAGTAGCGCTCCCATTCTGATCCAGCCTGATCAGGAGAGACCTTTTATTGTGGAGGTGGATGCGTCCGAGGACGGCGCAGGAGCAGTCCTTTCACAAGGTCCTGCTAGCCTCACTAATCTGAGACCATGTGCCTTCTTCTCCAGGAAATTCTCTCCCACGGAGAGAAACTACGACATAGGGAATAGGGAGCTGCTGGCCATTAAATGGGCATTTGAGGAGTGGAGGCATTTCCTGGAGGGGGCAAGACATTGTGTAACTGTTGTCACTGACCATAAAAACCTTATGTTTCTCGAGTCTGCTAAGAGGTTGAATCCCCGTCAAGCCAGATGGGCTCTGTTTTTTACTCGTTTTGATTTTTCCATCACGTTCAGGCCGGGAAGTAAAAATGTGAAGGCGGATGCATTATCTCGGAGCTTCCAGGCTTTTCAACCTACTGAGGTACCACCTGAATCCATCCTACCAGCAAAAATCTTCTTAGCAGCTCTTACCCAGGATATCTCGGCTCGCATTAGGTCTGAACAACATCTGGCACCGGTATCCACCCCAACAGATAAGTTGTTTGTTCCCGTACAATTTCGTCTCCAGCTGTTGGGTGAGTGTCACGATTCTGCCTTTTGTGGACATCCGGGTGTTGAGGGCACTAAGGATCTGGTTTCTAGATCTTATTGGTGGCCCACTCTAACTAGGGATGTCAAGTCCTACGTGTCAGCCTGTGAGGTTTGTGCCAGGTCCAAGACACCTAGGACTCGCCCTGCTGGTAACCTACGACCCCTACCCATTCCCAGTAGACCCTGGTCCCATATCTCGATGGACTTTATAACTGACCTACCGATGGCGGAGGGTAAGACTGTGGTTTGGGTAGTGGTCGATAGGTTTAGCAAGATGGTTCATTTCATTCCCCTGTCTAAACTTCCGAATGCTGAAACCCTGGCATCTATTTTTGTGAGAGAGATTGTTCGTTTACATGGCATCCCGGAAAATATTGTTTCTGACAGGGGTGTGCAGTTTGTGTCCAAATTCTGGAGGGCCTTCTGTCAAAGATGTAAAATTTCATTGTCTTTTTCTTCTGCCTACCATCCTGAGAGTAATGGGCAGACTGAACGCCTTAATCAGTCTGTGGAACAATTCTTGAGGTTGTATGTTGCTGATGACCAGCAATTATGGGTCAAATTTCTTCCGTTGGCTGAATTTGCTTTGAATAACCATGTCAATTCTTCTGCTGGGGTCTCCCCTTTCTTCTGTAACCATGGTTTTCATCCCCGTTTTCATTCTGGGTCGTCCGTCTCCTCCTCTAACCCTGAAGCGGATAAACTCTCCTCCGAACTGTGCACAGTTTGGGCCCGGGTTCAATCGAACCTAGAAAAGGCTCAATGTTCTCAAAAACTCAAGGCCGATAGGAGACGTTCAAGGGGGGTAAACTTTCAGGTTGGGGATAAAGTATGGTTGTCCTCCAAGAATCTATCTCTCAAGGTAACTTCTAAAAAATTTGCTCCTCGTTTTATTGGACCATATAAGATCACGGAAGTGATTAACCCAGTATCTTTTAGGTTGGAGCTGCCCGAGTCATTCCACATTCATAATGTGTTCCATAAATCTCTGCTTAAAAAATATTTTGAACCGGTAGTACCATCAAAAGCCTCGCCTCCGCCGGTTCTTGTTAATGATGCTGTCGAGTATGTGGTGTCTAAAATAGTGGATGTCAGGAAGGTGCGTAATTCCTTGCAGTACCTGATTCACTGGAAGGGGTATGGACCTGAAGAGAGATCTTGGGTACCTGCCAGGGAGGTTCATAAATTTCATTTAGAACACCCTGAAAAGCCATCGCCTGAAGTCTTGGGTCCGGTGGCCCCTCGTAAAAGGGAGGGTACTGTCACGGGGTTCCGAAGGTGCACTCGGTCCCCCATTGCCCGCAGAACTGTTGCTTAGCTTTTGGAATGAGGTTCTGTGTTTGACCTCATTCCCAGGGCGGCTTTACTAGCTGGGTGGCTCCCTGCTCCTAGTCTGCCTTGAGCGCCGAGCTGATCACTCGGTGCTCGACTGGTTGGTCTGACGGTCATGTGACGCTGGCCACGTCACATGACCCTCACTCCCCACTATAAATACAGGCAGCCTGCTGGCTACAGGTTGCCTGTTAATTTCTAGGTTCCTGGCTATTTGTTGGACTGCTGAATACTTACCTGATCCTGTTCCTGACCATCCTCTTGCCTGCTCCTCTTGTACTGCGCTTCCGTCCTGGTATTGTGACCTCGGCTCCCACCTGACTACTCTCTTAGGACTCCTCTTGTACTTCTCTGCTCTCCTGGTATTTATGACCCTGGCTTCTCCTGACAATTCTCTGCTTGCTCTATTTGTACTTTGCAGCTTTCCTGGTATTGACTCGGTCCGTTCACGTCCTATTGTTTGTCTGTCTGTCATCCCTGCACTTACTCCAAGTTAGGGATTGCCGTCCAGTTGTCCCCTGTCATTAGGACTCGCGAGGCAAGTAGGCAGGGCCAGGGGTAAGGGTGGAGCGCAGTGGTCACTTCCCTCCCCCCTGTGTGTGTGTGTGTACGCGACCGTTACAGTGACTTAAAAAAATGAGGCTACTTTCACACTTGCGTTGTTGTTTTCCAGTATTGAGATCCGGCAGAGAATCTTAATACCGGAAAAAACACATTTCCGTTTAGTCCTCATGCATTCTGAATGGAAAGAGATCCGTTCAGGATGAATCAGGATGTCTTTCATTCCAGCAGCATTCCGTTTTGCGACCGGACACAAAACCTCTGCAAGCTGAGGTTTTGTGTGCATCCTTCGCCCATTGACTTTCAATGTAATTAGTGACGGATCAGTTTTTTTCTGTTTTGATTTCACACAACTGCATCCTAACGGAACGGATGCAACCGTATGTGTAAAATCAAAATGGATCTATTTAATTCTGCCTATTCTCAATACCGGAATTTACAACACAATTGTGAAAATGGCCTTATATACAGAAAATCATCCGCTTGTTTTTGTGAAGAAAAAAATGACATAATATTCACATATAAGTTGTTAATATTGTAAGTAAAAAACATTTCTATGGTAGTGTCCCTTTAAGGTGAGTCAACTTTAATTTCTTATTACTAAATCATAACATAATTTACATATTCAAGCAGTACCTTCAGTACCTTCTCCGTAGGGCTCATGCACATAGCCGTTGCCAAGCCGTGCCCGTATTACGGGCCGCAAACAGTCCAGGTCCACAATCTGGAAGGTCCGGTGTGAAATGGAGGCGCGGAACCCCACAGAAGCACTATGGAGTGCTTCCGTGGGTTTCTCTCCGTGCCTCCGCACCACAAAATAAATAGGACATGTTCTATTTTTTGTGGTGCGGACGGATCACGGACCCATTCAAGTTGAATGGGTCTGGATCCATCTGCGGAATCCACACGGATGTTGCCCATGCATTGAGGACCGTGAATTCCAGTCCCCAATGCACGGAACGGCCGACCATTGGCCGTGTGCATGAGCCCTCAGTCTGTCTTTACATGACGGGAAACCATGGGAGTAGCTTTATTATATGAGCACAAAGGGTTAACCATAGTATCAGGAGAATGCAATAGTTAATCTGCCGTATCAAATTAGTAAAATATGAAGTTAAAGGTATTAACATTTTGCAGAAGAAATCTCAAATTCTTGAATATCTCAGGAAGAAAAATGTAAATAATACAAATAATGGATTTTCAAGAAACTCATTTTAAAAAGACATACACCTAAGGCTACTTTCACACTGGCGTTTTTGGGTCCGCTTGTGAGATCCGTTTCAGGGCTCTCACAAGCGGCCCAAAACAGATCAGTTCAGCCCCAATGCATTCTGAATGGATAAGGATCCGCTCAGAATGCATCAGTTTGGCTCCGTTCAGCCTCCATTCCGCTCTGGAGGCGGACACCAAAACGCTGCTTGCCTGACGATGCGGAGCCAAACGGATCCGTCCTGACTTACAATGTAAGGCAATGGGGACGGATCCGTTTTCACTGACACAATATGGTGCAATTGAAAACGGATCCGCCCCCCATTGACTTTCAATGTAAGTCAAAACAGATCTGTTTGGATTATCATGAAAAAAAAACAAAAAGTTCATATACGGTTGGATATGGGTATTCTTGATGGGGGCAGCAAGCAGTGGGGGTTTTTGGGGGGGCCTGTAGGCTCATAGAGGACTCAGGTGGACAGTATGCTTTCCTCCTACTCCTCCCCCTTTCCCCCCATGGGGAGGGGGGGAGCACACTGTCCTCCTAAGTCCTCTATGAGCCTACAGGGCATCCCCGCCAGCACATCAGTCACCTTGCAGGAAGGGGGGGGGATAATATGATTGGTGGCTATGTGCACACTCAGCAGGGGAGAAGCCAGGACAGGAGGTGGGATGGGCCAGGGGTGGGTAGTGGGCGGGGTCAGGGGGCCCAATTCAAATTCTTGCTATGGGGCCCAGTGATTTCTATGTACGCCCCTGGTTATCTCTTATATATATAAAAATGAATTTCTGTCTGTCTGTCTAGACGTCTGTCTGTCTGTCTGGACGTTCTTTATGCGCGACCAAACGACTGGACCGATCTTCACCAAATTTGACACACAGGTACATCAGGTGTCCGGGAAGGTTTTAGACTGGGTCTTAGCTCTCTAGCCAATACAAGCCAAAAAGTCTTTCTCTTCAAATTCCAACTGCCATAAACACAGTTTTACTCCAGGTTTCCATAACAACCCAGCCATTTTTCTTTACTGCTTAAAGGGGCAGGCACTGTGGAGGTCAGGGCTGGTTCTAGGTGAAATGGGACCCTGGGGCGAAAAACAATATGGGGCCCCCTCTCCCGCCCCAAATGCACATTTCTCCAGTCCAACTGACTCCAAACAGAACCAGGGCGGGCTAGTACACTGGCACGGGTGAGATGGTGCCTGGGATGGATCCGATACAGTTTAATCAACCAACCTACCAGTAACTGGCCCCCTCCCCCTCCAAATGCTCCAGTCCAACTGACTCCAAATAGAACCAGGGCGGGCTAGTACACTGGCACTGGGACGGGTGAGATGGTGCCTGGGATGGATCCCTATCCAGTTTAATCAACCAACCTACCAGACTGGGATGGATACCGATCCAGTTTAATCAACCAACCTACCAGACTGGTAGGTTGGTTGATTAAACTGGATTGGGATCCATCCCTGGCACCATCTCACCCGGCCCAGTGCCAGTGTACTACTAGCCTGCCCTGGTTCTGTTTGGACAGTTGGACTGGAGAAATGTGCATTTTTGGGGGGGAGGGGGCCAGTTACTGGTAGTACCCCCAAATGCACATTTCTCCAGTCCAACTGTCCAAACAGAACCAGGGCCGCAGGGCGGGCTAGTACACTGGGACTGGTGAGATGGTGCCTGGGACTAAGTAGGTGTATGGATGGATCCGATCCAGTTTAATTAACAATAACCAACCTACCAGACAGTAACTGGTCTGTTCTGTAGACTGTACTTGGAAGTGGAACTTGGCTGGCTGCCTTTCTTCTGTGGGCGGCGGGCCGCGGGCCTTCCCTGGCGCTGGCAGAGTCAGACTTTGGGCTGTGGCTGGCTGCCAATGGCGCTTTCTCTTTCAAGTTCTCTGCTCTGAGGGGCGGAGCCTGTGGCAACGTCAGCTAGACGCGAGACGTGCCTGTCTGTGCCGTGCATGCCGCTCCAGTCTCGAATCTCTTAAAGAGACAGGCAGCACAGCGCAAACAGAGCGGCCGCCGGCGCCCGGCGGGGGGGCCCCTCCAGTTTAATTACATTACTCCAGTCTCCAGACCAGACCGCCCGGGACTCCTGTGGGGTTATTATTAGCACTGTCTGCAGCGCCGCCACACTGTCCTGTCCGTCCCTCACAGAATATAATTATAGAATAGTAGTTGCGGGCCGGCGCTGGAGGCCCCTAAGGAGTCGGGGGCCCGGGGGCAATTGCCCCCCTTGCCTCTATCGAAGCGCCGGCCCTGGTGGAGGTCACTGTTTTTAAACGGGCGGGCACAATGGAGGTCACTGTTATTAAAGGGGCGGGCACTGTGGATGTCACTGTTATTAAAGGGGCGGGCGCTATAAAGGTCCCTGTTAAAGGGGCAGCACTGTGAAAGTCACTGTTAAAGGGTCGGTTACTGTTAAAGTGGCAGTCACTGTTAAAGGGGCGGTTACTGTTAAAGGGGCAGTCATTGTGAAAGTTTTTTCCTTTTTTCCTTTTTTTCCTCTTTCCTTCTTTCCTTCTTTTCCTCTTTTCCTTTTTCTTTGCCTTTTCCTCTCCCTTTTTTTCCCCCTCCTCCCCTGTTCCCTTTTTCCATGGCTTTATTCTTCTTCTTTCCTCTTTCTTTCTTCTTATTATCTGGTCTACCTCCCCCACAATATAACATAATAATGTATATAATATTCCCAATATTTTATCTATTCCTTATCGCATATATCCCCTGTAGCCCTATAACATATTTCTTCCTTATCATTATTAACACACCCAGTATTCCTAATATAAGTTTGTGTAAGGGGCTTACGGTAGTACAGTGAAGAGCCCTGGGAAAGCAGGGAATGAGTGCAGTCGGTTGTGGTGTGCCGAAACCGAGGATGAGGTAGGCCTGAGAAAGAAGAGGGCCTACCCAAGGAAAAGATATGGAAGAAATGAGTTGTAAATGAGTGGAGTGGTGGGAGGGTCAAAAGCTCAGACCTCAATGATGCAGGAGCCAGGTAAGGGGAGTGCCATAAATAGGCTGGAGGCGGACCTCAGCCCCTCCCACAAATCCAGGCAATCTGCCTTAATACTTGTGTAAGGGGCTTACGGTAGTACAGTGAAGAGCCCTGGGAAAGCAGGGAATGAGTGCAGTCGGTTGTGGTGTGCCGAAACCGAGGATGAGGTAGGCCTGAGAAAGAAGAGGGCAAAAATGGAAATAAACCAGTTTATTGTAGCCAATTGATGTATCAATAGCTTGACCCAACATGTTTTGGAAAGCCACTCTTAACTCTTGTGTTGGATTGGGAATGTATTGCGCGTAAGCGGATTACTCCCAGTGCCCCAATTCCCTGATGACATGAGTGAGGATGTTGGCACTGGAGGCCGTGAACGTGGCTCCAATGCGAAAGGAGTGCCCTGAGTAGTTGGCTGCGTTGAGGCCTAGTTGTGTGAGGGATGACCCGGCATGGGTCATGAAGGTGGTGGTGGTGAGTACCGAACCATGTAGTTGAAGTAGCGGTTGAGAGGGTAGGACTTGTGACGCTGATTGTAAGCATCCAGGACCCTGACTGGACACCATCTGTTGTGCGTGGGGTAATATGAAATGTTGACGGGTAAGTGCTGACTATTCTTGGAGTGAGGTAAGGACAGGATGTAGTGAACCATGTGTTTTGACAAGTGGGAGACAAGAAGACAAGGTGAGGTTCGGGTCGTGGAGGCTGTAGTGAATTTCCCGGAACTCAGGAATCCGTAGAAGGCCAAGTAAATTGCCGTTTTGATGATGGAGTTGGTATCTGTTTCAAGAGGCGTGGCGTCCAGTAAGTCGGATAATGCTTTGAAGATATGATTGATTATGGGTAGCCTCTGGGCTGGACGTGCGGGTTCCGTTTCCTGAATACCTCTGAGTATGGATTTGATCTGGTGCGAGGACATGAAGCTGATGTTATTGGGGTGTATGATTAGCATATGATGTTGAAATGCCAGTGAGATATAGTTTGATGGTGTTGTATGACATTTGAGTTTGAGGTGGCAAAAAGAAGCCAACCCCGGAAGAGACGTCATGACAAAAGGGTGCGTGATGTTGTGTTCCAACAGGGACCTGTTGAATAGTGTGAACGCTCTGTCGTATGTTCTATGTGTATTGTCTGATAGTGCTAAGTGGGACAAGACTGGCTATGCCGCATGATGCCTTCTAATCCAGAATGAGCTGTTTGAAATGATGGAGTGATGGAGGCCGTGGGTGACGCTGATGGGAGAGCTTGATGAAATGCCTGAAATTTGACGCGAGACAGATTGTCAGCTGCCGTATTGCACACCCCCCGGGACATGGGAACAATGTAAGAAGAAATTATTGCAAGCGGCCAACCAAGGAAGTCTCCGCAGAAACCTCACGATTGTGAGAGATTTGGAACGATCCTGTTGATGAACTGGCAGGTCGTATGGTTGTCTGAATAGCACCGGACCGACATGTTTGCCCATGAATGACCCTACGCTACGGCAGCCGCCACGATGGGGTAGATCTTGAAAAGCGCTGAGGCAGTGGAGAATCCTTCCAAACCCCGGACCGCAGGAGGCCAGCTGCCCCACAGCCAATCGTTCCCAAAAATGGCCGCGAAGCCTGTGGTAGATGCCGCATCTGACCAGATAGAGGGGGAAGAGTCCGACGGCTGAGGGAGAAACAAGCTCCCGCCATTCCAGGTGGACAGAAATCTCCCCCACATGCCCAGACCTGCCGCAGCGTGGGCATCCAGGGACAACCTGTGCGAGTCGTGTAGGAAAAAAGGGGAGAGGTGCAGGAGCCGTGATATAAATGAGCGACCCTGAGGTGGATGCGCATGGCAAAGATCAGGGAGCCCAGCAGGGACTGCAGTTCTTTGCGGTTGCCGGTGCTGAGTTGAAGGTAGTTGTCTATGTGGGCGAGAATGTCCTGGATCTTCCCGGATGGCAAACTGGCTTGCATTGAGGCTGAATCCAACTGGGTACCCAGGAAAGGTGATGACCGTGTCTGGCCCTTCTGTCTTCTTGGTGGCGATGGGTACCCCAGGTTCCTCCTCCGGTATTATGTGCACCGGGCTGACTTCTTGGTCCTCCAGGCTAACGGTCGACGTGATCACTGGCAATCCGGCCGGCGCCGGTGACGCTGCCGGTGGTGGCCCTGCCAAGGAGAGGGTCGCGGTGACCGATTCCAGCCTCTCCAACCTGGCATTGACTTTAGACATGGATGACATTTAGAGAGGACAGCATGGTATGTATATCCCCTGTGCTGGACTGGCTAGGTCCTTCCCCTGCCTCCCTGTTATCGATTGGAGTGCGCAGCAGCTGGAAAAGCTCTGCTTTCCTCGCCGTGGCGGGGAAGGGAACATGCCGTCACCTTAACTCCGTCGTTATGCGCGGGATTGTCCAGGATCTGATGGGTGCTGGACTGGCTAGACCGTCTCCCTGGGTAGCAGTGACGGATCTAGCAGGGGTGCCAGGTAGGGAGAAGTTCTCTATCCCTTCCAGAGACATGGTAAAACAAAACAGTTGATTAGCTTGGGGAAACACAGGATCGTGCTGGCAAGCTAGCTAGGCCGGACGGCGAAAAAATTATACTTGCATGGTGACAGATGAGGCCCTGCTAATTTGCCAAGCGGCTTGAGAGGCTCTACCTATGATTTGGCGCGAGGGGTTAATGAGGCCACTTGTGGTAGTGGCAGGAGCGTTGGCCTCTCGGTGACTGTAAGACAGGACTAGGGGAAGGGAGTGACAGGTGAGGCCCTCTCTATGCAACACGCGAGGCGGCTTACTAACGAGGTGGCACGTTGGGCGGGTGCCTCTGTACGTTTGAGGCGGGGTGTCGGACTCGCCGGACCACTAACTGCTGGCGAAGCCAAGAAGGGGGTAACCTAGTGGGATGATGGTGCCCCTAAAGCCAGCACACTGACCCTAACGGGATCATTCGAAATGTAAGGAAGACTTTGTTAAATGAGCAGGTGAACATACCTGGTGGTAAGAAAAAATTCTCCGGATACATGGTAGTGCAAAATACAATATAGGTTGACCGCCTGAAAAAGGGGGAGGGAAGACATAAAATAGTGTGATGAAATGTGACAATGTACATGGTACATATGCATGACCCGGAGGATCATGACGGTTGTTCATGAAATGATAGCTTGCGCCTGGTGTGAGAAGAGACCAGCTCGTGGCGCATGGCCATGCACAAGTGGGAATGTGCGTTTTGCAATCCAATGGAACGTATTGGTCTGTGTCCTTTAATTATTATTTTTTTTTTTTTTTTCGGTGACCAGCTGATATCTCTTCCCCTTTTTTTTTTTTTTTTTTCTTTCTTTATTAGTAACCAGACGATAACTCCTCCCCCCTGTTTTTTTTATTTTTTATTATTATTATTGTGTGGGGCTGCTGGGGTGATGTTTGACTTTGGAGGGGCGTGCTGGAAGCCCCCCTGCAACCTGCGCAGGAGGGGCCCCCTGTGTGACCGGCGCCCCCTGAGCTCAGCCGACCAGCCGGGCCGGACCGTCCGACGGCGGCCCCCCGCATCAGATGCGGCCGCCGGGACACCGCGCATGCGCCGACGGCATCGCCGCGCATGCGCAGACCAGGCACCCGGACGCGGCCGGGCGCCATCGGCCGCGCGGCAGGAGGAGCGGCAAAACAGGCAGGAGGCGGTGGGGAGGGGATGTCTGTGCAGCCGTAAGCCCAGTGGAGGTTGAAATGAATAGGGGGTGTGCCGGGTGCACCGCAGCTGGCCCCTGTAGCTGTGCACATGAATACGAGGAGGGGGGGGGGGGGGGCATGAATGTTGCTGGCGAAGTTATGTGAATCATGCTTGGAAGTTATGTGAATTGTTTATGAAGAGTAACATCTTGAGAGCATATAAGAGTGAAGTGCCATTCATTTCTGTTCCCATCCGTCAGGAGTCCCACCACGGCCGCCGGGACACCGCACATGCGCCGACAAAATCGCCGCGCAGGCCAGGCACCAGGACGCGGCCGGGCGCCATCGGCCGCGCGGCAGGAGGAGCGGCAAAACAGGCAGGAGGAGGTGGGGAGGGGATGTCTGTGCAGCGGTAAGCCCAGAGGAGGATGAAATGAATGGGGGGTGTAGCTGTGTTCCTGAATGCGAGGAGGGGGGGGGGGGGGCATGAATGTTGGATGTTGGATGTGAGGGGTGAAATGAATTAACCCAGAAATGGGAAATGGGGACGGAACCCCCAGGGAGCTGACCGGAGTGTCGGTCCTGTGGGGAGACACCAGAATAGGCATGAGAGCAAGAGCTGCCGGTGATTGATGCGAGAAGCCGTGACATGGGTGCAGCGTGTGTGATATAAACAACAGAAATGGGGGATTTATCCAGGCACCATTGGCCGCCTGCTGCAGAGCTGTTGACCGAAATGGTGGTACGGTTTGTGAACAAATGCGCATGAACAGGTGTGACAGAAATGAATACTGGTGACTTTGTATGAAAACCGTGACATTGGTGCGCATTGATGAAATGAAATGAACCGGTACAGGGGCAACCGTGAGGCCCTGCCTGTACCGTATGAATGACTCATACGCATTTGTGCTCCTGCAGCTGTGCACATGAACATGAGGAGGGGGGGGGGGGCATGGATGTGGGTGATATGGACTGAAAAAGAAATGGGGAACGAGCCTGGAACCACAGGGGTGCTGACCGCAGTGTTGTTTCTGTGGGATTGCTTGAACAAGACATGACAAAATGAGATGCTGGTGACTGTGAGAAATCCGTAACATTAGCGCAGCGTCCATGAAATGAAATGAAACAGAAATGGGGGAATAGGCCAGAAACCATTGCCGCATGCTGCAGAGGTGTTGACCGGAATCGTAGTACGGTGTGGACAAATTGCGCATGAACAAGGCGTGACAGAAATGAATACTGGTGACTTGTATGAGAAAACCGTGACATTGGTGCAGCGTATGATGAAATGAAATGAACCGGTACAGGGGGCAACCGTGAGGCCCCGGCTGTACCGTATGGATGACTCAGAAACCACTGCCTGCATGCCGCAGGGGTGTTGACCGGAGTGGTGATACGGTGCAGATAAATTTATGTATGAACAAGACATGACAGAAATTAAATGCTGGTGACCTGGCCGAGAAAGCTGTGACATTAGTGCAGCGTTTGGTGAAATGAAATGAACAGAAATGGGGGATTGCCCAGGAACGACTGCATGCTTGCCGCAGGGGTGCTGACCGGAATAGTGGTACGGTGTAGACAAATTTGTGCATGAACAAGGCGTGACAGAAATGAAATACTGGTGACTTGTACGAGAAAACAGTGACATTGGTGCAGCGTATGATGAAATGAAATGAACCGGTACAGGGGGCAACCGTGAGGCCCCGGCTGCACCGTATGGATGACTCGCAGTTTAACGGGCAAACGTGACCCACAGTGAACCTGAGTAAAGCTGGAAAAATAGAACCGAAATGCTCCAAATCCAGAACTGATGGCAACGAAAAACTCCCAGAAATTCAGCGACTCGCAGGCAACTCTCCAGACACTCCACAAGCGACCTCCTCTCTCAAAAGCTCAGACCTCAATGATGCAGGAGCCAGGTAAGGGGAGTGCCCTAAATAGGCTGGAGGCGGACCTCAGCCCCTCCCACAAATCCAGGCAATCTGCCTTAATACATATCTATCATTTGTTCAAGCTCCGGTTTCAGACCGCTTTTTCACATTGGGGTCCCGTCACATCGCTTTACTATATACCTTAGCAGCGCCTATAGAGAAGAAGGGCACAGTCTCTGCCCTCCTTTGTCTTCAGATTATGCTATGCGCATGCGCCCGCTCTTAGACAACACTGACGCATGACGTCAGATATTCCGTCCCTTAGTAATCGCATTCTATGATAATGCGCATGCGCGCGCCGTCTGCTGACGTCAGACGTAGGCGCCACCACACGAGAGATGCTACATCCTACACCTGTATATAATGGCCGCATTAGCGTACGGACGCACACCTCCAGAGCAGACCATGCATATCCAAAGTCACAGGTAAGGCCCCCCTGACATATTCTTGCTATAGTAGTACATTAGCCATACTTCTTAAAACCTTCATGACCACAGAGTCTATATTATGCCTTGCCTTAGGAACATCATTCAGGTTACTTTATACTTTCCTTATACTGTCTCTTTAAACTACTCCTCTGGGTGCCATGTAATTGTATCCCTGGACAACTTAGCCTACCTTTTCCATATAATGACTCATTTACCGTGTCTCTCACCCCCCTAAGCAATTTGCGCTCCTCACCTTCCAAAATGATTCCCGACTCCGTATATATGCTTCCTATAGCTATTACTAATATCTATTATTTAAATGCAATGATCACGAGTATTTATCTATGCACCAGGGTACCAACAGTATGTTTTACATCCTATTATTGTACATGTTTATGTTTGCTACTTTTCAGTTCTCTTACTTTGGTTTTGCAATTTCTACTCCCCTTATTTCTTCCTTTCCGCCCTGGACCATTGAGTGGATGCTGGTTGTTGGTTCAGATTTAGATTCCTAAACTATATGATGACACCATCCTACAGCGATATATATTGTCTAGTACAATTATAGTCTCTAGCTTTGCATCATTGTTCCGTCCATAATACTTATCATTTTACTATGTATTCTTTACAGATCCCTTGATAAAGGTCGACACCGACCGAAACGTTGGGGTTGTACTGCTTAACTATCATATTGCTCGAATAATTGCTCTGGATGGAACAAAAAATGATGTATAAAGTACTATGAATTAAAAACGATTAATTGATGAAATGCATATGGTGTGCCGTGGATTTCTCCTGTGAATCTATCGACGTCTGTCGTCTACGAGCACCCACCATCTAGGGTGTGCAGATCTCATATTTTTTCTTGTCATTGTGAAAGTCACCGTAATGGGGCAGTCACTGTTAAAGGGGCGGTCACTGTGAAAGTCACTGTTAAAGGGGCGGCCACTGTGAAAGTCACTGTTAAAGGGGCGCTCACTGTGAAAGTCACTGTTAAAGGGGCGCTCACTGTGAAAGTCACTGTTAAAGGGGAGGTCACTGAGAAAGTCACTGTTAAGGGAGAGGTCACTGTTAAAGGGGCGGTCACTGTGAAAGTCACTGTTAAAGGAGAGGTCACTGTGAAAGTCACTGTTAAAGGGGTGGTCACTGTTAAAGGGGTGGCCCTATGAAAGTCACTGTCAAAGGGGCGGTCACTGTGAAAGTCACTGTTAAAGAGGAGGTCACTGTGAAAGTCACTGTTAAAGGGGAGGTCACTGTGAAAGTCACTGTTAAAGGGGAGGTCACTGTGAAAGTCACTGTTAAAGGGGTGGTCACTGTGAAAGTCACTGTTAAAGGGGCGGTCACTGTCAAAGTCACTGTTAAAGGGGCGGTCACTGAGAGTCACTGTTAAAAGAGAGGTCACTGTGAAAGTCACTGTTAAAGGGGAGGTCACTGTGAAAGTCACTGTTAAAGGGGAGGTCACTGAGAAAGTCACTGTTAAGGGAGAGGTCACTGTTAAAGGGGCGGTCACTGTGAAAGTCACTGTTAAAGGAGAGGTCACTGTGAAAGTCACTGTTAAAGGGGTGGTCACTGTTAAAGGAGTGGCCCTATGAAAGTCACTGTCAAAGGGGCGGTCACTGTGAAAGTCACTGTTAAAGGGGAGGTCACTGTGAAAGTCACTGTTAAAGGGGAGGTCACTGTGAAAGTCACTGTTAAAGGGGAGGTCACTGTGAAAGTCACTGTTAAAGGGGTGGTCACTGTGAAAGTCACTGTTAAAGGGGCGGTCACTGTCAAAGTCACTGTTAAAGGGGCGGTCACTGAGAAAGTCACTGTTAAAAGAGAGGTCACTGTGAAAGTCACTGTTAAAGGGGAGGTCACTGAGAAAGTCACTGTTTAGGGAGAGGTCACTATTAAAGGGGCGGCCACTGTGAAAGTCACTGTCAAAGGGGCAGTCACTGTCAAAGTCACTGTCAAAGGGGCGGTCACTGTCAAAGTCACTGTTAAAGGGGCGGTCACTGTCAAAGTCACTGTTAAAGGGGCGGTCACTGAGAAAGTCACTGTTAAAGGGTCGGTCACTGTGAAAGTCACTGTTAAAGGAGAGGTCAATGTGAAAGTCACTGTTAAAGGGGTGGTCACTGTGAAAGTCACTGTTAAAGGGGCGGCCACTGTGAAAGTCACTGTTAAAGGGACGGTCACTGTGAAAGTCACTGTTAAAGGGGAGGTCACTGAGAAAGTCACTGTTAAAGGGGCGCTCACTGTGAAAGTCACTGTTAAAGGGGAGGTCACTGAGAAAGTCACTGTTAAGGGAGAGGTCACTGTTAAAGGGGCTGCCACTGTGAAAGTCACTGTCAAAGGGGCCGTCACTGTGAAAGTCACTGTTAAAGGGGAGGTCACTGAGAAAGTCACTGTTAAGGGAGAGGTCACTGTTAAAGGGGCGGCCACTGTGAAAGTCACTGTCAAAGGGGCCGTCTGTCACAGCCAGACAGCTGAGAAGCGCTCACAGGAGCTTCTCAGATCCTCCTCCTTGAATTTCTTTGTTTTGGTTTAGTTTCTCATCTCGTTAGTCTATCTCAGCTGTCATGCAGTTGGACTAATTGCTACCCTTTAAGTTCCTCCCCATAATGCAGTAGTGTGCGGCTGATACAACTTCCTGGAGTGTGTGTGCATGCTGTTCCCAGTTCCCAGTCCTCAGTCGTCGGTTGTCTGCAAGATAAGTGCTGTTTATGTATTTATGATTTTGTCTTTTCTGGATCCAGGTGACCCTGACTCCCTCCGTGTCAGTGTAGGGAGCCGGTGGTCGTGTCCCTTCACTATTGTAGGGTCTTCAGGTAATAGATAGCCGAGGAACGTGGATATGCGGCCATCCACCTTTGGGGTGTTCGCATAGGCTGAGCAGTGAGGGAGAGCGGCAGGTCTATTGCAGGGGTCTCCCTTTGTTCCTTAGTTGTGGATCCAGAGAGACATTGTTTAGATGGTATTGTCTTGTTTCCTGTACACCAT
Source organism: Bufo bufo (assembly GCF_905171765.1). NCBI lineage: Eukaryota > Metazoa > Chordata > Amphibia > Anura > Bufonidae > Bufo > Bufo bufo. Next base: position 527,300,218 of record NC_053392.1, on the reverse strand, counting down.
CCGTGACACCGTCACTGTGAAAGTCACTGTTAAAGGGGCGGCCACTGTGAAAGTCACTGTTAAAGGGGCGGCCACTGTGAAAGTCACTGTTAAAGGGGAGGTCACTGTGAAAGTCACTGTTAAAGGGGAGGTCACTGTGAAAGTCACTGTTAAAGGGGAGGTCACTGAGAAAGTCACTGTTAAGGGAGAGGTCACTGTTAAAGGGGCGGCCACTGTGAAAGTCACTGTCAAAGGGGCGGTTACTGTCAAAGTCACTGTCAAAGGGGCCGTCACTGTGAAAGTCACTGTTAAAGGGGCCGTCACTGTTAAAGTGGCGGCCACTGTGAAAGTCACTGTTAAAGGGGCGGTCACTGTTAAAGGGGTGGCCCTATGAAAGTCACTGTCAAAGGGGCGGTCACTGTCAAAGTCACTGTTAAAGGGGCGGTCACTGAGAAAGTCACTGTTAAAGGGGCGGTCACTGTGAAAGTCACTGTTAAAGGAGAGGTCACTGTGAAAGTCACTGTTAAAGGGGAGGTCACTGAGAAAGTCACTGTTAAAGGGGAGGTCACTGAGAAAGTCACTGTTTAGGAAGAGGTCACTGTTAAAGGTGCGGCCACTGTGAAAGTCACTGTCAAAGGGGCGGTCACTGTCAAAGTCACTGTCAAAGGGGCGGTCACTGTCAAAGTCACTGTCAAAGTGGCGGTCACTGTCAAAGTCACTGTTAAAGTGGCGGTCACTGAGAAAGTCACTGTTAAAGGGTCGGTCACTGTGAAAGTCACTGTTAAAGGAGAGGTCAATGTGAAAGTCACAGTTAAAGGGGTGGTCACTGTGAAAGTCACTGTCAAAGGGACGGTCACTGTGAAAGTCACTGTTAAAGGGGAGGTCACTGTGAAAGTCACTGTTAAAGGGGAGGTCACTGTGAAAGTCACTGTTAAAGGGGAGGTCACCGAGAAAGTCACTGTTAAGGGAGAGGTCACTGTTAAAGGGGCGGCCACTGTGAAAGTCACCGTTAAAGGGGCCGTCACTGTGAAAGTCACTGTTAAAGAGGCCGTCACTGTTAAAGGGGCAGCCACTGTGAAAGTCACTGTTAAAGGGGCGGTCACTGTTAAAGGGGTGGCCCTGTGAAAGTCACTGTCAAAGGGACGGTCACTGTGAAAGTCACTGTTAAAGGGGAGGTCACTGAGAAAGTCACTGTTAAAGGGGTGGCCACTGTGAAAGTCACTGTTAAAGGGGTGATCACTGTTAAAGGGGTGGCCCTGTGAAAGTCACTGTCAAAGGGGAGGTCACTGTGAAAGTCACTGTCAAAGGGACGGTCACTGTGAAAGTCACTGTTAAAGGGGAGGTCACTGAGAAAGTCACTGTTAAAGGGGCGGCCACTGTGAAAGTCACTGTTAAAGGGGTGATTACTGTTAAAGGGGTGGCCCTGTGAAATTCACTGTCAAAGGGGAGGTCACTGTGAAAGTCACTGTTAAAGGGGCAGTCACTTTTAAAAGTCACTGTTAAAGGGGCGGCCACTGTGAAAGTCACTGTCAAAGGGGCGGCCACTGTGAAAGTCACTGTTAAAGGGGCCGTCACTGTTAAAGGGGTGGCCCTGTGAAAGTCACTGTCAAAGGGGCCATCACTGTGAAAGTCACTGTTAAAGGGGCGATCACTGTTAAAGGGGTGGTCACTGTGAAAGTCACTGTTAAAGGGGCGGCCACTGTGAAAGTCACTGTTAAAGGGGAGGTCACTGTGAAAGTCACTGTTAAAGGGGAGGTCACTGTGAAAGTCACTGTTAAGGTGTGGTCACTGTGAAAGTCACTGTTAAAGGGGAGGTCACTGTGAAAGTCACTGTTAAAGGGGCCATCACTGTGAAAGTCATTGTTAAAGGGGCCATCACTGTGAAAGTCACTGTTAAAGGGGTGATCACTGTTAAAGGGGTGGCCCTGTGAAAGTCACTGTTAAAGGGGCGATCACTGTTAAAGGGGAGGTCACTGTGAAAGTCACTGTTAAGGTGTGGTCACTGTGAAAGTCACTGTTAAAGGGGAGGTCACTGTGAAAGTCACTGTTAAAGGGGCCATCACTGTGAAAGTCACTGTTAAAGGGGCGGCCACTGTGAAAGTCACTGTTAAAGGGGTGATCACTGTTAAAGGCGTGGCCCTGTGAAAGTCACTGTCAAAGGGGAGGTCACTGTGAAAGTCACTGTTAAAGGGGCAGTCACTTTTAAAAGTCACTGTTAAAGGGGCGGTCACTGTGAAAGTCACTGTTAAAGGGGAGGTCACTGTGAAAGTCACTGTTAAAGAAGCGGTCACTGTGAAAGTCACTGTTAAAGGGGAGGTCACTGTGAAAGTCACTGTTAAAGGGGAGGTCACTGTGAAAGTCACTGTTAAGGGAGAGGTCACTGTGAAAGTCACTGTCAAAGGGGCGGTCACTGTGAAAGTCACTGTTAAAGGAGAGGTCACTGTGAAAGTCACTGTCAAAGGGGCGGTCACTGTGAAAGTCACTGTTAAAGGGGAGGTCACTGTGAAAGTCGCTGTTAAAGGGGAGGTCACTGTGAAAGTCACTGTTAAAGGGGAGGTCACTGTGAAAGTCACTGTTAAAGGGGCCGTCACTGTGACAATCACAGTTAAAGGGGCCGTCACTGTGACAGTCACAGTTAAAGGGGCCGTCACTGTGACAGTCACAGTTAAAGGGGCCGTCACTGTGAAAGTCACAGTTAAAGGGGCGATCACTGTGAAAGTCACTTTTAAAGGGGCAGGCACTGTGGAGGTCAATGTTAAAGGGGCGGGCACTGTGGAGGTCAATGTTAAAGGGACAGCCACTGTGGAGGTCAATGTTAAAGGGGCGGGCACTATGGAGGTCATTGTTAAAGGGGCGGGCACTGTAGAGGTCACTGTTATGGGGGAAATTGTCTATCTTTTTACGACACACGGAAAATGAAATTGATGAAATATCCCTGTGCGAAGCCGGGTCCTTCTGCTAGTAGATAATGAAGGCAGGGGGCATATTTACAACCAATTATGTACCATCTCTAACATTTACATGTCTAAGGCTACTTTAACCACCTCCGGACCGCTGTACGCAGATTCGCGTTCCGGAGGTGGCAGCGCTGCGCACAATCACGCATATACGCGTCATCTCGCGAGACGCGAGATTTCGCTCAAAGCCGGCCCGCGCATGCGCATCGCGGGCCGGCAAAATTAAAAGAACAAGTTCGTCACCAGCCTGCCAGCAACGATCATTGGCTGGCAGGCTGGCGATTTTCAAAAAATCCAATCACAAGTCATATAACAGATCATATTAGTAAATATGATCTGTTATATGGCTTGTCTGCTCCTGTGCTGGTCCTTTTCGTCGGTTGGATCCAGCACAGGAGCAGACTGAACTGTGAGTACACCAAACACTACACCTTAGCCCCAGATCACCCCCCTGCACCCCAATTAACCCTTTGATCACCCCTTTGATCGCCCCTGTCAATCACTAGTGAAAGGAAAAAAAGTGATCAGTGTAAACTGTCACTTTTTTTTTTTCACTGGTATTGACTGTTAGGTTTTAGGGATAGTTTAGGCCCCTTGGTTAGGTAGTTAGCGTCAGTTAGCGCCCACCCCACCGCACCGCAGTCACTTTTATTCGCTGATTAGCGTATCGCTAATCAGCATTTGTACTTTTATAGTATCTGTAAGTGATCAAAACTGATCACGGTCAGATCTATAATATTATTAGTGTCACCTTAGCTCGCACTCCACCCAAAACGCAGTGTTTGCCCGATCAGGCCTGATCGGTCGCCCACACGTGCGTTCACCCACGCCCGCCCCACCGCAGTGACAAAAAATTTTTTTTTTTTTGATCACTGCACATTCATTTTACACGCACTGCGGCGATAAAAAAATCAGTTTTGATATTTTTTATCAACCGCAGCGGCCTCTGGTACTTCGCTAGCCTCCCCTTTGTAAGACAGGTTTGCTTTTTTTCTTGGGTAGTCTCAGGGAATACCCCTAAATTTAGTAGTCCAAAATGTCAAACAGGGGGTATTCTTCTGAAGAGGCCTACAGGATTCTGACCCAGTCGGATGAGGAGTGGGAACACTCATCTGACGAATCTAGCGGGTCAGAATATGAACCTGTGGTCAGAATATGAACCCCACTCTGCTGCTTCAAGAGCAGCAGAGTGGGGCTGTCGCTGCCGGATCACGTGGTGAGGCATACACCAGCAGCGCAGCCCTCCCTGGACCTAGTACCAGCACTGCCGTACAACATGGTGACGTGGCGAGCACCAGAAGGGCAGTTGAAGCTGGTACGGTGGCACGTGCAGTAGTTACCCCGTCGCAGCCACCGCACAGACAGGCCCGTAGAGCCCCTAGAATCCCTGAGGTGCTGGCAAACCCTGATTGGCAGTCACCAACTTCAGCCACACCTGTAGTTCCCCCTTTCACCGCCCAGTCTGGAGTTCGGGTTGAGACGGCTCAAATCGGTTCGGCCCTGGGATTTTTTGAGCTGTTCTTGACTGCGGAGCTCTTGGACTTAGTCGTGGCAGAGACAAACCGGTATGCCACACAATTTATATCCGCCAACCCGGGAAGCTTTTATGCCCAGCCTTTCCGGTGGAAACCAGTCCAAGTTTCCGAACTTAAATTTTTTTTGGGCCTTCTCCTCAACATGGGTCTAACTAAAAAGCATGAATTGCGGTCATATTGGTCCACGCACCCGATTCATCGCATGCCCATGTTCTCTGCTGCTATGTCCAGGGCACAATTTGAGGCCATCCTCCGTTTCCTGCATTTTAGCGACAACACCACCTCCCGTCCCAGAGGCCACCCAGCTTTTGACCGGCTCCACAAAATTCGGCCCCTCATAGACCATTTCAACCAGAAATTTGCAGATTTGTATACCCCCGAGCAAAACATCTGCGTAGACGAGTCCCTAATACATTTTACCGGGCGCCTTGGCTTCAAACAATACATCCCAAGCAAGCGTGCCCGGTATGGGGTCAAATTGTATAAGCTCTGTGAAAGGGCCACAGGCTATACCCACAAATTTCGGATCTATGAGGGAAAAGATCAGACCCTGGAGCCGGTCGGTTGCCCTGACTACCTGGGGAGCAGTGGGAAGACAGTCTGGGACTTGGTGTCACCCTTATTCGGCAAGGGGTACCATCTTTATGTGGACAATTTTTACACAAGTGTGGCCCTCTTTAGGCATTTGTTTCTAGAACGGATTTGCGCCTGTGGCACCGCGCGAACTAGTCGAGTGGGCTTCCCCCAACGGCTTGTAACCACCCGTCTTGCAAGGGGGGAGAGGGCTGCCTTGTGTAACGAAGAACTGCTCGCGGTGAAATGGAGAGACAAGCGTGACGTTTACATGCTCTCCTCCATTCACGCAGACACGACAATCCAAATTGAGCGAGCAACCCGTGTCATTGAAAAGCCCATCTGTGTCCACGACTATAATGCGCTCATGGGAGGGGTGGACTTCAATGACCAGATGTTGTCTCCGTATTTAGTTTCCCGCAGAACCAGACGCTGGTATAAGAAGGTGTCTGTATATTTAATTCAATTGGCGCTGTACAATAGTTTTGTTCTCTACAGTAAGGCTGGGAGAACACGATCCTTCCTCAAATTCCAGGAAGAGATCATCGAGAACCTCCTTTACCCAGGAGGTTCCGTGGCCCCATCCACCAGTGTAGTTAGCCATCTACACGAGCGACATTTCCCCAGTGTCGTTCCTGGTACCTCAACCCAACCGTCACCCCGAAAAAGATGTCGTGTCTGTAGCAGGAGTGGAATAAGGCGTGACACCCGCTATTTCTGTCCTGACTGTCCTGACCACCCTGCCCTATGCTTTGGTGAGTGTTTCCGGAAGTACCACACACAGGTACACCTAGCATAGGGATTGCATCTCACAGGACAGGCACACAGGGCTATTAGGGCCCTTTTACTCACAGCTGCTGCAAACCTCTCCTTTCACCTGGGATAAAGTGCATAACGTACTTCGCCACATCTTTGGGCGATTTGCGCTTTGCACATTGTCCCATGGGGAAGGAGAGGTTTGTTCTATAAAGGTAAAAAAAACTAAACAAAAAAAAAATTACCGGTAAGTAAAAAAGTTAAACATTCAGTTAAAAAAGTTAAAAAAAAGTTTCTATGTTCTGTTCAACAGTTAATAAATTTATTGCGTTGCGGCCTGGTTTTTTCTTTTTTGTTTTGTTTTTTTTACCTTTCAGGTGGACCAACCGATCGACTAGCTGCAGCACTGATGTGCATTCTGACAGAAGCATTGCGCTGCTGTCAGATTACACGCAAGTCGGTGTATGCGGCGCTGCAAGACGAGATTTCTCCTCTGCAGTAAAAGATACGTTTGCCGAGGCATATGAGCTGAGGAGGTGGCGGTGTTCATATACTTTGGCAAACACTTTGTATATATAAAAAAAATAAAAAATCCCGGCAATGATTTATTCATCCACATCGATTGATGTGAATGGAGAAATCGGGTTTGCCAGGGCATACGAGCTAAGTGGGTATGGATGTTGGGCGGAGCTCCTATGTCCTGGCAGACGCCTTTCCCCTCCTTTTTTTTTTTTGGCAGAGATTTTTTTAACCACATTGATCGATGCGAATGAAGAAATCTGTGCCGTTCATTTTTTTCTTTCAGCCCAGAAGCTGAACGAAAAAAAAAAATCTCATTACCCGTATGCTCAATATAAGGAGAATAGCAGAAACTCCTAATGCTGGGCATACATGTAATGATTGTGGAGACCCTCAAATGCCAGGGCAGTACAAACACCCCACAAATAACACCATTTTGGAAAGAAGACACCCCAAGGTATTCGCTGAGGGGCATATTGAGTCCATGAAAGATTGAAATTTTTGTCCCAAGTTAGCGGAAAGGGAGACTTTGTGAGAACAAAATCAAAAAAATCAATTTCCGCTAACTTGTGCCAAAATTTTTTTTTTTCTATGAACTCGCCATGCCCCTCATTGAATACCTTGGGGTGTCTTCTTTCCAAAATGGGGTCACATGTGGGGTATTTATACTGCCCTGGCATTTTAGGGGCCCCAAAGCGTGAGAAGAAGTCTGGTATCCAAATGTCTAAAAATGCCCTCCTAAAAGGAATTTGGGCACCTTTGCCCACCTAGGCTGCAAAAAAGTGTCACACATCTGGTATCTCTGTATTCAGGATAAGTTGAGGAATGTGTTTTGGGGTGTCTTTTTACATATACCCTTGCTGGGTGAGATAAATATCTTGGTCAAATGCCAACTTTGTATAAAAAAATGGGAAAAGTTGTCTTTTGCCAAGATATTTCTCTCACCCAGCATGGGTATATGTAAAATGACACCATAAAACACATTCCCCACCTTCTCCTGAGTACGGAGATACCAGATGTGTGACACTTTTTTGCAGCCTAGGTGGGCAAAGGGGCCCACATTCCAAAGAGCACCTTTCGGATTTCACAGGTCATTTACCTACTTACCACACATTAGGGCCCCTGGAAAATGCCAGGGCAGTATAACTACCCCACAAGTGACCCCATTTTGGAAAGAAGACACCCCAAGGTATTCCGTGAGGGGCATGGCAAGTTCCTAGAATTTTTTATTTTTTGTCACAAGTTAGTGGAAAATGATGATTTTTATTTTATTTTTTTTTCATACAAAGTCTCATATTCCACTAACTTGGGACAAAAAATAAAAACTTCCATGAACTCACTATGCCCATCAGCGAATACCTTGGGGTCTCTTCTTTCCAAAATGGGGTCACTTGTGGGGTAGTTATACTGCCCTGGCATTCTAGGGGCCCAAATGTGGGGTAAGGAGTTTGAAATCAAATTCTGTAAAAAATGACCTGTGAAATCCGAAAGGTGTTCTTTGGAATATGGGCCCCTTTGCCCACCTAGGCTGCAAAAAAGTGTCACACATCTGGTATCTCCGTACTCAGGAGAAGGTGGGGAATGTGTTTTGGGGTGTCATTTTACATATACCCATGCTGGGTGAGAGAAATATCTTGGCAAAAGACAACTTTTCCCATTTTTTTTATACAAAGTTGGCATTTGACCAAGATATTTATCTCACCCAGCATGGGTATATGTAAAAAGACACACCAAAACACATTCCTCAACTTCTCCTGAATACAGAGATACCAGATGTGTGACACTTTTTTGCAGCCTAGGTGGGCAAAGGGGCCCATATTCCAAAGAGCACCTTTCGGATTTCACAGGTCATTTTTTACAGAATTTGATTTCAAACTCCTTACCACACATTTGGGCCCCTAGAATGCCAGGGCAGTATAACTACCCCACAATTGACCCCATTTTGGAAAGAAGAGACCCCAAGGTATTTCGTGATGGGCATAGTGAGTTCATGGAAGTTTTTATTTTTTGTCACAAGTTAGTGGAATATGAGACTTTGTAAGAAAAAAAAAAAAAAAAAAATCATCATTTTCCGCTAACTTGTGACAAAAAATAAAAAGTTCTATGAACTCACTATGCGCATCAGCGAATACCTTAGGGTGTGTACTTTCCGAAATGGGGTCATTTGTGGGGTGTTTGTACTGTCTGGTAGTGATGTCGCGAACATAAAATTTTCAGTTCGCGAACAGCGAACGCGAACTTCCGCAAATGTTCGCGAACTGGCGAACCGGGCGAACCGCCATAGACTTCAATAGACAGGCGAATTTTAAAACCCACAGGGACTCTTTCTGGCCACAATAGTGATGAGAAAGTTGTTTCAAGGGGTCTAACACCTGGACTGTGGCATGCCGGAGGGGGATCTATGGCAAAACTCCCATGGAAAATTACGTAGTGGACGCAGAGTCGGGTTTTAATCCATAAAGGGCATAAATCAACTAACATTCCTAAATTGTTTGGAATAACGTGCTTTAAAACATCCAGTGTGTGTATACGATCAGGTATGATGTTGTATCGATCAGGTAGTGTAAGGGTTACGCCCGCATCACAGACATTGACAGACCAAACTCCCCTTTTAATGCACCGCAAACAGTTCATTTGCACAACCGCAAACTCCCCATTTGCACAAGGTTGGATACCAAGCTAGCCACGTCCCGGTGATGTCATTGAAGGTTTCTTCCTCCACCCAGCCACGTACAACACCAAGGGTCCCCGAAAGGTCAATTGAATTGATTTTTCGAACGGGGAGATGGTTAAAAAAACGCTGGCTCCCTCCCCTTTGTTTTTATCCACGGTGACTGCGTCTGCGCCGTGCAATTTACTGTCACACCCGATATGAGTGGTATTTTCTGTAGTACTATTCTCATCAGTTTAATCCCTCTAACGTCCCCAATCTGGGTGCCATTTATTGAATAGATTTTTCGAACGGGGAGATGGTTAAAAAAAACCTGGCTCCCTCCACTCTGTTTTAAACCACGGTGACTGCGTCTGCGCCGTGCAATTTACTGTCACACCCGATATGAGTGGTATTTTCTGTAGTACTATTCTCATCAGTTTAATCCCTCTAACGTCCCCAATCTGGGTGCCATTTATTGAATAGATTTTTCGAACGGGGAGATGGTTAAAAAAACGCTGGCTCCCTCCACTCTGTTTTAAACCACGATGACTGCATCTGCGCCGTGCAATTTACTGTCACACCCGATATGAGTGGTATTTTCTGTAGTACTATTCTCATCAGTTTAATCCCTCTAACATCCCCAATCTGGGGGCCATTTATTAAATAGATTTTTTGAACGGGGAGATGGTTAAAAAAACGCTGGCTCCCTCCACCGATATGAGTGGTATTTTCTGTAGTATTATTCTCATCAGTTTAATCCCTGTTACGTCCCATATCAGGAATTGCCTTTAATGAAAAAAAATTTAGGCCGGGTACCTTCGACTGCCTTCACAGTGACAGACCAAACTCTCATACACTAAACTGAATTGATTTCAGGAACCGGGAGATGGAAAAAGCAGCTTGGTCGGTCCTCTTACTCCCAAATTGGGGCACTGCGCGTGCACAGAGCAATGTGCTGTGACACCCTATATGAGTGGTGTCTTAACTAGTACTATTGCTATCAGTTTAATCCCTGTTACGGACCCTATCCGGTCGAATTGATTAACCATTGTCGAATCCCCCATTGACATCCCCCTTATAAGCTGTGTAAAGCATATTTTTTAGTTTGGTTTTGAACTGCTGCATCCTTTCCGACTTTTGGTAATTTGGTAACATTTCTGCCACTTTCTGCTTATACCGGGGGTCTAGTAGCGTGGCCACCCGATCGCTTTTGGTCTGACCATAATGAAGCAACGGCCTTATCATCTGGGGTGTGGCAACATTGCCAACACACTTTTATAGAGGTGATGATGATTGCTTCATTGTGATACGCAAGCCCCTTCACCACAACAAGGTAACGATCACGAAGGGGAATTGACACTTGTATGTGCCTTTTTTTTTTGGTTTGTTTTTGCAGCCACAGTGCTGCACCATAGGACAGAAAAATTAGGCATGTACACATGCCTGAAAAATAATGGCACTGTTGCAGACGCTATTGTAGCAGCGGCCGGAAAAATTTATGTTTTCCAGGCAGAAAAGTGACTAAAACATTACGGCTTGAACCCTAGTTGGTGGTGGAGAATTCACGAAAGTCATCCGGTATGCAGACATTAAATACAGCAGCGTGGGGACCATTTTGAGGCCAAGGCATGTCATCAGGCCTTTTGTTAGTCAAACGTATCCCCCACTGTCAGTCCCTTCGGGATCCATGCCTCATTCATCTTTATGAAGGTGAGGTAATCAACACTTTTTTGACCGAGGCGACTTCTCTTGTCAGTGACAATGCCTCCTGCTGCACTGAAGCTCCTTTCTGACAGGACACTTGAAGCAGGGCAGGCCAGAAGTTCTATCGCAAACTGGGATAGCTCAGGCCACAGGTCAAGCCTGCACACCCAGTAGTGAAGGGGTTCATTGCTCCTCAGAGTGTCGATATCTGCTGTTAAGGCGAGGTAGTCTGCTACCTGTCGGTCGAGTCGTTCTCTAAGGCTGGATCCCGAAGGGCTGTGGCGATGAGTAGGACTGAAAAAGCTCCGCATGTCCTCCATCAACAACACATCTGTAAATCGTCCAGTCCTTGCCGCCGTGGTAGGAGGAGGATTACACTCACCTCTTCCCCTGTTAGATTCCCGTTGTGCTGTGACATCTCCCTTATAAGCTGTGTAAAGCATATTTTTTAGTTTGGTTTTGAACTGCTGCATCTTTTCCGACTTTCGGTAATTTGGTAACATTTCTGCCACTTTCTGCTTATACCGGGGGTCTAGTAGCGTGGTCACCCAGTACAGATCGTTCTCCTTTATCCTTTTTATACGTGGGTCCCTCAACAGACATGACAGCATGAAAGACCCCATTTGAACAAGGTTGGATGCAGAGCTTCTCATTTCCCGTTCCTCGTCCTCACTGATGTCATTGACGGTCTGTTCTTCCCCCCAGCCACGTACAACACCATGGGTCCCAGATAGGTGACAACAACGAGCACCCTGGGGTGCCTGCTGTGGTTGGTCTTCCTCCTCCTCAAAGCCGCCACATTCCTCCTCTGACTCCTCTTCCTCATACTCCTCTTCCAGCGTTGCTGCAGGTCCGGCAAGCGATGATGACAAGGCTGTTTCTGGTGGTGATGGTGACCACAACTCTTCCTCTTCCTCTTCACGCTCATCTACAGCCTGATCCAGAACTCTTCGCAGGGCACGCTCCAGGAAGAAAACAAATGGGATGAGGTCGCTGATGGTGCCTTCGGTGCGACTGACTAGGTTTGTCACCTCCTCAAAAGGACGCATAAGCCTACAGGCATTGCGCATGAGTGTCCAGTAACGTGGCAAAAAGATTCCCAGCTCCGCAGAGGCTGTCCTAGCACCCCGGTCATACAAATACTCGTTGACGGCTTTTTCTTGTTGGAGCAGGCGGTCGAACATTAGGAGTGTTGAATTCCAACGTGTCGGGCTGTCGCATATCAAGCGCCTCACTGGCATGTTGTTTCGCCGCTGAATATCGGAAAAGTGCGCCATGGCCGTGTAGGAACGCCTGAAATGGCCACACACCTTCCTGGCCTGCTTGAGGACGTCCTGTAAGCCTGGGTACTTAGACACAAAACGTTGTACGATGAGATTCAACACATGTGCCATGCACGGCACATGTGACAACTTGCCCAAATTTAATGCCGCCAACAGATTGCTTCCATTGTCACACACCACTTTGCCGATCTCCAGTTGGTGCGGGGTCAGCCACTGATCCACCTGTGCGTTCAGGGCGGACAGGAGTGCTGGTCCTGTGTGGCTCTCTGCTTTCAGGCAAGTCAACCCCAAGATAGCGTTACACTGTCGTATCCGGGATGTGGAATAGCCCCTGGGGAGCTGGGGGGAATCAGTTGATGTGCAGCCAGACGCCGCAGCAGAAGAGGACTCAGCCGAGGAGGAAATTAAAGAGGATGGAGTAGGAGTAGAGGAGGTGGCAGTAGGTCTGCCTGCAAGTCGTGGTGGTGTCACCAACTCCGCTGCAGAGCCACGCATTCCATGCTTGTCAGCCGTCAGCAGGTTGACCCAATGCGCAGTATACGTGATATACCTGCCCTGACCGTGCTTTGCAGACCAGGTATCAGTGGTCAGATGGACCCTTGCCCCAACACTGTATGCCAGAGATGCCATGACTTCCTTTTCAATGACATGGTAGAGGTTTGGGATTGCCTTTTTTGAAAAAAAATTTCGTCCGGGTACCTTCCACTGTGGTGTCCCAATAGCGACAAATTTTTTGAAGGCCTCAGACTCTACCAGCTGGTATGGTAAAAGCTGGCGGGCTAAGAGTTCCGTCAAGCCAGCTGTCAGTCGCCGGGCAAGGGGGTGACTTTGTGACATTGGCTTCTTATGCTCAAACATGTCCTTGACAGACACCTGACTGTGGGCAGATGAGCAGGAACTGCTGAAGGTGAGAGATGGAGTGGCGGGTGGTTGAGAGGGGGCAGGGAGGACAGCAGTGGTTGACGTGGCTGAAGATGCAGGACCAGGAGGAGCATGGTGGCTTTGAGTTTGTGTGCTGCTTGTACTCATGTGTTGATCCCATAGGCGTTTGTGATGTGAGATCATGTGCCTTCGCAAAGCAGTTGTACCAAGGTGGGTGTTGGACTTCCCACGACTCAGTTTCTTTTGGCACAGGTTGCAAATGGCATTGCTTTTATCAGAGGCAGACACACAAAAAAAATGCCACACTGCTGAGCTTTGCAATGACGGCATTCTAGTGGTGGCAACAGCATGCGTTGACTGGCGTGCTGTCTGGCTGACCCCAGGTGCCGATACATGCTGTCTGACTGTGCCACTAACTCCTTGCGACGACCTCCCCCTGCTTCCAACTCGTCTCCTCATTCTCTCTGTCTCCCCTTCAGAACTTTCCCCCTCTTCTTCTCTTCGAGCAGGCACCCACGTGGCATCCGTGGACACATCGTCATCATCAACCGCTTCACTTGTATCTGACACCTCAGCAAAGGAAGCAGCAGCGGGTACAACATCATCATCATCACACTGTACGTCCATGTGTGTAATCCTGCCTGACTGAGACATATCCCCGTAATCTACATCATCTGGCAATAATGGTTGCGCATCACTAATTGCATCCAACTGATGTGTAAATAACTCCTCTGACGGATCAAGTGAAGCGGCTGTGGTGGCTGTGGTGGTAGTGGCGACGGGCGGGTGCGTGGTAACTTGAGAGCAGGTGACCGAAGCTGAGTTGGAGGAGGATGGTGCGTCAAGGTTCTTAGCGGAAGCTGTTGAAGATTGGGTGTCCTGTCTAAGCCAGTCAACTACGTCCTCTGAATTTTTCGGGTTCAGGGTACGTGGCCTCTGAAAACTGGGCATTATTCCAGGGACAGTGGAAATCACAGCACCACGACCACGACGGCCCCTGCGGGGTGGCCTGCCTCTGCCTGTCATTTTTTTTTTAGATAAGTGGTACTACGCGTGCTAGGTACTGTGCCACCCGGTATGAGTGGTTGGCACTGGCAGTGGGCACACTACAGTCTGTGGAAGTGGGCCTGACACACACTGGCAGCAGGCAAGCAACTGAATTTAGACTACTGTCTAAAAATTAAATGCCTTATTTATCGGCAAGCTACTGTGCCACCCGGTATCAGTGGTTGGCACTGGCAGTGGGCACACTACAGTCTGTGGAAGTGGGCCTGACACACACTGGCAGCAGGCAAGCAACTGAATTTAGACTACTGTCTAAAAATTAAATGCCTTATTTATCGGCAAGCTACTGTGCCACCCGGTATCAGTGGTTGGCACTGGCAGTGGGCACACTACAGTCAGTGGAAGAGGGCCTGACACACACTGGCAGCAGGCAAGCAACTGAAATTACACTAAAGTGTAAAAATTAAATGCCTTATTTATCGGCAAGCTACTGTGCCACCCGGTATGAATGGTTGGCACTGGCAGTGGGCACACTACAGTCAGTGGAAGAGGGCCTGACACACACTGGCAGCAGGCAAGCAACTGAATTTAGACTACTGTCTAAAAATTAAATGCCTTATTTATCGGCAAGCTACTGTGCCACCCGGTATCAGTGGTTGGCACTGGCAGTGGGCACACTACAGTCAGTGGAAGCGGGCCTGACACACACTGGCAGCAGGCAAGCAACTGAAATTACACTAAAGTGTAAAAATTAAATGCCTTATTTATCGACAAGCTACTGTGCCACCCGGTATCAGTGGTTGGCACTGGCAGTGGGCACACTACAGTCAGTGGAAGCGGGCCTGACACACACTGGCAGCAGGCAAGCAACTGAATTTAGACTACTGTCTAAAAATTAAATGCCTTATTTATCGGCAAGCTACTGTGCCACCCGGTATCAGTGGTTGGCACTGGCAGTGGGCACACTACAGTCAGTAGAAGCGGGCCTGACACACACTGGCAGCAGGCAAGCAACTGAAATTACACTAAAGTGTAAAAATTAAATGCCTTATTTATCGGCAAGCTACTGTGCCACCCGGTATGAGTGGTTGGCACTGGCAGTGGGCACACTACAGTCAGTGGAAGAGGGCCTGACACACTGACTGGCAGCAGGCAAGCAACTGAATTTAGACTACTGTCTAAAAATTAAATGCCTTATTTATCGGCAAGCTACTGTGCCACCCGGTATCAGTGGTTGGCACTGGCAGTGGGCACACTACAGTCAGTGGAAGCGGGCCTGACACACACTGGCAGCAGGCAAGCAACTGAAATTACACTAAAGTGTAAAAATTAAATGCCTTATTTATCGGCAAGCTACTGTGCCACCCGGTATCAGTGGTTGGCACTGGCAGTGGGCACACTACAGTCAGTAGAAGCGGGCCTGACACACACTGGCAGCAGGCAAGCAACTGAAATTACACTAAAGTGTAAAAATTAAATGCCTTATTTATCGGCAAGCTACTGTGCCACCCGGTATGAGTGGTTGGCACTGGCAGTGGGCACACTACAGTCAGTGGAAGAGGGCCTGACACACACTGGCAGCAGGCAAGCAACTGAATTTAGACTACTGTCTAAAAATTAAATGCCTTATTTATCGGCAAGCTACTGTGCCACCCGGTATCAGTGGTTGGCACTGGCAGTGGGCACACTACAGTCAGTGGAAGCGGGCCTGACACACACTGGCAGCAGGCAAGCAACTGAATTTAGACTACTGTCTAAAAATTAAATGCCTTATTTATCGGCAAGCTACTGTGCCACCCGGTATCAGTGGTTGGCACTGGCAGTGGGCACACTACAGTCAGTTGAAGTCGGCCTGACACACACTAGCAGCAGGCAAGCAGCTGAAATTACACTAAAGTGTAAAAATTAAATGCCTTTTTTATGCAAAGTCCTGTGCCAGCCGGTATGAGTGGTGGGCACTGGCAGTGGGCACACTACAGTCAGTGGAAGTCAGCCTGACACACACTGGCAGGCAACTAACCTTAGATTAAAGTGTAAAAATTAAGTGCCTATTTTTTAAGCAAAGTCCTGTGCCACTCGGTATGACAGGGGTGGGCACTGGCAGTGGGCACACTACAGTCAGTTGAAGTCGGCCTGACACACACTAGCAGCAGGCAAGCAGCTGAAATTACATTAAAGTGTAAAAATTAAATGCCTTTTTTAAGCAAAGTCCTGTGCCAGCCGGTATGAGTGGTGGGCACTGGCAGTGGGCACACTACAGTCAGTGGAAGTCAGCCTGACACACACTGGCAGGCAACTAACCTTAGATTAAAGTGTAAAAATTAAGTGCCTATTTTTTAAGCAAAGTCCTGTGCCACTCGGTATGACAGGGGTGGGCACTGGCAGTGGGCACACTACAGTCAGTTGAAGTCGGCCTGACACACACTAGCAGCAGGCAAGCAGCTGAAATTACACTAAAGTGTAAAAATTAAATGCCTTTTTTATGCAAAGTCCTGTGCCAGCCGGTATGAGTGGTGGGCACTGGCAGTGGGCACACTACAGTCAGTGGAAGTCAGCCTGACACACACTGGCAGGCAACTAACCTTAGATTAAAGTGTAAAAATTAAGTGCCTATTTTTTAAGCAAAGTCCTGTGCCACTCGGTATGACAGGGGTGGGCACTGGCAGTGGGCACACTACAGTCAGTTGAAGTCGGCCTGACACACACTAGCAGCAGGCAAGCAGCTGAAATTACATTAAAGTGTAAAAATTAAATGCCTTTTTTAAGCAAAGTCCTGTGCCAGCCGGTATGAGTGGTGGGCACTGGCAGTGGGCACACTACAGTCAGTGGAAGTCAGCCTGACACACACTGGCAGGCAACTAACCTTAGATTAAAGTGTAAAAATTAAGTGCCTATTTTTTAAGCAAAGTCCTGTGCCACTCGGTATGACAGGGGTGGGCACTGGCAGTGGGCACACTACAGTCAGTTGAAGTCGGCCTGACACACACTAGCAGCAGGCAAGCAGCTGAAATTACATTAAAGTGTAAAAATTAAATGCCTTTTTTAAGCAAAGTCCTGTGCCAGCCGGTATGAGTGGTGGGCACTGGCAGTGGGCACACTACAGTCAGTGGAAGTCAGCCTGACACACACTGGCAGGCAACTAACCTTAGATTAAAGTGTAAAAATTAAGTGCCTCTTTTTTAAGCAAAGTCCTGTGCCACTCGGGATGACAGGGGTGGGCACTGGCAGTGGGCACACTACAGTCAGTTGAAGTCGGCCTGACACACACTGGCAGGCAACTAACCTTAGATTAAAGTGTAAAAATGAAGTGCCTTTTTTTTAAGCAAAGTCCTGTGCCACACGGGATGACAGGGGTGGGCACTGGCAGTGGGCACACTACAGTCAGTTGAAGTCGGCCTGACACACACTAGCAGCAGGCAAGCAGCTGAAATTACACTAAAGTGTAAAAATTAAATGCCTTTTTTATGCAAAGTCCTGTGCCAGCCGGTATGAGTGGTGGGCACTGGCAGTGGGCACACTACAGTCAGTGGAAGTCAGCCTGACACACACTGGCAGGCAACTAACCTTAGATTAAAGTGTAAAAATTAAGTGCCTTTTTTTAAGCAAAGTCCTGTGCCACACGGAATGACAGGGGTGAGCACTGGCAGTGGGCACACTACAGTCTGTGGGCCTGCAGCTCCTCACACACAGGCAGGCCAGGCAACTGCAATATGTATATAAAGGAAAAAAAAAAAGCAGACTAATGTTGCAGCCCTAAAAAGGGCTTTTTGGGGTGCTGTCAGGACGCTGTCCTTACAGCAGAGATCAGATGAGTCTTTCAGGACTGGAGTGGACACTGAATTCACTAGCCTAGCTATCGATTTCCCAATTAAATCAGCAGCAGTTACAGTCTCCCTCCTCTCACTAAGACTGCAGCTTCAGAATGAATCTAAAATGGATGCTGTGCAGGAGGTGGGAGGGTCTGGGAGGGAGGGTATGCTGCTGATTGGCTGGAATGTGTCTGCTGACTGTGAGGTACAGGGTCAAAGTTTGCTCAATGATGATGTATAGGGGGCGGACCGAACATCGCATGTGTTCGCCCGGCAGAGGCGAACGCGAACAAGCTATGTTCGCCGGGAACTGTTCGCCGTCGGATAGTTCGGGCCATCTCTACTGTCTGGGCATTGTAGAACCTCAGGAAACATGACAGGTGCTCAGAAAGTCAGAGCTGCTTCAAAAAGCGGAAATTCACATTTTTGTACCATAGTTTGTAAACGCTATAACTTTTACCCAAACCATTTTTTTTTACCCAAACATTTTTTTTTTATCAAAGACATGTAGAATAAATTTAGAGCAAAATTTCTATATGGATCTCGTTTTTTTTTGCAAAATTTTACAACTGAAAGTGAAAAATGTAATTTTTTTGCAAAAAAAATCGTTAAATTTCGATTAATAACAAAAAAAGTAAAAAATGTCAGCAGCAATGAAATACCACCAAATGAAAGCTCTATTAGTGAGAAGAAAAGGAGGTAAAATTCATTTGGGTGGTAAGTTGCATGACCGATATCACGGTTGGCGTGACTATCACATACTTGACACAGAGGGAGGGAACAAGGAAGGCCCTGACCAAGTGAGAGGGAAGGTGGTGACCCCTGACTCACCTAGTGGCTGGCACCTGGCTGCCCTGACGTCCCTAGACGGGTTCCTCACCCGTACGCCGATCACGTGCCTAAAGCCCTGGCTTTCCCTAAGCTGAGCCCTAGATAGTGAACAGGGCGGTGGGAACACTAGTCCGCACCACTAGCTCTAAAGGAAAACACCAAGGGAAGGACAGACAATACAAACTCAACATATAATCCCAGGTGGGCGACAACAGGAGACAACAAGAAGCCCAACAGGGATCCGGAGGGTAGCACTCTGGAACGACAACCAGGATTCACAACTCCAGTGGGTCAGTATAGATGTCCAGGCAGGAAGCTCTATAACTGGCAACTAGAGAAGTGTGAGGGGAGAATATAAGGAGGTTGGGAGTGGCAGACAAGAAACAGCTGAGGAGGAGAAGCTACGGATCCCTGATTGAGACAAAAAGGATAGCAAGGCAAGCACAGAAAACAATCACTAAGAAACAACGTGATCTTTATATATAGAGCGTGCAGCCACCCGCTGCGACCTCCTGACCCCGGGTATAACGGAGTCAGACGTGGCTCTAGATACCCTCGTGACAACCGAGCAATAAACGGTGAAAGTAGTGTAGGTCAGAAGTGTAAAAAGTGGTGTTTAAGCACTGGGGGCTGAGGTGGTTAATATCTGCTTTTTGGCATTCCGGCAGAGGATTTCAAAATCGGGCAAAAACTGTTCTATTTTGTTCCCATGCATTCTGAATGGAAAGAGATCAGTTCAGAATGCATCAAGATGTCTTCCATTCCATCAGCATTCCGTTTTGTGTCCAGTCATCAAAACGGAACAAACCGCATCCGTCACTAAAAACAATGTAAGTCAATGATAGCAGATCAGTTTTTTTAGGATCCGAAAAAACTGATCCGTCACCCATTGACTTTCAATGTATTTAGTGGCGGATCAGGTTTGTTTTCGTTTTGACTTCACACAACAGCATCCTAACAGAACGGATGCATACTGATGCGCAAATCAAAACGGATTCATTTTGGTCAGGTTTTGAGATTCTCTGCGGGATCTCAAAACCTGAAACTAAAACGCATACAGTACAGACCAAAAGTTTGGACACACCTTCTCATTCAAAGAGTTTTCTTTATTTTCATGACTATAAAAATTGTAGATTCACACTGAAGGCATCAAAACTATGAATTGACACATGTAGAATTATATACATAACAAACAAGTGTGAAACAACTGAAAATATGTCATATTCTAAGTTCTTCAAAGTAGCCACCTTTTGCTTTGATTACTGCTTTGCACACTCTTGGCATTCTCTTGATGAGCTTCAAGAGGTAGTCCCCTGAAATGGTTTTCACTTCACAGGTGTGCCCTATCAGGTTTAATAAGTGGGATTTCTTGCTTTATAAATGGGGTTGGGACCATCAGTTGCGTTGAGGAGAAGTCAGGTGGATACACAGCTGATAGTCCTACTGAATAGACTGTTAGAATTTGTATTATGGCAAGAAAAAAGCAGCTAAGTAAAGAAAAATGAGTGGCCATCATTACTTTAAGAAATGAAGGTCAGTCAGTCAGCCGAAAAATTGGGAAAACTTTGAAAGTAAGGGCTATTTGACCATGAAGGAGAGTGATGGGGTGCTGCGCCAGATGACCTGGCCTCCACAGTCACCGGACCTGATCCCAATCGAGATGGTTTGGGGTGAGCTGGACCGCAGAGTGAAGGCAAAAGGGCCAACAAGTGCTAAGCATCTCTGGGAACTCCTTCAAGACTGTTGGAAGACCATTTCAGGGGACTACCTCTTGAAGCTCATCAAGAGAATGCCAAGAGTGTGCAAAGCAGTAATCAAAGCGAAAGGTGGCTACTTTGAAGAACCTAGAATATGACATATTTTCAGTTGTTTCACACTTGTTTGTTATGTATATAATTCCACATGTGTTAATTCATAGTTTTGATGCCTTCATAGTCATGAAAATAAAGAAAACTCTTTGAATGAACAGGTGTGTCCAAACTTTTGGTCTGTACTGTATGTGAAAGTAGCCTAACACTGGCCACTCTAAGTTCATACAAAAGTCATGGAGTTTTTTCACAGGATCCATTTTTTTAAAGGATGTCCGTTTTTTTTTTTCACAGTATCCATTTTGTACAGTTATTTTTTTCTGTTCTTTTGACGCATTAGAAGATGGAAAATGAAATGGTGATGTGAACGTTCCCTTAAGGAAATCAAGAAAATTCTACATGACAAGCAACCAGGGAGGAATGGGAACTTACAGTGGCCCTGGAAAAAAACAAACCTAAAAGTGGCCCCATGTTGTAGGTGGTTGCAAAATCAGAGAAGGTGGGGCAACACATGCAGATAGGGAGAACAGAAGAAGGTGGGGCCAGTAATTCCACAGTACAAAACAAAATACCTCCCCATCAGAACCATATACCACAGTGCAGCACAAAATACTGCCGAACGTGCCCCAGTATAAAACCCTATCATTGTCCTGAGGAGGGCAGTAAAGTTGAATTCAGGAGGTCACCTGTGGCCGATGGCCAGGTGCATAAGTGCCTGATGCTCCTACATTATTTAATGCAGAGAAAATCAGATTGTTATGTACCTGGCTGGTAGCCATGAGGAAAGCTTGGGGCGGCCCCTTGGGCATCGGCCCACCAGAAAATTTCTCTGTAGGGTCTATGGTCAGTCCGACCCTGTATGCAACCTGTAGATGTCTGGAGGATTACATCTTCTGTCAGGTTTCTAAGAAAAATTCTAGAATTGACTATTTGTTGTACCAAAGCATTTTTTTTAAGAGGAATATGAATGAATTATACATTTGGATCAAGCTCAATTATATTTAACACTATACCTTAATGGAAGGAGGGAAGTCTGGTATAATTGGAAGTTAATGACACATTTTTTATGCATCATGTACATTTCAACATGTACTATATAGACAGTCAGTGTGAAGCAAGCACTTAGGAGGCACATAAAGCTATAATAAGGGGATGTCTGAACCAATTAGATGGCAGAAAAAATCAAAAGTAAGGAAAAGGGAATTAGACATTAACATAAAAACAAAAGCTAACACACAAACATTGGCCCTAAGCGTAGAAAAAAAATTTTAGGTTACATTACATGAAAAACGGACATATAATGGACGTTTTTTTTAACGGCCATCACATTTCCGCTTAAAGACCAATGGTATAGTCTATGGGGTTATTCACATGACAGTTTTTTTGACTGTCAGTGAAAGATGGATGTAAAAAGAATAGAACATGTTCTATCTTGTCCATTTTTCACTGAACGACTGCCCCCATACTATTGAATGGGTCTGTTTATAATGTTCGTTTCCCGGAAAGGCATCAGAGAAACAAAGGTCCGTTAAAAATGTCGTGTGCGTGTAGCCTTAGTGCTCTTAATTTTGGAGTTAAAAATGTAGCTGAATAAAAATTCTGAAAAATTACTTCCAAAAATACACCTATTCAGATAAGTGTGGCAAGGAATGCATGCCCAAAATGAAAGAAAAACATAAGTCTTTTTAAAATAGTTTTATTCAAAATTATGTAAATTTAATCCAGAGTCCAACACCACACAGGATAGTTTATCAATGCTGACAAGAGTCCTTAAAGGAGTTGTGTCTCTTCAGCAAATGGCATTTGTCATGTGGAAAAAGTTAATAGAAGGCACTTACTAATGTGTTGTGATTGCCCATATTGCATATTCCATATATCACTTTTCCATAACATTATACATTGCTCGTATCCATGGTGAGGGGTCGGAATGGGAGAGGCTGCGAATATGCATGCTCCCGTGCGCTCAGCTAGCACAGCTCAAGAAAGACAGAGAAAGACACCAGCGCTACAGTATCTCTGCGGTGGCCGTAACCACTGACAACCAGCTATAAACAGAACTACACAAAAATGTGTTTCTGGACTGCCTGGTTACTTCACTGAATGTTTGTGTTCACTTCATTTTCTCTTTTCTTTCATCACTACTGCATCTAGCTGCCCATTGACTGCAGCCCAAGAACCCACAATACAAATCTTTCCGTAGCTTTATTCTTAAAACTGCTTGCTTCATTCCTGTATCATCAGCTTGTGTCCAAAAAAGTCAAGTTTAACAGCAGCACTTAGAAGTAGGGAAAACAGCAAATAAACTTATTTTCTATCATCTCTAAACATTTTCTGAAATAATTCAATAATTTAGTCAGGTAAAGATTAAGGCCTATTGCACACGGACGTTTTTTTTTCCCGTTTACTGGACGTTTTTTGCGTTCCGTGGCTCCATTCAAGTCAATGGGTCCGCAAAAAAACGGAACACATACGGAAATGCATCCGTATGTCTTCCGTTTCCGTTCCGTTTTTTGCTGAACCATCTATTGAAAATGTTATGCCCAGCCCAATTTTATCTATGTAATTACTGTATACTGTATATGCCATACGGAAAAACGGAACGGAAAAACGGAACAGAAACGGAAACACAACGGAAACAAAAAACGGAACAACGGATCTGTGAAAAACGGACCGCAAAACACTGAAAAAGCCATACGGTCGTGTGCCATAGGCCTAAAGGGTTTATTCAACTTTTTTTTTCAGATCTCAGAGAGTGGCCGGACCTGTGGTGGTGCTCCATCGCTCCACCGCTGGCTCTGCAGCTCCCGTCTCTGTCGGCATCAACATCCTGTTGACAGGGTGCATGTGATCGCTGCAGCCAGTGACCTGTCACTCATACAGATAATCACTAGGTCACATGCTGACAGGTCACCGCTGTGGCCAGTGATTGGCTGCAGAGGTCATGTACCCCAGTAAAGAGAAACTGGAGCTGCAGAGCCAGCTGTGGAATGATAGAGCTAGAACCCAGCAGGGGGGATTAGGTAAGTTATGAATACTAACACAAGTTCATTCACTCTCTATGGTCTGAAAAAAGTTGGATAACCCCATTTAAAAGTTACTTTTAGTGAAGACAGATAATTTAATTTAAATACTTACTTTATATAAAATTCAATAATTCAAGCAACTACGGTAAATAAATTTATGCAACTAAATAAAACTCAAGTCAACAAAACCCTGGCCTGTCACCAAGACAGAAAAGAAAAACATGAAAAACAGAGCTGAAATCCTTTGTAACAAGCAATAGAGAAAAATGGGGTAATTAGTAAAAACTAAAACAATCATCAGTCCATTTACAACGGAACCAGGCGATTTATGTCACAATTACAGCACGTCTGGTTCATGGTTAGTAGGCCTGAGTCCTAGGGGACTTCTTACTGTATTGACTGATATATGTGAAGATTTTTATGCCTTCTTTAATTAGCTCTGCTACGTGAAAGCGTTATTGGTTATATCTTTCATTTACAGTTTTTTCTCATTCCTCGGTGTGAATGACATAAATATTCATATGTTGTATTTCTATAAGGATGAATATATGTATTTCAATATAATTGGAAGAATCTCAGATGCTTAATATGATGGAGTGAATATATCACAATAAAACCCAACTATTGTTTAATTAGTGAGTGTTAATGCTCTCATTTGATTCCTTGTTTTGGAAACTCATAGCTAAATAAGATAATTATGCTCATTAAATTATACATATAATGCACAAATTTCTAAACAGGATTATAGACTATCTAGTGATATGGGCACCCCTCTATGTATAGCCACTGAGTTATTCAATAAAATATATTTGTATAGCGCCACCTGCTGTTTGTTATTTTTCTAATTTCTGTGTCCACTTCACTGAGGTGGAGACACATGCTCAGTTCCATCCTTCAATTGCTACCAACTGCAACAGAAAGGACACACCCCTCTGAGAAAGTGCACTTCCCTTGAGCTAACAGCTTGAAATAAATCCAGCAGAGCAATTGAAGCAATTAATTCCGTTGAGCTATAGAATAGATCCATGTAAGATGCGGGGCTGGTTAGAAGAGATTATCATGTACTATATGATGTCTGATATTTATTTTTTACATTAATCATGGGATAATACTTTAAATTGCCCTTTTACCCCTTACCATATAGTGCAATTGTAAGGCTACATCAGCATCTGGATCGTTTTAATACAGTTTTCTTTTTCTTTTTTGT